>NC_141695.1:1503463573-1504078573 GCF_964263255.1 Lissotriton vulgaris | reverse complement strand
TGACAACCTTGGGCAGAAAGGAAGGTCTTGCCCGCAACACCACCTTGTCCAGATGAACAGAGAGGAAAGGTGGAGTAGAAGAAAGAGCCTGGAGCTCACTCACCCTCCTGGCAGAGGTGATGGCAACCAGGAAAGCAGTCTTTAGGGTAAGAAGATGGAGAGGACAGTTATGGAGCGGCTCAAAGGGAGCATACATTAGATAAGTGAGTACAAGATTCAAGTCCCACTGGGGCATCACGAAGGAACAGGTGGGAACATGTGTGTGATGCCCTTCAGAAATCTATTTACAATGGGGGACTTGAATAAGGAAGGCTGATCAGGTAGCCATAAGAAGGCGTAAAGAGCAGAAAGGTACCCCTTAAGAGTGCCCAGAGCAGAGCCCTGCTGGGTAAGGAAAAGAAGGAAGAGTAGAACTTCAGAAAGGGGTGCAGAGAGAGGGTCCACAGCCTTTGCTGTGCACCATGCCACAAATCTGTTCCACCTGCAGGCGTATACCGACTTTGTGGAGGAATGCCTGGCTGCCAGAATGATATCACAGACTTCGGGAGGCAAGTCAAATGGCCTCAACTGCCGCAGCTCAATCACCAAGCTTGTAGGTGGAGACTGGACAGGTTCGGGTGCAGGACCGTCCCCTGCTGCTGTGACAGAAGGTCCTCCCGAAGAGGCAGACAAATCGGGGGGGGGGGGGGGGGGGGGGGGGGGGGGGGGGGATCGACTGACATGCCGAGTAGCTCGGGATACCAGTATCTTCGTGCCCAGTCCGGAGCCACAAGGATAACCTGGGCCCGGTCGCGCCTGATCTTCTTCAGCACTCTGGGCAGAAGTGGTATAGGCGGAAAGGCGTACAATAGACCGCAACTCCACTCGTGACGAAAAGCGAGTGCCGCCTTAGAAATTCCAATGCGCAGAACTGATGACATTGCGCGTTCTCTCCTGAGGCGAATAGATCTAACCACGGCTCTCCCCATTGCTGAAACAGGCCTTGCGCCATGTCCGAGTTCAGACGCCATTCGTGATCCATCATGCACCGACGGCTGAGTTCGTCCGCCCTTGCATTCAGAGAGCCTGCAAGGTGTTGAACCACCAGGGTCACGCCCTGATGTTCCAGCCACTGCCAGAGGTGCAGAGCCTCCTGGCATAGGGTCCACGACCCCACCCCGCCTTGTTTGTTGCAGTACCACATGGCGGTGGTGTTGTCCGTGAACACCTGCACTACACTCCCCCGGACAGAGGGGAGGAATGCCTTAAGTGCTAGACGAATCGCCCACAGCTCCAGAAAGTTGATATTGAGCCACGACTCCGCCGGAGACCAGAGGCCTCTGATGTCCGCCTCTCCCATGTGGCCTCCCCAGCCCTGGAGGGACGCGTCCGTCACAACCACGTGCTCCGGGTGGGGTAGGGAGAGGGACCTGCAACTGACCCACTCGCGGTCCGTGAGCCACCACTGCAGTTGTCTCGCAGTGCCCTCCGAGATCAAGACATGATCGGACAGGTTGCCCTGATGCTGGGCCCACTGAAACTTCAGGCCCCACTGCAGAGCCTGCATCTGCCACCGGGCGTGATGCACCAGAAGGATGCAGGAGGCCATCAGCCCCAGAAGCCGCAGCGTCAACCTGACCGTGACTCGGGATAACGGCTGAAAGATAGGAATCAGAGCCTGTATATCCCAAACCCGCTGCTCGGGAGGGTTAACCCGAAACTGTGCAGAGTCGAGAACCGCTCCGATGAAGAGGAGCTTCTGAGAGGGACACAGGTGCGACTTCGGCACATTGATGGAGAACCCCAGCAAATGCAGGAGGTCGGCCGTAGTCTGGAGGTGGCTGACGACTGTTTGGGGCGAGCCCGCCTTCCACAACCAGTCGTCGAGGTAGGGGAAGACTGACACCCCTAACCTGCGCAGATGAGCTGCGACCACCGCCATCACCTTCGTGAACACCCGTGGGGCGCTGGTAAGGCCGAAGGGGAGCACGGTAAACTGAAAGTGCTCTTGGCCTACCGTGAACCGCAGGTAACGCCGGTGGGCCGGCAGGACGGGGATGTGGAAATAAGCGTCCTGCAAGTCCGACGCTACCAGCCAGTCTTCTGGGTCCAGGGCAGCTAGGACCTGAGCCAAAGTCAGAATCTTGAACTTCTCCTTCCGGAGGAAGCCGTTGACGTTCCGAAGGTCCAAGATAGGGCGTAGGCCCCCTGAAAGTAGTGGGAGTAACATTCACACCCTACTTCTGGCACAGGAACGCGCTCGATGGCCCCCTTGGCCAAGAGGGCTGTGACTTCCTCTTGCAGAAGTTGCAAGTGATCCCCAGACACGCTGTGGCATTGCGGTGGCATGGATGGAGGGGTCGCCTCGAAGGGGAGGGAGTAGCCCCTTCGGACGATCCGCAGCACCCACCTGTCCGACGTGATAGTGCGCCAGTGGGAGAGGTGATGGCGAACCCTACCTCCCACAGGCATCACATGGGCCTGAAAACTCGGACTAGGAAGGTTTTGAGGCGGGTGCTGTGGAGGGAGGTGTGGACTGGCCTCGCTGTTGTCCCCGACCGCCGCCACAGCGGTTTCCACAGCGATTTCCACGGCCGCCACCGCGCTGTTGAACATTTTGCGGCGCGTGGCTGGCAGCACGTGCCCCTTCAGTGGCCACGAAAGGAGCGAAAGGTACCCGTTTGCTGGCGTGGGGCCGAGAGGCCCAAGGACTTGGCCGTAGCCCTGGAGTCCTTAAAACGTTCCAGCGCATGGTCTGCCTTGTCGCCGAAGAGGCGACGGCCATCGAACAGCATGTCCAGAAGTGTGGCCTGGACATCGGCCAAGAAGTTGGCAGACCTCAACCAGGCGTGACGTCGAACCGCCACCGTCGTTGCCATTGCCCTGCCCAGTGAGTCCGTGGTATCCAGCCCAGACCGGATGGAATAACGCGCTGCATCTCGGCCCTCCGCAAGGGTTTGGGCGAGTTTAGCCCGGACCTCCTCTGGACATTGTGGCAGCACGTCCGCAACCGCGTCCCACAGAGTGTGG
Organism: Lissotriton vulgaris; assembly: GCF_964263255.1. Lineage (NCBI taxonomy): Eukaryota > Metazoa > Chordata > Amphibia > Caudata > Salamandridae > Lissotriton > Lissotriton vulgaris. Next base: position 1,504,075,564 of record NC_141695.1, on the reverse strand, counting down.
GTATAGCGGCCCAAGAGACAGGCTGTATTGACAGACCGCAGCCCTAAGCTTACAGACGAGAACACCTTCTTCCCAAACTGTTCGTATCTCTTGGATTCCCGGTCGGGCGGGGCCGACGGGAATGCGGTTTGGGAATTGGAGGCCAGGATGACCAGGCTCTCGGGGGTGGGATGGGTGGACAAAAAGCATGGGTCGCCTGGGGCCGGGCGGAAGCGTCTGGCCACGTTCCTATCCACAGGCGGACCTGTGGCGGGCTTGGACCAAGTGCCCACAAGAATTTCACATAAGGCCTCATTGAACGGCAGCAGAGGCTCGCTGGAGCTTGACTGAGGTTTGAGGACCTCAGTGAGGAGGTTAGTCCTCACGGCCGCGACGGGGAGCTCAAGGTGTAAGGCCTTGGCTGTCCTCGTCAACACGACACTATATGTAGACCCCTCCTCCGAAGCCACGGTCGGAGGAGACACAAATCCACTGTCTGGCAAAGTGTCAATACCACTGGCCTCCCCCATTTAAATATATATTTTATTGAGTTCACAGGAGGAAAGAAAACGTGATTAGTACATCATACATGTTTCTACATCTCGAGGATGCATGCCATGGTCGCGGGGCATATCACACAATACAGTAGTACATCACTTTATGCATCATAACAAGGTCTCATCACAATCATTCCAGCCGTGTTGGCTCTGTAAAGAGAGTGATAAAAAGGGGGGGGTTGTGGTCATCAACATTGGAGGTATGGTGCGTGTGTCGTGGTGGGAGTGCGTCGATGCAGTTGGGGCTCATGGATGTCGTCAAATTGTGCCTGTGGTCGTTTGTCTAGTTCTGGGAGGGCGGTGGATCGCCAGCGGGAGGTGCAAGGTGTGGGCAAGGTATGGAGGGTGTCGCCTCGTCGGTCAGAGTGGGGTGTCCTCAGTAGGTGCAATAATGTCAACGCCTGGAGGTTCATGTACATCCCTGTCGGGGACGTCAGGGTTGTGACCCATAGCTTCTGCTACGTCCATTGCATCCCGGTCTCTCCTAGGGGAGGTGTCATTTGAGGGGTCCCTGATTGACTGGCATTCTCTATGGAAGGAGCGGAGCGTTTCGTCCCATAAAGTCGCAATTGGGAACTGTCTCAGTCATGCTGTCTCCTCGTTATGGAGGGTGATGCTTTCTGCTCTCGCCCAGTTGTCCAGGGAGGCGCGCCAATGTTCCGTTAGGTGCGGGACTGCTCGTTTCCAGTGTTTGGCGATCAGTCTCTTGGCCGTGAGGAGGCCAAGGTCCCAGAAACGGGAGGGGACTTTATTGTGTTTGGTCCACTTGTATAGGCCCAGTAGGCACGCCTCCCATGTGTGCGGTATCGGCATGGTCGTGCATCGCTCTAGTATCGGCAGCACTGACTGCCAGTATGTTTGAATCCGTGGGCAGCAGCAGCAGCTTGAAGTACTGGTTAATTTTGTCTGGTGAGAGGTACGCTCTATGCAATATGCAGACCACTCTTACCCAGTCCAAAGATCAGGGCTTGATCCATCACCGTTTTTTAGCTCACTGCACCATCCCAGCTCAGAACCTGGCTACATGCAAATTAGTCTATTCCTGTCCCAGTGCATGATGGGAACAGGGCAAACCAAACTACCAAGCCAATTCTTATACTGGGAAGGAAACAAGCTTCCTGATGGTGCAGTGAGCTAAATAACGGTGATGGATCAAGCCCTGATCTTTGGGCTGGGTAAGAGTGGTCTGCTTAATTCAAACACTCTGTTCATCACCACCCCCTTTTCTGAATCGTGTGTGTGACAATAGCGCTTGAGTCAGCCAATATACCACGTGTGAACCATTCCCCATGACGTGTAGGCATTGTATCAGTTGATGTGTGGGAAGTTCCTCAGTGATGTTTCTCCACCGTCGTGTGTATGCCATAACTATGGAAGCGTGTTGTAAGAACTGTCCCACTGGGAGTCCCGTGTCGCTAGTGTCGCGAAAGGTATCAGGGCTCCATCGGCGTATAAGTCCGCCATGGTGTCCACTCCCGAGCGTGTCCAGTGTTCCAGTGCGGCTTCCGTGACAACGGTTGTAGTCTTGGGGGTGCCTAGGAGCGGGAGCGCTGGGGCGTACGGTTTAATAGTTTTCGTGAGTTGTAAGCTCCTGGTGTAGCACTTAATGGCCACATTTACATGCAGTTGTGACGGTTTCTTCATGTGTGCCAGCGGGTGGAATATGGAGTGTATCTGTAGGTGGGACAGTGTGCCAGCGGCTGTGGCTGTGTCCTCCAGGTTTTTACCAGAGAGCCAGGCCGCCACCCACTGTAGTTGCGCTGCCAGATAGTAAAGCTCTAGGTTTGGTACTGCGAGGCCACCGTCACCAACAGGTGCGGACCGGGACGTATACTGGGATGTTGGCGTAGTAATATAGGAGTCTGGGTAGAACGATCATTTTCGTTAATGTCACTCTGCTTGGCACATTGAGTGGGAGAGTCTTCCAAAAGGCGATCTGGGACCTTATGGACGTAATGGCGTGCGTCAGGTTGCCATCCAGGATATCCGGGGGTGTCCTGTATATGTATATTCCCAGATATTTGAACGTGGTGTGGTGCCATGGCAGCTGCTCGCCATTGATTCTGATTTCGGGGTCTGGAGTGTCGGGAGCGAACGAATACGCCCCCGATTTGGCCCAGTTTACTTTGAGGCCCGACATGTTCTCGAAGGACCTGAAGATTTCCAATAACTCCGGTGGTAATCGGGTAAGGTCTCTGATATACAGGAGCAGATCATCTGCGTATAGCGAGACAACATGTGTGCCGTCTGCCAGTGGGATACCCCAGTGTGCGCCTCTGCTGCGCAATATCTCAGCGAGGGGTTCTATTGCCAACGAGAAGAGTAGTAGGGACAGCGGACAGCCCTGCCTGGTGCCTTGTCGGACCTTAATGGCGTTGGACATCAGCTTACCCGTGCGGACTCGTACTTCGGGGTTCCTGTACAGCAACCCCGACCAATTCGATGTATTCGTCTCCTAGGTCGAATTTACGCAACACTGCCAGCAAATAGGGCCACTCGACCGAATCGAACGCCTTTTCGAGGTCTAAAATTAAGCAGCCTGATCTCGGCCACCCCTGCACTGCATATTCCTGTACTCAAAACAGACTCCTTATGTTCTGGGAGGTGCATCTAGTGGGCACAAAGCCGTTCTGGTCACTGTGTTGCCAGTCGTCGGGCTAGGGTCGACGCCAGGATCTTGTAATCCGTGTTCAAGAGTGCTAGAGGTCTATACGATCCGAGGAGTGTGTCATCTCGACCAGGCTTAAGAAGAGACACCAATGTCGCCTCATTCATCGACTGGGGCAAGGTCGAGTCTTCTAGCGCCGCTGAATATACTCTGAGGAGCTCCGGGATCAGGATATCGGAGCAGGCTTTATAGTATTCTGCCGGTAGCCCATCCGGGCCGGGGGCTTTGCCATTCGAGAGGGCGAAGATGGCTTCACGTAGCTCATCTGCCGCTATTGGTGACCCAAGGTCGTCTCGTTGGTCATCTGTTAGGGAAGGTAGTGTGAGCTCGTCTAGATAAGCAGCAATGTTTGGTTGTGCGTTCTGCAGACGCGACCTATACAGCGCACAGTAGTGTGCCACAAAGGCACCCCCACCATCAAATTGTTTCTCCGAGTCCACCATCTGATGGACTCTTTTGTCGCCTGGGAAAGATTGATTCGATCCTCCCAACGTCCTGTCGCTTGGTCCCACTGATCTTCCAGAGCCTGTTGTAGAGGACGCATTCTCAGCCTGGCGTTTGGGATGAGAAAGATGCAGGACGCCATGGAACCCAGTAGAGATGCTACTTGTCGGGCTGTTGGAGGCCGAGACTCTAGCAGAATCCCACATTTCTGTTTCATGGAAGAAAGTCTCTCCTCCGAAGGAAACGCTTTTCCCACGCTTGTGTCCAGAACGGAGCTAGGTAGTGGATGGATAGCGTAGGCCGCTGGACTGACTTCTCCAGGTTCACATGGAGGCCGAGCCTGTGAAGCTGGTGCAGGCACAGTTGCAGATCTTGCGTTACCCGTACCGGAGATGGACCCTTTAGGAGCCAGTCGTCCAGGTATGGGTAAATGAAGAGACCCTTCTTGTGAAGAAAAGCCGCCACCACTGCCAAGCATTAGGTGAAGACTCGTGGTGCGGACTTGAGACCGAAGGGTAACACCTTGTACTGGTAGTGTTGGTTTCCCACAACAAACCTTAGGTACTTGCGATGTTGTTGCGCAATCGGGATGTGAAAGTACGCATCTTGCAGATCCACCGAACACATCCAGTCTCCGGATTGTAGATGAGGACATATCTGGTGAAGCGCCAACATGCGGAACTTTTCCTTGACGATAACCTTGTTTAGGAGTCGTAAGTCGAGTATTGGTCTGAACTTGTCCTCCTGATCTTTTTTGGGGACAAGGAAATATCTGGAGTAAACCCCTTTGCCTCTTAGAGCGAGAGGAACTTCTTCTATCGCTCAAGCTTAGTTGGTGAGGGCAAGAGCTCTTCGGAGGGACGCTCTTTGGAAGAGCACGGAAACGTATCCTGTATCCATTGCGCAGTATATTCAGCACCCACTGATCTCTTGTGATGCTGACCCACTCTGCCAGGTGCACTTCCTCCCACTGGAGTGGGCAACGGCGTCAGAGGAAACCACTGTTCAGGCCTTTCCTCCTCTCGTGGTGTTGGAGGACTGTTGGTGACCTCCTCTACCTCTGCTGGGCTTGCCACGAAACTGGGGTTTCCCTTGAGTTTTGGTTTGGGACCACTGAGGGGTTTGAACCCTCTGTTGAGCCCCTCTCCCCCTGTTGGTCTTGAAGTGGCGCTTGAATTCCTTTTTCTTCTCCAAGCCCACCGCCTTCACCGTGTCCAGCTCAGTCTTCATTCGGGTCATCTCTTCGTCCGCATGTTCGCCGAAGAGAGCGGACCCCGAAAAGGGAAGATTCAGAATCCGATGCTGAGCATCCGGTTTCAGACCTGTAAGGCGCAACCAGGCCGATCTTCTGGCACAAACGCCATGGGGATAGGAATGAGCCGAAAGCACCGCCCCATCCGCGGCCGTGCTTATCATCTGGTTCGCCACCAGACACCCCTCCGTAACAGTTTCTTCAAAGTCCTGCTGGTCCTCTTTCGGTAGCTTGGCTTTGAATCTTTCCATCGAGTCCCATAAGGCTCTGTCATACCGACCCAGAAGCGCAGCTGCACTAGCGACCTTAAGAGTGGAAGCAGCAGAGTTGCAAACCTTTCGACCCCAGGAGTCTTGAGTTTTGCTGTCCTTATCCGGCGGGACTGAAGAGGAACCAGCAACCGCATGTGTCTTCCTCGCCGCTGCCACAATGACAGTCTGCTGGAGGGTCAGATTTTACAAATACCGGGTCAGAAGCCGTCGGTTTGTACTTCTTCTGAATGCGTGCCTGTACTGCTCTGATTGCTGCCGGGGTTAGGAAAACCTCCTTGACAGGGTCCATGATCCCCGGAACTAAAGGCAGCAGAGGTCTGGAGATGGCCTTCTTGTCTAAAGTTTCAAAAATGACTGTCGTTGTTACTTGAGGGACAGACATTTCGATGTTCAGTTTAAGGGCACCTCTTTGCAGTACATCCAGATACGTGCCAATATCATCCACTGGGGAGGACCTGGACGTTGGACTGTCCGTCAAAGTCGGGGAGTAGTCCCTCTTGGACGATCTGGTAGAAGAGGTTGAAGAAGTAGACTGAGTACGTCTATGTCTACGGTGAGCACTGAGTCTCCGCTCCCGTGACCTCCTTGAATGCTCCTCCCGTCTAGGCGAGCGAGATCTGATCCGATCTTTTGTCCGAGGTTCCTTTCTAGGAGGTCGGGATGTTCTGGGAGATCTGGCTGGTGATCTCACGGGAGATCTGCCCCTAGGAGAGCGAGACCTCATCCGACCTTCCATTCTATGTTCCCCTCTAGGACAACGGGACCTTCTTGGCGCTTTGGTGTGTAGTCTCACAGGGGATGTGCGCCTGGGAGGACTACGCTTGTCCATCTCCTCCACCAGGTCTTGGAGAGGAGACCTGTGGTCTGGGCTGGCATATTCCTGCATACGTTTGGTAGGCCCAGCATCTCGCCAATGGTCCAAGGATCTGTACCATCTAGGTGACAGCCTGATTCGCCCCGTCAATGGATCTGGACGACGCTCAGGACTTTTGTGTATAGGGCTTCTGGACCTTGAATGCTCAGTTGAGGAGCCAGAGGACCGATAAGATGAATGGTGAGAAGCAGATTCCGTCACCATGATATGATCTGAATGTCTTGACGTTGAGCGTTCTTTTCTCGCCGTTGAACGCCTTCGGGGAGTCGGAGGATCAAACAATCTCGACCCCGAATGTCCATGAGAGGTTCTGTAGTCCCTCGACGTCGAGCGGCGATGAGTAGCCGTCGACGGAGACCTCTGCCTCGACGTCGAACGGCGGTGTCCGGCCGTCGACGGAAGCTTTTCTCTCGACGTCGAGCGACCTCGTCCTGTCGTCGAAGGAGCTTTCTGCCTCGACGTCGAACGGCGATGGTCGGCCGTCGACGGAGACCTCTGCCTCGACGTCGAATGCCTGTGCGACGACGGCGGAGGGGTATTGGGCACCCTCGACGCCGAGCGCTGAGGCTGCACTGACGTAGACTGCGTCCTCGACGCAGATCGGCGAGCCACTGTCGACGGCGGAGGGGTCTTGGTCCTCGACGCCGGTCGCCGCTTCTCGGACGACGGCGGAGGGGTCACACTTCTCGACGCCGGTCGTCGCCTGGTTGACGACGGCGAAGTGACCTTCCTCTACGCCGGTCGTCGCCTGGTTGACGACGGCGGAGGGTTAATGGATCTCGACGCCGACCGTCGCCTGGTTGACGGCGGCGGAGTAGCCGTCCTCGACGCCGATCGTCGCCCGGTTGACGACGGCGGAGGGGATTTCGACGACGGAGCTGGTTCTTTCGACGTCGTCGACGTACCTGGTCTTCTTCTCGACGGCGAGCCCGCCGTCGACGGTAGTTTCGAAGAGGAAAACTCCATCTGTGGTTCTGTTCTCAGCGCCGAGCCCGACGCTGAAGTTGAAGGGTATGAAGACTTCTTTCTTGAAGATGTATGAGTCTTCTTGGAGCCCTTCTTCACTGGAGATCTCCCTCTTTAAGCCCTGTGAGCCAGGCCATAAATTCGAATTCTTTCCCTGTCTTTGAGAGTTCTTCCTGACAGGTTCTCACAATGTGGACAGGTGCCTGGATCATGATCTTCAGGCAGGCAAAGGATACAGACGTCGTGGCTGTCTGATTTTGCCTTCTTGTTGCCACAAGAAGGGCATTTATCAAAGAGTGAAGGCATTCTCGAAGGAAAATGCTCACTAAACTGCTGAAAACAAGCAGTATCTTACTTGACTAGATGAAAGACGTCGAAGTAAGAGTAAAAGTTGACAAAAAAGAAGTCTTTTTTCTGTCAAAAACCAGAAAAATAGTGGAGCTGTGTAACCAGGGTCCTTCACTGAACGAGCCGGAAAGAACAACTGACCTAACTGTCACCCCTGGGGCATGATGGGATACAGGGGGTCATGAGTGCCTTAAAGGCACAGTGTCAGTTTTTTGCTATTCAGCTACAGGTTAGCTTTTCAGTCTTTTTAGACTGTGCGTTTGCAATGCAGCCTGGGAGCTTCTTATGCTTCCAGTGAGTTATGAGAATTTCTACTGCTTTCTGAGCATTAAAACAATTTCTAAACAATCTTTGGTTGTGTTTCTCATGTTTCTAATGCTTATTATGTATGTATGGTGGAAATTCTTCACAGCATATTTCAGCTCTAATGTGATTTGGCTGCTATTGCTTGTTTTTATATATATATTATTATATATATATATATGTGTATATATATGTGGGGCACATATAATATAGTGTTTCCGGGGTCCCGCGCATGGGCGGGAATATTCTAATGCTTATGACTATTGATGAGGATCCCCTGGAAGAGAACTACCCACTCCCATTTGCCAATACCCACCCTGCTCCAATTCTTTCATAACACGAACGTTCCGTGAAATAAATGTGGCATTTATTTTACTTAATTGGAAGGTCTGGCAGCTTCTATTTGAAGCTGAGCTGTTACTTGCTCACCCTCATCTACTCCCCATTGCCCAAGCGCCCCTCTTCAACACCCCATCCTCCACCCTTCAGTCATTTAAATATTTTTTTCAATTTACATATTTCGAAGGGTCCAAAAAGCTGCCATTGCACCAGACTATTATGCTATCTGAAAATATGTTTCTAGAAAATTAAATTTTTTATTTACTGATCTTAGTGATGCCCACCACCTTAGATCAGTAAATAAATAAAATTTTAAAAATGGCACTCATTCGGTAGGTGCACACATACATCACCATGCATGTACATCTGTACAGAATAATGCTAACAGCAGCAGCAACTGTTTTATTGCACCTTTTTCATTTGTTGCCAATGCTGAAGGGCATAAAGAAACCCAATGGGTCAACATGGTAGCCCTACAGGCTCTGCCAATTCTTATGTTTCAAAGGTAGGCTTTTACTTGGCGAGTCATGGAGACACCGATAATAAGCTGAAAAGCAATCGAAAAAATGATAAATGAATCCCATTTCCAATTATTGGAAAAACAAAATAGAAGTTCACTTGTACCAATCGTTTTTCATATAGTGCTTTGAATCAAAATTTCTCATCGATAAAATAAACAGCACCTCAAACTGTCAGCGAAATAAAACAAACAGTAAGAATGTGTTTTACTTGCTTCGTTAAAATGTGTTTATAGAGTGTTATCAAAATAAATTCTCATGATTTCTTTTTTTTTTTATTCACCATATGCAAATATGTTGTCCTTAAAGAAATATAAGTAGTACATATAAAATATCAAATTAAAATGATGTGCAAAGCATCATCCTACCGAGGAAAGGCAAATGCTTAAATTCCCTGTGTCTGTTGTTGTGACGCGGGCGGGTCATTTTACTTCTAAGCTTCCATAAAATAATCATTTGTAAAATTGTAGAATTATGTATCTTAGTCTGGGAGTGATAATTCAGTAGGCTACCAATGGCTACCAAATTGACCTAAGGAGTTCCAAATTCTGTTGAAGGGAGTGTGTAGTATTTCCCATGGCAAGGGAGTTTCAAATCTTACTTATCAACGTCAAGATATTGGTAAATCACTAATGACCTGCTACATCTAACTTTGCAGTTGTTACCACGAGTGAGGGCAAAGGTCTATCTTGTTTCAGAACTTTCTTCAGCTTAGGGGTGCCTCATTAATGATTAGATACCTAAAGTTCTTTCAAATGCCGTATGCCAGCAACTTTTTTTATTGTATGTAAGTTTCTTCCCAATATGTGTGAAGGTCTACATGTGGCAAAAGAAATGTTTAAGAAATTCACTCTGACCCCACGGCCTCTCAAGCATCTGTCTGGAAACTAATAGCGAGTAGTGTGCAGTTTAAGCAAGCAATAGTGTTACCTCAATAATTCACTTGTATTTAAACGTCCTGTTTGAATATACACACTAATTGGAAAGTTAACATAATAAAGAATACCATTTCACACTTTGTGCCTTGCCTCTACGTCTTTAGCCTTGACTGCATGTGTATGCACCCCTTTATGTTATTTTATGTTGATAAATAGATGTTTTACCACTCTGTTTCACTTGAGCTTCCGTGTTCATTTGAATGTCTATGCAATAATGTTTAGTAAACATGTGGACTGGGGGGGCGTGGCTGGCGGCCGAACATGGCGGCAGCGTAGAGGACTAGCTCCGGCAGGGAAGCGGCCTCTCCATCTATCCGCACGATAATCCGTGACTAATTCTTACCTCCAACGGTGGCACTGAACGCCCGAGACCGGGCGGAACTGGTAGCAGGTTCCCGGACGACATTCGTGAATTGGACGACGGAGTTATCGTCGAGGGCTGATCCGTCCGGAACACAGGCCCACCTCCGGGCATTCTAGTGGCAACTGAGGCCGACCGGAAGTGCAGCCCGCTCGGCTACTGCAGACAGGAAGTGGTTGGTGAAGGAGGCCAATACCCAGTTACGGCCCTACCCAATAACAGACTGCTTGCTATACCCAACGGAGGTTCATGGGAAGGGTGGCCGTAGATTGTCAAGACAACGGTCCGAACTTTACCCGGCAGCCTGCCCTGTGGGGACCATCGGGGCGCCTCCCTCATCGTAACGGAAGCTCTCTTCACCTTAACGGAGGACTACATCGTGAAGGTGATTTCTCTTGATATCCCACCGAACAGACGAACTGTATTCTCTCCGCGACCGAACAATGGCCGGGAAAGGCGTGAAAGGCGGTACAACTCAGACTCGTATTGACCGCTTCACGAACGATAGAACCGCCTCCCCTCCGGCGGATGGGAAGAATCCTCCGGTAAAACCAGGCGAGCCTGTGGGACCGAAGAAAGCGACGCTGGACGACGTTATGAAGGCACTCTCGCAGGTCCAAACGACGGTGGGCTCTATCTCGACCGAGATCACCCTAATCCGAGCGGACTTCCACAAGATGGCCGAAAAAGTAGGCTCGCTAGAGCTTGTTACGAAGTCGCTGGTGGAGGATGTCTCGGAACTACAGACGGCCATGGAGGCGGTCATGGCGGAAAACAAGCTCCTTAAGGACAAACTCGACGATCAGGAGGGGCGTTCCAGGCGGAATAATGTGCGCATTCTTGGCGTTCCGGAGACTGAAGGTGTGAGCGATGGATTTGTACGTGGAGGACCTCATTAAAACTCATCTTCAACCCAAAGGCCTGTCAACCTTCTTTTCCGTGGAGCGCGCCCACAGGGTCCCGGGGGGTCAACCTAAACCAGGGGCCTCGCCTAGGCCGATCCTAGCAAGACTGTTCAACTACCGCGACCGGGACGTCATCCTCCAGGCGGCACGAATCTCACCACCGGTGAAAATCCTTAACTCAACTGTGGCATTTTTCCCGGATTACACGGCGGAGGTGGCCAGGCGGCGAAAAACATTCTTGGATATAAAAAAGGAACTTAGAAAACGTGAACTCCCTTACTCCATGATCTTCCCAGCAAGGCTCCGGGTGGTGGCGGAGAATAGAACATGGTTTTTTGACGACCCTGGAACTGCACGAGACTGGATAGATGGTTGGCGTCCTACCTCCCACTCACGCCGCCCTGGCCGGACTAAGAATGGTACACAACAACCTAACCGTAATGATGGTGGTGACGCTGGTACGAACAGTGGCAGAAGCTCACCGATAAGGGACGAGGCTGACCTAAATCAGGAGGTAGAATCATGAACAAATCTATGTGTCATTGATGTTCGGGACTGTGGCTGGAACCGCCAAGGACACTGGGCCGAGGGCCTCCGTGGAGGGTACGAGGGGTCGCTAATTCCGGAGTGCTCCTCACCCCCAACGAGCAAGTAACTGTGTGTTTTTTATGGGGTGGGTTTAAGCACTCTGCTAAATTGGGGTGGCGGGCAGTTTGGAGTCCGTGTAGCAGGGAAGCAGGGTGGGTGGGGGTGTTGGGAACGGGGGGGTTAACTTTGTTTGCTTGTTTGAACTGTTCGGCTCTATTTACCATTTTGAAACTGCTAGTGGTTACACATGACCGTATTCCTGGCACCGGGTATGTCACCTCTGATCCTCAAACATTGCCATGGCACAAACGTGTGAATAATTGTACAGGGATGGGACACTCCTTGATCACTATGGCTCCGTCATACCTTACGGGACACCATCTTGAACGCCCGATTACAAAATGGCGGATCTCCCACGACCTACTGCTGTAACGCCTGACACTGGGTTGGGGGCTGTGCCACCGCTACAAGTAATGTCATGGAATGTCCGGGGGTTAGGTGATAAGGTAAAGAGGGGGCTGGTCTTACAGTGTATTAAGAGACTAAACTGTGATGTTGCCCTCCTTCAGGAAACGCACTTAGTGGGGGCTGCCACTAAAGCTCTAGATAGGAGAGGGTATCGCATGGTATTACACTCGGACTTCACTTCAGGGTCCCGGGGGACGGGTGTCTGGGTGAAAAGAACGTCACGCTTTATACATCACTCCACGAAAGCGGACAAACATGGCCGCTTCGCGGCGGTCTGTGGGCAGTGGGAGGGCGTGCCCATTAATGTGGTGTCTGTGTACATCCCACCAGCGCTACACTCATCGGCACTCCCGGACCTAGGTAGATTCCTCTTGGAGCTTCCGGAGGGGGACCTGTTGGTGGGTGGAGACTTCAATGCACTGGCCAATACTGAAACGGATAGGTTCCCGGCTCGCTCCCACCCCGCTGGCCCGACGAAATTCAGGGACTTTTTAGAGGCACAGGGTCTGGTCGACATCTGGAGACAGCTTCACCCTACTGACCGCCACTACTCATACTATTCATCCACCCATGACTGCCTGTCTCGCATTGATTATTTTCTCACATTGGGGGGTGGAAGACTCACTTTTGCCGATGTACAGATTGCGCCACGAGGTATATCAGACCACTCCCCCTTGATCGCTACATTATCCTGTGCGGACAGGGCTCGCAGACGACTCTATCCCATCTACCCCGGTTATCTTAAAATCCCTACGGTCCGAAAATCCCTCAAAACCGCCACTAAGCACTATTTCCAGGAGAACTCCGGATCGGTGTCCTCACCGACAATACTATGGGAGGCATACAAGACGGTACTGAGGGGCCAGGCAATCGCGACCATAACCGATCATAAACGTAAACAAAAACAAGAACTGGTAGAACTGGAACTGCAGCTGGAGCAGGCTAATGTGACGCACATGACCGCGCCGTCGGACGACACTCGACACACGCTGACTCTAAGTCAACAACGACACGACGACTTTCTCCGTCGACGGGTGTTAGAGCACATAGAGTCGACTGAATGCAGAGTTTATGATGTGGGCGACAAAGCCAACAAATTACTGGCCTGGTTGGACAAGAAACGGGACGGGGGCAGGCACATTCTACAGTTGCGGGACCAGGGAGGGATATGTCACACGCTCCCTCCTAAAATTGTTGAACTCTTAGCAGACCATTTCCAAGGGGTGTATACCCCAGAAGCGATAGTCACGGCTGAGAAGGCAGAGTTAGCACTCCGAGATGTAGAATTAGAGACATTGACACCGGAGGCAAGGATCGAGCTAGAAGCGGACCTCACGATAGAGGAACTCCGTACGGCGAAAGGCGCACTACACACAGGCAGAGCACTGGGCCCCAATGGGATACCAATCGAATGGTTTCAAACGATGTCAGACACACTGGGCCCGCCTATGCTGGCCATGTTTGAGAACTGCCGTGAGACCGGAACACTGCCTCTGGACCAACGCTTAGCGACGATAGTGGCTATCCCTAAGCCTGGCAAATCCCCAGAGGACTGCACGACATATGGCCCAATCTCGCTCATCAATGCAGAGGCGAAGATCTTAGCAAAATTGATTGCTAATAGATTGACTCCATACCTCTCCCAGCTTATCCACCCTGACCAATCCGGCTTTATGCCACACAGGAGTACGGCATTAAATCTCCGTAGAGTGCATGGCGCACTGGCACGAGCACACTCCCTGGCAGAACCGGCGGCCATTTTGTCACTGGATGCCAGAATGGCTTTCGACATGGTGGAGTGGGAATACTTGTTCGCAGTTCTGACTCGGATGGGCTTCGGGCCGAAGTTTCTATCGTGGGTCCGCCTACTCTACACGGACCCAGTAGCCCACGTGGCGGCCAATGGCCACATCTCGCGAGCGATTTCTCTAGCTCGTGGGACCCGCCAGGGCTGCCCCTTATCCCCTTTATTGTTCGCATTGGTCCTTAAGCCTCTCGCGATTGTTATCAGAAAGACACCCCTACTGAAGGGTATTAAATGGACGGAGGACTGGGAAGATAGAATATCATTATATGCCGATGATATGTTAGTCTACTTGTCTGCCCCCGAGTCGAATGTTCCGATATTATTGGCACTCTGTGACAAACATGGCTCGGCCTCTGGCTATACGATCAACTGGGCGAAATCGGTCCTTTATGTTTTGAAGGGCCCCTGGCCAGTCCTCCCCGATCACTGTCCCTTGGTGTTAACCGATGTCTCCTTCAAGTACTTAGGCATCCATGTCACCAACGATCCGGCCGTATTTTACGACCGGAACCTGGCGCCTCCCCTCCTCCGCCTAAAAGCAGACGCACGACATTGGTCATCCCTGCCGCTCACGCTCCTGGGCCGCGTGGCCCTGTTTAAAATGATGGCGCTTCCGCGCCTCCTGTACGTTTTGGAGAATACCCCAGATGCAGTCCCGCCCTCCTACTTTCGGAGAGTCACCGCAATTATCACCACCTTGTTATGGGGTGAGCGTCCTCCGAGAATAGCTCACCTCAAGCTTAACCGTGGTTGGTACGATGGAGGGATAGCATTACCGAACGTACAGCTTTACTACTGGGCGTCTCAACTTAAGGTACTCAACCAGTGGCTCCATGCATCGCAAAATGACCCGGCATATCTGGCTGACAGGGCCCAACTGGGAACACAAAGTCTTCTGGCCCCCCTATACAACCCATGCCTCCTCAAGGACTTGATTGGCCCTACTAAACATACAGTCACCCTATGGTACAAGGCGCTCACCAGGCTACAGTGGAAGGGAATCATCACGAAGCTTACCCCGCTTTGGGATACCAAGAAACTAGGCTGCCTTAGGACCAGTAAGGGGTTCACCCAGTGGGACAATATAGGCATTTCTACGGTGGGGGATCTCTGGTCATCCGCAGGAGTGATCCCCTTCGAGCAGCTTCAGCAGCAATATGCCCTAGGCCCCAATGAAACATACAGATATATCCAAATCAGACACGCTCTTCTGGCGGTGTTGGAACCAGGTACTACGGTCCCGGAGTCCTCGCCCCTGGAAGACCGGCTTCTTACAGATTTTTTACAATCACGGGCCACCTCACTCACATACAGCAAACTGCTGAACAATCTTCCAGACCCCCTACAGAAATTAAGAGAAAAGTGGGAGGATGAGTTGGGAGCTATGGATGAGACGGACTGGAATGCTGCTATGGCGTCCCCGAGGGAGGCTGGGGTATCGGCCAGGTTTAGACTCATACAGTTAAAAGTGCTGCACAGAGTGTACTATACAAGGACCACCTTACACAAAATGCACAGGGCTGATTCCCCTCACTGTCTCAGGGGGTGTGGGGAGGACGGCACATTGTTACATACCTTTGGGGATGCCCTTTCATCGCCAGATATTGGCAACAGGTCATGCGCACTATCTCACAGGCCCTTGATACCTCCCTTCTGCCTGAACCGCGCCTCTGTCTCCTGAATATATGGGAAGGCACTGATCTTAACCTCCGACAACAGCAATGGGTCACAATTGGTACAATGGTGGCAAAGCGCGATATGGCGCAGAGATGGGGGGTGGCGGAGATACCTACTTTGGCACTGTGGTGCAAGACCATGGATAAACTGATGCTAACTGAAAGAACTGTTTGCAAACTCAGAGCGAACCCAAAGAAATGGATTAAGGTGTGGGAGGCGTGGAATAGGTACAGAGGGGATCTTTGCGAACCGCTGCAGGAAGATGAAGACGAAGACTCAGATGATGAGGAGGAAATAAGTGCTTAACCTGTAGGATACCACGGGGTGGGATTAGAAATATGATTTTATCATTGACACTTCAGCTCACAGTGTGCGTGGGGGTGGGGGGAAATGGCCTGGGGGTTGGGGGTTGGCATGTTCTACTAGCAACTCTTTTTCCACACTGTTTCAAATCTATTTATTACGAATGAGCCATTACGTTTGGTTTGATTTTTACTTTTATAAAAAAGAACAATATAAAAATGGACTTAAAAAGTAAAACTTCATGACTCCGAAAACTGTATCCTGAAAGATTTGCGATATCATCCTCACCATGTGCTGCCGGACCGGAAGGTTGTCGGCTGAATAGCTGTGTAAAAGTATGTGCTACTCACTTATCTTGCATCATGCTTATTGTATATATGCACTGTTGTTACTTGGATGATGACTGTCAATAAAAGTTTTACACCAAAAAAAGAAAAAAAAAAAAAAAAAAAACACATGTGGACTGATGACAAGTAGCTGCCATACAAATGTCCTGTAAGGATACATTTGCTAGAAAGGCAATAGTTGCTCCTTTTAAAGTTGCAGCCTACCAGATATCACAGCTGTCTGGTTTGCAAAATGCATATTGGGGACATTCAGAAGGCTGACCTGGAAATCCATTTTTCCCGTTGCTTACCATTGGCTTTGTGGTTTGCAAACTCGCATTTTCTGGCTTTCTATTTGCTGGCTTTCTTTGCTTTAGGCTGTCCAGCTCCGGTTCGCCCCCTCCCGTTGCCTAAACCTAGTTTACTGAATTCTTACACAAACTCACTTTCTGTAAACAGCCTTTAATTTTTTTTCTTGTTTTGTCACATTAGCTGTGCATTCAAAGACAGAGGTCAAATGTCAGGCTGTGTATTCCAGGGGCATTGGTGTTTATTTTTCTTTCTCTGACTTCAAAGAGAATCTATTTATGTGATAATCATGCTGGCTAGTGGGCTTCTGCTTAAGGAAGGCTGTACAGATGTTATTTTTTTCAAATACACAACAAAATTTAAATGTCTGTAAAACGAACTGTGCTGACGATCAAATCAATACATTGGGTGATGACATTTCTCCAAATTATCATTTGTGCACTGCAAACTTATCAGTAAAACTGTATGTGAGTGCAAATGTAATGGTCATTTCAACTGAAGATGTGTAGTCTAATTGCAGTAAGCTACCATACCATGCGCATACCCACGTCGCCCCACTCCGCTGTGCTCTACTCTGCGTCACTGCACTCTCCTCTGCACCACTCCACGTCTCTGTACTCTACACCACTCCCCCCAAAGACAATGCACTCTACCCCACACTACTTTACTAGGAATCGCTGCGCTCTACACCAATGTATGCCACCCTACTCTGCAACACTGCACTCTATGCCAATTCACTCTACACCACTTTACTCAAAACCAATGTACTCTACACCATATACTTCAATGCAACTCTATTTTGCGCCACTACAATCTATGTCACTCCACTCTGCGCCACTGGACTATAAGCCACTACTCTGTGCCACTGCATTCTATGCCACTGGACTTTACGGCAACACACTCAATGCCACTCAACTATATACCACTGCACTCTATGACCGTTTACTCTGCATCATTGCACTCTCTGCCACTAAACTCTAAGAAAATCTACTCCAAGTCACTCTAATCTACTCTGCACCATTGCCCTCTACGAGACACTACACTCTACGTCATTTCACCTTTGTCTGAAACAACCTACTCCACCACTGTAGTCTACGCCACTGCACTCTACTCTGCACCACTCAAATCTGTGCACCACTGCACTCTATGCCACTTCACTCTACGTCTCTGTACTCTGCACCACTCTACTCTATGCCAGTGCACTCTTTCCCACTCTTCTATGAACCATTGTATTTTACACCACAACACTGCACTCTATTCACCACTACTCTACGCCACTTCACTCTACTTTGAATCAAAATACTGTGTGCCACTGCCCTTTGCCACTCCTCACCACTCAACGCCACTAAAATTAACACTGTGCCACTCTACTCAGCGCCACGGCACTCTATGCCATTACTCTATGCTACTGCACTCTACCCTGCACCACTATACTCTATCCCGCACCACTTCACTCTACTCTGAAACAATATACTCTACGGAGCTGCACTCTACGGCACTGCACTCTATGCCGCACCTCTCTACGCCACTGCACTCTACGTTAAACCACTACACTTTACATTATATGCCAGTTTACCAATAGCAACTAGTTTGTACAACTGTACTTTATACCATTATACTCTACAACATTCTACTCTATGCCACTGCACGCTATGCCACTCTACACAATTGCTCTCCACGTCACTGCACTCTACGCCACTCTAGTCTACTCTGCACCACTGTACTCCATGTCACCGCTCTCTACTGCACTCTACAACACTCTTCTCTGCGTGACTGCACTCTTGTCATTGCACTCTACCCTGCTCCACACTACTCTGCACCACTCCACCCCAATTCACTCTACATCATTGTATTCTGCAACACTGCTCTCCCCGCCACTCAACTCTTCATTGCTCCACACTACGCCAACCCAGCTTAAGCCAGTCAAATCTACTCTGCACCATTGAACTCTACTCTATCCAACTGCACTCTATGCCGCTCTATTACACTCGCAAAAACAACAATTGATGGACAGAATGCAGAACAATGTCATAAATTCACCCCAGAACAGAGATCTGGGCCTAAATCCATTGTTTTTTGCAATCCACACCACCCCAGTTCAGACATGGCCATATGCAAATCAGCCTTGACCCTATGCCTCATGGGAACAGTCCAGCCCAAATTGCCAAGCCATGTCTTTCCTGGACCGGAATCAAGCATCCTAGGACTGGTTTCTGGCTATCAGCCGTCTTCAGCCAGGATAGCTTGACTCCAGTGGTGTGGAGAGCATGGGACTCACGTATGAGCATACCCATCCCACTCGGGGTGACAATTGCAAAAACAACAGTTGATGGACAGAATGCAGAACAATGTCATACATTCACCCCAGTACAGAGATTTGGGCCTAAATCCATGGTTTTTTTGCACTCCACACCATCCCAGTTCAGACATGGCCATATGCAAATCAGCCTTGACCCTGTGCCTGCACTGTACGCCACTATAATATAGGACACAGCACTCTACACCAGTGCAATCTGTCAATTTACTCTGCATCACTCTACGCCACTGGACTCTACACCACTACATTCTACTCTGCAGCGCTGCATACTCTGCCATTGAACTCTATGCCAGTCTATTCTGCGTCACTTTATGTCACTGCACTGTACTGCACTCTAAGCCAATGAACTCCACGCCACTTTAATCTACTGTGCACAACTGCTCTTTAACACTCCGATCTACTCTGCAGCACTCCTGTCCACATGACTCTACTCTGTAACAACCTACTCTACACCACTGCACAATATGCCACTCCACTACCCTCAAATCAATTCTGCGCCACCCTACTCTACTCTATGCCACTGTGCTCTACACCCTGCACCACTATAATCTACCATGCACCACGTCTCTGAAACAATCTACTCTGTCACTGCACTTTAATCCACTCAACGCCATTGAAGTTTATGATATGCCACTGTACTCTAAACCACTGAACTCTACACCACTGTATTCAAAACCACTGCACTCTGTGCCAATGCACCTACGTCAACTACTTTGCACCACTGCACTTTACTCCACTATACTTTACAACATTCTACTCTATGCTACTGCCCACTCCGCCACTGCACTCTATAACACTATTTTAGCCTGCACAACTGTACTCAATATCACTGCTCTCTGCACCACTCTACTCTGCACAACTCTAGGATCCTGTACTTTGACACTACTCTGCATTACTGCACTCTATTCTACACCTCTGCATTCTACCCTGCACCACTCCACGCCCCTGCAATCTACTCTGCACCACTCTATGCCACTGCATTCTGCACTACTCTATGTCACTGCACTTTACACCACTTCACTAAAAATCCATGCACTCTACGCCAATCTACTCTGCACCACTGTACTTTATGCTAATTCACTCTAGGATCGCTCTACTCCACTCTATGCTCTACTCCATTAACCTTCGCTCCACTGACACTCTACTCCTCTTGATGACGCTCTATGCAACTCCCTCTATGCCACTCCATGCCACTTTACTCCACTCTATACTATGACACACTACTCCACTCCACGCACCACTCTATTACACAACACTTCACTCTACATCATTCCACACCGCTCTACATCGCTTAAAACTCTATGCCACTCCACTCAATGAGACTACTCAACTCTGACACTGTTCTCCACTCCACTCAACTCTACACCCCTCCTCGCCAGTCAACACTGTATGTTACCCCATTATATTCCACTCCTCAACTCCGATTGCCACCCAGCTCATCCTCTCCCTAGCCAACGAGCCCAACACCGCCAGACGCAACTTTCGAGAAGGCATGGAAGCTGTAGCCAAATGGATGAAAAACAGCTGCCTACATCTAAACACCAACAAAACAGAAGTACTCATCATGGGCCCAAACCCCGACGCCTGGAGCGACACCTGGTGGCCCACCACCCTCGGAAACCCGCCAACCCCCACAGACCACGCACGCCACCAGGAATTCATGCTGGACTCCGAGCTCAAATGGACCGCCAGATCAACTCGGTCTCATCTTCCTGCTTCCACACCCTCCGCCTCCTTCGTAAGACCTTCAAATGGATCCCCCCTCGAACACCGAAAGACAGTCACTCACGCCCTGTTCACCAGCAGACTCGACTACGGCTATGCCGGAATAAACAAAAACCTCATCCGCAAGCTACAGAACATCCAGAACGCCGCCGCAAGACGGGTCCTCAACCTGTCAAAGCACTGCCACATCTCCCAGCCCCGGCGCACACTCCACTGGCTCCCTGTCGAGGCGAGAATCACCTTTAGGATGTTCACCCACGCACACAAGGCCCTCCACGGCACCGGACCAGCATACCTGAACAGCCGGCTCAAATTCCACGCACCCCAAATGACCCTACGATCAGCCCAGCTCTCCTACGCCGAGGTCCCCCGCACCAGAAATACCAGATCGGGAGGCCGCTCCTTCTCCTTCCTCGCGGCCAAAGCATGGAACGCCCTTCCGCTCCACCTCAGACAGACACCATCGCTCCCCATCTTCGCAAGAAACCTCAAAACCTGGCTCTTCGACAGACCCCCTCCATGATGGAATGGAACCTGCACCCCCCCCCCCCCCCCCACCCCTAGCGCCTTGAGACCCTTACGGGTGAGTAGTTGCGCTTTAACAAACTCCTGATTGATTGATTGCACTTCATAACATTCCACTTTATGACACGTCAAGCTACCCTCCATTACCCTACTAACTTTTAGCCATGCTGAATAGCAGTCACTCTGGTGAATAACATTGCTAAAACATATTGGAAAAGCCAATAGCTCTTGCATAGGCAACACTTATAGGCTATGCCAAAGCTTATTTCCTTGTAGAGTGCACTTTTGGTTTGTCATTTAACTGTAATCTTGCATTTGAGTGGCATATTTTAATGCAGCTTTAGGCAGCGGAGGCATAGGTTTGTATTGGGTTATCGATTAAGAATGCCTCCAAGGATGGGCATGGTGTCCAAACCTATCCAAACAGATGTGTTGGCTCCCTGCCTTATACATGTATTCATCAACTTGGTGTCCCTATTCACCTAGCCTCACCTGTGAGATGTTTTAGTCAGAAATGCATGAGTTCTAGAGCTTACAGTATGGCTAGGTCACTCAAATTACTATGGCTAGATTCAAGGTCAAGCAACCGTATCTAGGAGCGCAACACGTTTGTCCTGTTTCTTGAGCTGAGAGATGTAACTATTTAGCCATCCAGGAAGACTGGCTTAAATACATCTTAAGACAAGGGGCACCTTGACCAACCCAGGATTAATCCCACAACAGAGGAGTCGACCTCTTCCCTTTAATAAAAATCTAAATTATAAAATCAGTGGTGTCAACAGTTCGCTCCTAAGCATTAAGTCTCTATATACCTCTGTTGCACCCACGTGTGTGCCTCAGAGTGAGCAGTATGGAAGAGTGGAGTGCAATGCCACATGGATGTATGCATGCACCTGACAGGTTGCAGGTCCACTAGCAGTAAATAAAAATGCTCTGTACAAGAATCTATGGGCCCATCAGAAAAAGGTATAAGAATATGTTTTGAGGTAATTAATTTGTGTGCAAAAGAGCCTCTTGACTTAGGAGGCAATAAAGCTTGGAAGTGGAGTCGGGCCTTTATGTGGTGTGAGATCTGGTGCGGTGTCTATCAAAGGTCTAGTTTATTATCCCGTTAATATTTCCCCCAAGGATCAGCAAACCTGGGGAGACCAGCAAAAAACTGAACCCAGTAATTACAGAAATTAAGCTGATGAGAGGGTGGAGCTTAAGTGTTTAGTCACAACAAAGTAAAACTCTCCAGGGATCCAGAGGCCATTCCATAACTCTCTAGGGAGTCTTGCCAGATGCGGTTGACATGGATTGTGAATTCCTCTTTAGGAGAAGACTACACCATAGGATTCCCCAATGTGGCCATTTAGGAAACTGAGGATCTATTCTAAAAATCACACTAGGGCCTAAGAGATGTGCTTCTTGGAGGCGAAGGTTAAAGGAATGCCACATGGCTGCATTTAGCACTGCCTCTCTTTTAACCTGGTCATTAACCAGTTGACATTCTAGGAAAAGACACGAAGCAAGAGTTCAGGGCAAGATACATAGACAATGAGAGTTATAAGTGGGTGTAGTCGACCGCCAACAATCGTGAACCGAGGCAGTGCTGCTCCCGTCTGCAGTCCACCTTAACCTGCATCAATGGTGTGGAGGGAGTGAACCAGTCCTCTTTCAGTGTCCATGACTTCCACACTGAGCCATGTATCCCGGAGGCTCCTCTCTCTAGTACCTGACCCTGAGAGTGTCAATATAGACAGTGGGTCTCTGCTGCGGAGGCACAAGATTGCAGCCACCTGAAAATACCAGGACTTCGGATTGCTCCTGGTTGTGAAGGATGGGCCTGCATCCTACTCCTACTCCTACCCCTCTCCCCATCCCACAACTCAGTGCAAGTGAATTTGGAAGCTCTTTGTAAATATGGCCCTAGCGCCTTCAAATGGTAGTGTAGATGGCTTTCCCACTGGTGCTGTTGGGGGTGAGGGTGGGGGGCGGGGGTGAGGGTGACCAGGGACAGAGGCCCCCCGGACACAGCACACCGAGCTGTGCGGTCATAGCAGACCTTTTGCTCGTGTTGGCGGTGGCATCCCTCAGGCCCTGTTGCTCGCCCACATTTTATTGAGGACGTTGGAATGGACGAGGGGGGTCATCGGACGCTGCCTTCCGATCGTGGCTCCTGGGGACCTGCGGCTTGATTGAATTTGAGCCTATCGGACACGCACCTCTCCCGAGGGATCTGGTGGAGTGAGCACTGGCCTGATCAGGGTCCCTGTAGCAGGAGGTGGACTTTCCTGACCTCGAGCTCGCCTTCCTGAGCACTCCCCACGCAGTCGAGGAGCTTGGGACCACATTGGAGACTGCACCCCCTTTACTCACCCGTTGCGCAGTGGGCCCTCTGGGAACGCAGAAGCTGCTTATGCCGGCTTGAAGGAGAAGCGCGGATTCCTCCTGCACACGATAGGCAGGCTGTGCAGTCTTTACACTGACTCAGTCAGTCAAAGAACTTTATTCGGTTATACTACAAGAAATAACCATAAAAGTACAATAATAAAATACCATTTACATAAATTGCATTAAAATGGTAGATAAAAACTATAATATAAATTCATATCCTAAGTGAATTACGAGATTTAAAAATATTTTTTTGGAAAGCAGTGACGGAGGCGATAGTAAATACATTATCTAAATTCTGTATTGCCAAGAAGGCAGGACAACACCCTCTTAATTGCAAACTTTTTAGCACGGGGACAATCCACCTTTTTCTGGGTATGGAATAAAATTTACAAAATAACATGATGTGTATGGATAACTGAGTTGAAATATCACATGTGCAGATACAAAATGATCTTGACAAGTCATTTACCTCAGGAAAACTTAAAATTCTATGCAAGATGTTAAGCCTGAGGCGAGTTAACATAACTTTTTCAAAGTCCTTAGTAGATAACAAAATGTAAGGCTGTATGTTAACAGTAATCAAGGTAAGCTGATGTGCCACCACTGACGGTTCGGTCATTTCACTTGTAATTCTAGACTCGCTCAGGTATGACATACATATATTTTTGAGGGCCTTTCTTGATAGCAGACACATGGAAGATGGGTCATTGAAATATTTCTTGTGGCCTATTTGAGTAAAAAACTTCAACATAGTTTAGCCATCTTATCTTTTTTGCCCCATCAATACTTAAAACATCCTTTAAAATGTGCCGGTGAAATACGGACTCTTCGGTGGTCCAAACCCTGTGCCACAACAGTACAGGCTGTGTCTTGATCACATCTGCAAGATAAGGCATACCCAGTTCAGTGTGGCAAATAAGTGTAGAAGTACTTTCCGGTACTGCCAGGAGGAACCTGAGGAAAATGTTTTCAGCTACTTGAAGTGAGTTAACATTGGCAAACCCCCAGATACCTGCCCCATAAGTGGCAATTGCTACACATTTTGCTCTATAAATATTCAACAATTCCCCCGGTGGAAGTCTACCCATTTTCCTGCTAAAATTAGTTAGTGCCATTAATGACTTACACAATAGGAGTCTTCTCGCCTTAATTGCTCTACACCAGGAGCCTGTCTGTTCAAATAAAATTCCTCAGTATGAGAATATATTATTATTCTCAATTGGCTTAGAGCCAATAAAAATAGGGATTTTCTTATTTGACTCTAACTTGCAACTCATAGAAAATATTTTGGAGTATTTAATAGTTAAACCCAGGTTTGTCAAATTGTGTAAAGGTGGTTACGACCCTTTACAAGGCAATGGGTGTACGGGCCATAAAGACTGCATCATCTGCATAAAGGAGTGCAGGGATAGGACGTGTGGCTGCATTTGGCAAATCCCTTCACTCCTTGATTAGGGTACTTTCAAGTTCATTGATATATACCGTAAATAGGAATGGGGCATGGACACAGCCCTGCTGCATACCTTTCAAGATTGAAAAATTTCTAGTACAGTCCCCATCCTGTCCAAAACGGATCCTAGCCACCGAATAAAGCTGCCTTAGAAATAAAACTATAGTCATCCACCCCCCAGCCCTTCCTAAATCGCCCAGAGCTTTTCATGTACAACACAATCGAATGCTGAAGTTAGGTCAACAAACGTTAAAAACAGTTTCTCCCTTTTTGCCTTTTTGTATTTTTCCAGAACAATATGAAGGTTTAGGCCCTGATCAATGGTACCTAGCCCCTTACGGAAACCAGATTGTACATCACTTATAACGGAATGCTCCTCCGCCCATATTTGAAGTCTGTCTAAAATCACACGCCCTATAATTTTTACTGCAGAATCCAATAATGAGATAGGGCGATAACAGGCAGGATTTGCCCTATCGCCCTTCTTAAAAATAGGTACAATAAGGGATTCATACCAGGACGTTAAAAACCCGGTGGAGCAACAGGCGTTAAATAAATGTTAGTAATAAATGAGTGGTCCCCATAAATCCTCGTAGTTTTTATACAGGTCGACCGGGACACCATCCGGGCCCGGTGCCTTTCCACCCAAGCTAGATTCTATGGCCCTAATCACCTCATTCACAGTAAAATCCATCCTAAATTTACACTGGACGGGGCAAAACCCTGGATCAACCTCGAGCCTCTCCCTTGATTGCACATCTACGGTTTGAGTGGTATAGAGTTTCAAATAATGTAATACCCACTCCTCCTCCGTAATAACAATTTACATTGTTGCTTTGGATTAGTCCATAAAGAAAGGCGCATTAACCGCGTTCCAAAAAGCAGCAGGGTCACGATTTAATGACGCCTCATGCAAGGCGTCCCAAGCTTCCTCTTTTAGCGCATTCTTCCTTACTGCTTGTGCCCTCTAATAGCCCCTTCTGGCATCCCTAATAAGATCATAATCCTTAACTTTAAGGCATGTTGCAGTCTGGTATGGGCCTTAGTACAAGTGGAATCAACCCACCCCTCGCTATGTTTATTACGTTTTTTTGTTTTAATGTAGAGTGTTTCTTTAATAAAAGCTAAAATAACTTTAAAATGTTCTGCTATTAATGTGTGGGAGGAATTTTTGTCAAGACATACATGAAAACTCTGTTCGCACTTCCTTATTAATTTTGTGAGAAAATCTTCTGGATTCACCTTAATCCACTTCAGTGCATACCCATTTTGCCTGCTCAGCTCGATGTTATTTACAAACTCCACAGATTTGCCTTTACTATTAAAGTCTTGGTTGGACACCAAATTATCGATGCTTAACGGAAAGTGGTCACTCAGAGCTATATGGTGTGTGGTAAAATTCTTAACTCGAGAACAATGTCTACATGATATCAGGATATAATCAATTGTTGAGAAAACACGTCGACCATTAAAAGTTGGAATAAATGGAACCTCCGGTGAGCAAAGACTATTTGCAAACCATGTCACTGGTGAATACAATATCATTCAGAAACTCACACTGCAATAAATAGGAAAAATGCGGGAAACTAGTATCTTTACCATCGTTAATCCCACAAACCCCTTTATCCCCCTTGTGACATAAAATACAATTGAAGTCCCCACCCCAAATAATAAAAACATCCTTGGTGTTCAAGCTTTGCAAACTGTTCATATCCCTACATAAATGTCCAAGCAAATCCTCCATCATTCCAGAGGAGACATTGTTATAGAAATTCACTATAATCAAACAATTTCTGGTCCACATGCATACTAACAATATGACAGTAGCTATTACTAACCACCAAATCAATTTTCCTAATTTTGAAATATTTAGAGATATAGGCACAAAGCCCCCCTTTTGCTCTACCATGGGTCGATCTAATTGCTGGGGTATGAAACGTTTTATAACTGCACAAGTGAACTGCTTCCTCAACCCAGGTTTCTTGTACACAGAATATCTCATAATTGTTCATAAAATCCACCCACAGTTTTTTGGTCACTTGTTTTCAATCCTGCCACATTCCAGAACATAATCTCACATTTATTATTAATTATTTCACTACCTGGAATGCCAACAGTACCCTCATCAGTCCGGGAAGTGGAAATAAGTTGATTATTTGATGTGGGAATGTGGACAATGACCTCCGACTTATCCACAGATTTGTTACCCATGCAAACTAATATCTCATGGTCAGATTGTACTACCACATTACAACCAGAACTAGATGGTGAAAAGCCCTTACAACTAGGGTCATCCAATGAGCCAGTTGTAACAGCTTTGATTTGGACCACAGAACTTAGTCAGTCCACTTCATTAAGGGGGGCTAAACTATCAAACCAATTTTGAAGGGGGATGTTTAACTGTCTCCTGTAGAGTGGAGTAGGATTTTCCCAGTTTAACCTAGGCAGGTTCCAACTTGAGGGCTGATAAAATATCCTAAGGGAACTACGCTAATATATGAATTTCCTAAGAAGTTGTCTCCCACTCTACTCAAGATTATTCTTACAAAATGTGGGGTTTTAAATGACAACACCACGCAATCCCCTTCCTGATTTTTTGCTCCTTTTCCTAGCCATCCCACTCTTCTTGCCATTTTAAACTCTTCAAATAGCTTCTCAGTTAGGCCAGTCCTCAAACCCAACCACTGTAGTGATTTGTTCCTTAAATTCTCCCATGATTCTCCTGTGTCATCTGCCAATTTAGTAACATTGACCAAATTCATCACATAAGGTGGGGCAGCTGGAGGTAGGTCTTAACGTGTGCGAAGGTCTGCCCCCTGAATCCGGTCTAAGTTGCTTGGGTTTAGTAAGGATGGAGTAATTACAGGGTTAGCCACAGCCAGTACAGTACTAGTTGAATGACCATTAGTTTTACTTGTAGGAGGTTTTTCTAATGCAATAGGGTGTGGGTAACTAGGGGGATTGCTAGGGGTATTAGGAGTGACTCTAGTAAGACCTGAGTGTTTGCTACTTGAGTTATTAACTTGTAGAACTTCCTTAGTAGTATGCAATGGCAAGCTCATTCTGCCCGATACTAATAGTTGTAAAGTATCTAGGCATTTGGCTAGAGACTCCTCTATGGTACCTATTCTAGATGTCAGGCTACCTAGACTGTCTCTAATCAAAGTGTCCAGGTCATCCAATTTTACTTTTAATTTCCCTACCTCTTTCTGCATACGCATATTGGTACTAATTACAGATTTTTCCCAGT
The DNA here is from genome assembly GCF_964263255.1 of Lissotriton vulgaris. Lineage (NCBI taxonomy): Eukaryota > Metazoa > Chordata > Amphibia > Caudata > Salamandridae > Lissotriton > Lissotriton vulgaris. The sequence continues at coordinate 1,504,047,716 of NC_141695.1, read as the reverse complement.
TTTCAGTTTTATTCGCTGATATGGACTTTATCCTTTTAGCGGGCCTTTTACGACTTCTAGGTGAAAGCCTCTCTGGTACAGTGGAATCTATAACCTCATCCTCGGTGGTAATCTGAAACTCACTCTGGTTTCTTGCACCCTTGTTTGGGGGTTGAAGCTGCAACTCAAAGTCCTGCTCACTACATGACAGATGATCTGATATATTAACCACACAACCGTTTTTACCCAGCTTACTGCTCTGTAAAACATGAGTATCAGAGCTCACTTGCCCTGTGATGGTTTCATCTGCCCCTGGTTTTAGGGCCTCTTCAACTGTAGTAATCTGGCGTTCTATTGCACCTACTGCAACAGTCAAATAACTAAGTAACCACTGGCGTGAATGTTCTCCTTTTTCTGTCGGCTTCTTAGTCCGTGTAGACATTGTTTTCTTTTCCCCGTACTTGGGCAGTCACGCACTAATCGCAGGCACCACAGATTTTATATGGAGCAGAATGAAAAAGACTTTTAATTAATTACAAAGCAGCAATATATGGCAAAAAAAAAAAAATTCTTAACAATTGAAGACCTTTAAAATAAGTCCATGATTCGGTCCAGGTCAATAGTACTTGGCTTCAACGTTACCGCCAGGTATATGCCCTAGATAGGTTTCACAATATATTTAATAAAACAGTACCTTTGTAATGAAAGAAAGAACTGTGGCCTAGCCCGTCCTTTGCCGGTCTATGATGGGCGCAGATGGGCCCGCCCTTGGCCCGGGCTTTGCTCGAGCGCGGCCCGGGCACGCCCACGCTCCGGGAGCCCGCGGCCGCTTAAGAGCGGTGTCTGGGGCACCAGGGGCGTGCTGGCATGCTGCATGCGGCGCATCCAGGCGCAAAGGTTCCTGGGGATTGTAGTTCTCCCCCCACGCGGCCGAAAAGTGCTCCGTGCGTATAGGCAAATGTTGCAAGGTTGTAGGGTAATGACCATTCCGCTGTCCTCCTGTCCTTGGCAAATGGGCAAATGTTGCAAGGATCCCGCCTCGCGGGAGCCCGTGTCCGCTTAAGAGTGGTGTCTGGGGCACAAGGGGCGTGCTGAGCCTCCAGGCACAAAGGCTGCTGGGGATTGTAGTTCTCCCTCCATGCGGCCGAAAAGTGCTCCGTGTGTACAGGCAAATGTTGCAAGGTTGTAGGGTAACGACCCTTCCGCTGTCCTCGGTAAATGTTGCAAGGCTCCCGCCCCGTAGGAGCCCGCGGCCGCTTAAGAGCGGTGTCTGGGGCACCAGGGGCGTGCTGGCATGCTGCGTGCGGCGCATCCAGGCACAAAGGTTCCTGGGGATTGTAGTTCTCCCCCCACGCGGCCGAAAAGTGCTCCGTGCGTATAGGCAAATGTTGCAAGGTTGTAGGGTAATGACCATTCCGCTGTCCTCAGCAAATGGGCAAATGTTGCAAGGATCCCGCCTCGCGGGAGCCCGTGTCCGCTTAAGAGCGGTGTCTGGGGCACAAGGGGCATGCTGGCATGGGGCGCCTCCAGGTGCAATGGCTGCTGGGGATTTTAGTTCTCCCCCCACCCCCCAAGCGGCCGAAACGTGCTCCGTGCGTATAGGCAAATGTTGCAAGGTTGTAGGGTAACGACCTTTCCGCTGTCCTCTGCAAATGGGCAAATGTTGCAAGGCTCCCCTGACTCATCTTGTGCACATTCCTTGCCCTGCACATCATGCTCCAATTGACCACATGGGCAGGAATAAACCCACAAAACGAGTCTGCCACCAGAGTGGGGAAATGCAGAGTTCACTGGACATTGGTGACTCAATCCCATATCTTCTTTCCACTGGTGCACCATCCACACTCCAGGAGGTGGAACTTGATGAATTCGATTGAATCATTTTAGCTAGAGGAGAAACAGAACAGCGATGGAAACGAAAATAGACACCATGACTTTGGACTGTGTGTAAACTGTGTGACAGGGTGTGGGGCACCGAGGAGACAAACTAAGGAACTTTTGACTAACCTCGGACGCTACTAAAGCCTTGTGGGACTACGCTGAGCGGGTTGCATTCCTCGGGGAGGCTGAAGGTGAAGAGGAGCATGCCCGGTGTAGCAACTTGATGACAGTGGGCATCTTGGAAAACTCCGAGGGCTCGGATGCTACATTGAGAAAAGAGTCCAACAGGAGGTGTCTGCTCAGGGATTGCCTCCAATATAGTTGTACCTGAACCTACACTGAATGGCGCGGAAAGAAAATTACTGACGTGGAAAGAAAATAACTGAAGTCAGTGCACTGGGGTGGCGCCTACATAGGCACCAAGCACGTCACTTTCGGCATGGATACCGCCGCCACTGAGCGGAAAAACGCCACCTACCGACATGCAGGGGTACAGCTCACAAACATTTCCAGATCCAGTCTAATGCCTGGGGGATAATTTTAAGGGCAGGAATCTGCGGCTAGAAGTCGCCATTAGATTTGCTTTTTTGTACCCAGAGAGATAGTACTTCTCTTTGATTAGATCAGCAGTGAAACCCTAAAAAATGAGGGGCTTTCAGAACAATATCAAAAACCTAGCTTTTTAAGAGTATTTGTGACATGAGTAGTTCACCTGCTAATAGTAGACTCTTAGCAGTTAGTTATTTGCTACACTGCGTTAGGATACACTTCTGCCTCTTGATTTCTATGTCCTTATCTTGGCAATAGGGGTCCAATACTGTAACATAGATGCTTCATGAACATCTTCGACTGGAAGCAAACTTCTACCCTTATCTCCCCTTCCACGTCTCTCTCAGTTAGATTGTCACACAGTGCCATGGATCCTAACACACAGGGATTACTTGAAGACAAGCTAAAGCCACTGGGCCACAATGTATTTACTAATAAATACCCGCCTAACCTATCTAAAAATGCATCAAAACGCCTCAACTACAGAATTCTTAAATCTTACAGAGAAACTCTAATTTCGGACCCTTACTCCGCCTCGAATAAAGGATCAACAATTTGTGATCTCATCTTTTAATCGAAGAGATAAATGGAGGAATTCTCTTCACTCACTGTGCCTGATCACTTTCTCCCAAAAATCTGCACATGGAACTAGGTTGTTGGTAGCCCCTTTATCCACTTTCAAAGCTGATGCTACCCTCACCATGAAGAAAAACAGGATAATCCTCATTCAAGCTGCAGACCACCATCTAGGGTCCCTTGAGAAAGTTTCCAGATTATCACGAAGTCCATAACTAACCAGGATCCTGACACTTTGAAGAGTGGGCTTAGCGCCCCATCCTCCCCACTGGCCCACCAAACCACTGAGTCTTGTAGTACAAGCCACACAGTCACTCTTCCTCGTTTCCCCCCTAACTCCTCCACAGCATGCTACTCTTTTTCCCCACCTCTCGTCCTTTGCAAATGGGATCGGAGTCACTCGAGCTGACCGCTGACTCCCTAATAGCAGACATACATAGCAATGGATCCATCTCAGCCACTCCATACTTACATTCACCCTATGTTAGCCCCGGCTTATTTGATACTAATGTCTCCACAACACGTCCCTTGGCTATTGAGGGGACTGCCCTGAAGTCAGATTCCCCAATCTCTAACACCACCAATAACCTTTGGACCCCAGAGTTACTAGGAGATCAGTTCATGAGCTCTCAAACGCCCCTAGCAATCGGAGTAACCTTTCCTACTCTACCGACCCTGATAGGGAACTTTTAGGCCAGCAATACCCGATCTACTCATCAGAACTCCTTCGCCTCCTACTGGAGCCCTGACATACTCCTTGGAGTATATCTCACACAAGAGGTCAAAGAAAGGTGTATGCTACTAGACAGACAGATAAGTCCTATACTGCTTCCAGGAGTTATTATGCTCACACAGAGTATAAAGTAGCACAGAAAGAACAAAAGAAATGGGAACAGAAGGTTGAGGCACTCTAGGTGTTTGGACGAGAACCCTCACTCACCAGAGGGTGACAGGCTTCTTCATTGGGTCCCTCCACACACTGGGACCACAAGGTACCCAATGTGGGCTCCAACTTTTCTGCAGGAAAGCAGCAAGAGTGTTTTTAAAGGCATGTCTCTATGTTAATCCACCTAAGGTAAGAGTGAGGGGCAGAGTGCAACAGAAAAAGTGGCTTAAAACTATCTCAATGAGGACAAAACAACTTTATTCCGATGTTCTAATGGATAGAGGATAAAAGCATAGTAAGACAGGGTTATGGATATTCACCTTGTATACGGTCAACATGTTTCTGCCAATGTGACTTAGATGTTCCAGGCATTCTTCAGGACCATAATGTAGTGTCACTCTGCTAAATAAACGTGTGTGAATTATAATATCAAAATATAAAAAACATACTCAAGCCTATATCTTGGCGGGCGTAGTTGTGCTACAGGTGTGCCGCCAGAAAAAAGCCACATCATAGCACATGTGCAGAGGTACTGAGACTACTTGGGAACTGTGGTCAGAGAGACTTATTATAAAGACCGTCCATGTCACGGTGGTGTACCCAGGATAAAGGCATGTACCAGTCTACGATGGCGTTCGAACTATATTCAAACATACTTAAATCAAAAACACTATTCTTTAAAACATATCCATGCCTCACATGCAGCCAATTCCAGGGAAAAGCATGTGTTGGGTTATAGTAGGGCTATTGTTTTGAATGTCATGGCTGCACTATAGTACGGACTATGTACGTATATGAATATACATTTAGTATTGGGTAGGGATGGATGGTAACAGTCAGTCAATATCATATCCATAAACTGTAGGCATCAGATGGATCACAATAAGGCGCCAAAAGAATTATGGTGTAGCAAGGATTTATAATGCACACCATGGTATATCGTTTAAGCCATTAAGATGACAGCCTAATCTGAATACCCAGCGCTGTTCTCTGCGGAATAGTACTTTATCTAGAGGACCCATGTACGTGCAATAGTGGGGGTTGTCCAGGACCACCCATGTAATATCTTCTTCTTTATGTCCCACATCCAGAAAATGCTGTGCAAGTTTGGTATTTGATCTCTTACACTTCATTGAACTCCAATGTTCAATGATTCTGGTTTTAACCTTGTGGGTTGTCACGCCCACGTACATCATATTACAAGGGCACTTAATCAGGTAGATACGTCCTTTGGATTTACAATTGTTATGATAGGATAGGGTCCAGGGAGGTTTTAGACCCAAATCCAGTTGTTTAGGACTTAGTGTCAGATTACAAGCCACACATGAGCCACATGGGAAATGGCCCTGTACGGGTGCCCCTGTCCAGATGGTGTGTGGTGTGTCAGAGTCGTGGTTTTTCCTGGCCTGGTATGTACCAAGATGTTACTCAAATTGCTGCTGCATTTAAAGGAGGAAAAGGGATTTTCACAAACCTTATTAAGGATGTGCCAATTGGTATTAATAGCCTTCTTGATGGTCTCAGAAAGATGGCTAAACGTGCTCACACATACCAGGCGATCAGAAGAAGGTTTTGATAAGATTCTAGTAGTGCATCACGGTTATTGTTACATGCCCATTTAGATGTTCTGCGGACCACCTGGGATGGATTTGTCATGCCAATAAGTTCTGGGTAAGATTGTTGGCATGTTCTCGGTATTTCATCAGCTCTGTACAAATCCTCTTTAGCTGCAAAAACTGCCCCACCGGAAGATTGTCATGAAGGGCTCGTGGATGGAAACTCCTATAACTCTATTGGGATTTTAATGCCTTCAGTTTCTGATATAATTCTGTAAAAATCGGACCATATTTGGGGTATGGTTTGAGGTCAAGAAATGTAAGATCTTTCTGGCTAAATTCACATGTGCATTTGAGGTGAATGTTCAAATAGTTGAGCCATACAGAAAAGGCCTTCAAAGAGGCCAGGTCACCCTCCCAGATTACCAGGATGTTGTCAATATATCTCTTCCACAGCAATAATTTGCTGTGGAAGGGATTCATGTGGGCTAGATATGTGTCTCTTCGAACAAATGCATGTACAAATCTGCCATGCTAGGGGCACAAGTGCTCCCCATGGAAGTGCCAGTCACCTGTCAAAATAGTTGGTCTTCACATGAGAACCAGTTCTCTCTCACGAACAGCAATGCGCACTCCATGACAAAATATGTTGGCATCTGATCACTGCGTGGATGTAATTCCAGTAGCTGTTCAATTGTACCAATTGTGTCAGTGAGCAGTTGTTTCCATACATTCTCATTGATGATCGTGAAAGGAGAGCCAGAATCAGCCATTAAGTTCACAATTACTCCACCCAATTTCACATCACACATGGGTTTCTTTTTCTTAGTGGGTGTGAGCTCCAATACATCATATTCAATGGAGAATACGTAGTTGATGCTATCAGAGTCTGAGTACTCTGAATTTTCTTCCGGAGAATCACTCTCTTCTTGAATGTGTTTGACATGTTTGCTTTGTTTAAAAGATCCCCTATTGCAAGCCTTAGCAATGTGACCCGTCAAACCACATGACATGCACTTCTGATGTCTGGCAGGGCATTTCGTGGAATCAGCTAAATGGTTAGGAGAACCACATCAAACACATCGGAGTTCAGAGAAATCTTTGTATTTCATGCTGTGACTCTTTCTTCTCACTTTTGTGTTTGGATTTGTAAAGATCACTTTTCTTGTGATAATCATGCGCAACTTCCTTACTGTCGACCTTTTGTCTCAGTTTGTTAGCATTAGATGAATGTATTGCTTTGACAACAACTGGCTCATCCAAAACTGCTTTGGCACATCTGCGGGTAAGTTCTGCTTTTTTAACCAGAGCTACAACTTCTTTTAAGGAAGATTCTCCGTTCACCCAAAGTTTGTCTTGGATATTAAGGTTGCTAGCAAGCATGATAATTTGATCACGAACAAATTCTTCTTGCAATTGACCAAATCTACAGGTTAGACAGCTCCTGACACGAGCGACAAAAACTTAAGCACTGTAATTTTAAACTGCATTTTTACCTGTGTGATTCACCTTGCCCAGAGCACTCCCCCTCCTCTTAATTGCCGACTCAGCACCGCGCGGCCGATTTTAACGCTGCTGCGGGGCTCAGAAAAGTTTGTGCCGCCATTACAGAGGGAAGTGAGGCCACGCCCACATTTCTGAGGCCACGCCCCCCACGTTCGCTACTTAAGCCGCGCTATTGACCCAGCACGCATTAGCCACAGACCGCTCCCGAGGCGGAAGCCGGGAGACACGAGTGACAAAAACGTAAGCACTGTAATTTTAAAACTGCATTTTTACCTGTGTGATTCACCTTGCCCAGAGCACTCCCCCTCCTCTTAATCGCCGACTCAGCACTGCGCAGCCTATTTCTACGCTGCCGCGGGGCTCAGAAAACTTTGTGCCGCCATCACCGAGGGAAGTTAGGCCACACCCACATTCCTGAGGCCACGCCCCCATCTGACCTTTAAAATGTGCCTGAACCGGACGCGCAGCGGGCGCGCCAAAGGTAAGCCCGTCTGTGCCCGTCCGGGCCCAGCCGGCCCCAGGCCCAGAACCTATGCCCGATTCAACATGGGATCGCTACAGCTATACTCAGAGACCTTTTGTCCCTCAAATCCACGAAAAACGCTAACTGCCACTATATTCATAAAGGGGAAAATACCTTCATCAACTGCGACCTATGTAGCCCACACCACACCACTGTTGGACACTACGCCCTTCAATTGGGCCTCCTGAACTGTAGATCCCTCCCGAAACACTCCCTAGAGATAAATCTCCTAATCCAGGACCACAAGATAGATATACTGTTCCTTACGGAAACGTGGCTGATACCCAATTCGGAAGCGGACATCGTAAGTGCCCTCCCCCAAGGATTCCTAATCCATTTCCAGAACAGACCCCTCGGCAGAGGAGGTGGCCTTGCCATAATATACAGGGAAAATTTTGTATGCAGAGCAAAAGATAGTGGCATCGAAGACTGTGAGAGCTGCCATTTCGCTATACAAATTTCACCCACAGTCTCCCTCTCCGGCCTACTCTTATACCGCCCACCGGGAGGCCCGAATCGGTTCTCTAGTGCCCTAATAGAAACCGTTACTATACTAGCAGCCTCCACCCCCAACTTCATGATCCTGGGAGATCTCAATCTCCACTTCAATGACCCCCAGGACTCGGGGGCGTCTAATCTCCTCCTCGACCTTACTTCATATGAACTGAAACTAGTCAATTCTGAACCGACGCACAACAAAGGTCATTCGCTTGACCCTATTTTCACCAACATCCACGCGCTGAAAACAACACCTCCCCACCCACTCCCGTGGACGGACCACTTTTTGGTCGTTCTATCCTGGCAAATTAGTGCCCTGCCACCCCAACCCCTCAAGATGCGCGTCATGGATAGAGCCTGGTCCAAACTCTCTGTTGAAGACTGGACCTCCATACTAGAACAGTCCTACCCCCCTCCCCCCGCACTCGACCCAGTGATTGCAGATACGAAATTTGAAAACTGGCTCACCCAATCACTCTACTCTATTCTATTCTTCCCAAAAAATGCACCCAGAAAAAGGAGAAGAGAGCTAACCCCGCCCCTTGGTACACACCCGAGCTAAAATTATTACGGAAAGAATGTAAAAAACTGGAGCGTTCCTGGAGGAAAGCGGGACAAGATCCAGAAAAGATGAATATTGCACCGCCATGAGAACATACAAAACGGCCCTGCGTAATACCAAGAGGCAGTTCTTCGACGAAAGAATCAAAAAGTACTCCAACTCCGCTAGAGATACCTTCCTCATCATGAAGGAACTGCTCAAAGTGCTGGACCCTCCTTTAGCTCAAGACACCTCTGAGGACAATTGTAACAAATTGGCAATCTATTTTGACGAAAAAAATTCAAAATATTTTAACCACCCTGCCCCAAATCAATCACAGAACAGACCCAAACTGCCAACCAGCCATCCACCTGGATACTTTTGGTCCTGTGTCAGTGGACGAAGTACTCAAAACTTTGGCCATCATTAAAAGTGGCTCCCCTAGCGACCTGGTACCCATGCGTATCCTAAAAATGATTGCACCCACCATCGCCACACCTGTTACTGACCTTATTAACACCTCGCTGCTTCAGGGAGTGGTTCCTCCTGGATGGAAGAGAGCCATTGTCAAAGCCCTTCTTAAAAAGCCGCTCCTAGAACCAGCGGATTTGGCCAATTATAGGCCAATCTCCCTACTCCCCGGACTTAGCAAGGCCACAGAAAGGCTAGTCAATAAAAAACTCTCCCACTTCCTGGAATCTAACGGCCTTCTCCGGAACTCGTAGACTGGCTTTCGCCCTGGACAGGGTACGGACACCAACCTCTTGGCAGTAGTTGAGGAGGCCAGATGCATTCTGGACTCAGGAGGATCAGTGGCAGTGATCCTCCTGGACCTAAGTGCGGCCTTCGACACTGTTAACCACCAGGTCCTCATACAGCGACTGACTGACATAGGGGTGGTAGGAACGGCCCTGTCCTGGCTCACGTCATTTCTGAGCAATCGCACCTTCCAGGTTTGGGAGAGTAACACCCGATCAGCGGCAATTCTCCTCCAGTGCGGGGTACCACAGGGCTCCTCCCTTAGCCCAAGATTATTCAATGTGTACATGTCCCCACTGGAGGAGGTGGTCGCCCCGTTCGGAGTCAAAACCGTGAGCTACGCCGACGACACCCAACTTGTCGTTTCCGTATCCCAACCTGACCAAGGGACGGGCACCCTCCGCACCTGCCTATCAAAAATATTCACTTGGATGGGTGAATCCTCCCTAAAACTAAACGGGTCCAAGACCGAGATCATGCTGCTAGGGCACAAAGGATCCACCCTCCCTCCGAACATCTGGCCCACCTGTCTGGGGGAGCCCCCATCTCCAAAAAAGGAGATCAAAAGTCTGGGTGTCTGGATGGAAAAGGACCTATCCTTTAAGACCCAAGCCAAAAAAATAGCGGGAGCCTGCTTCGGCCTCCTCCGATCGGCTCGGAAAGTCATGCCCCTCCTCCCGCAGACCTGCAAGCTGCTCATCCAAGGACTGATCCTGTCCAGACTGGATCACAGCAACGCCTTCTTCCTTGGAGCGCCGGAATCCACCCTCAACAAGCTCCAACAGATCCAGAACGCCGCAGCACGGCTTCTCACGGACACCCCAGCTAGAACATCAGCCAAACCAGCACTTAAACTGCTGCATTGGCTTCCAATACGAGAAAGGATAAAGTTTAAATCCCTTTGTTTGGCACACAAACTACTACAGGACAAGGGCCCCCATCCTTAAAAACCTAGTCGTGCCCTACAAAGCCAACAGACCATTCCGCTCAGATCACGAACGCCTAGTCACAGTGCCCAGAGTAAAAAAGGCACGTACAGGAGGACGGCGATTCTCGGTTAACACAGCCAAACTGTGTAACTCCCTTCCCTTCAAACTCAGGAGCGAACCTTGCCATCTCCGAATTCGGAAACTCCTGAAAACCCACCTTTTCCCTTGACCCCCCACTATCCTCCCTGTCACCCCCTCTGGTATTGCTGTCTTGGTTTTTAGCGCTGGGATGCTTCCTGGTTACTATGCGCTCTACAAACCCACATTCAATTCAATTCAATTGTCCTTAGCGTATCCTCTTGCGCGATATTTGTATATAGAGCCTGTACATCAAAGAAGGCCAAAAGATGTTTATTAGGATCAAAATGAATAGTGCTCAGAAAGGACAGAATTTGTTTTGTGTCCTGGAGGTATGAGGGCATTTGTGCCACTACGGATCTGAGAAACCAGTCCACGAATTGGGATAAAAGTTCTAAAACAGATAGGTCACGATAGGTCTACCAAGTTGTTGTCTTTGCACTTTGTGTATCTTCGGTAAGATGTAAAACGCTGGAATCTTAGGATGGGTGAGAGTTAGAAAATCAACCTCACTTTTAGTAATTCATCCTGATTCAGACGCCCTAGATACCATAGTCTTGATGACTTTCTGTAATCTTGGGTTGGGGTCATGTGCAATGGGTTTGTAGTATTTGGTATCTTGGAGTTGTCGTAAGCATTCAGCTCGATACATCATGACATCCATAACTACTGTGGCCTCACCTTTATTGGCCAGCTTTACAACAATCGGAGGATCAGATCCCAATTCATGCAGACAAAGTTCTTTCTCTTTGGTAAGGTTAAAACGGGGCGTTTTGCTGATCGTTTATTAGAAGAGAAGTGTTTCAGAACCGGCTTCTCGAAGGTAGCCACCTCCGAGGGTACCTGTTGGAGTGTGGGGAGAAATATAGATTTGTTTCTCAACCCAGTCTTACAGGCAGTATCTTGTATAATATTGTTCTGTTTGTCAAAGAAAAAAGATAGGCGTATCTTGTGAAATAACTCAGAGTTCCTGTTGTGTCTTGAAATCACCCCCCATAGAGGTAGGCACAAAGCCTAACCCTTTCTCAAGAACTTGTATTTCAAGGGGGGTGAGACATTTCTGACTAAGGTTAACAGTTAGGTCGCCACTCCGCTGGTTGATGCAGTCGTCATGCTCCTGGTGATCCGTTGCTCTAGCGTCGGATCCCATTGAAATATGCCTGTGAAAATTAACCGACAGCATGTCCAGCAGCCTACAACTTTTCCCTACTGATGACGAAGGAATCCAGAAACACGTGACTAGGGATACGCAATAACAAATTAAGGCATTAGCCTATTATTACTATGAACTTTGTACTGAACTGAAAATGAGGCACTACATCTACCAAGATGCCCAAAGGTAATGACGCTGAGACGTGAAGACAGTGTGCTCCCTGCCCCTGTTAGCGTTGGATTCCATTGTACCTGCGTTCTCTGCTGTTCTGATCACGTGTCCTGTGATCGACCTCTGATGCCTCTTCTGCGCCCTCTTAGTCTTCTGTCCTGGCCAAAAAAAAGGTTGATAGCCAGGTCCACCGTACAGTAGCAACTGAAATGAATATGGAGGAAAGGTCCAAGGTTGAGGTGGCCACCATGGGGAGGGTTCAGGGATGGGGGCAAAATTACTTTGTCCTCTCATTGGTCTAGGTCTGTATGAGGAGACTCCTTGGAGTTTCATCACCACCCTTTACCTTCACCCACCCTATATAATATCAGCCAGGATCGTCAACAACTTAAGGCTAATTTACACAAGCTTATAATCATCACCTCAAAACTGCCTAGCAACGGATGGACCGACGGGTCATCAAGGGAAGTACAGACACAATCTAGCACCAGATACTAACTTCTACACTAAGCTGTCATCTCTCCCTTCAGTCAAGGGATTATCTCCGAACTATGTGCCCCCCTTTGCTGGTGAACCATACCCTACCCGAATGCTCCTTCTAGGCTCTCTAGATCTAATAATTCCTTCACAGTGAGGGATATTGACAACCTCCTGCGGTCTTATAATGCCTCTCTCATGGACAAGCTACATAACTGGGAACACATTCACGCCATTCCCCCGAACTTGCTCAGAAGGTCCAGACATAACACAAAGGCTTTAAACACCTCCAACCGCAAACAAGTTCCCATCACAAAGCCCACTTCCACCGACGCCAGTCCACACGAAGTGTGCTCATCAATTGTAGATCAGCAGTGAAACATGACAAGACATCACTGACCTCATGCGGACTCAGGATCTTGAAATCCTTATACTTACGGAAACTTGGCTAAAGGATTTCTCTGGTCCGGTCCTTGACATGGTGCACAGACAAAATATCGACTCCAAAATATCGAATGGACAAAATATCGAGTTAAAAATATCGACAACAATAAAATATCGATAACAAAAATATCGTTGGTCAAAATATCGAATAAAATAATGATAAAAAAATATCGAGTACAAAAATATCGACTTAAAAAAATTGACAAGACAAAATTTCGATAAATAGTCAAAGTAAAAAATATCGATAATATGTAGAAAAAAGGTTAAAAAAAAAATTATTAATAGTAATATAAATTGTAGTTAATGTTTAGGAGCGGGATGTTGGGTTAATAGGGGATAAGGGTGGGGAGTAATTTAATAATAATTAATTAATTAATATATGTTAGTAAATATTTTTAATTAATAATTTATTGGTAATTAATATTAATTAGTTAATTAATTAATATAATTTTGTACATATTTTTAATTAGTAATTAATTGGTAATTAAATAATATTAATTAGTTAAATACATTAATTAGAGTAATTAATTTATATATAATTTTTAGTTATTGTTAATTCATTAATTGGGAAAAAATAATAATGATTAAATTAAATTAATTACAGCTAATGTGCTAATATATTTACTTTATTGTTATTGTTAATTAATAATTAATTGGTAATTAAATAATATTAATTAATTTTGGGTAAAGGGGTATTTTTAGGGTTCAGGGTCAGTTTTCAGTTTTTGGGTAAAGGGGTATTTTTAGAGTTCAGGGTCAGTTTTCCGTTTTTGGCTAAAGGGGTATTTTTAGGGTTCAGGGTCAGTTTTCAGTTTTTGGGTAAAGGGGTATTTTTAGGGTTCAGGGTCAGTTTTCAGTTCTTGGGTAAAGGGGTATTTTTTGGGTTCAGGGTCAGTTTTCAGTTTTTGGGTAAAGGGGTATTTTTAGGGTTCAGGGTCAGTTTTGGGTAAAGGGGTATTTTTAGGGTTCAGGGTCAGTTTTCAGTTCTTGGGTAAAGGGGTATTTTTTAGGTTCAGGGTCAGTTTTCCGTACTGTTGCACCCACTGGAGTGGGAATAGTAATTTTAACCCCTACGCTATCCAACGCTTTCCCTACGCTTGCAGTCTTTGGAGTGGGAATAGTATTTTTTACACTTCTGGTATCGTATGGTAATATAATAGTATCTTATTTAATTATAGTATGTTACTATATATATATGTTTTAACAAATAAGATTGTTAAAAAATTATTTTTATTATTTTCATTTATTATTTTATGATTATAAGTTAATTTAAGTATTTTAAGTATATTTTAGTAATTAAATTTGAATATTAATTCAATTTAACACTGTTTTTAATAAAGTCGATATTTTTTACAACTATATTATTGTAAACGGTATTTTGCACTCGATATTTTTGTACTTACCTGTTTGTAGATACAAACTCGATATTTTGACTGTCGATATTTTGTCCACGATATTTTTGCAAGTCGATATTTTGTCCCTCGATATTATTTCAGTGATCCCCTTGACATACTAGTCCCACGGGGCCATAACATCAGAAGACTGGACAGATCGGACAGACCTGGTGGAGGAATCGCCTGTATATACCAAAATAGCCTTATAGTGAAATAGTCGCACACAGATCCTATCCCCTCTTATTGTTGTGCATGGACATAACTAGCAACCACACGCCATTATGAAAACTTCACGTTTCACCATCCACTGGGAGATAACCTCACCTTCCTTGATCAAATCATGGAAATCATTTCTTCCGATGTGGGACAACTTTGTCCCCAACTCTTCCTTGGAGACTTCAACCTTCACTGGAACAACATGAAGGACCCGGCAGTTACCACTCTCAAAACCTTCCTAGCTGACTTTAGCCTAATTCAAATCTGTGATAGCCCCACTCATACATTCTGGGCTCCATCCTGGACCAAATATTTGCTAAACCCAATTCTAGTGAACAGGATTGAATTGCCCCATGTGACTGGTCTGATCATCATTTTATCTCCTTCCACATCATTGAACCTTGGTCTATGAAAAGATCACAAGCTAAGAAACCTAGGCACTGGAAACGATCTTCCCAAACAAACATGAATTAATTGATATCCCTAAGCAATAATATCTTGCTTCTACCAATTAAATTGTCTGAGGTACAGGACCTCACTGAGCATTACAACAACTCTATATTAAGTATTCTAGATACAATTGCCCCCTTGCAACTAAAAAGAAGGTCCAATAAAGACTCCAAACCTTGGTTCAACAATAGTTTAAATACAGAGAGACGCAATCTGAAACTAGCCGACCGATCCTGGAGAGGTTCCCTGTCGTTTGAACACCTTACGCTCCTGGGATGTAGAAGAAGCACCTACAACAAACATATCAGGAGGGTCAGATTGAACTTCTTCAGAAGCCAACTAGATAATGCCAGAAACAGACCTAAAAAACGTTGTGAATTAATCAAACTCCAATTCAACTACCTTTGCACTCTCCCGCCAACAGTTTCCAGTACACAGCCAAATTGTGAAGTGTTTGCCTCCTTCTTCCTTGAAAAGACAATTAAGATTGAAATTGATCTCTGGAATGCAATGAACCAACTGACTGTCCCATTCCCTACTAACCCTGCATCCCCTCCTCCTCCGCCTCTGCCAGCTCCAGGGTTCACCCCCCAAAATACCGCCTTCTGGAGCCAATTGACACCATTTGACGAAATATATATACTCAACTTGCTTACTACTTTGAAACCCTCAAACCATTTCAGTGACCCCCTTACCCTCCAATTTTTTCAAGGAAATGAAGTGGTCCATTGTGCCACTCTGGACCAAAATAGTAAATGCCTACCTATGTCAAAGCATGATCCTGTATTGTCTAAAGTCGGTGCAGGTAACATCCATAATTTAAAAACACTGAGGATTAAGATGACTTTAATAACTCCCGACCTATCACTAGCATTCCAAATCTATTGAAGCTCCTATTGAAATGTGTTCATGTCCAATTATCTAACCACATTAATAAATTCCAGCTTCTAGACCAATTCCAATCTGGTTTTCGTTAGGGCAATAGAACTAAAACAGCCCTTACTCACATAGTGGATGACACTCTAGAAATGCTGGATCGGAACTAAGCCTGCCTTCTAATCCTCCTTGACCTCTCTTCAGCTTTTGAGAAGGTCAAACGTGACAACCTCCTGGACTTACTGGAACGCAGGATGGGTCTATTAGGTTCAGTGTTAAACTGGTTTGCCTCTTTTCTTAACAGAAAGTAAAGATTTAAAGTCAATCAACCCTTCTCCAACTCTCTGCTGTCCACAGTTGGGGTCCCTCAGGGGTCTGCACTCTCACCCTTTAACTTGTTCATGGAACCTCTAACGGAAATGCTCAATGTATCCAACATTCACTATTACATGTATGCAGATGATAACCAGCTGTACCTGAAAACCTCCTACCCAGAAGACATCAGGTCACTCAACTCAACCCTACTCAAAACAAAACACAGGCTGACTTCCCAACATCTCAAGTTAAACCCCTTCAAAACAAAATTCCTCCTTATCGCACCACCTAAACAGGATCCCGTCATTGTTGAATACATGAAACACCTAACGGCTCTCAACTATACACCACAAATATTAAACTCAACAAGGTCTCTTGGAATAATACTTGATAGGATTTTGAGTTTGCAGGAGCACATCAGCTCATCTACCAAAGGAGCTAACTTCCAAATGAATATCCTAAGAAAGATAAAACCCTTCCTCCCCCCAGAGGACTTCAAGTCTGCTGTTCAAGGGTTAGTAATTTCCAGGTTGGAGTATGGTACAGCAACGCTCTATGGCCTACCTAGCTACAAGTTAGCACTACTCAGGGTCTCCTTGAATTCGGCTGCAAGGCTTATCACTGGATCTAGAAGAATTACCCACATCACATCGGACCTCAAATCCCCAAACTGGCTTCCTTTTGAGGCTATGATACATCTTAAAATTGCTTGCATGACACACAAGGCCCTTCACCATAATACCCCTTTGTAGCTAGCTCAAAAACTGGAACTCCGTGGCTGTAGCAGATCCTCTAGGTGTTCCAGCACCCTGCTGCTAAAACCGCAAAACCACCAATGAAAGAAAACTTATAATCGAGCACTCTCAGGTATTGCCCCGAGAATCTGGAACTCCTTGCCTCCCAAAATCAGACAATCCCTCAACTGCATATTTAAAAAAAGAAGTGAAAGTACTACCGATGATTACTCTCTGATCTGAATGCACCTACTTCCACTTGGTACCATTTGCTATTGGTTCTTCAACAAGCTGGTTTTTCTCCTCCTGTATGGACTGCTTTGCCAAGAGTGGCGCTGCTACAATGTGTTTTGCACCTGATCCCAAGACTGTTCTCAACATTCCTATTTGTTTTTTGATCATATATGCTCATTTATATCATTAAGGTGTCACGATACACTGTTCCTCTTGAATACACCACTGCTGTTGCTGACCTACTTGCCTAACTCTTTGACCTCGATCATTTGTAAAGAGCTCTGATACCTGTCTGGGTCATGTCTGCGCTATATAAAACTATATGTAAATAAATAATATAAATATGTAATCAGAAACCATTACAATTTAAGAAATAAAACAAGAAAAAACCCTCACAATTTACTAAAAATAAACAAAATTGGGTTATGTGAACGAATTGGCAAAGGATAGCCAAATGAGCCAGAATACCTTAAAAACGGTTCAAGTCTTAACACATGTAGGGAGTTGTATGTGTAGAAGTATTTAATCAAGTCAATGATTAAGTTTGTGTACATTTTCAGTCAGTGCAAAACACTGACGGCTGACAGGGTTGAAAGTTCAAAAAAGTAGAATCTATAGAAGTGTTCCAAGACACTGTACAAGATGGAAGGGAACATACTAACCGATGTGTCAGATTTTATTATGATAAGGTGCCAGTACTGTAAGTATAGTTAGAGATCAAATATGTTATGCAAAAGCATTTTTTTACTTACTGTTTTAAGAGTAATGATTGAGACAATGTATTTTTTATTTTGTCACACAAAAAAACAAAACTACTGAGCCAGAAGGGCACTATATACATTTTCTCATTTGGTTAGCACGTATGCATCTGAAAACTCCACGTGAAATTAAGCTGAAAAGCAAATTTTACAAACGGTAAAAAAAAAAAAGCTAAATACATTACTGAAATAATAAAGGAACTACACAGTTTCAATCAAATTCTTAAGTATTAAATTAAAATTCAACTGTTTTCAAAACAGATTTTTGTTGATTAATGTATCGCACTTTCCAGCAAAATACCCTACCTGAAAATGTAATCTCTTGGGGAGTTTTTCTGTGTCTACAGCCCGTACCTGGATCATAAAATTATGTTCTTCTTGCACTTCACACATACATCGAACAATCTCAAAATCACGCTCGTCCTCTTCGACAGCTTCCTCTGGGTTTGTGGTCACATCGATTTCCTGGCTGTATTCATCCTCACTCCAAAGCAAACTGTCTGTAGAGGAGTCACTCAAAGTATCTTCCTCTTGAAGGAATAAAATATTTTATTTTACAATTTGCGTATAACTCAAACACAGCCATTACAAAAAATAGAAAAAATATCAGAGATTGACATTTGGAAAAACGATTGCATGCATAAACAATTTGCTTCTTCACTGAAAGCAAAGCTAGTGCTTGGATAAAAGTGTTGTAATAGTTAATCTATGAGAGAAACTTTCATTCATCACTTTTAATTCATTGCATGAATGAAAATCTGGTGGTAACATGGAGCATCAGAAGGTTGTGATACAAAGGAATGGGTTGTTTTAAGGTGTCGGAGACAAATTTAACTGTGTGAAAGAGCTCACGTAATTAAATAAAAGTCAAAGGTCACATATTATAAAAGGGGGAAAATGGGACATTTGGCTCTTCTCTTTTGTAGATCTGTCTCTTTGTCTGGGCAACAGTTGTGTTAGTTAACTTAATACATAGTTCCAGTAATTATATAAGGGCCCATGCACTGCAATTGGAGGCACAACGTTGTAATATATATTTCCTGCCCACCGTTCCAGTAGAAACCATCCCTTCTACTATCGGATTGCCCTCAGAAGTCCTCCGGACTCTCTACCAAGAGTGATTTTTGCACCCAAAAGTGTTTCTAAAGCGGTATGTGATTTTTGCTCTTAACTGTGTTTCACACCTAAGTGCACACACTCCTGTTCGTGTTGTACCAAAATATGTTATGCATCTAAAAGTGATTTTGCACTAAAATTTAAAAGAGGGGTTACCTCACTTCTGCGTTTGTTGCACCAACAATGATTTTGCACTTAATTGTTTTACACCAACATGCATTTTCCTCCTAAATGTGATTTACGCTTCTGAAAGTGTTCCCACTCCACTTCAATAACAGTGATTTTGCAAGGTAGCTGTTCAGGTTAACTGGGTTTTGCTCCTAAATGTAATGCCCCAATACTGATTACTTTGCATGAGGATGCGGGCTCATTTTG
Source organism: Lissotriton vulgaris (assembly GCF_964263255.1). Classification (NCBI taxonomy): domain Eukaryota; kingdom Metazoa; phylum Chordata; class Amphibia; order Caudata; family Salamandridae; genus Lissotriton; species Lissotriton vulgaris. Next base: position 1,504,028,682 of record NC_141695.1, on the reverse strand, counting down.
CATACAAAAAGGGATTTGTGTACATAAACATTTTGAACACTCGTGCTGATGTTTCACCAAGAGTGATTTTGCACCTCAGTGTGCTGCCAACCAAGTGTGGTGTTACAGTGATGCACACATTGTACACATGAATGACATTTTACTGCCACTTTTACTCTATGTACAGAGAGATTTTTCACCAAAATTTGATGTCACACACCTGCTGACTTGAAATTACTAAATCGGTTTGTGCACCAGTATGTGATTTTTGTTCCCAAACATGTTTTAGTACCTCCTGGTTGTTCCACACTTTACCTGATGTTGTACCTAGGGTGAATATGTATTCCAAGGTGATTTTGCATCTACACACAATTATGCTCCAGAATGTACTATCACAAACATGTTTATGTTGTACCTGGTTTTATTTTGCACATACGATATTTTCCAACTACAAAAAAAAAGACCACACGCCTATCATCCCAAATGATTCCGAAAATTCCTCCACACACATTTCCTCTAACAAATGTCACATAGCCAAATACTCTAATCTCAGCAGCTCTTACAACATATCACCACAATCTCCAAAGCTAGATATCTTAAACACAAGCAAAGATCGTCTGTTTTGTAAATACGCTGCAATTGCTGCAAGGTGCAGGCGTATGGATGAATATGCTAAGTTACATCTTTGTAAATGTAAAAGGTAGCAAATGATATTCTGGATAGACACGTCCAGTGGATCAATTTGGTTATTGTTGCAATAAATAGCAAATCTCTTCCATTTAGCAGCATAACAAGCTCTGGAAGTAGGTCTCCTGGCCTCTTCAATGATGTTCATACAGTCTGGTGGTAGGTTAAGATAACCAAACTCTAAGACTTCAGGAGCCAGATCTCCAAATTCAGTTGATTTGGGTCTGGGTGTCTGATGTCTCCATGGTTCTGCGTTAGCAGAGATGGTGTGAGGCATAACTTTAGGTGTGGAACTAGAGAGAGTTCTAGTAGTGTGGTAAACCATGGTTGGCGTGTCCATGTGGGAGCTACCAGGATTAATTTGAGAGACTGTTGTCTGAGCTTGCGTACTACTAATGGTATCGGTGGTAGTGGCGGAAAAGCGTACTCAAATCTGCCTGACCAGTTCATCCATATCCCATTGCCCTTGGACAGCAGGTGTGGAAACCTGGCGGCGAAGGTTGGGCATTTTGCGTTTCCTTGTGTGGCGAACAGATCTATGTCTGGATGACCCCACTTGTGGAAAAATGGTTGAAGAACTTGCAGACGTAGCTCCCATTCGTGAATTTGTTGTGTCTGCCGACTCAACAGATCTGCTATCTGATTGTGAACTCCTGGAAGGTGTTGTGCTAGCAGATATATATTTTGTGGAATGGCCCATCTCCAAATGTTCTGTGCAAGCTGGGACAGTTGTAGAGAGTGTGTCCCCCCCCTGCTTTTGTATTTAATACATAGCTGTCATGTTGTTCGTCTGGATTAAGACAGCTTTGTTTTGCGCTTGTACTTGGAATGTTTTGAGTGCTAAGAAAATTACTAGCAGCTCTAGATGGATGATATGGAACAATCTTTGTTGAATGGTCCATTGTCCTTTTGTCGTATGATGTAGGAGATGGGCTCCCCATCCTGTGAGAGATGAGTCTGCTGTGAGTACTATTTGTGGAACAGGTTCGAGGAAAGGCTGCCCTTTTGTCAGTTTTTGGTAATCCACCACTGTAGAGAGCGATATGTGCGACTGTCTACCAACACCAGGTCTGTTAAGTTGCCCTTGAGCCTGGTTCCACTGTCGTGCTAGACATTCTTGTATCGGACGCATCTGCAGTCTTGCATATGGCACAATAAAAATGCAAGACACCATCATGCCTATTAGTCTCATGAACACTCTGGCTTGGAGAGAGTGTTTATGTTGGAAGACTGTGACTAAGGTTTGAATGCTCTGTATCCTTGCTGGACTAGGATACGCTAGAGCTGTAGACGTGTTTATTGTAGCCCCTAGATACTTATGTATTTGAGAGGGTTGCAGGTGCGACTTGGTGTAGTTGATTGTGAACCCTAAGTCGTGCAATATTTGAATTGTCTGATGTGTGTGTTGGACACACTGATTAAATGACTTTGCTTTTATGAGCCAATCGTCTAGATAAGGGAAGACATGTATTTGTTGTCTCCCGAGATGTGCTGCTACTACTGCTAGGCACTTTGTGAATACTCTTGGTGCCGTTGTCACTCCGAATGGAAGGACTTTGAACTGATAATGTTGTCCTTCCAGTACAAACCGTAGATACTTCCTGTGAGCAGGATGTATAGGAATGTGAAAGTAGGCGTCCTTTAGATCTAGTGTTGTAAGGAAATCGCCTTGTTGCAGCAGTTGGAGCACTTGTTGTAAAGTGATCATATGAAAAGGATCTGATTGTGTATAATGATTGAGGGGCCTAAGGTCGAGAATTGGTCTTAGTGTCCCGTCCTTCTTGGGTATTAGAAAATATAGCGAGTAAATCCCTGTTCCTTGCTGTTGTAAAGGAACTATTTATATTGTGTCCTTTTGAAGAAGCAACAGAACTTCTTGTTCGAGCAGAGCAAGGTGTTCTGCAGACATTGGACGCTGCCTGGGTGGTATGTGTGGAGGGGTTGCTATAAGTTCGAGGCAGTAGCCATACTGGATAATTTGTCTTACCCACTTGTCTGTTGTGATAGAATTCCAGACCGGTAGGAATTGTGTTAATCTGCCCCCCACAGGAGTGGAATGCGGTCGGGGTAGTGGAGGAAAGTCACTGTTTTGTGGTGGAAGAGGTTCGATTATTGTGGTTACCCCGACCTCTTCCTTTGTTGTGGTTTCCTCTATATCCTCCACTAAAATATCCCTTGTTAGAGGATGTTTGTGTGTTAGATTTGAAGGATGTTGTATTGTCTGCTCCAGTCTGTTTGGAGCCTCCTCTGTAGTAGGAGCGCCGAAAAGAACTTTTAGCTTGTGTGGGCTGTCAAGCTCCCATAGATTTGGCAGTGTCTGTATCCTCCTTCATCTTTTCAAGTGCTGTGTCTACCTCTGGTCCGAACAGTTGATTTTGATTAAATGGTTGAATTATAATGGTATTTTGCACTTCCTGTTTAAATACTGAAATGCGTAGCCACGCATGTCGTCTAAGTACGACACTAGTGTTTACAGCTCTAGATGTAGTGTCTGCCACATCTAGTGCGCACTTGATTGAGGCAATAGAAATTAGCTTGCCTTCTTGTATAAGGTTGTTTGCCTGCTCCTTATATTGGTCAGGTAGATGTTTTAATAGTTTCTCTAACTGATCATAATGAGCCCTATTATATCTTGAAAGGAGGGCTTAAGTGTTAGCTATACTCTATATCTTGGTAGCTTGCGCAGCTATTCTTTTGCCTGAAGCATCTATTACTTTGGATTGTTTATCAGGTGGGGGTGCCTCACTGACGTTTGTGACTTTGCCCTTTTCCTAGCATTTGACAACTAGTGAATCTAATGGTAGTTGTCCTTTAATGTAGGCTGGATCTGCAGGTGATGGCCTATATTTTTTCTCAATTCTAGGGTTTAGGATCCTGGTACGTACAGGGTCTTTAAATATCTCAGGAGCATGTTTGATGACCCTTTTAATCATGGGAAGAATTTGAACAGACCTTTGGGATTGTTCAAATGCACAAGTTACTACTTGTGTAACGATATATCTGTAAGAGACATTAGTTAGTGATAGATTCCTTACCTTAGAATATCCCCAGGCGTCAGACTGGATCCGGAAACTTTTGCGTAGCAATACCCCTGCGCGTTGGTAGACGTCGTCCGCGGCTCCGCGTCCGTCATCGGCGTCGTTAGCGCCGGAATGACGCCGCCGTACTTAGACGCCGCCCCTGCGCCCTGACATCAGTTCTTATACACAGCTTTTCCGCGCCAGATATGCAGAGCCATGATAGAACCAACACTGATGCCATGAAACTAGGGCCCTGAAAGGGGATGACCTTAACCCTAGATATCGGTTCGCAGAACGGGGAGGATGGGTGGGTCAGAAAGGAATCTATCCCTAACTAATGCCTCTTACAGATATATTGTTACCAAGTCGTACTTTGTGCATCTGAAAGAGACACGTTAGTGATAGATTCCTTACCTTAGAATAGATACCCCAGCAATACCAACCCCAGTGGTGGGTCTGCGAACCAATAATCACACCAGAAAGTCCTGGATGGCGGAACGGCCAAAGAAGCCATCCCATGGACTTAGCTGTCCAGGCAGTAGTGTCTTGCGAACGTGTGCAGCGAGACCCACGTAGATGCCTGACAAATGTCCTGCAAGGGGACTCCTCGGCCCAGGGCAGTAGTAGTCGCCGTGGTCAGAGTGGAGTGGGCCCTCAGCCCAACAGGAGGTTCTTTCTTAGCCATGGAGTAACTCGCTTGGATGCACAACACGATCCACCGAGGGATGGTCCGCTTGTGCACCGCCCGTCCCTTCTTAGCACCCATGTAACCACCAAAGAGTTGGTCATCCATCCGGAACTGGCGTGTGTGCAATCCAGATAGTAAGAGAGCGCACATTTTGGGTCCAGACGGTGGAGCCTTTCTTCCTCTTTCGAGGGATGCGGAGGCGGAAAGAAGGTGGGCAAGGTGATGGACTGCCCGATGTGAAAGGCTGTGACTACCTTGGGCAGGAAAGAGGGATTTTGTCCGTAAACACAACTTTGTCCGGATGGACAGAAAGGAAGGGAGGCTTAGAGGAAAGAGCCTGGAGCTCACTCACTCTCCTGGCAGAGGTGATGGCAACCAGGAAAGCAGTCTTAAGTGTAAGAAGACGGAGAGGACAGTCATGAAGCGGCTCAAAGGGAGCACATATCAAGAAAGTTAGAACCAGGTTCAAGTCCCACTGGGGCATCACGAAAGGAACAGGAGGGAACATATGAGTGATGCCCTTCAAGAATCTGTCAACAGGAGGAGCCTAGCGACGAACGAAGATGGCCGCATAAGCTCTCGGCTCCGTCGACCTCCGCCTGTTGCTTGAATATCCTGACATATCCTGCTTTCGCGCCTCACCCCCGTGCGGGGTACTCTTTGCTGACACTGGCGGTGTGGTCCCGAGAACTTTCCCACCGGGATTGGCGGAGTTGTGCCGTGTGAAAGATCTTGGCCCGGAATTGCCTGTAAGCCGGGACCTCGATTACTGACCCAGCCGGGTTACTGGGCAGCTGCTGCGGTTGGGTGCCCCGGACGTGGTCCGGATGATTAACCTGGAGTGTTTCCCATCCCTATATTGGTGAGGTGCCTGCGGTCCTGTACACGCTGCGGAGGTGTACGTATCCTGAAGGTGGCTGAGAGGTCGGGGGTCCCCTGCCCGGCGGCTGGCCCCCTCGCCGGGCTGCTGCTTCCGCCCGAGAGGCCCCGTCACTATTCGGAAGTGAGCCTCCAATCCTCGCCTGCCCGACTTGCACTTCGGTCCCCGGGGGAATCGGGTGCTCCGGAGTGCAGTCAAATGTCTGGAGCTGACCGCGTGGAGGCGGTGCGGGGTAATGAAGAGCCGTCTTTGAGGACCGTGATGGCCGCCATTAGGGAGTTGCGATCCTTCATGGCCTCTACCCTCCAGAAGACGATCGCGGATGTCACCGAAACTGCCCGATCGTGCGAGGACCCTGACCTGCCTGGTGCCCCTGAGCTGGCTGTTATGTCTACGCTATTCCCGGTACTTACCAAACGAGACTCCCTTCATGTCGAAACCTCGCAATTATCGCCTGGAACACCATGTACCTGTTGTCTCAGAGAGACGCCCGCCATTATCGGCGCATCCGTCCACTGACGTGTTTGTAGTCTTCTCTTCTCCTGAGCCTACGGCTAATACGACCCGGCGGATGCTGCGAACATCACTCGATTGTTTTGACTTTGCCCTGAGTTTGAGATCGACATGGTCGTACTTTGGCTGGAAGACGGCAAGTGTCATGGCGGCGACGGATCATGACTGACTGAGGTGCTTGATCGGACTCCTTATGCAGGTCCACAGACTGGCGGGAACTTTGATTTTTCCTGGATATGTTCTGGTGCAGTTGGCTGAACTCATTGTGAACATTCGGAGGGGTCAAGGGTGAGACTGCTGTAGATCTCGACTTTGGGGGTGCGTGAAGTTCGGGTGATCCGCCATTTTGATGCTTACGGGTGGTGGGGCGGTGTCGGACGCCTTCCCTGGGCTTTATTTTCAATAACCTGCTTATATAATTGCTAGACTTAGGACTGGGACTGTGCGCCGCAGGGGGGGTAAGGGGACCGAGGGCGAATGTGATTTTTCTCCTCCTCCGTCTTTTTTCCTTTTCTTATTTCTTCCTTTTTCCTCTTTATATATTTTCCTTTTCTCTCTATATTTCGGGTTTTTGGACGCTGGGCGATAGGCACGCTGCTATTGTTGTTTTTTTCCGTTTCTTGTTTCTATGGCCTTTTTCTACATTAGTTTAACTGGACTCTGTTCTTTTTCCTTCTTTCTGGGTTCTGGGATCGGTGCAGTGCATTACCTGATTTTGAATTCTCGAAGTTGACCGTGGGTTTCGCCCATAAATGTTTTTCATTAAGCCTCTCCATGCACGGGCGATGGCCGGGTGTGCTTAGTGTTTGATTGCACGCGTATATTGACTGCCCCCCCTTAAAGATACCGGTAGATATATGATCTAGATTCTGTGACTGAACCCGCCTTCCTTTCTTGTTTTCTGCTCTTTTTGTTATCATATTGTAATTCATTCATTCTAACTGTAAATATCCTGTTGTAAAATTTAAAATTAACCTCACTCATCCTGTGTAAAATTGTGTGTGCTGCAACAGTTCTGGTCTCTAATCCTGCTGCCGTGCCTCCGGGATGTTCGGCTGAATAGCTGTGTGCACCTTGTTTACAAATAAAGGTTTTCAAAAATTGAAAAAAAAAAAAAAAAGAATCTGTTAACAATGGGGGACTTGAACAAAGAAGGCTGATCAGGTAGCCTTAAGAAGGCAGAAAGGGCAGAAAGGTAGCCCTTGATAGTGCCCAGAGCAGAACCTCAGAAAGAGGGGCATTGAGAGGATCCACAGCCTTTGCTGTGCACCATGCCACAAATCTGTTCCACCTGCAGGCGTATAGAGACTTTGTGGAGGGACGCCTGGCTGCCAGAATGACATTACAGACTTCAGGAGGGAAGTCAAATGGCCTCAACTGTCGCCGTTCAATCTCCAAGCATGAAGGTGACTGGACAGGTTCGGGTGGAGGACCGTCCCCTGCTGCTGCGACAGAAGGTCCTCCTGAAGAGGCAGACGAAACGGGGGATCAACTGACATACTGAGTAGCTCGGGATACCAGTACCTTCGCGCCCAGTCCGGAGCCGCAAGGATGGCTTGGGCCCGGTCGCACTTGATTTTCTTCAGCAGTCTGGGCAGAAGTGGTATAGGCAGAAAGGCGTACAACAGACTGCAACTCCACTCGCGACGAACGGCGTCCCGAGCGAGTGCCGCCTTGGAAATTCCAACACGCAGAACGGATTACATTGCGTGTTCTCTTCTGTGGCGAATAGATCTAACCAAGGATCTCCCCACTGCAGAAAGAGGCCTTGCGCCACGTCCGAGTTCAGATGCTATTCGTGATCCATCATGCACCTTCAGCTGAGGTAGTCCGCCCTGGCGTTCAGAGAACCTGACAGGTGTTGAACCACCAGGGTCATGCCCTGACGTTCCAGCCACTGCCAGAGGCGCAGAGCCTCCTGGCACAGGGTCCACGACCCCACCCCGCCCTGTTTGTTGCAGTACCACATGGCGGTGGTGTTGCCCGTGAACACCTGCACTACACTCCCCCTGACCGAGGGGAGGAATGCCTTCAGTGCTAGACGAATCGCCCGCAGCTCCAGAAGGTTGATATGGAGCTGGGACTCCGTCAGAGACCAGAGGTCTCTGATCTCCGCCTCTCCCATGTTGCCTCCCCAGCCCTGGAGGGACGCGTCCGTCACAACTACGTGCTCTGGTTGGGGAAGGGAGAGGGATCTGCCGCTGACCCAATCGCGGTCCGTGAGCCACCACTGCAGCTGTCTCGTAGTGCCCTCCGAGATCATGACATGGTCGGACAGGTTGCCCTGATGCTGGGCCCACTGAAACTTCAGGTCCCACTGCAGAGCCCGCATCCGCCACCTGGCGTGATGCACCAGAAGGGTGCAGAAGGCCATCAGCCGCAGCCTTGACCGAGACCCGGGATAAAGGCTGAAAGATTAGAATAAGAGCCTGAATATCCCGGACCCGCTGTTCGGGAGGATAAACACGAAACCGTGCCGAGTCGAAGACCGCTCCGACGAAGAGGAGCTTCTGAGATGGGCACAGGTGTGACTTCGGCACATTGATGGAAAACTCCAGCTGGTGCAGGAGGTTTGCCGTTGTCTGGAGGTGGTTGACGAATGTCTGGGGCGAGCCCGCCTTCAACAAACAATCGTTGAGGTAGGGGAAGACTGAAACCCCTAACCTGCGCAGATGAGCTGCGACCACCGCCATCACTTTCTTGAACACCCGTGGGCGCTGATAAGGCGAAGGGGAGCACGGTAAACAAAGTGCTTCTGGCCTACCGTGAACAGCAGGTAGCGCTGGCGGGCCGGCAGGACGGGGATGTGGAAATAAGCGTCCTGCAAGTCCAACGCTACCATCCAGTCTCCTGGGTCCAGGGCAGCTAAGACCTGAGCCAATGTCAGCATTTTGAACTTCTCCTTCTGGAGGAAGCCGTTGATGTTCCGTAGGTCCAAGATAGGGCGCAGGCCTCCTTTGCAATTCTTGGGTACCAGAAAGTAGTGGGGAGTAACAACCACACCCTATTTCTGGCCCAGGAACAAGCTCGATGGCCCCCTTGGCCAAGAGGGCCGTGACTTCCTCTTGCAGAAGTTGCAAATGATCCCCCGACACGCGGTGCCATTGCGGTGGCATGGCTGGAGGGGTTGTCCCGAAGGGGAGGGAGTAGCCCCTACGGACGATTTGCAGCACCCACACGTCCGACGTGACAGTGCGCCAGTGGATGTGGTGATGGCGAACCCTGCCCCCCCACTGGCGTCACATGGGCCTGAAAGCACGGACTAGGAGGGTTTTGAGGCGGATGCCGCAGGGGAAGGTGTGGACTGGACTGGCCGCTTTCCCCGACCGCCGCCATGGGGATTTCCACAGCCGCGAACCGCGCTGTGTATTAGTCTGCGGCGCGTGGCTGGCAGCACGTGTGGGAGTGCCCCTTCCTTGGCCACGAAAGGAGCGAAAGGCACCCGTTTGCTGGCTTGGGGCCGAGAGGCCCAAGGACTTGGCCGTAGCCCTGGAGTCCTTAAAACGCTAAAGAGCATGGTCTGCCTTGTCGCCAAAGAGGCGACAGCCATCAAACGGTATGTCCAGAAGTGTGGTCTGGACGTCAGCCGAAAAGTTGGCGGTCTGCAACTAGGCGTGGCGTCAAACTGCCACCGTCGTTGCCATCGCTATGCCCAGTGAGTCTGTGGTATCCAGTCCACACCGGATGGAGTAGCATGCCGGATCTCGACCCTCCGCAAGGGCTTGGGCAAGATTAGCCTGGGCCTCCTCCGGACAATGTGGCAGCACGTTCGCGACCGTGTCCCACAGAGTGTGGGTGTAGCGGCCCAAGAGGCATGCGGTATTGACTGACCGCAATCCCAAACTCAGGAACGAGAACACCTTCTTACCAAACTGTTCATACCTCTTGGATTCCCGATCGGGCGGAGCCATCGGGAATGCGGTCTGGGAAGTAGAGGCCTGGATAACCAGGCTCTCGGGGGTGGGGTGGGTGGACAAGAAGAAAGGGTCGCCCGGAGTCGGGCGGTAGCGTCTGGCTCGTTCCTATCCACAGGCTGACCTGTAGCGGGCCTGGAACAGGTGCCCAAAAGAACGTCACAGAAGGCCTCATTAATCGGCAGCAGAGGCTCAGCCGAGCTTGCCTGCGGTTTAAGGACCTCAGTGAGGAGGTTAGTCCTCACGGCCGCGACGGGAAGCTCCAGGCTCAAGGCCTTGGCCGCCCGCGTCAACACTACACTGTAGGCAGCCCCCTCCTCCGTAGCCACGGTGGGAGGGGAGACAAAACCAGTGTCTGGCGCAGTGTCTAGTCCACTGGCATCCCTAAGCTCACATGTCCAGTCCTGCTGAGACTGGCACTCCTGTGCCAGAGGGTCCACAGACCCCTCCCAATCTCCCTCGTCAACGATCACCTAAAATTCAGGTTCAAAGGATGGGGCCGGTTTGTGGAAATGAAAATCTCCATACGACGTCGAGAGCGGCGCCGGAACCGAATCGAGGGCAGGATCGGGGACGGCGTCGCCGGGGGTGACACCCTAGGGGCCGGCGTCGGTGAGGTCGACCGGCGACGACCCGGAGCCGGAAGCGGATCCTGTGAGGGCCTGCAACGCCGGGACCAAAGTGGCCGGCGGCGTCGGGGCCGGAGCACCCGGCGGCGTCGGAGCAGAAGCACCAGACCCGCTAGGCCCCCCAGCTGGGACCGCTGGGCCCGAAGGCGCCACGGAGCCCGGCGGAGGAGGGACATCATGGCCATGAGGTACCGCTCGACCTCCTCCGGCGTCGCATCGTGCCCAGGGACCGGAAGGTGTGGGGCAGGCTGCGGCGCCCGCTGCCGGAGCTCAAGCCGCTTGCGGGAACGCTCCCGCCTAGCCTTAGACGTCAGGGCTCGGCAGTCGGAGCAGGTTCGGTCATCATGGTCGAGGCCTGAACACTGAAGACACCGGCGATGGGGGTCGGTAACCAACATCATTCGGTTACACTTGGAGCAGGGTTTGAACCCGGGCATCTCTACCGGCACCGTAGGAGTCGAGCAACTCGAGAAAAACAGATCAAAAGATCAAAAAAGTTTAGTCAAAAAGTGACTAAGGGGTAGAGCTTCTCCGGATCTGCGCTAGCTGGCAAGGAAAAAAGAAGAACTGACGTCAGCGCGCCAGGGCGTCGTCTAAGTACTCCAGCGACGTCATTCCGGCGCTAACGACGCTGAAGACAGACGCGGACGACGCGTACCAACACGCAGGGTTGTTGCTACGCAAAAGTTTCTGGATCCAGTCTGACGCCTGGGGATATTCTAAGGTAAGGAATCTATTACTAACATGTCTCTTTCAGATGCCCGAAGGCATTCGCACACTGTTCCACGAACCAAAACGTGAAAAGGAGGCCTGAAAACAGTTATGGACTCTATCCGGATCTGCGTTGCACGCAGAAAAGAGAAAAACTGATGTTGGTGCGCCGGGTTGGGGCTTATGTGACCCCGCTGACGTCACGCCCACTGATGAAGTCGGGACGGAATCACGAGGTATCGCCCCCGGCGCGCAGAGATTCTGTGGCTTAAAAGAAATTCCGGATCCAGTCTCACGCCTAGGGATAATTCTACGTTAGGGAATCTGCGGCTAGTAGTCTATCAGATAGTAAGAAGCATTAACGTGCAACTATGTAAGGGTTCAAAAGGAGAACACACATGATATGTAAGTACTAGATTAAGATCCCATTGAGACATAATAAATTGAGTGGGAGGAACAGTATTAAACCCCTTAATGAGCCGTAAAACTATATTGGGTTTAAAAAGGGAAGGTTGATCGGGCATACAAAGGAATGCCAATGGGGCAGACAAATACCCCTTAACCACTGCAACAGCGCAACCTTGCTGAGCTAGGTAAAGGGAAAAAATCAAAATGTTCAACTAATGGGCATGCAAAAGGTCAATTGACTTCTCTCCACACCACTTAACAAATTTTGCCCATCTGCAAGCATAGACTGTCTTAGTGGAGTGTCTTCCGGCCGATCAAATAACATCCACCACATCAGATGGGAGAGAGAAAGAACTCAGGTTGCCCCATTCAGTCTCCAGGAGGGAAGGTGCGGGCTCTGGAAGTGGAGGTGTAGAACCTGCCCCTGCATCTGCGAGAGAAAGTCTGCCCTAAGAGAGAGACCGAGAAGAGGGCACAATGAGAGGTAAAGAAGGTTTGTGTACTTTCCCTTTGCAGCCAGTCCTGGGATATAGATATAGATATATATATATATATATATCACCAACCCCTCGCGCACAGAAAGGAGTTGAGCCGCACACACTGCAATGTAATTCAGCCTGTATTCATAAAAACAACGTTCATCTTCCCTGATGCATTTCGGCCACCTTGGCCTTTCTCAAAGGGCGGAGTAAAGGCATCTGACGATTTTCACCAGTATAAGCACCAGCTGATTGCTCTTTTATTACATTGTAGCCCGCTGGTGGGCGTCACACTGGACAAACTTCTTCCGAGCATGCTGGTATTTGTAGTGTGCTATCATGAGCACTGCGTTGTTTCCGAGGCGTGGTTTGGACGCCGAAGGGAATGGCGGCGTGAGCCTGTAGCTCCGCGCCCGATCCCGACAAACATCCTGAGGATTCCCCCTGTGCAGCAGACTGGACCTGGTGAGCTGGGTCCCTATCGCACCAGCATCGTACAGCCCCGAGACAGGCGGCGGCGGGAGCTGGCGGCGAAGCCCGGGAGGAGGATTCCCCTAGCTGCGCTGGACTGAGTGACGGCAAGATGGAGGCGGCGCCTATCTGATGAGGAGACCCTGTGCTGCGGCGCCCATCGGACATCGGCTGTGGCCCGAGCACGGGTTCGCTGGAGCTAGGGGGCCTGCTAGTGTCCTACGATCGGGAAGGGAGCAGCGGAGGCGAGCCTGGGGACGGGTTCCCGGTGAGAGGTGGCGGCCGTTGGCTGGACCCTGTGTGTGGCGATTACGGTGCGGCGGCCCTGCGGCTGATGGTAGCTCTGCGAGGGAGGAGCGGAGGAGCTGCCCGCCTCCGCCTGTCTGGGTGGCGCTTGCTAGCCGGCGCTTCCAGCGGAGTTCAATTGGGACCTGGGATGTCCTGAGAGGAGGCTGAAGCCGGGTGCTGCGGATCGGGGACGGGGATCGAGTGCCTCCGGGGCTGTATACCATCAATGTGGAGAGGAGAAGACTGCGGGCAGGCCCAATAGTGGAGCCCGGATTAGTGCTGCGGGGGCACAGTGGAGGCCTGGTAATTGGAGCGGCACGCTCCAGGACGGGATGAGTGGCTGAGTGTGGTGAGCCACAAGAGCAGAACTGATCAGCTGCAACGGATGGAGGTGCGTGGTGCGGGCGCCCCCCCTGATGCCCAGCCATCAGTAAGGAGAGTGTGGGATGACCTGGGGCAGCTCGTTTTGGGAGGCAGGGTTGCTATGATGACCCTAAGTGAGCCCCTGAGTTCAACGGGATAGCGATTGGAACAATTGTTTGAATTTCTGGATGGTTGAGGCCTTGTGCGTAGATGGCGCCCTCATAACTGTGGCTGGGACCTGGTTGGCGTGAGAGAAGTGGCCTAAGCCTGAGTGTTCTGGAGCATTCCGAGAGATCTCTGTTGTATTAGGCCCATCCAAAAGCTGGTGCTGCAATTGGAGGAGCGCTAACCCGTAGTGCCCACTGCGGATACAGACAGTGCTGCGGAGTAACTGGTGTGGTGATGGGCCTGGAGACACATTCGCGAGGGGCCCAAACCTCTGGGGGGTGATCTGTGACGGCCCGGGAGTGCTTGCCTTCTGCTGGGCGATTAGTGGTAATTCGGATTCGGAGAGGCCCTGTAGAAAGCGCACACGTAGCGCGCCCCGGGAATTTCGCTTCTGGCTGAGATGACGCCCAAGGGAAAGAAAGATGGGACTACGGACTCAGATGATGCTGGTGGTGCGGAGCAGGGTTCCTCTGAAGCGATCCCTGAACGGGTGCTCCAACAGCAGTTTGATAGGATCCTTGAAGCAATAGCCGCATCGAAAGAGGCCCCTCAGCAAGACATAGCGCAGGTGGCGACAGGGCTGGGGATGTTGCGGGCGGAGCACTCGAAGTTGGCGGAGAGAGTGAATTCGAACGAGAGTGCTCTCCGGGATCTGAAGCCGGCCCACGAGGACATGGTAGCCAAGATGGCGGACGCTATGGACCGCATAGCGGCATTGGAAAGGAAAGCGGAGGATTCCAAAAGCCGTATTAGGCGGAACAATATACGCGTGGTGGGCCTACCGGAAAAGGAAGAGGGGGCTGACATGATCGCCTACTTAGAGAACTGATTTCAAACAGTGGTTGCACCGGAGGGACTGTCCACCTTCTTTACCCTTGAAAGACACATAGGGTTCCGGCGCGGCCTCCGCTGCAGGGCCGTCCTCCCAGACCGGTGGTGGCGAGGTTGCTGCATTACAAAGACAAAGATCTGCTCATACAAAGAGCCAGAACGGCAGGCCCCTTTGTGGTGGGGAACAGCAAGGTCACGATCTTTCCGGACTATACGCAGGACATTCAACGGCGTCGTGCCTCGTTCCTAGGAGTCAAGAAGGAGCTCAGGGAGGAAGGGATCCAGTATTCGCTGATTTTCCCTGCGAAGCTGAGAATTATTCTGGATGGCACAACACAGTTTTTTCTCACTCCTGAGGATGCGTGGTCCTGGCTGGAAACGTATAGAGCGGGTATGGATCACAGAGAACGACACCAGTCGGATCCGCCTAAAGTGCAGCGGGTGCGCAAGTCCCAGAAGATACAAAGACGAAACAGGTGTCTGAGGTCCAAGTCGGCGTCGCAAACAGCGGCGGAGAGGCAGGGGGCGCTGGCGGCGGCCGCCGCGATCACTGGTTCGCAGAGGACTGAGTCAGCAGTAGGCACAGACACTGAGGAGGATAAACTGCATTCAGAAGCCGAACAATCGGAAACAGACAGCAATAAAGGCCCGGTGGTTACACCCGGAACAGTGGAGGACATGCTTGAGGAGCAGCCTTCCTGGTTGCCAGCTGGAGGTCGCCTCACGGACTGGAACAAGTGAGGTGTATGGTTGTGATTGGGGCTGCTGTATGGGGGGATATTTTTGTTAATGTAGTGGAGGATCATGGGCGGCGGGGTGTGGGGCTGGCGCAGCTGCCTGTTGGGACAGTACTACCCCCCGATCGCCCTTAAGGCGGGCCCGTGGTGGCTACTACGGGAGTTTGTTGAGCGCATAGCAACATGGTTTGGATGGGGGCTGATAGTTTATTATTAGGCCCTGTTCTGGGGGGGAGGTGGGGGGACGGTTTTTGGGGTGTTGTTGATTGGGGTTGCGACTTTGGTGTGGGTGGGCCTTTGATGAGAACCGGGGGTTGGAGATCAAGTTGGCATGGGGACGTTACCTGAACTTCGTTGTATCACATGGAACGTACAAGGTCTGCATACTATGGCACGGCGACACAAGGTACACGCATATTTAGTACGCAGAGGTGTCCAGATTGCCATGCTTCAGGAGACCCATCTTCTTGGGGCGGAAGGGCAGGCGCTGCAGCGTAGATGGAGAGCTCAAGTATTTAGCAAGTCGTTCTCTGCGTTTGCAAGAGGGGTGCTCATCTGGGTGAGGGCGGGTGTCCCCTTCCAGGCCACGAATCATGTTGTAGACACAGAGGGCAGATATGTAGCAGTGGAGGGGAAGCTATATGGTAAGGATGTGGTACTTTGCAGCATTTATGCCCCAAATGTGGACCAGATTATGAATTTTGGGTTGTACTGAGCACTCGATTCTCTTTGAGTAATCCCAAGGTTCAAAAGTTTTTAATTTTTTCTCACTGTGCGTGCTTGGTTGGGAGGAGGGCGCTACCTCCTGTGGATCAAAAGTACGTTGTAGGTGATGTGTTATCACTGACCCTTCCTGCACTGCGGGTGCTAACCGTTAAGTTTGGCTACTATTTTTGGATTATTTTTGTGTTAATCCTTACAAATGATACACCTAAAGGCAAATATTTAGCAATATCATGAATCTTTTCTTCATTTATTTGCATTGCACTCATATCTGAACATTATAATACTTTTCACATACAAAGACATTTTTTCTTAGATCTCCTTTGACATTCAACACAAAAAGGTTTACATATTCACAAATTAATTTGTTTTATACTGTCGTGAATCCTGGCCGAGGGCAACGGAGGCCATTGCCCGTCCCTTCCGAACGGCGCTCGCCCATCCAAATGTGGACCAGGCACGCTTCCTGGACCGAATTTCAGGGACTTTAGCACATTATCTAACTGGCCCAGTACTTGTGGGTGGTGACTTTAATTCCATAACGGACGTGGCTGTTGATAGATCACATCCCGCGATGGTGGAGTCTCCAGTCCACCGTTTAGCTAAGAAACGGTCAGCATGGCAGAGTCATTGGGGTTTAGTGGACGTGTGGAGAGAACACCATCCTCAAGATAGGTATTACTCCTTTTTCTCAACTTTACATGAATTACATGTCAGAATAGATACGATACTATGTTCCCAATCTTTGGCCTCCATGGCAACCTACACTGAATATTCAACTAGGACCATCTCTGACCACAACCCGCTGATACCGACTGTTTATTTATTTTATTTATTTTTAATATTTGTAAAGCGCATCGTTTACCCTTGGGCGTCTTGGCGCTAGTAAAAACCAGTTATTTGTAACAGTCGGCATGAGCAAGGGCTAATCATTGAGGGAACAGCCAGGTTTTTAAAAGTTTACGGAATTGGAGAGAGGAACTCTCCCTGATGTATAACGGTAGTGTGTTCCAGAGCTTTGGGGCGGCCACCAAAAAGCGCCGGTCGCCCCAAGTGACGGTTTTAGTGCGAGGGATGATCAGTTGATTGAGGGTGGCTGATCGTAAAACTCTGTTAGGTTTGTATTGTTGTAGCTGTTCTTTCAAAAAATGGGGTCCTTGATTATTGAGTGCTTTAAACACAATACAGAGGGACTTGAAGTGGATTCTGTTACGCACGGTGAGCCAGTGGTAGTCTTTTATACTGTTAGATATTGATTTGTATTTTGTTTTGCCAGAGAGCAGACGTGCAGCTGCATTTTGAATGGTCTGGAGTTTGGTAATTACTCTGGATTGGGCATTAAGGAAGAGACCATTACAATAGTCCAGAGAAGAAAGGACAAGAGAGGTAACCAGTGTTTTGATGGCTGAGTCAGGAAGGAAAGGACGGATTTTTCTTATCATCTTCAGTTTCAGGTGCGCTGTGGACACAGTTTTGTTAGCGTGATCCATGAAATTTAAACCCTCATCGAAGATGATACCGAGGTTCCTGACTTTAGCAGTTGGAATAGGTGGGGTACTGAAGGCCTCTGGCCACCAGCTTGATGGCCAGGCTGGCGAAAGGGGTCCGAAAATGAGCACCTCGGTTTTTTCTGAATTTAATTTGAGGCAGTTGGTGGCCATCCATTCTCCTATATCTACAAGTCCTTTCTTGAATTTTTCAGCCACTAGATCTCCGTCCCCTTTGATCGCCAACACAAGTTGGGTATCATCGGCGTAGGAGGTAAGGCTCATCCCGTGTGCTTTGATGGTTTTAGCAAGGTCCGACACATAGATGTTAAAAAGTGTCGGACTCAGGGATGAGCCTTGAGGTACTCCACATGGAGATGAAAGTTGGGCCGATTGGAAGGGTCCTAAGATGACAGCCTGCGTTCTTTTGGCAAGGAAGGACGCAATTAGATCTTTGGCAGTGTGGCAAATGCCGAATTCCTCGACACGGTCGACCAAAATGGTATGGTCGACCGTGTCGAAGGCTGCTGATAAATCCAGCATTACTAGGATGGCTGTGCCCCCCTGATCCCTGATTACTCTGATATCGTCAGCAGCCTTAATCAAGGCTGTCTCTGTCCCAAGATATTTCCTGAATCCAAATTGCGTGTTGTCCAGGAGATGGTGTTTTTCAATGAATTCAGAGATCTGAATGTTCATGGTTTTTTCAATCACCTTTGCCATGAAAGGGAGACTCGCGATGGGACGGTAGTTTTTTAGCTCGCTTTTATCCAGGGACGGTTTTTTTAACAGGGGTTTTAGTAGAGTGTTTTTAAGGGGGTCTGGGTAGCTACCTGATAGGAGAATGGAGTTGCAGACCTGAGTGAGTAGTGGTATAATAGGGTCCATTACTGGCAAGAGTACTGAGAGTGGGCAAGGGTCCAGGGGTGATCCTGATTTGATGGTGGACATTGTAGTTTTTATTTGGTCGGTGGTGACTGGTTGGAAGCTGGGGAACATGTTAACTGGTGGTAAAGTGGGGGGGTTGACTATCCTCGCAAGTGAGGTAGCAGAAAAAGCCTGATAGATATCATCCACTTTGGTAAAGAAAAAAGAAGCTAGGGAGTCACATAAATGTTGTGATGGGGGAGGAGTGAGGTCGGGGGAGTTGCCTGACAGTGCTTTGGTGATTTGAAACAGTAATCTGCTAGAGTTTTTGGCTTTCTGGATTTGGTCAGTATAGTAGTCTTTTTTGGCTTTAGTGATCATAGCTTTGTAGAGTGCCAGGGCTTCTACAAGGAAGCCAGGGCTTCCTTGTAAGCTGCTTTGCTAATTACATCATAGTCTTTTCTCCAAAGTCTTTCCTTATTACGGTTAATTTGCTTTTGTGCCCTTAGTTTTTCGTTATACCATGGGGCAGTAGGTTTGGATCTATTTCTGGATAGTTCTTTGGTAGGGGCTGACTGATTTGTGGCCTGGCCCAACCAAGTATGAAATTGCTGAAGTGCTAAGTTAGGCTCTGTGGACAACGTAGGACGGGTGTGTTCCAGTATTAGTTTTAAGTCATCCTGGTTGATATTTTTCCAGTCTTTAAAGGGCTGTTTGGGGATGGAAAGGGGTTTGTTATTACAACAAGTGTTGGTGGTTATAGTTGCAAAAATTGCATGGTGGTCAGTCCAAGGCATGGGTAAGATGTTGGTTATTTGTAGGCCTTTTAAGTTGGCTGTTCACTGGATGCAGGAGAGGTCGTCGATACCTACTTGGCGGCTTCGTCCTGACACCTTGGAAGACCAGGTTTTCCAAACGGAGGTCAAGGAGGGCATTGAGAGATATTTTGAGGAAAACCAAGGGACGGCCTCTTCTGGAGCAGGAGAGTGGGATGCCTTAAAAGTTGTGGTTCGGGGGCTCTGCATTAGTAAGTACTTAGGGGTCAGGAAGACAATATTGGATGATGTGACTAAGGCGAAGGCGCAACTAAGGGACGTGGAGAGGCGCAGACCAGAGCAGCCTGCACTGCAGGCGATGCTTGTTGATGCAAAGGAAAAAGTAGCGGGTGAGGTCGAGCGCCTGCGCAGTTTTGACTAAAGGAATTACACTGTGAAGATCCATGCAGAGCAGGACAAAGTAGGTACGCTGCTGGCGCGCTTAGAAACTCCTGTTCGGGGAGGAGGTCCGATCATGCGGATATAGACATCTGATGGGGTCATGGTACACACACAGAAGGAGGTGCTTTCCCGGTTCTTAGAATATTACGAAGCTCTGTACCAGAGTACTCTGGGCGTTGAAGATACGGACATAGAGGAATACCTGGCGGAGATACCACTCCCGCGCTTAGAGGACGAGCAAGCGGAGGAACTGGGGAAGGATATCACGTTATCGGAGATCAGATGTGCAATCAAACACATGGCCCGGAATAAAACCCCGGGCGTGGACGGACTGCCAATTGAATTCTACGCCCAATACGTGGATATATTGGTGCCTCGCTTACAAGAAGTATATGCGGAGGCCAAAGTGTTGGGTCGGTTGCTGGAATCCATGCAGGAAACATTGATCCTCCCCCTTCTAAAGCCGGGCCGCGATGATGCGGATGTGGCCTCTTATAGGCCGCTGTCTATGTTGAAGGCGGACTACAAGATCCTGTGTAGGATATTGGCGACCAAGCCACTCCCGTTCATGACAACATTGGTGCACGCTGATCAGGCGGGATTTATTCCGACTAGGAATACGGTCTCGAATATTCGAAGGTTAATCCGGGTTCTGGGAGGTGACCATCGGAATGCGCAGCTACCAGCTGTCCTCTCGTGGATATTGAAAAGGCTTTTGATAGTCTGGAGTGGCGATTTCTCCACAGAGTGCTAGGGCGCTTCGGCCTGGGGGAACAATTTGGCACATGGACGAAGATATTGTACTTGTCTGCGAAGGCCAGGGTAAGATTGGGGGCGGTGATCTCTGCTCAGAATCCGGTGCTGTGGGGAGCGAGACAGGGGTGCTTCTTGTCCCAGCTGTTGTTCGCCCTGGCGATGGAGCCTCTAGCTGCGCAGGCTAGATCAGGGCGGATGTTCCAGGGTCTCCGGTTGCGGGACGTGTCGCACCATATTTCATTATACGCCAATGACCTGCTCCTGTTCCTGGATAACACAGAGGAAGCATTGCGGGGCGCAGTGGATCTGTTATCACGGTTTGGTGCACTTTCCGGCCTTAAGGTGAACTGACGTAAGATCTGTCTATTCCCGGTATGGCCTTGTGTGAAACCGCCCCCGCTTAGTAGGGAGAGGAGATGGGAACCGGTATGCTTAACATACCTGGGGGTTCGGGTTTAACGTGATGCCGCGGACATGTTGGAAGGAAATGTGGGGCGCTGTATTAGGGCCCTGAAGGGCAGTATGGAGTTTTGGTCCACCCTCCCTCTTTCCATGGCGGGCAGGGTTGCCCTCCTCAAAATTGTGGCGCTACCCCGACTGCTTTATTATTTCCGGACCTTGCCGATCTGGATCCCACCGCGCCTATTTAAAGAATTGCGCTCACTGACCACTGGATTTTTGTGGGGGACTGGACGAAGGAGTGTAGCGCTGACAACCTTAATGAGACTGAAGGCAGAGGGTGGGTTGGCAGTGCCAGACTTTGAGCTTTATTATTTGGCGGCTCAGCTGCAAGTACTCACACAACACACAGCGGCGGAGTTTTGCGGTCCTGAACAGGGACGACGCGTAGGCATTCAGAGGCATGTCATTTCTTTCATAGTAATGCAACAGAAGCTTAATTCAAGGGAATTAACGATGGAAGACAGGATCCTGCGATTGAACAGGAGTCAGCGCAGAGCGAGAGTGTCACACCCATACGCTCCGGAGATTCCGTTGGGAATGCTCACAGCACTGCCGCACGGTGGAGACTGGTCCCCTCTAATGGAGTAGGAAATGTTGGGACTTCAAATGGTGGGGGACCTGTATGAGGACAGGGTTTTATTGCCCTTCCGAGCCCTACAGGAGAGATACGACATCCCAGACGGTGGCTTTCTGCTGTATGCGGCGGTGTTGGCGGCAGTTCGGAGGCATTGGAAGGCTGGACAGGAGGAACCGGTGACTACCATGGCGTGCCAATATGTTGTGATGGCCGCAGGGACTCAAAGCAGTCACTTGCCTTCAGTCTAGGATGTTGAATGAAGGGTTGAGGCCATTAGCGGCTCTGAAGCTCAAATGGGAGGATACTGGTAAGCCTATACCGGATACGGCATGGGCGCAGGTTATTAGGAGGACGTGGAAAGGTACTAGAAACGCACGTTTCCAACAGGTGCAATTTTTTATACTACACCGAGCTTACATGACCCTGGGAGGATTAAGAAATATTTTAGTGTTCATGATGCGGCGTGCCCAAGGTGCCTGGAACAGGGTGTAGAACTGGAACATTTGCTTTGGGATTGTACAGTGCTTGGGCAATATTGGACAGAGGTAGGGGGGCTGTTGAACACTATAACAGATAGACACCTACACTATGATATGGCAGTTTGCTTGTTGCACTGGTTCCCACACACGCCTAAAACTAAAGTAACCAGTAAATTCATCGACCTGGGGCTTCTGCTAGCAAAGCGCGATATCACCTGGCACTGGAAGTCTAGAGAGGGGCCCTCGATCAAGAGATGGAAGGCTGAACTTTATAAATGGGCTTGCAGCGAGAGTACCGTTAGATTCCGACAGGCCAAACGCACTACAAACGACAAGATATTAGATATGGCCAGAGCATGGGAGGCGTTAGTTCAGGCTTTGCAGGATTCGCAAAGAGAGAATGTGGATTAATGTATACGGTATGAACATGTGATAATAACTATGCGCAATTGCTATGACCAATGTCCATTTGACTGGCGCAAAGTCGATTGTTGACCAATTGGAAAGAACCCACACCAACTTGTCATGAAGCATAGATACTCTTCATTAAGAGGATCTCTAGACCCCTTCTAAAAAACCCACCCCTTTCCCGTGCACCCAGCACGCTACTAAAGTCAGTGTGATTGTGTACAGTAATGTAGATTTATTTCTGTAATTCTTGATATGGTATTCCTTTGTCCTAATCGCTATTATGTTGTCTTTAATTGCTATTATGTTGCCTTTACTTTTTATGTATCCTGAGAGGTTGGAAAGATCCTCGTTATAGAATTATTACGGAGAGCCTTTGCCTGTGCGCAGCCTGGGAGTACTAATGCCAGCCACCATGCAGGTAAGGGGCCCTGAGTTTAAGTCCCAGCTTGGTACGCACGCACGTTGCCTGTGCGCGGCTGGGTGCGGTTCCCTATTTAAACCGCACCAGACCTTCCAGAAGACGCTTTGCCTCCCGCCTAGCTTTGAGGAAGGATCGCGCTTGGGGTCTCGCAAAAGAAATTGACAGATCGGATGGAAAACCGGCAATAAGCAATCACCAAAGCGATTCATCTTCAAAAGGAAAGCGAAGTACAGTTCTTTTAATTTCTTTCAAGGCGCCCTTCGCAAGAAAGATCAAGAAAAATTTTGGACAACACTTTCCTTGAAATACACGGAAGGTTACTTTTGGGACTAAAAGACAGAGAACCAATCGTGTTTCCAAGACTTTCTTGTATTATAAAAGATATTATGACATTTAGGTTTTTCGTTTTGGCAAATGTTTTGCGCTTG
Source organism: Lissotriton vulgaris (assembly GCF_964263255.1). Lineage (NCBI taxonomy): Eukaryota > Metazoa > Chordata > Amphibia > Caudata > Salamandridae > Lissotriton > Lissotriton vulgaris. The sequence goes on along the minus strand of NC_141695.1, from coordinate 1,504,006,088 downwards.
ATGTATCTTTGCTCGGTCGTTTCATTTAAAAGTGCTAATGTTATTCTATGAAAAGTGCAAAATCTCATTTTAGATTTTCATTTTGAAATAATAACTGAAGTCAGTGATGTAAAAGAAAGATACTTTTTGGAGTGTTTTATGTGTCTAGAATTAATACTCTTCAATCCTAAATAAGAAGCCCTATTGGAAGGTGAACAACAAGAAGTCATACAGTAAGTTAATTTCAGGGAGCTTTTGTTTTAAGGAAAGTATCAGAGAAATACTTTCTAATTTAGTTTCCTTTTTTTCAAACCCACTAAGGTCATCTCCCAAGAAAGGACAGCGCTAGACAGACAACAAGAAGTATCTGACGCCTTGACCATCACGACAAGACAAGACAAAGAAATACTGGACGAAGACAAGACAACACTGATCACAGGTAGGCGCTTAGGAAAACAAAACACTCTCTCTTACAACTGTGGGAGAGGGTAGGTTAGGAAAGCTGTTGCTTAAAACATAGGATAGTTAGGAGATATTAGTGGTTAGCATTTGAGTAATATCTTGGTGCTTGTTGTCTCGCAGGTCGACAGCAAGAACGAAAAACCAACCACTAAACGTCCAGTACCGGCCCTCCTCTTTCTAGTTTAAATCTTGCTGTGAATAGTTGTTCAGTAAGGTTTTAGTTAGTAGTTTAGGAAGTTGGTCCCTTGCGTCTCTGCGAAATCTTCTACGTCATCCAAGAGGCTTCCGCTTCAAGACAAGGTAAGGGACGACGTAGCCAGTCTTGACAACTGTTATTTTGGGGGGCGGGATCGGGGGTTTTGTTGGAACATACAGTGGAGACATGTTTTGTTGTAGAAGGATGAAACTTTTTCGAGATGCTTTGTATGCTGATAAAACCTAATAAAGTATGTTTAAAAAAAAAAAAAAAATGAGCACTGCGTTGTTTCCCTCTGGTGGGCGATGCAATTTAGTTTTTAAACCTTACTGAGTTGCATTGCAGTCCCTTGCCACCTATTTTCGAGGTCTATTTGGGTCCGATCCAGGGTCAAGTCCCTGGCGGCTGCTGCTGCCCTTGTTTGGCTTTCACCGTCCCATCAAATGAGTCTGATTCGGGCAGTTGTGGCGCTCTTTTTTTCTCGGTGGTGCGTCGCTCACGGCCGTATCATATCTCACCAACCTCTCGCGCACAGAAAGGAGTTGAGCCACACACACTGCAATGTAATTTAGCCTGCATTCATAAAAACAACTTTCATCTTCCCTGATGCATTTCGGCTACCTTGGCCTTTCTCAAAGGGCGGAGTAGAGGCATCTGACGATTTTCACCAGTACAAGCACCAGCTGATTGCTCTTTTATTTCATTGTAGCCCCCTGGTGGGCATCACGCTGGACAAACTTCTTCCGAGCATGCTGGTATTTGTAGTGTGCCATCATGAGCCCTGCGTTGTTTCCCTCTGGTGGGCGATGCAATTTAGTGTTTAAACTTTACTGAGTTGCATTGCGCCTGGTCTTGGTGAATCTTCCTCAAAACCTGAGGAATGAAATGAAATTCATTTGTACTTGTAAAGCGCACTTATACCCCAACCGGGGTTTCCTGGCGCTGTACGCATACCGCTGTGGAACCCTTCCTTGCCTTTCCCTGTGTAATGTCCACTCCTGGGAACCCCCAAGGTGAATCCAGGCATCCCAGCGCTGTTGGGGCCGTTGTGGAGATTAAGCAAGCTATTGCCCAGAGTTGCAGAGTGGGACCCATGATTAGAATAGGCACAGAGGCGAGAATGATCAGGTCCGAGGAAATTGAGGCCAAGACCCGCAGAGGCGGGAACTGAACACTGGTCCCGGGCCAGACCTCTGCATCAGGGTCCTCACTTTGAGGACCCTGACCCTCGCATTGAGCCACACTTAATCAAGGGTATAGGGGGAAATGTGTAAAGCAGCTGGGAGTCCCAGTCCAATTGAAACATGTCTTCCAACGCTTCTCTGCATCGGATACTGGAAGCCACAGAACAACGGGGAGTGTGTGTTTTTATGATTAGCAAACTGGTCTAACTAAGGAATGTCCCACAGCTCGAAAATGTGCTGAACCACTTTCGGATGGAGGCACCACTCGTGACCGCTTGAATAATGCAGACTGTCCGCATGTACATTCAGAACTCTGGCCAAGTGACTTGCGATGATGTTAATCTGATGGTCCTGAGCCCAAGACTAGAGTTGCAGAGCTTCTCTGCAGAGAGGATACAACCCTACTCCTCACTGTTTGTTTATATACAAAATCGCTGTAGTTTTGTCTGTTAAAACTTGAATTGACTGACCATGAAGGAAAGGGAGTTAAGCCTTGAGAGCCGGACTTATCACCCGCAATTCCAGATGAAAGATATGCAACAACCTTTCCTCTGGAGGCCTGTTGGAATTAGGTAGCCTGGCCTAGGGCAAGACTAGCATAACAGAGGCACAGTGTAAAGGTTGCAGACCACCCAAAAGTAATTTCACGCAATAGCACTCAAAAAGAAAACACTACACCAAAATTATATGAAAATACGTACTGCTTTATATAAAAATAATATGCTCTGTGTTGTCAAATATCAGTAACTCACATATAAATAGTTCAAAGCAGTTTAGATCACTTTCAGGGTCAGCAATTACACTTTTTAAATTACTAGCAGATTATCACTTTTTAAATTACCAGCAGTCACTGTATTTCCGAATTCTTATCACACTTTTGCATTAGGATAACTGTACCTTAGAATCAATTAGGCTAGATATGCCCCGCTAGAATCTTGGGAGAGAAATCTACCACATAGTATAAGCAAGAGCAAATGACATGGAATTAATAGCAATCTCATAAGCAGTGTTAACTGGCATTAAAAAGAAAATCCACATCAACAGTATCTTTCACTGCATATAAAGGTCAGGTACACTGTAGCTCTATTTTCAGGACTATTAACTCATCTCTATGTTTAGCAATAATAATACATCTAGTCAGTTCAAGATTGACCAAATCTGACTTCAGTGAGGAATTCCACTTTATCCCTTAGTTTAGTTATTAAATAGCAAGCTTTGCAATGCTTAAGCCTTCATTTAACCATCAAGTTTCTTTATGTTGCTCCCCAACCTGTATTAACCTGGAAGGAAAATGACCATTGCCTTAATTACTTCACTGGAGATGTTAGCGCCGCTTCCCCCTTCAATCCTCCTCCTTACTTGTAACTGATATGGCCGGAATCGTCTTGCACCAGGTTTAGAAGGGGGCAGCAGTCAAAGGGGGTCGGGGAACCAAGGTAGGCGAGGCCCTCACGCCTCGGAAGGCTCCCCTCTATTCACTTCTCTTCCCTCGAGCCAGCTCCTCAGGATGGCGCTCGAGTGGAAGTAAAGCAGGGCTGATGGCACTTTGCTCCCCCGGCCCCTACCGGGCCTCTGCACACTCTCTCCCTGCTCGGGCCAGCTCCTCAGGGTGGCGCTCGAGCGGGAGGGAAAAGGGCGGATCTCTCGGCGAGCTGGGAAAGCCGGCGCGCCTCCTCAGTGTTGTCCGGCGGGGGCTGCTACACATGCTGACATGCGCGGAAGGCGCTCACGCTGGGGTCTCCTCTCGCCGCGCCCGCTCACAGAAAGGACGCTTTACTCACGGGCCTGCTCTCTCCTTGCGCCCCTCCTTCCGGGGATCAGCACCAGACGGGGCATGCGCGAAGGCGCCTTCACTTTCCTCAGAGCTTGGTCGCTACCGGCAACGCATCCACAGCGCGGTAGGTGCCTCCGGGGTCCCGCTCACGAAGGGAAGCCTCGCAAGGCTTCTAAGGCTCAGTGGATCCTGCGGGGGCGCTGCCACACGTCACAGGACCAGTTTGGGGGTAAGGAAATCTGGAAATTGTCCAATGGAAGTACTTCCTTTCCCCACTATAGTGAGGAGGGGGGATAAAAACGGGGAGGCTCCTTCAGACTGAATCCACAGAGCTCTTCCTCAGCACTAATCCCCTATCCCTCCTTACTGGGCAGACTAGGGGCACAGGGGAACTCTCAGCTCAGCTCCCAGTACTACTAAAGTTAACCCCTTAATCTATCTGCCCAGGATCAGCAGGATGAGCTAACTTGGCTAGGACAACAGGACCAAGGAGGGGGAAAACCTTGACAGAGGGCTACTCTTGTAGAGGGAACCACCCTTCAGAATCCTACCCCCACTAGACCTCAGCCTTCACTCTAGCTGCTCCTCACTGACAGACAAAATGGCTGTCCAGCATTCCGCCTTATATAGGCTGCCCTTCAGTGGTCCAGAATGGACCAGAAGGTTCTGGAATGCCCTATGTTGGGCTATGGCCAGGTTCTGTTGGTGACAGTTGGGGCAGTTGGTGGCCACCATTTTAGGTGGTGCCAACTTTCCTGTCAGAACAGGCCTCTGGGCCTGAGGTAAAAGAGTATGAGGGGGGGAAGAAAACACCTATCCCCCTGCCCAACACCTACAAAAAGTCAGTAGACACAAAAATTAACAAGGGTTTGAGGGGCAAAAAGGGCACAAAATAAATAAAAATTAGGAGGGACTTCGCCAAAAAGCCAGACAGGTCTAACAAGGCCAAAGACCTTTTATCTCTAAATCCCCCAGACGAGCTCCCCACCCGTTATAACTGCGGCCAAAGAGGTGAAGGGTGAAACTGCTTCCCTTGAGACAGTTTGCCAGGCACATCCCACCATTGGAGATACACTGCAGTGTCTCTGGAGATCTTAACCCAGTCCATGAGATCCCAGTTGTGCTGCAACCACTGCATATGAAGGGACCACTGAAGAGCTCTCCTATGCAGGAGGCGAACAGACCAAGGAAGCGCGGGACCTTCAGGACTGGAACCCAAGCTCCGTTCTGAAACTGTGGAATCATAGCCTGATGTCAGGAGTCCTCTGAGGGGGCAGGAAGGCACGACTCACTGTAGTGTCCAGTAGTGCCCCAATGAATAGGTTGCGCTGAGATGGCTCCATGTGATACTTGGGCACATTTATTGAAAAACCCAGGTTGAGCAACAGTTGAGTTGTCAAAAGCAAATGGCGCAACACTATCTATGGCAACCTGGCTTGGATCAGCCAGTCGTCCAGATAAGGAAATACTGGTATCCCTGACCTTCTGAAATTTGCTGCGACCACTGTCGTCACCTTTTGAAGACCTGAGGCCTGGAAGTAAGACCAAACAGAAAGACGACAACCTGATAATGCTGAGACCCCACCATAAAACAGATACTTTCCAATGCGATTTCAGAAAGGTAGATGTGAAAATGTGCATACTGCAGATTGCTCGAGAACATCCAGTCTTCCTTCTCCAGTGCAAGAAGCACCTGTGCCAGGGTGAGCATTTGAAACTTTTCCTGCTTAAGAAAAAGGTTCAAAATCCTGAGGTTGAGGATCGGCCATAAACAACCAGTCATTTTTTGGGAGTCCGAAAGTTTCTGGAATAACATACCTGACCCTGTTCCTGCTCTGGAACCAATTCTATTGGGCCCTGCTGAAGCAGCGTTTGCACCACCTGCTGGAGGAGTAGAAGATGCTCTTCCGAACAAAGCCCTTATTGGGCAGGAAAGGGAGGGGGATACTCCTGGAAGGGAAGGGCATACCTATTCTCTATCATGTCTAAAAATCAGAGGTCTGTAGTGACAGAGCTCCAGTGAGGCAGAAAAAAGGCCACCCATCCTCCCACTGGGTAAGCACGTTTCAAGATGGTAAACCTAGAGCTGCTTTTCTGCAACACTGGCCGGGAGGAAGAAGAGAAGGAAGCTGGCTGATGGACAGATTGACATTGACAACCTCTGCCCCTTCCCCTGTAAACTTCTATGAAGGAGCTTCAAGGCCTGCTGCTGTTGTAGCAGCAAACTTCTCCCTCGAAAAGGCATGTTCCGGCTAAAACTACGGAGCTGTCTGTAATCCTGAGGTTTTGACTGAAAGCCAAAGGACCTTGTAGTCGAACCAAACTGCAGTGACTCAAAGGGCAAATCTATTAATGTTGCCTGTCCATCTGGTGAGAAGCCCAACACTCTCAACCAACAATATCTCCTTGTGGCAACAGAAGAATCCATAGCCCTTGCCACCGAGTCAGCTGTGTCCAGACCGGACTATCACCCAGCGAGCAGCTGCTTGAGTATCGTTCAGCAGCTCCGAAAATTGTCCTTGGAGATCCCCAGGCAATTTTGTAACTGCCTCCCTTGAAGAGTCCTTTAAAACAAATATAGCGTCCTAATAAACATGTATCAATGGTAGATTTTAGGGCCATAATTCTGAAGGAGAAGACTTTCTAGGCAGATTGCTCCATCCTCAGACTCCCCGTCAGCCACAGCTGTCTGAAAATAACCAGGAGACAGTTTGGTGGAACAAGAAGCCTGTACTAACAAGCTTTCAGGCATGAGAAGTGATGACGAAAACAATGTATCCCCTGGAGCTGGCTTGTACCTCCAGGCAATGGACCTTGACACTACTGCCAAAGACATAGGCTTTTGCCATATTTTAAGGATAGGTTCAGTAAGAGCCTAATTAAATGGCAACAGTGGCTCATCTGATGTGGATAAATGAAGCACCTGTGTCAAAAAATTCAACTTAACCTCTGCAGAAGGTAGAGGGAAAATTTACATTTCTGCCCCATTCCTGATCATAGAATAAGATGTCACCTCAGGTGGTGCAATACCCTCTGTGGATAGCAATTCTCTCTCTGGAGAGGTATCCAGACCACTCATTCAAAATCTGGATAAAAAAAACACAATCTCACCCTCTTCAACATCCTGATTGGCACACAAATACCGCTCTTTCTCTAAAAGCCTCAGAGCATCCCTATGAGACCTTATCTTTGCCGTGGGTGGCGCCAGAGACTTAGACAATGTCACAGGTGGTTGCAAAGAAGGCAGTGGAATTCGTGCTCGGTGACACGGCGCTGGTTCGGATCCAGACAGGAGCGATGAAGGAACAGGCGGCATCAAAGACTCTTGCCCTTTTTGCCCTGGCAACACCATCAACTGTCTCTGCACTGGTAGAGGCCAGCTCACCGGAGTCAACAACATAAAAGGCGCCTGTTGAAAATGTGAGGAAAAGCCTCCTAAGGGGTGAGAAAGTGGACCCATGGTGTCACTTGTTGCACCAGATGGAGTTGCAGCCCTTGCAAAAATGCTAAACATAGCATTTAAGATGGTTGATGGATCGGATGCTGAAGTCGGGAATGCCAAATACTCCTGTTCCTTGTCAGGCGGATGCGGCAGAGAAAAAACTGGGTCTGAATCTGGCTTCAGAATAGGCCATTCAGTCAGTCACCAGCCTTGGTGCCGGAGCACACCTGGAGATGGAATCGGATACATCTCTTCTCTCACGAGTCTTCCGACAGCGACGGGGACACCGACTTTGGTGAACCATCCCTGAAATAGCAAGGACGAGAGGCATGGTGCTGCTGCTTCTTATGCGTATGTCTGGATGACCTCAAAGTATGGGGAAATGGAGACTCAGACAGACCTCTCTTCTGCTTCATAGCCTCTGCCATGAAAAGCTTCGCCTCCCTTTCTTTTAAAGCCTTCGGGTTCATCTGGTGACACAATGAAGAGGCTTCGACATCATTAATAGACGACCGGCATCAAAGACAATCGTTGTGTGGGTCAGTGAAGGACATCTGGCCGCTGCATTCCATAATTCGAACTTTAGCGGAGGAAGCATCTTCACTTGAAACAATGTTGCACATACAAAAAAGAAAGAAATCTCCCACAATATGGATAGCCAAGGAAAAGTCATTACGCTCGGACTGCATTGAAAAAAAGGAACGGACATCAGAACGCCGACGAGGTTTTCTTATGCCAACAATGACGTCAAGCAGGGTCGAGTGCGGAGCCGTGGTATTGTAACGTCCTCACCAATGTGGGAGAGCTAGAGAGAAAAGTTTCAGTGGAATGCTGTGCATGAGGAATATTCAAAAGGTGAGGAATCCAAAGGAGGAAGTATCCATCGGAAAGTGTGCTGTTGTGATTTAGCATACATCTGTTCATTCATTTGAAGAGAAATTTTATTTCAATAGAAATAGCAATATCTAGCCCGGGGTATAGAATTGCTATAGCCCGATGCCAAGGACATCTTGCTTAGGGTCAAGGACAACAGGTTTTTATGTTTATTTTGTCCTTAGGACAAGTCGGCTCAAACCCCTGCAGCACAAACCCTTTGGCTGCCAGTTTACAGTAACACATCAAGGATCAGGAAATGAAACTGTCTGCTAATGAAGTAATCTTTGTGTCTCTTTGTTCATACTATTCAAACTTGTATTCATGGTGCACAAGTTACTACTTGTGTAACGATATATCTGTAAGAGACATTAGTTAGTGATAGATTCCTTACCTTAGAATATCCCCAGGCGTCAGACTGGATCCGGAAATTTTTGCGTAGCAATACCCCTGCGCGTCGGTAGGCGTCGTCTGCGGCTCCGCGTCCGTCGTCAGCGCCGGAATGACGTCGGAGTTCTTAGACGCCGCCCATGCGCGCTGACGTCAGTTCTGATACACAGCTTTTCCGCGCCAGATACGCAGAGCCATGATAGAACCAACACTGGTGCCATGAAACTAGGGCCCCGAAAGGGGATGACCTTAACCCTAGATATCGGTTCGCAGAACGGGGAGGATGGGTGGGTCGGTAAGGAATCTATCACTAACTAATGTCTCTTACAGATATATCGTTACACAAGTAGTAACTTGTGCATCTGAAAGAGACACGTTGGTGAAAGATTCCTTACCTTAGAATAGATACCCCAGCAATACCAACCCCAGTGGTGGGTCTGCGAACCAATATCACACCAGAAAGTCCTGGAGGACGGAACGGCCAAAGAAGCCATCCCTCCGGACTTGACTGTCCAGGCAGTAGTGTCTTGCGAACATGTGCAGCGAGGCCCACATCGCTGCCTGGCAAATGTCTTGTAAGGGGACTCCTCGGCCCAGGGCAGTTGTCGTTGCACGAGTGGAATGAGCCCGCAATCCAGCAGGGGGCTCCTTTTTCACCATGGAGTAACATGCCTGGATACACAAGATGATCTACCGCGAAATGGTCCTCTTGTGTACTGCCTTTCCCTTCTTCGCGCCCACGTAACCAACAAAGAGTTGGTCATCCACCCGGAATTGGCGTGTGCGATCTAGGTAATAGGAGAGCGCACGTTTTGGATCCAGCCGGTGGAGCCTCTCTTCCTCTTTCGAGGGATGCGGAGGCGGAAAGAAGGTGGGCAAAGTAATGGACTGCCCGATGTGGAAGGCCGTGACAACCTTGGACAGAAAGGAAGGTCGTGTACGCAACACCACCTTGTAAGGATGAACAGATAGGAAAGGTGGAGTAGAAGAAAGAGCCTGGGGCTCACTCACCCTCCTGGCAGAGGTGATGGCGACCAGGAAAGCAGTCTTCAATGTGAGAAGACGGAGAGGACAGTTATGGAGCAGCTCAAAGGGAGCACACTTCAGATAAGTGAGAACAAGATTCAAGTCCCACTGGGGCATCACAAAGGGAACAGGAGGGAACATGTGTGTGATGCCCTTCAGAAATCTATTTACAATGGGGGACTTGAATAAAGAAGGCTGATCAGGTAGCCTTAAGAAGGCGGAAAGAGCAGAAAGGTACCCTTTAAGAGTGCCCAGAGCAGAACCCTGCTGGGCAAGGGAAAGAAGAAAGAGCAGCACTTCCGAAAGGGGTGCAGAGAGAGGATCCACAGCCTTTGCTGTGCACCATGCCACAAATCTGTTCCACCTGCAGGCGTATACCGACTTTGTGGAGGGATGCCTGGCTGCCAGAATGATATCACAGACTTCAGGAGGCAAGTCGAATGGCCTCAACTGTCGCCGCTCAATCTCCAAGCTTGTAGGTGGAGACTGGACAGGTTCGGGTGCAGCACCGTCCCCTGCTGCTGCGACAGAAGGTTCTCCAGAAGAGGCAGACGAATCGGGGGATCGACTGACATGCTGAGTAGCTCGGGATACCAGTATCTTCGTGCCCAGTCCGGAGCCACAAGGATAACCTTGGCCCGGTCGCGCCTGATCTTCAGCACTCTGGGCAGAAGTGGTATAGGCGGAAAGGCGTACAATAGACCGCAACTCCACTCGAGACGAAAAGCGTCTCCGAGCGAGTGCCGCCTTGGAAATTCCAACGCGCAGAACTGATGACATTGCGCGTTCTCTTCTGTGGCGAATAGATCTAACCAAGGCTCTCCCCATTGCTGAAAGAGACCTTGCGCCACGTCCGAGTTCAGATGCCATTCGTGATACATCATGCACCGACAGTTGAGTTTGTCTGCCCTGGCATTCAGAGAGCCTGCCAGGTGTTGAACTACCAGGGTCACGCCCTGATGTTCCAGCCATTGCCATAGGCGCAGAGCCTCCTGGCATAGGGTCCACGAACCCACTCCGCCTTGTTTGTTGCAGTACCACATGGCGGTGGTGTTGTTGGTGAACACTTGCACTACACTCCCCCGAACAGAGGGGAGGAATGCCTTCAGTGCTAGACGAATCGCCCGCAGCTCCAACATGTTGATATGGAGCCGGGACTCCGCCGGAGACCAGAGGCCTCTGATCTCCGCCTCTCCCATATGGCCTCCCTAGCCCTGGAGGGATGCGTCCGTCACAACTACGTGCTCCGGGTGGGGTAGGGAGACGGATCTTCCACTGACCCAGTCGCGGTCCGTGAGCCACCACTGCAGTTGTTTCCTAGTGCCCTCCGAGATCAAGACATGATCGGACAGGTTGCCTTGATGCTGGGCCCACTGAAACTTCAGGTCCCACTGCAGAGCCCGCATCCGCCACCTGGCGTGATGCACCAGAAGGATGCAGGAGGCCATCAGTCCCAGAAGCCGCAGCGTCAACCTGACCGAGATTCAGGATAACGGCTGGAAGATGGGAATCAGAGCCTGAATATCCCGAACCCGCTCTACGGGTGGGTAAACCCGAAACTGCGCCGAGTCGAGAACTGCTCCGATGAAGAGGAGCTTCTGAGAGGGGCACAGGTGTGACTTCGGCACATTGATGGAGAACCCCAGCAAGTGCAGGAGATCGGCCGTAGTCTGGAGGTGGGTGACGACTACCTGGGGCGAGCCCGCCTTCAACAACCAGTCGTCGAGGTAGGGGAAGACTGATACCCCCTGCCTGCGCAGATGAGCTGCGACCACTGCCATCACCTTTGTGAACACCTGTGGGGCGCTGGTAAGGCCGAAGGGGAGCACGGTAAACTGAAAGAGCTCTTGGCTTACCATGAACCGCAGGTAACGCCGGTGGGCCAGCAGGACGGGGATGTGGAAATAAGCGTCCTGCAGGTCCAACGCTACCATCCAGTCTCCCGGGTCCAGGGCATCCAGGACCTGAGCCAAAGTCAGCATCTTGAACTTCTCCTTCCGGAGGAAGCCGTTGACGTTCTGCAGGTCCAAGATAGGACGTAGGCCCCCTTTGCCCTTCTTGGGCACCAGAAAGTAATGGGAGTAACATCCACACCCTACTTCTGGCCCAGGAACGCGCTCGATGGCCCTCTTGGCCAAGAGGGCCGTGACTTCCTCTTGCAGAAGTTGCAAGTGATCCCCCGACACGCGGTGGCATGGATGGAGGGGATGCCTCGAAGGGGAGGGAGTAGCCCCTTCGGACAATCTGCAGCACCCACCTGTCCGAAGTGACTGTGTGCCAGTGGGAGAGGTGATGGCGAACCCTGCATCCCACAGGCGTCACATGGGCCTGAAAACTCGGACTAGGAAGGTTTTGAGGCGGGTGCTGCTGAGGGAGGTGTGGACTGGCCTCGCCGTGGTCCCCGACCGCCGCCACGGCGGTTACCATGTCCGCCACCGCGCTGTTGGACATTCTGCGGCACGTGGCTGGCAGTACGTGGGGGGGCGCCCCTTCCGTGGCCACGAAAGGAGCGAAAGGCACCCGATTGCTGGCGTGGGGCCGTGAGGCCCAAGGACTTGGCCGTAGCCCTGGAGTCCTTGAAACGTTCCAGCGCATGGTCTGCCTTGTCGCCGAAGAGGCGACGGCCATCCAACGGCTTGTCCAGGAGCGTGGCCTGGACATCGGCCGAGAAGTTGGCGGACCTCAACCAGGCGTGGCGTCGAACCGCCACTGTCGTTGCCATCGCCCTGCCCAGTGAGTCCGTTGTATCCAGCCCACACCGGATAGAAAAACGTGCTGCATCTCGGCCTTCCGCAAGGGCTTGGCCGAGTTTAGCCTGGACCTCCTGCGGGCATTGTGGCAGCACCTCCGCAACCGTGTCCCACAGAGTGTGGGTGTAGCGGCCCAAGAGACAGGCGGTATTCACAGACCGCAGCCTGAAGCTAACAGACGAGAAAACCTTCTTCCCGAACTGTTCGTATTTCTTGGATTCCCTGTCGGGCGGGGCCGACGGGAATGCGGTCTGGGAGTTTGAGGCCTGGATGACCAGAATCTCGGGGGTGGGGTGGGTGGACAAAAAGCATGGGTCGCCCAGGGCCGGGCGGTAGCGTCTGGCCACGTTCCTATCCACAGGCGGACCTGTGGCGGGCTTGGACCAAGTGCCCACAAGAACGTCACACAAGGCCTCATTGAACGGCAGCAGGGGCTCACTGGAGCTTGACTGCGATTTGAGGACCTCTGTGAGGAGGTTAGTCCTCACGGCCGCGACGGGGAGCTTAAGGTTTAAGGCCTTAGCTGCCTTCGTCAACACTACACTATATGTAGAGCCCGCCTCCGAAGCCACAGTCGGAGGTGAGCTAAATATCCAGTGTCTGGCGAAGTGTCAAGACCACTGGCCTCCCCAAGCTCATATGTCCAGTCCTGTTGAGACTGGCAATCTAGTGCCAGAGGGTCCTCGGACCCCTCCCAATCTTCCTCGTCACCTGTGTCCTGCAAACCAGGATTAGTAGACAGGGCCTCCTCGTGGAGATAAAAATCCCCAAAGGCCGACGGAATCGGCGCCCAGCGGCGCCCTTCCGGCGCCTGAGTCGGACCGCAGGAAACATTGGGGGCGGCAACCACAGTGGGCGCCGGGGCCGACACCCGTGGGGACGGCGCCGGTGAGGTCGTAAGGTCGACCGGCGACGTCCCGGATCCGGAGCCGGATCCGGCGAGGCCCTGCGGCGCCGAGACCGAAGGTGCCGGCGGCATCGGGGCCGAATCGCCCGGCGGCGTCGGGCCGAAGCGCCCGACCCGTTAGGACCTCCAGACGGAGCCGTTGGGCCCGAAGGCGCCACGGGAACCGACTGAGGCCATGAGGTACCTCTCGACCTCCTCCGGCGTCGCGCCATGCCCAGGGACCCGAAGGTGTGGGGCAGGCGGCGACACTAGCGACTCCCGCGGAGCCGCGTGGGTGGTGTCTCCAGAGCCCCCGGCCGCATTGCGCGAGCGGCGGTGTGGGTCGGAGGATCGATGACGTCGCTCCGACCTCTCATGCCTCTTACCTGAGGACTTGGAACCAGACGACCGGTGTCCATTCCCGGAGCTTCGATGACTCCGACCTCGCGACCTGTCCCTCGACCTCCCGTGGGACCGGGACCGGGACCTGTAGCGGCGCGGGCCGACAGCCTCAGCTCGAGTCGCTTGCGGGACCGCTCCCGCCTAGCCTTCGACGTCAGAGCCCGGCAGTCGGAGCAGGTTCGATTGTCATGGTCGAGGCCTAAGCACTTCAGGCACCGGCGATGGGGGCCCGTGACCGACATGAGTCGATCGCACTTCGAGCAAGGCTTGAACCCGGGCATCCCTGGCACCGATAGAGTCGAAGACTCGACAAAAAAAAGAGTGATCAAAAGATCAAAAAGTTTCAGTCAAAAATTGACTGGGGTAGAGCTTCTTCCGGATCTGCGCTAGCTGGCGTGGAAAAAAGAAGAACTGACGGCAGCGCGCATGGGCGGCGTCTAAGTACTCCGACGACGTCATTCCGGCGGAATCTACGCCGACGACGGACGCGGAGCCGCAGACGACGCCTACCGACGCGCAGGGGTATTGCTACGCAAAAATTTCCGGATCCAGTCAAACGCCTGGGGATATTATAAGTGGGCGCCGGGGGCGACACCCGTGGGGACGGCGCCGGTGAGGTCGTAAGGTCGACCGGCGACGTCCCGGATCCGGAGCCGGATCCGGCGAGGCCCTGCGGCGCCGAGACCGAAGGTGCCGGCGGCATCGGGGCCGAATCGCCCGGCGGCGTCGGGCCGAAGCGCCCGACCCGTTAGGACCTCCAGACGGAGCCGTTGGGCCCGAAGGCGCCACGGGAACCGACTGAGGCCATGAGGTACCTCTCGACCTCCTCCGGCGTCGCGCCATGCCCAGGGACCCGAAGGTGTGGGGCAGGCGGCGACACTAGCGACTCCCGCGGAGCCGCGTGGGTGGTGTCTCCAGAGCCCCCGGCCGCATTGCGCGAGCGGCGGTGTGGGTCGGAGGATCGATGACGTCGCTCCGACCTCTCATGCCTCTTACCTGAGGACTTGGAACCAGACGACCGGTGTCCATTCCCGGAGCTTCGATGACTCCGACCTCGCGACCTGTCCCTCGACCTCCCGTGGGACCGGGACCGGGACCTGTAGCGGCGCGGGCCGACAGCCTCAGCTCGAGTCGCTTGCGGGACCGCTCCCGCCTAGCCTTCGACGTCAGAGCCCGGCAGTCGGAGCAGGTTCGATTGTCATGGTCGAGGCCTAAGCACTTCAGGCACCGGCGATGGGGGCCCGTGACCGACATGAGTCGATCGCACTTCGAGCAAGGCTTGAACCCGGGCATCCCTGGCACCGATAGAGTCGAAGACTCGACAAAAAAAAGAGTGATCAAAAGATCAAAAAGTTTCAGTCAAAAATTGACTGGGGTAGAGCTTCTTCCGGATCTGCGCTAGCTGGCGTGGAAAAAAGAAGAACTGACGGCAGCGCGCATGGGCGGCGTCTAAGTACTCCGACGACGTCATTCCGGCGGAATCTACGCCGACGACGGACGCGGAGCCGCAGACGACGCCTACCGACGCGCAGGGGTATTGCTACGCAAAAATTTCCGGATCCAGTCAAACGCCTGGGGATATTATAAGGTAAGGAATCTATCACTAACGTGTTTCTTTCTGATTCTTGAATACAAAGCCTTTGTTGTTAGGGTGAGTGCTCAGAGGAAATGTAAGCTCGGACTGCACTAACGACTCGTTTCAGTATAAAAACTGTACCCATGTTTACAAAGTATAACAATATGAAGCGATGTATAATGCTACCAGAATGCTCTCTGATGAGATGCAAATATCTGCAGAAGCTTCAAAGCAAGATTGATGATTTTTTGCTTTCAAAATAAAATATTCACAAAGAAATGCAACTAGGAAAATAAATGTTTTGCCAAATTACTGAAAATAAAGATTTAAGGTACCATTCCTTTGAAGAATCAGTTCGTAAAATGTATTGATACAGGCTCATAATGGAAAATCAGTGTAATCGGTTTCAACAAGATTATGGGAAACATGAAAATAAACAAGCATTAGCAAAGACAATAGGTCTGGCATTAGCAGTCAGCCTTTTGGTTTTGTCAATGCATGTTTTGTTTGGACATGGCTTTTGTAAATATTTATTGTTGTTGGAGAGCCCTCACCCTTTTAACAAACATTAGCAAAATACAAAAATATTTTCTGTTCTCAAAAAACACACATTGCGAAAGCAGTTCCTGCAGTGAACAAAACTTTTCGTGCAGATATATTTCTTGTGAAAGAGCAGCATGCTGTCACAGTGAAGCCAGTCGATAAAGAAAGAGATACACTTTCAATAAAAACAAAAGATTAGCACCAGACCTAATTAGATGCCCAATTCCTAATGGAAATCACAAAGGTGCAGCCATGGTATATACCCTAGCATTATTGCAGATTTAAGGTTTCATGAATTCAAACAAATTTATGGAAGTAGACCTGGAAATCATCCTTCTATAAAATAGTTGTGAACTCCATTTTAGCATGAGAAAATATGTATGTGTAGATTTGCTCATGCAAAAATCTGTTGAGAGTTTATAAGTTCACTTTCCTCCCTACTACTTTTTCTCCAACCCTGGAAAAAGTTTTACTTCTGCCCATGCCAAGGAGTACATTTCTAACCTCTCTCAATATGGGAGATTCTATGATCGGGAATGGAGCAGAAATGTAAATTTTGCCTCTACCTTCTGCAGAGTTTAAGTTGAATTTTTTGACTGAGGTGCTTCATTTATCCACATCAGATGAGATAGAGCTGGTGAAACCACCTAAAACATGCAAGTTAGTAGGTTTGCACAGATTCAAAAGGGAATACTAACCCTGGGACTATTGTTTACTGCTACCTCCAATACCAGTATGCAGATCTGCAGAAAGGTGGTTAAATAAGGGAATTGCTAGCATTCGGATCATACTATAGTATGAGCCCTGGCATAATCAGAGAGGCTATTATCAGTGATCTTGTATAAAGAGATTGCTGCTTGCATTGGTGCCGCACTACATCGCACCCAAGGGACAAGTGTATTGTTTTATAGGACAAGCGGATTTCAGATGAAACCTGTCCAATGGACAAGTAGATTTGTTATTAAATTCCACACCCTTGTCTGGTGCGGGAAGACTCGCGGGGGAAAACATTTCAAAATAAAGCATTGTGATTGGCTTGTCTCGTTGGACGACCGCAGGATCAAGTGACGTGACTGGAGGCCGCAACACGAAGACAAAAAAATAAAAAGTAGGAGTAGGGACTGTGACCTTTGGCTACTTGTGGGGGTGTTACAACTTTTGACGGGGATATTGGAGAAGGTATGGGGTAGACGTATAGTCCGATATATTGTATCAAGATATTACTTTATGTAAAAAACAAAGAAATTCACTGAAAAAGCACAAAGGTAAAGGTTGAGTTTATATGCAGGTTTTCTAATGCAAAACCTACTGTATTTAAAAAACAGTGAAATTCACCAGTCATACATAACTGACATAAGTATAACTTTAACAACTATGATGCGCTGCTTATGACTGCACATATTAAATCACTGGCAGCATCTGAAATATGCGCTGATGGAGGTTATACTTATGTCAGTTACGCATAACTGATAGATTTCAGTGTTTTGGGTTTTTTTTTAAACTCTAGTTTTTTAAAATTATTTAAACACCCTACATACAAGTCTACTTTAGCCTGTTTTTTTCCATTGAATTTTCAAGGTTTGTTTTAACTCAAGTTAAAACTTCAGTATCCTATTAACATATAACCCCGCTTTACCATTTGTTTTTCTTACATATTTATTTTTTACACTACATTATATATTCATTGACTTAATACTCATTGGAACGATTTGGACCATTTGAGTATCATCCTTTTTAATTTTTAGTATTGCTTGAGAGTGCAGATATACAAGTCAATTGTTAAATGAAATGCAGCAACATAAGGAAATGGTAAGGAAATCAAAAACATGTATTGGAAAATGTGAAGTACATTGGCATTATAGAGTAGGTTTAACAAGAATGAAAATAGGAAGATAAATTGCAGTGTGGGCAAGTGTATTTAACTTTTTGCTGATCGGCATCTGCACTGGGGAGGAATCATTGATGTATATATATATATACAAACACACAGTGAGAGAAATAGTAAACATTATATACATATACACACACGTATACTGGTAGTACTGAGACTAAGGTAACAGCTGGACACTGTCAGATTTACATTGCAATTTCATTTTAAGGTATCATTCTGACTCACATGTTGAAACTGAAATAGTGAAATGTTTGCCTAGCACCGCAGCTGATTACATTTTTTATTACTCATGTTGAAAGGCTGAAGCACATGGAGTATTTCGCCTCATTTGTTTATCTTGAGTATTACAACAAAGAACACTTGATTACTATACACATTACAGTGATTTTGGTTCACTTTAATATTCTGTAGCTCTTCCTATGCTAAAGTAAGTAGGTGCAGCTTGGAAAAATGAAAACTTTTAAGGCTATCTAAAGGAAAGCAAATTTTAAATGTATTATTTGAAAGTGCATCAAGTGTTTTCCAGTACAGTAGAGTCAGCCAATAAATGAAAAGGGGAATACAAAAATCAAAAAGAAATTACTTAGCAGTTTTGCTGGTTGCATCTTGTCAATCTGGGTAGCAATCACAGACGCTAACAGAAGCCAAAATATACTCTCAGTGCTCATCATAAAAATCATTGTCAAGCAACTCTCACCCGTTTATCAATTAAGATTGTTCAAGGACAACCCAATTTATTCCCCATACCCAGGAACACCACCAAATTATTGGGCCGCCATGCATAATGCAGAGATGGATCACATCATTCAGTAGGCAACTTTTCTAGAGTCCAAAGCATCAGCTATGGAATCGTAAATTAAGACTTAGTGCTTATAAACCATCCACAGCTTTACACCATAAGAGGGTCTCACTTTTTAACAAGCCATTGTTCCTCTTCAAAGTCTTTGCAGATTTCCACACACATAACCCAATATAATTTATTTTACATACTTTTTTAATCCTACTTTCCAAACCGTGAGTCTTAAAGACCAGGTTCACTCTACTAGGGAAAAGCACCTTGACTGCTTAAATAATTAATGTTCCCAGATCAATGAGATACAAGCCAGAAACCTGGATAAGTCTGTACTTGTAACACACAAAACTACATTTACTGTGCTGCCAGAGCAGACACTGCCATGGTAGACCTAGCATCTTTATGCAGTTTGTTTCATTTTCAGGTTTATCTATTTGTCTGGATTTCACTCCTCTTTGGCATTGGCTTGCTATTCTACCGTACTTTTACTGAAAAGAAAACAAGTAGAATGTACTTGATTGTAATTCTAGTTCTTATAGCTATTTTCTATTAATTAATAAACCTTGTGTTCTCCACCCCAAAAAACTGAACAGTTGAGGACATGTATTAGGTTAATTAATTTTCCAGTCTGTAACAGACCGTGGAGGGTATGTTGAACTTGTACAATTACATGAATCCTTAAAGAACAGGATCAAAATGTCTCCTCTTATAAACATCATGCCACAATTTTATGCTTGTTTTAACTCTGCCAAGGAGCTTTATACATGGTCTTTTGGCCAGTCAAATGTGCCTTTATTCTTCTGATTGAAAATGTTACATTACAGGATGTTAAAAAACGTGTTAAAAAAATTGAAGAGGTTATCAGATTCTACAGATGGGTGGAGATATCTACCATGCAAGCATTTTAAGAAAATACACACGAATAAGAATGATAATAGTTCACCAAAACATCTGTGGGCTGTCTGTCACAATGTGAGATCTGATCAAAGACTTCAGACTGACCATGGAAATATATTTTGAAAAAGCAAGATATGGACTGTATCTCATTGTGGGTCAAGTGTTCCCACTGCTTATTTGTTTTATACATTAGCAGAATATAATTTTCCAAACTCTAAAAGGTCATAGACTCCTCCACCATTTGCCCACTTCAAAGGATGAACAAATACTTACCATATTTTTTAAGTTGATCTTTGCTGGGCCAAGTATCAGAAATTTGCAATGGCACATTCTCTTGGCAATATGGAGTCTTGAGGGCAGAATTTGTTTTAACTGAAATCGGTGACTTTTTAGGAGAAGGCTCTTGAGCGATTTCTACGTTTTCTTCACTTCCAAGCACTTCTATATATAAAAAAAGTTTGTTAAAATAAAAATACATTTCTACTACACAACTAGTAAGCTAAAATTGTGTTGGCTTTATGTTAAATAAAAACAAATGAAAGTGTAATCATAAAGAAATTAACATTGAATGGTTTTAAATTCTCATAATGCAAGGAAGCATTGTATTAGCATATGGACATTGTAAATTAAAATGTTACTATGTTACTAGTAAAACAAGTTCTTTATGGTGGGTATCTGCACTCTAATCATAAATATAATGTGTGAGTAAAGAAATAATGTTTAAAAGTACACTAAAAATCAAAATGAGTCAAAAACTATAGGGAGCTGCATAGCTGTTCAAATATTTCCTTTTTGCAAAGGCCAAAAAATGAAATAAATTTTTAGCAAGGGCAGAACATCAGAAAAAGTAGCAATAACTGCCCTGTCTATTTAAGCACAGCCAAGAGTCATCCGTCATGCATCACAGTGACAATGGCTTAACGGTAAAGGTTTGACAATTTGAGGAAGGGCGGAGTACCCCAACACTTACTCCTTTCCACTGGCTTTGTCGGTGGACAGTTCATGAATTTATTGAAGATACCTAAGGTAGATAACTAGTGATACATGTAGGCAACTTCTCCACCTCTATTAGATATATTAAAAGTAAAATACTCCCTTTTGTTTTTATGTTTTTTTGGAGAAGAACTCTGAAGGGGCAATGGGTTTATAAGGTTTCGCGGGTGGAGGCCTCTGGGGGCGGAGGTCATTTTCTCTTACCCCCGTCGTTTAGAACTGGGAAAGGATAATAAGCACTTTGCTTTGTTGGGGTGGCGGGTAGTTATGAATCTGTCGAGCAGGGAGGCAGGGAGAGGGTTGGGAGGATGGAGGGCAGTTGGCGAGAGTTGTTTGGTTGTTTGTTCTTTTTTTCCACAGGGCGAGAACAATGGAATGTATGCTTGTTACAGTTTGTTGGGCATACTGAATTAATGCTGGTCTGAAGTACTACACTATTTATGGTCTCAGGAACAAGGTCATCACATTCTAAGGTTGATTTGTGTGACCCCCCCAAAGTCCCCAGTGACTCCATTGTCGTTGGTCACCTGGAATGTGCATGGACTGGGTGAGAAGATAAAAAGGGGATTGGTGTTACAGTATTTGAGGAGATGTGCGCCAACAGTGGCCTTGTTGAACAGGTTACTTACCTTCGGTAACGGTATATCTGGAAGAAACAGTAGTTAGTATTAGATTCCTTACCTTAGATTAGAAAATCCCCAGGCGTCAGACTGGATCCGGAAACTTTTGCGTAGCAGTACCCCCGCGCGTCGGTAGGCGTCGCCTGCGGCTCCGCGTCCGTCTTCGGCGTCGTTTGCGCCGGGATGACGTCGCCGGAGTACTTAGATGCCGCTCTCGCATGCTGACGTCAGTTCTTATACACAGCTTTTCCGTGCCAGAAACGCAGAGCCATGATAAAAACCAACACTGGTGCTGTGAGAAGTTGGCCTGGTATATGATGTTCACTATTCTAGTGAACACCTTGCACCAGTCCAAACAACCCTTATGGTGATGGTTGTAAAGGCAACCTTATAGACCAGCTCTCCTAGAAGTTGCGTGGACAGAACAGACTTAGGCTAAAAGACTCTTGAGGGCGTGTAAAGCCAGCTGGTTTACCATATGGAATCCCTTGAATATCAGATAAAAGGACACCACACATGATATATATAAAATATAAATGTATTTATTCACTAACACACTCCTCTGAACTCTTTATTAGATCAGAGGCAAAAGCACATAACAAGTTACACTTCGAGATACTTTAAATAGCACAATTTACAATTAGGCCCTAGGGGCGCGTAAAACCATATACTAAGTAAGAAGTGGTATAAGAACCACGACATGGGAAAGGAAGAGGCCTAGGGAATCGGTGGGGCTACACTATCTGACCCTTAGGTTAGGAGTAGGAGGCCCACAGGCGGCGCGTGCAGTGTCAGTACACTCAAGCGAGAGTCAATAGAAAGTCAATGGGAACTTAGAAGGTAAGTAAATGAAGATTTAGGACACTTCCGGTCTAGCTAGAAGGAAACAACTAAAAACCTAGACACTTGGATAGTAAATACCCTTGAGAGCACCGAAGTACTCGCGTTACCTCACTCACAGGAAGCGGGTGTATAGGTGTGAAGATGTGTCTGGTTTCGTCGTTGAATCCTATGGAGCCTGTTAAGAAAGATGCTGCAGGCAACCAGGAGGAAGATGTCCGGGTGGATCAGAGTTGAAGAAGACCTGAAAGCAGAGGGGACAGAGTCTAGGTCACTAGCCAGTGACCGGGTGGAACCAGAAAGGAACCAGATGTCGTCGAGGAGCAATCAGGTGCTGGGGTGAAGCTTGTCGTTGCAGCCACGCGGACCAGGAGGCGTCGAGGACGACCAGGTGCTGGAGAGGAGCTGTCCCACGAAGGTTCTCGCAGATGGAGGGGTCGGCTTGAAGATCGGAGACAACAAACCTAAGCAAAGGCAACTCACGCAGGATACACAAAGGGCTTCTGGTGCAGACCAGGAGGGTCTATGGGACTTCACCTTTTCAGGGAAGTAAGTGCCAGTCTGGAGCAACCAGACCAGCGGTGGATTCTCAAAAGGATCATCGTCAGAGGGCTACTAGCCAACGGGCCAGCAACCGGACAACGCATCGAGCAGACCACAAGGAGAAGGGCCCCACGCAGATCTCGTGGAGTGTGGAGGGCTGGTCTTCTGTGCAGGTGGAGCTCGGTGTCGGGATGACTCAGTCCCCAGTGCAGAGCTTCGAGGAGGCCTCAGGAGCTGCGCTGTTAGCAAGTTGAAGCCTTTCCAAGTTACCTGCTTCCACGGGTCCAGACGCCTTCCACGGGGCTCAGCTGTGCTGGAGTCGTGCAGTGGGGTCAGAGGCATCTGGGTGTAGAGGTCTTGTCAGGCTCTGTGCTCGGGTTCCAGCGGGAACGGGGACAAAGCAAGCCGTCGAGTTGCTGGATGGTGCCTGGTTGCCCAGGGTGGTCACTCCTTGGCCACAAGTGAGATTTCTTCAGTCTTCAGTTCAGGTGAATGTCTAAGGGTCCAGAGTTTCATCTTCAATCGATTCCAGGATTAATCTAAAGTCTCCTGGGTCAGCTCCTACCTTTATACAACTAAAAGGGGGCTGGTTTGCTCACTAGGTCCTTCCTCTGGGTGGGACCAGGAAGGGGGGTGGTTACACCCCTTTTCCTTAGTGCAGTTTCACGCTAGAGCTAGGGCTGGAGTGCCCCAGCAACCGGTTTGAACTGGGGTATGCATGGAGCACCTAGAGTGCTCCAGGCAGTGTCCGATTCTATTCAGCCCCCCCTGTCCCAATACACATCCTCCTGTCTGGGGTGGTGCTCGCACCTCCCCAAGCAGGAAACCTATTGTCCAAACCTCCGTGACTGGAAGGACTCCCAGCAGCAGGAGGTCAGACTTGTGTCTGTGGCAGCAGCATCCATTTTGTGATGCTGGGGCTCTGGTTAACTCTAACCGGGATATTCAGAACTAACATGTCTTCTCCCTCTAGAAGGGTGGAATGCTACCCCCATCGCCAGAATTGGCGAGGGGGTAGTATTCCAAAGTGTTACACGACATGTTTTGATAAAGCCAAACCAAAGTTAGCATTAACCGCGAGGATTATAATGCACTTAAGAGCATATGATATGGCAATATCATAGAACAGCTATAGGGACATGGTTCCGGAAGCTGCAGACAGGCTCAGATCATGCTAGAGCACCATCTCACACATAACCAAGCACTCTGCCTTCAGGATTGTTAAGGCCTGCCATAGGAGTGACTTATAGGTTACTATGTGTCTATATGTAAGTAGGTATAGGAATACTACACCTAAGCAAGGGGTGATTACACGACCTTGCCCAGCTGAGTGATCAGCCAGTTGTGTCTATTTGAGTGGCCAGCCAGGGGCGGCACAATACATGCTGCAGCCCCTGGTAGGCCTTGGTTACACCTATGCCCTGAGTACCTAGGGTACACTTTTACAGGGGCTGACAAGGTGACCCAATTTCCAATTTGGTATGTACCTACAGTACATGGAGTCCATTTTACAGAGAGAGCAGATAGCCTGGGGTCCTGAATATCAGGATCCCAGGCCAACTAAGTCGAAATCAATACAAAAAGATCCCAGTACCCTGGACGTGGACTAGCATTTGTCTAAAAAGGCATTCCTTTGTGCTGGAAAATATACCATTAGATTCCAAACCACCCACATCTACTCTACATTGAGTTAGGCGTGTTCTTCTCGTGCCTATCCGTCCAAAACAAATCATTTTTAATTTTTTACCATAAAAGAAGGAGAATCCAAACTGCTTTCAACTCGACACAACCACCTATGACTGCTCAACTGAAACAGTATGTGGTCCCACAATTAGAACAAAACCAACATGAAAAAATGTGTGGTGAAGAGGAAGGCACCTCACGGGAGAACACCCTCGGGGCCCTTGGCAGATGTTTACCAATTTCTTGCCCCTTTCTCATCATTGGTTGCCATTCCTCTTCAAAATAAAGTGTCCAAAAGCAAAACCATACGTGTTGTGTGCAGAATAGACAGGTGCAAGACAAAAACATTCAAGGAATCACTCCTTGATATGACAGAAAAGTGTCCTCTCATACCAGCTGGAAGATGAAAAGACATTCAGTCTAATCGCCGATTGTCTCATCAATCTGCAAAGGATATATACATTGTTGCCAGTGTTTAAAAGGAGAACATCCTATGTTTATCAAGCATAAACGCGACTCACTCGGTTTTATACATAAAACACGGGGATGTATCACACCTTTCTAGGGGCCGACTGCTCACATATGTGACACTGGCAACAAGGTGTTACTGTTGATCATCAAACAGTCGTCGAGGTAGGACTGACCCCACTTAATGCAATACCACATGGCGGTGGTGTTGTCCATGAACACCTGCACTACACTTCCCCGGACAGAGGGAAGGAATGCTTTCAGTGCAAGTCGGTTCGCCTGCAGCTCCAGAATGTTGACATGGAGCCGGGACTCCACCGGAGACCAGAGGCCTCTGATCTCCACCTCTCCCAATTGGCCTCCCCATCCCAGGAGGGATGCATCTGTCACCACTGTGTGCTCCGGTTCGGGAAGTGAGAGGGATCTGCCATTGACCCAATCGTGATTTGTGAGTCACCATTGAAATTGTCGTGCAGTGCCCTCAGAGAGCTGGACATGGTCGGACAGGTTGCCCTGATGCTGCGCCCACTGAACTTCGGGTCCCACTGCAGAGCCCGCATATGCCATCTGGCATGTTGCACAAGCAGGATGCAGAAGGCCATCAGGCCCAGGAGCCGGAGGTTCATCCTGACTGAAACCCGGGATAGAGGCTGGAAGATCGGAATCATAGCCCCGAAACCGCGTCGAATCCAGAACCGCTTCCATAAAGGGGAGCTTCTGGGTGGGACTTCGGCACGTTGATTGAGAACCCGAGCAAATGCAGGTCGGCCGCGTAGGAAGGTGGATATCCGACTATGGTTGCCCCCAACTTTTTGCCTAGTGTTTTGCTGGTTTTCGACTTAGTTGGCCCGGGATCCGGCTATTTAGGACCCCAGGCTTTCTGCTCTCTCTGTTAAAATGGATTCCATGTACTCTAGGTACATATCTAATTGGATACTGAGTCACCTTATCAGCCCCAGTACAGTGTACCTTAGGTACCCAGGGCATAGGTGCACCCAGGGCCTACCAGGGGCTGCAGCATATATTATGCCACCCCTGGCTGGCCATCCAAATTTGACAACTGGCTGATCAATAAGCTGGGGCAAGGTGGTGTATTCACCCTTTGCTATAGATATAGTATACCTATATCTAAACCTAAAATGGACACATATACTCCTATAAGTCACTCCTATGGCAGGCCTTACCAATCGTGGAGGCAGAGTGCTTGGAATTATGCGAGATGGTGCTCTGGCATGAGCTGAGCCTGTCTGCAGCTTTCGGAACCGAGTCCTTTAGCTGTTTCCATGATAACGCTATACCATATACTCTTAAGTGCGTTATAATCCTCGCGGTTATTGCCAACTTTGGCATAGCATTATCAAAACATGTCGAGTAAGGTGTCATACGAATTGGTATACTACCCCCTCGCCAGTTCTGGCGACGGGGGTAGCATTCCACCCTTTTAGAAGGACACGACATGTACCTAACTGTGAACCTCGGTTAAAGTTAACCCGAGCCTCAGCATCACAAAATGGATGCTGCCACCACAGACACAAGTCTGACCTCCTGCTGCTGGGAGTCCTTCCAGCGAGGGAGGCTTGGACAAAGGGTTTCCTGCCTTGGGAGGTGCTAGCACCACCCCAGACAGGATTTTGTACATTGGGTAGGACAGGGCTGAAAGGAATGAGACATGCCCGGGGCACACAAGGTGTCCCTGTGCATACACCGGTCTAAACCAGTTCCTGGGGCTCTCCAGCCCCAGCTCCGGCGCAAGATCGGACAAAGGATAGGGGGTGTAACCACCCCCCTTCCTGGTCCCACCCATAGGAGGGACCTAGTCGTAGTACAGCCCCCTTTAGCAGGATAAAGGTAGGAGCTGGTCCCATTCCAAGTTAGATTAATCCTGAACTGAAACTCTACAAGAAGAAACTCTGGACTTTGACTTTCTGCCAAGAAGACTGAAGAAATCTCCCTTGTGGGCAAGGAGTGTTCACCCTGTACAAGCAGGCACCATCAGCGTCCAGCGGCTTCCCTTTGTCGTCTTCCCTCGAGGATCCAGACTTCAGAGCCAGACGAGACCCGGATTCCCAGACCTCTCCGACCTCTAGCTACATCTGCAGCACAGCTGAGATCCGTGGGTGCGACGAGACACGTGGGACCGGCCATCTTGGAAGAAGCAGCACTTCACTCCAGCACGACTTCTGAGGTAACCTCGACCAAGGACTGAGAAGCCCCGACCCTGAGCAGCTCCTGCACCGAAGACCAGCCCTCCAGCATCCACGAGATCTGCGTGGGGCCCTTCTGCCTGTTTGCTGCTCGACGTGTTGACTGGTCACTTGCTGGCTGGCTAGTGACCTCCTAGACGACGAACCTTGAAATCCAATCTGCTGGTCTGGTTGCTCCAGTCTGGCCCCTGCTTCCCTGGAAAGGAGAAGCACCCCGGACCCTCCTGGTCAACTCCAGACGCTGTTTCCACTCACCGCGTGGGTTGCCTTTGCCAAGGCCTGTTGACTCCAAATCCGGATCCGACACCGCCAACAGCGAGAGCCTGCGTGGGCTCGTGTCTCCATCCTGGTCCACGTGGCTGCAGAGTCAAGCGTCCACTCTTCACCTGATCGCGGCGACGACATCTGATTCCACTCCTGTCACTGGCTAGTGACTTTGAACATTGTCCCCTCTGCTTTCAGGTTCTCCTCTTCACTGATCCACCCTTGGATCACACCGGACATCTTCCTCCTGGTCGCCTGCAGCATCTTTTCTTCCAGGCTCCATAGACTTCAACGCCGGAACCAGACACGACTTCGCACCTATGCACCCGTAGCCTGTGGGTGAGGTAACAAGAGCATTTCGGTGCTCAAGGGTAGATTGACTCTCCTAGTGTCCAGTTCCACAGTTGTTTTAGTCCTAACTAGTCAGGATTGTCCGTACTCACCTTTTACTTGAACTGCACTGTCCATAGACTTTGTTACGCATCTCGCGTGTTCACACTCTGCACACGCGTTCCGTGGGCCTCCTATTACTTACCTAAAGTTAGGGTAGTGTAGTCCCAGCGATCCTACAGCCTCTGGACAGCTCCATTCCTTCTATCGACTTTCACATTCCCTTACTTAGTATATGGTTTGTTGTGCCTCTAGGGCCACATTGTAATTGTGCAACTTAAACTTATTTTTCTTAAGAGTCTCGTCATGTGCTTAGCCCTCTGATCTCATAAAGAGTTCAGAGGTGTGCGTTAGTTAATAAATATCTTGTTTATTTTCATAACTACCTGTGTGGTGTCCTTTCATTTGGTATTCAATGGGTTATATGTGGTAAAACTGCTGGCTTCACATGCCAAAAGAGTTTAGCCCAAGACTGCTTTGTCCATGCTACCATTAGGATAGCTGGTCTATAAGGTTGACTTACAACCAATCACCATAAGGGTTGTTTGGACTGATACAAGGTGATCACTAGAACTAGTGAACATCATATATCAGGCCAACTTCTCACAGGCCGTAGTCTGAAGGTGGGAGACCACTGCCTGGGGCTAGCCTGCCTTCAACAATCAGTCGTCGAGGTAGGAAGAAGACCGACACCCCTGACCCGCACAGATGAGCTGCGACCACCGCCATCACTTTCATGGACACCCGAGGGTCGCTGGTAAGGCCGAAGTGAAGCACGGCAAACTGAAAATGCTCCTGGCCTACCGGGAACCGCAGGTAAAGCCGGTGGGCTGGCAGGACGGGGATGTGAAAATATGCATCCTGCAAGTCCAACGCCACCATCCAGTCTCCAGGGTAAAGGGCAGCCAAGACCTGAGCCAGAGCCAGCATCTTGAACTTTTTCTTCAGGAGGAAGCGATAGACGTTCCGGATGTCCAAGATAGGACGCAGACCCCTTTGTCCTTCTTGGGGACAAGAAAGTAGTGGGAATAACAACCACTCCCTACTTCTGGCCTAGGAACGCACTTGATGGCCCCCTTGGCCAAGAGGGTTGTGACTTACTGCTGGAGAAGTGCCAAGTGTTACCCCCACATGCAGTGGTACTGAGGTGGCAAGGCTGGAGGGGTGGACCCTTGTGGATGATCTGCAACACCCACTTGTCTGTTGTGATATCACGCCAGTGGGGGAGGTGGTGGCGGATCCTGAAACCCACCGACATGGGGTGCTCCACAAAGCCCGGATTAGGAACGTTTGGAGGTAGAAGCAGCGAGGGCGGAGGTGGACTGACCTCCACGCTGATTCCCAGACCTGTCCCTGCGGAAGCAGCGTCCGCGCAGAGGTTGGTTCTGCACAGGCTTGCTGACGGAACGTGCCTGGGCTCCTCTGCTGTGGCCACGAAAGGAACAAACACAAGGAGTGGCCAGGCTCTTTGCAGAAAGACCCAAGGACTTGGCCATGGCCCGCGAGTCCTTAAAACGCTTCAGTGCACGGTCGGCCTTATCACCAAACCGGCGAGTGCCATCAAAAGGCATGTCCATGAGCGAGCTCTGGACATCAGGCCAGAACCCTGTAGAACGCAATCAGGCTTTGCGACGCAGCGCCACAGTCATAGAAATTGCCCTGCCCAACGAGTCAGTGGTGTCCAAACCACACCGAATGGTGAACTTAGCCGCATCCTTACCCTTAGCAACCGCCAGGGAAAGTACAGCCTGGACCTCCTCAGGACACTTGGGCAATATCTAAGCAACGGTATCCCACACCGCGTGGGAATAGCGGCCAAATAAGCAGGCGGTGTTCACCGACCGCAGCCCCGAGCTGGCCGAATAGAACAGCTGCTTACCGAACTGAACCAGTTTTTCTTAGAGTCCTTATCCGACGGAGCTGTGGGAAAATCACTCTGCAACGTCGAGGCCTGGATGACCAGACTCTCAGGCACAGGATGAGTGGGGAGAAAGGTGGTGTCACCAAGCGGTGACACCTGGAAACATTCTTATCCACAGGGACTCCTGTGGCCAGTTGCAACCAAGCGTCCAACAGGATGTCGGTGAGGGTGTCATTGAAGGGAAGCAGCGGCTCCAGCGAAGTAGACAACGTCTGGAGCCTCTCAGTGAGGAGGGTATTTTTGAGGGTCACCGTAGGAAGGTCGAGGTTGAGGACCTCAGGAGCCTGACTGAGCACGATCGTGTAGGAAACGCCCTCCTCCATTGTAGGCGGAGGAGAGGTAAACCCCGAGACTGGAGAGACAGAGGTCGCCTGTGTCCTCCAGATTGTCCACCCAATCCTGCTCACACTGACGGGCAAGAGGGTCCTCGGACCCCTCCCAGTCATCCTCCACCTCCGCTGCAGGAGGAGCCGGCCGCTGCGGCGGAGTCGGAGGAGGGACAAGCGGCATCTGAAACGTCGCCATGAATGGCACTGGCCGGGCCGGCGCCGTGTCCCAATGCGGATCCCTGGCAGGAACAAAATGGTCCTGGAACTGGGGCAGGGGTGGAATGTAATGGCACCCGCTGGGGCGGGAGCCGCCAGCCGGACCTCCTGGCACCTGAGCCAGAGCCAACGGCATAGGATCCTGTGGCACCGAAGCTGGATCCGCCGGCAGCGCCGACGGGCCAACAAGATCTGGACACGGGACGGCAGGGCTCGAAGGCGCGCCGGCGGGAGCCCAAGGCCTAAAAAGGTGGTCCATGGTGGCAAGAAACTCTTGCACCTGTTAGGGAGTCGCAGACAGACCCAGGTAAGACGGGTAGGCCACGCGACTCCTGAACCCCTGTCCCCCACGTCCGCATCTGAGGATCGACGGGGAGACGTCGGAAACTGAACACACTTCTTTGACTTCTTTGTATGTCGTCGCTTACCAGAATACGAGGGCGAAGACTTGGAGCCCGAGGAACAACGACAGCGGCCCTGCGAGCGGTCTAAGTGAACAATGCCTGTACCCGGAGCAGCGTCGGGACGAGTGCCATAGAGGCAAACATCATGGGGGTCCGCCATCGACATATTGCGACAGCAGGCTCCACGGGACTTAAAGCCTGGCATCCCTACGTGGACCAGAAGAAAAAAGGGGAGACAAAAGTCTCAAAAGAGTAGTCAAAAAGTGACTATGGTACATTCTCTATCCGGATCTGCGCTTACTGGGGTGGAAAATAAACAGACGTCAACGCACATGGGTCGCACCTAAGTAGTCTCTGTGATGTAATCTCGGCGCGTACGACACCAGCGACTGACGCGGAGCCGCAGGACACCACCTACTGACGCACAGGGGTACTGCTAGCAAAACCTTTTGGATCCAGTCTGACGCCTGGGAATAGTCTAAGGTAAGGAATCTATCACTAACGTGTCTCTTTCAGATATCAAAGTCAAAAGGAAACATCCAGTGATGATGTGGAAAGCACCATAAAAGATGCATCAACTCAGGAAACTGCAGTAGAACTAGAGCTGTCCTCACAAATGGATCCCCAGCTCCCCACAGCATTTGCAACCCAACTGAATGACAAAAGATCAATAGCCCCAGATAGGTCCTCAGTATGGACGCAAACAATATCAAAGGAGCAGTTGAAACCTACAGCCAACATATGGCACAAGGAAGAAAATCCGAAGAACATGGCAACTTGACAGGAGATGCAGATAATTCCTAGCTATCTATGCAACAATGTGGACACCCAAAAGTACAAGCTCAGAATCATAAGAGGAAACACAACTAGAATGGAATATGAGAGATGGCAACACCAGGAAGATTGCCTGCCCAGAAAATGACATGGAAAAGGTGCAAAGCTATGGGGCGGCTTGCGAAATTTACCTATACCATAAAATTGCACTCTACTCAGAATATGCTTCACGAGGAATGTGGGATGTCTTCAATAAAGAGAACATTGTTGAAGCCCTATGCCAACATGCTAGGCCCCCCCCCCGAATATTTACAGTGTGGCATTACCTCCCACCAGAGATTGGAGAGATACATGAATGCCCTGAAATCATCTTTACTAGCCCCATGCCAGTGAACGTCCTGAGGAGGAACAATCAGCAGTTTGAAAAATTGTAAAAATTGGAAATAAAAGTGTTAAACCCACAGTCCCTAAATATCCCACCTTTCTTACGGAGACAGAAGTAATCACCAACCAAGTAATAGGCCAGGGCATGGAGGTCCAAAATAGGCAAAGGAATACTACTGACTCCGTAGTAAGTGGCACTAAAATGGGAAATCGACCCAGGAAGGCCAGAAGGGGAGATGATGATAATGACAAATAAAAGAGGGGAAGGCCGCCATTGCACAACACCACAAACGAAACTGATGGGCAGGGCATGTCTAACGAATGCCCTTAAGTTCTGATCCTAGCACATGGAGCCCAAATAACACAACCCTGATATTAAATACCACCCTTAGCTTGTGGAAGATATGAGGCTTACTGAAATAAAGAAATAAAGAATGCTGCCATCAAAGAGCTGAGGAGACATGACATCAGCGCACTTCAAGAAACTAGGGCAATCTGCTCATCACCTTGACACAACTTAACTTATGAAGCTCCAGCAACTGCCTCACAAGAGTTGGGCCATGCCTCTCGCGGAGTGCCGATCTAGATGAAAAACAAGCTGATGGCACATGAAAAATGTGCTTCTCACAAAGAATGAGGATTATATTATCCTGATGATATCTTTGGTCAATAGCAGGAGAGCAAGGCCAAGGCTCTCTCTTATTATAGGGTGCATTTACTCTCACCCTGCTGAGACAAGACGAGAAGCAACATCAACACCAATGCTCATAATATTGAGGAACTGATCATCATACCCAGATGATATGTGGTCATTTTGGGTGACAATGTTAATTTAATGTGCGCAGAAAATAACACTTTCTTAGACTTTGAAGACAAAACAGGCCTATTCCTGCTTTAGGATGGCAACCTTGGATTATATGTGGGTGTCTGTGACCAACTTCCAATGTATAAGAAAGTTTAAAATGCTTCAATGACCTCTTAAAACAAAAAATAAGTAAACTGTGTGTAACATTGGAAAATAAATGATTGTACTGTCTCCCACTGGCACCGTTCAACTGGTGAAACACCTCAGGGTCAGACCACCATTTGACCCCACATCAGATAGTGACAGGGAGAAGGATGAACATCTGTGTGCTACTAACTAGACATAGGTGGCAGACAGAGTGCATCTGAAATAGTATGAACTGAAATATCAGTGTATTTGTCTCACCTAACACAAGTGTCAAAGTTTGTTTCAAAACAGGGTACACTGTAGCTGCCATGCACGTCAACACCCCTCCAGATGACGCCCCTCTAGTGCAGGACCAACAGACACCCTTGCCATTGGGAACTCTAATTTGTATACCCAAATGAAGGGAGTGTCGTGTTCAGTAATCTGCATTTGCATATGCAAGTTTGTTCCAAACTGATTCAATCAAAAGACAGATTTCCTTTAGTCCACAATCGTAATTTATTACATGTCACTTTAGGATAGTGTTTCCACAATGATTCATTAAAGTTCATCAATATAAATCGCCAAGTTCACAGCAGTTCAACAGAAGTTCCAAATAAATTCAGCTAACGTGTTTCATCCACCATAGGACGTCATCAGGGTAACAATTCAATTTTCTTTCTGTGTGACTTCTCCCTATCAAGTAAAAGGCTCTGAATTTTCTTCTAAATTAATGGTTTCCAAAATGCCATAAGCACCGTTTTTTGTTAGGCAGTCCGTGCCTATAAGATTCCCAGCCAACAGGTCTTAAATGTATCCGCATCGAAATTCAATAACAATTTCCCTGTAAGCAGCTATTATGATAGTCATCTATAATCACCTCACTCAATTTCAGTCCAATCCCTCCAATTCAAGCCCCATTCATCTACTGCGACCTTACAGCCGGATTTATCGGGCCGGCTGCATGGAATAAGGTCACAGAGTTGCAGAAAACTTGAAAGAGCACGGAGACTAAGCTGCAGAAAGAATCTTCCTACCAAGAGCGTCTTGTCTTGGTTCATGGTTCGATCCAGTAGCAGAATCCAGTGTCCAACAGCAGAAGTGTCTTTAGAAAGGTCTTGACTGCATCCAGGACGAATCTTAGGACCAACTCTCAGAGGAATCCAAAAAGGGGGAAGGACAAATTAAGCAGTAACCTGCGTATCAGAGGTGTCTGGGACGCTACTCTGAGGACCTAACCAGTCAGCTGCTCCCAGGGGCCAGTTTTCAAAATGGCAGGATCAAAAAGTCACCTAGTGGAGCTCTGAGACCCTCCTAGGGAAGGAGCTGTACAAGGGGGTGGTCACTCCACTGTCTTTTATGTGGTTTCGCACCAGAGTGGGAGGCAAGGGCTCCAGTACTGATGGAAACTGGTTTATGAAAGGAGGGCACCAAATGAGCCCTTCAAAGCAGTCTGAAGACGCTCAGGAAAACCCTCCTCCCTAGCCTAAGACACCTAGTTCTAAAGGAGAGGTGGCTAAAACTCTCCTCTACAGGAAATCCTTTGTTAGCTTCCCCAGGCCTTTAGCTGCTTCCAGCAACTGGTCCCTCCTGGTTATGACTCCCACTTTGGGAAGGAGAACCATCAGGAAAACCAAGGGAGGTGTGCTCACCTTTGCCAACCTGGCCCGAACTCGAACCTGCAGAAGCGAAACTCTGTTGTGTTCTGCAGCCAGCAACCTCAAGAACCCTGAAGATCTGCCCTGCCTTCGAAGGAAAAGACTTTGACTCCCATGAACACCGGATTTGTTCACCAACAGAAACTCTGGCTCCCGTCCTAAAGCTGGAAGAGTGCGTG
The DNA here is from genome assembly GCF_964263255.1 of Lissotriton vulgaris. Classification (NCBI taxonomy): domain Eukaryota; kingdom Metazoa; phylum Chordata; class Amphibia; order Caudata; family Salamandridae; genus Lissotriton; species Lissotriton vulgaris. Next base: position 1,503,972,223 of record NC_141695.1, on the reverse strand, counting down.
TAGGTGGCTGGTGAGTCTGACGCAAGGCTGCCGTTTAGTATGCGCAGGCCTAGTTGGTTTAAGGAAGCATCTAAGGTTTTGCCTTTATTGTCGCACCTTTGGTACTGCATTTTGATCAGTGGTATAGGCCATTTTGTCAAATTTTGAATGACTTCCAAATCCTCTTCTATTTCATTAAAAAAATTCTGGTCCAATGCTGCAAGTCTGCGCCACTCTGCACCCGTCGCCCACGGCCCGAGTTAGAGTGTCCCAACACCACGAGGAGGTCTCCCCGGCGATTTTGACACGAGATCTGGTGATCTCTGACCTGCCTCAAATCTCCCAGCGAAGCCTGCAGCCTCTTTCTAGAGGATCCCCCCGACCGAACTGGAGCCGGTAAGAGAAACCTGACGCCTAAAGACACCCCTGCACCCGAAGCCCCAAGGCCTTGGGTTGCTCAACCACCAACCCAACTTACCTCTCCAACCGGTGGTCACCTCCAGAAGATCTTCGTCCAGAGCATGCAGTCTTTGTTGAAACCAGAGAATCGACAATGAAATTAACAGGGCACCCGACGCCAAACCAGCACCCTGCACCCAGCCGCCCAGCGTCGCTGTGGGTGCACTTTTTATGCGACACAGGATCCCTTTTGCTCTGAGCCCAACACCAAGAGCTTTGCTCCCACAACCTTGTGGCCGGCTTGTCAGCAGCCACCAACCGGAAGCCCCCTATCCCCAATTGGATAACATTGGGCCTCTGCATTCTGCAACCGGCAAACCTAGTGCCGCTGAGGGTGTAAAAAGAGTGCATCCTTGACCCTGGGGGAACCCATGTTCTTATCCCAGAATCCCAACCCCAAAGACGGAGTACTTACCTGGTAACTGTTGACTTCATTTCTCTCCATTGACCTGTGTTTCTCTGAAAAATGTTCGAAGTGTGGAGATGATTTGTATGGAAATCTGAAAAATAACAAATGTACAAAACTGATTTGACTTACCTTTGCTCAAGGAAATGGCCCAGTGTGATATCCAGGCATTTCACAGAGTAGAAAAAGCAATCTAAAAATTAACTAAAAAGTAATCTGTACAGTATTTTCAATACGTTGACTTACCTGTATCTCAAACTGCATTTGAACTTGCATTCACTTATAAACACAGCATATTATACTACAAAGCATTTATTTCACTTACCTGTGACAGGCTTGGCTTGGTTCTAGAAATAAAATAACTAATCAACAATTTTTTTTATACAAAACAAATTGGTCTGAGTTCAGTTGGAGTGTGTGACATCATTTGATTGAGTGGGTACAACAAATGCTTAACACTAGCCTCTTATGAAGCCTTACTGCTCACCCACACTATCACAGATAGAGAGTGAGGTGCTATCTACTTTAACCTCTGCTTACTTTTGTGGTTCCACTGGACTCTGTCCACACTATGCCTCATTATGATATAGCGTAAACATAGCCAGCTTCCCACACAAGGTCAATATTGCATTCATGTGTCTCCAAGGCCACCCGCTCTCCTTCTAGGAGGATCCTTCTGGCTTTCGGTCCTCCGGAATGAGCCATATCGGACCACATTTGTCTATCGTACCGGTCGATGATAGCCAAAGCATTGGCTGCCTTGATGGTAGGTGCAGCCATGGTGGAAAAACGCTTCCCCATGATGTCTAACGTATGCCCTTCTTTGTCCGGAGGAGTGGAGATCGGGATTGCTGGGCTCTTAGAGCTCACTTGAGCCGCCTGCAAGATTACAGAATCTGGCTTCGGGTGGCCTGTCAGACACAAACGCTAATTTTCTTGGGCTCTGTACTTTGTGTATGCAACAGAGCACTGGTGGTATTGTGGCCGGGGTCATCATTAGTTTTAACCCCTCTTGCCAGATGTATTCTATTACTGGAATTGTGCGCATTGATATTCTGGCTTGCTCTTTAAAGTCATACAGATAGCAGTCTGTATGTATAATTTATATGTGGAGTTGGAATCTATTAGACGCCCTCTCCATTAAGTTGGGGAAACACTTTATGTCTTCTGGCAGGGAACCCGCTGGATGGTGTGACCGAGGGAAGGCATTGGGAATGATGTAGTCCTCCCAGTGGTCAGCAGGCATTGGGTCTGGAATTGCACCGCCTTCTCTCTTTTCATCTGAAGAGGAAGGGTCGACCTCTTGCGTAAAAGATTGTGGCAATGTAGGTGTTGCTGGCGAACTCGGTTTCTCAAGGGCCTGTGGTTGGACCGGTGGTTCCTTGAGAACATCTTGAGATGGAAATCTTCGTTTGTAATCTGCCAGCATACCTTGAAGGCCTTGAATCCAAGTTTAGTGCATGTGCGCCATCTCTCTAGAACAATGTTCTTGATATTCGTAGCGTTGGTTTGATAATGACGTGGAGGTGCCAGATATGGCTTTTAGTATTGCTGGTCCTCAGTCTTCATCAACTTCCTGGCACTTAACATGCAACTCGGAAGGACTGTGTGTCACTCTGTGTATTCCATCATCCTTATCATCTTCGTCCGACTCTTGAAAATCTGAAAGGTACGAAGGAGGTAAAGGGTAGATCTTACTGTAAGCTGGTATCTCAGGATCAAAATATTTCTTCTCACCCTAATCATCGTCAACTGACTCCTGGACACTGACGTTGGAAACCAGGTTGTCTACTTTGTTGCCGTTGATGGAATCGTTGTCTACGGTATCGTCACCGATAGTGACGTCATCAATGGTGTCATCAACAGAATCGCAACAACTGATGGTGTCGTCGTCCACGAAAGTGTCGTCAAGTGTGTCTGCGTCAGCGACAGTAGTGGCATCGACTGAGTGGACGTTTAACTTGTCACCGACGGCCCAGTGACTGTTGACAGTGGTGTCATCGAAGGGGATTTTTCAGTTCTGCTCTTCCCCGGATCTACTGAGGAGGCTGTATAGTGCTTCTTTTCTTTCCTCAGTGGAGTAGAGAAAACAGAAGACAAAGACTCAGAGGAGACCTTAGAAATATTTTCCTGTTTTGAGCACTTGCTTTCTGGAGAGGGTTTGAGGTGTTTCCTGCCCTCTCCAAAGTCTTTCTCTTGAGATCTTGTTCTCTTGGGAGGACTGGATGAGCTATCGCTGTCCTCCTAAGATGACCTACAGTGCTTAGCGGACTGCAACCACAAAAGCAGCCTTCTCTCTCAAAGTTTTAGAAAATAAAGTGCGACAGATTTTGCACTGTTGTACCTCATCGGCTGGGTGGAGGAAGTAAATGCAGTCCTTGTGAGAATGATCAACATGGAATCTCTTCTTGCCACAGGTCTGGTAGGCCCAAAAGAGTCCTTTCTTATCAGATATTATGAGTAGAATTTTTTATAGAAGAAAAACCTAGAAGGTAGAATAAAAACTGAGTACAACTCAGGGAGACTCCATTCACACAAGACGTGCAGTAAAAATCCGAGGAAAAATGCCTCTGCTGGGAACGTTCTAGAGAGTGCTAGCAGCTGATTGACTGCATTCAACATTTAATCCTTTTTTTTTTTTTTAAGGACATAGGCCATGTAGAACATGGCTCAAGGCCATTATAGCAGATGGCATTATTTGAACACTGCTTGACTATGGTTCTGTGGGACTCCATTCTCGACGATGGGGAATAATTCAGGCATGTGAACCTATGAAAGATACCCCAATACTGGATAACAAAAGTACCCTCCGGTGTTGGTTCCGACATCGGCAGACGTCGGTCCGGCTTCAGTCCATCTCGGGGTTGAGGATAGGGATAGCGTCGTTCGAGGGCACGACCGGCACCGCAGATGTCGTTGTCGGGATCGACGCCGGGGAAGGTAGAGTGAGATTGTTCCTGATCTGCGGGGATTCCATGGTGCCGGAGCCGCAGGGATTGAAGGCCCACCAACCCTGATCCACTCCACGGGGCTGAAGGCATGCCGGTAGTCGGGCTGCCCAAGGACTAGGTGAAAGGCCTTGTGAAACTGTCGAAGTTGGGCAAGGGACGCTCTGGCTCCTGGAAATGGGGGGGAAGCTTTGGAGTCGTCCCTGAATCAGGCGTTGGAGATGGAGCCTTTGATAGACGACACTCCGAATCCCGCGTCCCGTAAGCCGACTGACCGGGAGTAGGTGAGAGTGCTTGAGTTTCTTCGCCTTCTAGTGTTTGGACTTACCAGATGACCTCAACAACTTGGAGTACGACTAGGAGTGGGGGATCTGCAAACAACCTCAAGACTGGGACAAAGGGGAGATGACTGCTGGGCCTCCAACAATTTTCGGTACCACACCAGCAAGGTCTTCGGATGTATGGGCCGGCAGTCTGAGCAGGACTTTGGATATCTCCACCTTTAAGGTGTTGCAGACTATCCTATTGTCATTTGTCTGGAGAGGTAAAAAGCCTCTAGTTGGAATACTCTGGTGCAACCATTTGAACGTGCCTGCTTCGAGGCACCATATATGCGCCTCTATTACTTATACGCCCAGGCGCAATTTACGCATTATTGGTTTTTCCCACAAGTTTCCTCCCCCACTCGGCCATAGAGACTGATGCAATACTCCCCTTACCGCTGGCGGCGGCTGTACTTTCGGGTGGTGGTGAAGGCACTCGGACGGAAATTAACCCAGTGGAGTGCACCGCCTGGGCCTGGCAGGCACTGGCTAGGCAGGCACAGCTTAACTACCTTTACGCCCCTAAGTTATCGATAGCGGCGCATCCGGATATATTGGAGGCGCAAGAGCCTTCCGCTGTAAATGGGGACCGTGTGGCGCAGGGGAGTGTGACCTATACTTAGGACACCCCAGCGCCGCACGGCCACCAGCTGCTGCATGTGCGGTCTTCCCCCACTGCTGTCTCAGCCTCGCTGAGCCCGCCCTGACGACCCCGCCCCCCGCCGCTACTGTCGTGATTAGTCCCCATTGTACTGCTCCCCATTTTGTTGTATAATTTTTGCCTGTTCCCCTCTGTTTTGCTCAAGTGCCCTGTGACCCGCTCCCCGATTCCCGCCGCCTGCGTGCGGCCACGCCCCCTTTCCTTTTTGTACCCTCCCCGCTCCCGCCTCCCAGCTGCTCCTCCCTCCCTCGCACTTCACCTTAAATGGCGAACGTGCGGACGCGCAGCGGTGACGCGCAGCGGGCGCGCCGACTAAGCGCCGAAGGTGCGCCAAAGGTAAGCCCGTCTGCGCCCGTCCGAACCTGGATCGCGCCCAGTGCCAGGACCCCTGGCCCCCGCAGACCCCCGCCTGCCGGACGTACGACGCCGCCACCCTCAACGCCGGTCGAGTCCCGGGCTGCTACCGAGCCACCCCGAGACGCACCCACAGACCCTTCTGCTGCAACTCCTGCAAGTTCACCTGCATCCGGACCTGCACTACTCCAGCACCAACCAAGACCAAGACGAGCAACAGCAGCAGCCACCTGAAATGCATCCTGCTCAACACCCGCTCCGTCCACAGGCACGCCATCGAGATCTGGAACCTACTCGACACCACAGCCCCAGACGTCGCCTTCTTCACGGAAACCTGGATGAACGCCTCCTCAGCGCCCGACATCGCCATCGCCATCCCAGACGGCTACAAGATCATCCGAAGGGACCGCATCAACCACACCGGAGGAGGCATCGCCATCGTCCACAGGAACACCATCCGCATCACGACCAACACCGACGACACCCTTGCAACCGCCGAGCACCTGCACTTTCAGGTCCACATCAACCCCAAGACCACCCTCAGAGGCACCCTCATCTACAGACCCCCGGGACAACGCACACAATTCAGCGAAGACATCGCCGACTTCATCAGCCCGCACGCCCTCTGCTCCGCTGACTACATCCTCCTAGGGGACCTCAACTTCCACCTGGAGAACAACAACGACCGCAACACCACCACCCTGCTGGAAAACCTCGTAAACCTGGGACTCAAGCAGCTGGTCACCACCCCCACCCACTACGCCGGACACACACTAGACCCTGTCTTCTCATCCAGCAAGGACATCGCCTTCAGCCACGCCACCGGCCTCCACTGGACGGACCACAGCTGCGTCCACTTCAGCTTCGGAAGGACCACGATCCACCACCACCAGCAACAGGTTGCACGCAGGAGCTGGAACAAGACCACAGCCGACCAGCTCGCGACCTCCCTGAGCAGGAACCCTCCCACCAGCACAACGAACCCTAGCCAGGCGGCCACCAACCTCACAAAGTGGATCAGCGACTGCGCAGACGAGCTCGCCCCCCTGAGGACCCCGCCTAGCAGACCCGGTAGCAAGAAAGCCCCATGGTTCACCGACGAACTCAAGAGCTCCAAGAAGAACTGCCGAGCCCTCGAGAGAACCTGGCGCAGAGACTCAACACCGGACAACATGACTGCCCTTAAGCTCGCCACCCGAAAACACCACCAACTCATCCACGCCACCAAGAAAACTGCATTCAAGGAACGACTGGACAACAACGCACACAACAGCAAGAAACTCTTCAACATCGTCCAAGAGCTCTCCAACCCCAACGCCAGAAACAACGACATCACCCCTTCGCAAGACCTCTCGAACTCCATCGCCTCCTACTTCCACAACAAGATCGCGGAAATACACAACAGCTTCAGCACTCAACCGACGAACGCCACGACCGAACCACCGCCCCCCACCACCACCCTCCGCGCCTGGACTCCGATCAGCACCGAAGACACCGTCCGCACGATGAACTCCATCCACTCCGGATCTCCAACCGACCCCTGCCCTCACCACGTCTTCAACAAGGCCGACGTTGTCATCGCACCCCACCTGCGGGACATCATCAACACCTCCTTCGACACTGCTACCTTCCCGGAGAGCTGGAAGCACGCCGAACTCCGCGCCCTACTCAAGAAGCCATCGGCCGACCCCACCGACCTCAAGAACTACGCCCCATCTCACTGCTCCCGTTTCCTGCAAAAGTCATCGAGAAGACCGTCAACAAGCAGCTGGCCGCCTTCCTCGAGATGAACGGATCCCTCGACCCCTCGCAGTCTGGCTTCCGGGCCAACCACAGCACCGAGACCACCCTGATCGCAGCCACCGATGACATCCGAGCGCTGCTCGACAACGGAGAAACAGCGGCCCTCATCCTCCTCGACCTCTCCACGGCCTTCGACACTGTCTGCCACCGTACCCTAGTACAATGCCTCAGCAACGTCGGAGTCCAGGAGAAGGCACTGGAGTGGATCATCTCCTTCCTCGCCGGAAGGACACAGAGTCCGCCCGCCTCCGTTCAGATCTGAAGCCACCGAGGTCATCTGTGGCGTTCCTCAAGGCGCCTCGCTCAGTCCAACCCTCTTCAACGTCTACATGAGCCCCCTCGCAGACATCGCACGCCAGAACAACCTCAACATCATCTCCTACGCCGACACCCAGCTGATCCTCTCCCTCACCAACGACCCTGCCACCGCCAGAGCCAACCTTCACGAAGGGATGAAGAGGTAGCCAAATGGATTAAGAACAGCCGTCTAAAACTGAACTCGGACAAGACGGAAGTCCTCATCCTGGGATCCTCACCCGCCGCTTGGGACGACTCCTGGTGGCCCCCGCCCTAGGCAGCGCACCCAAACCAACAGACCACGCACGCAACCTGGGCTTCATCCTGGACTCCTCCCTCTCCATGACCAGACAAGTCAACGCCGTCCCCTCGTCGTGCTTCAACATCCTGCGCATGCTACGTAAGATCTTCCGGTGGATCCCCACCGAGACCAGGAAGACGGTCACCCAGGCCCTCGTCACCAGCCGTCTGGACTACGGCAACTCCCTCTACGCCGGAACCACCGCCAAACTCCAGAAGAGACTCCAGCGGATCCAGAACGCCTCAGCACGACTCATCCTGGACATCCCCCGTCGCAGCCACATCTCCGGACACCTGAGAGACCTGCACTGGCTCCCGGTCAACAAGAGAATCACCTTCCGTCTCCTCACCCACGCACACAAAGCCCTACACAACCAAGGCCCATGATACCTCAACAGCCGCCTCAACTTCTACGCTCCCAAACGCCAGCTTCGATCGACCAGCCACGCCCTCGCCGCCGTCCCCCGCATCCGAAGAGCCACCACAGGGGGACGGTCCTTCTCCTACCTCGCCGCCAAGACATGGAACTCCCTCCCCACCCACCTCCGCCTGACCCAGGACCACCTCGCCTTCAGGAAGCAACTCAAGACCTGGCTGTTCGAGCAGTAGCGGACCCCCCTCCCCCAGCGCCTTGAGACCCTCTGGGTGAGTAGTGCGCTATATAAATGCGATGATTGATTAATTGATTGTACGTGTACTGCAGACACTTGGGGTTACGCAACTGGGAGATTTGTACAAACAGGGCCAGTTACGCTTGCTGTCGGACGTGCAGGCGGGCTGGACTCACGGCTCGATGCTGTGCTTCACCTACGTGAGGGTTCGGCAAGCGGTCAGAGCTATATACCCTAACTACCCAGCTGAGCCTCAGACATTGCGAGCACTGCAGGTGTTGCTGGCTGGAGAGGAGCGTAAGGGTCTGATCATCAAATTGTATGCTGCGTCCCTCCGTCAGAGGAAGTTGGAGGAACATCCCTCATACCTTAAATGGAATGTAGCGCTGGGATAAGCATTGTCCACAGACCATTGGCAATTCTTTTGTAAGCTGACTTGGCGCCATACAGCTAACTGTAACCTTTGCATCATTCATTTAAAATGTTTACATCCGTTCTAATATACCCCTGTGCAATTGCGGAAATTTGTACTGTTAGATACAGCTTGCTGTGTGCGGTGTGGACAGGCGGATGCAATTTTTTTACATCTTTCTTGGTAGTGTTCTGGGATAGCTGTTTTTTGGTCCAAAGTTGCGAGTGTGCTGATTGATGTTGTGCTGTCCTTGAAACCCTGTAACAGGAGGCTGGTTGCTGTGGCAACAATAATGGCCAAGCGAGCTGAGGCACAATGTTGGGGCGCAAAGGGCTTGCCCACTGTTCGGAAGTGGATCCGAGATTTGACTTATTGTCGGGAGCAATTGGAGGCCTATGCAGAGGAACTGGTGAAACTTCTCAGCCCAAGGGTTTCTGGGCCCCACTGACATTATATCTGCAGAGTCATCCTGATCTGTGAGGTGTCATGCATTCTCATTTGTATTTTAAGGATACCTAATGCAATTGGAATCACGCTAACGTGTTACTCTTCATGTGTGCCTATAAGAAGTCAAGATGCTTTATTTATATATGTCATATCTGTTGCCGTGCCAGGGGGAAGGGGGGGTTAAATGGGGGTTCTTTTGTTTTACAGGAGATGGTTGCTACATATCCGTTTTACATATTTTTGACACACTTTGTGGAACTCTAAATTGCTTGTACTACTTCATGCGACAATGCTGATGGCTCACACGTGGAGCTTATATATTGTACAGCAAGCTTTCAATAAACAAATTTAAAAAAATTAAAACTGAATTTAAGTGAAATAGCACAGATTAATTTCCAGCTAAATTGAGAGCAAGAGTCTGATTTGGACCTAGTGGGGAATGTACAGATTATTTTTTAAGGAGGATTGGGGTAAAACCAGGTTGTGTGCTTACACCCTTCGTTTTCTCCATATATATCAATGAAATAGATGGCAGGTTATCGTAGGGTAGGAAATATCCATTTGTTCCAAGACCAAGAAACCAAGAAAACAAATTCCTTTCTACATTACTTGCCATACCAAGATCGACACAGTCTTCGGTTTGCCACAAGGAACTGGGGATTCCTTTTATAGAAGGCATGTTACACCACAAGTCAGTTCAATTGTAGCATACTATTTGGTTAAGGCAAGAATTCTCTTTCTCTAGGGCAAACAAACAAGTCACTTACTTTCGGTAACGCCTTACCTGATAGAGACTAACTAGCTGCAGATTCCTTACCTTTGAATTTCCCCTGGCGTCAGACTGGATTCTAAAGATTTTTTGTGAGCAGTACCCCTGCGTGCGGATAGGTGACGCTGATCATCTCTGTGTGGTGTAGTCCTCGCCTTAAGGGACACCCGCGTCACCTTAGAGGCGCCACCCCAGTGCACTGACATCGGTTAAATTTCTACGACTTTCCATGCCAGAAGTGCAGAGCCATGAAGTGCACAGACACTGGTGTGTCCAAACTAGGGCCGTATAAAGGATCAGCCCTGATGCTAGAGATCTGTCTGCAGAGTGGGGAGGTTGAGTTGGAAGGTAAGGAATCAGCGATTAAATACAGTCTCTTCCAGATAAGGAATTACTGAAGGTAAGAAACTTGTTCATCTGATGGGGACTTCTAGTCACAAATTCCTTATCTTTCGAATAGATATCCAAGCAATACCATCCCCAGTGGCGAGTCTGGGGACAAATTTAAACTAGGACGTCCTGCTGGACTGAATGGACAAAATGCCAGTCCCTGTGGACAAGACTGTCCAGGCAGGGATGTCGAGGAGCGTATAAGTTGGGCAAGGTGACAGATTGACCCACATAAAATGGTGTTACCACTTATAGCAACAAAGAGGCCCAAGTGTGAAGCACCAGTTCGTCTGATAAACTGAGAAGAATGGAGGCTTGTAAGATAAAACCTGCAGCGCACTCACCATCTGGGCCTATGCAACTGCCACAAGAAAGTTTGTTATAATGGTGAGCAGCCTGAGGGCACAATTGTCTAGAGGCTCGAAAGGAGTGCACATTAAGAACATGAGAACCAAGTTAAGGTCCTACTGAGGCATAATTAAAGGGGGAAGGGGGAAACAACCGGACAAAACCCTTCAACAACCTATTTACAAAAGGACTCTTGAAAAGAGAGGGTTGGTCTGGCAGCCGCACCAAGACAGAAAGATAGCCCTTTAGAGTGCCAGAGCAAACCTAAGCTGGCCAAGGTTAGAAATGAATAACAGCACCTCAGAAAGCGAGGCAGAAAGGGGATCAATTTGATTGGATGAACACCATGCCACAACTGTTTCCCGACGGCAGGCGTAGCCCATCTTGGTGGAGAGCAGCCTGGAGGACAGAAGAATGTTACTGACTTCAGGAGAAAGGAGGTCGAAAGGGGTCAACTGCTGTCGCTCAATGTCCATGCAAGAAACAGGAGAGTGGACAAGTTCTGGCGGAGGACCCTCCCCTACTGCTGCGACAGAAGATAATCCCAAAGGGGCAACCTGACCCCAGATTGATGGCCATGCTCAGTAGCTCGGGACACCTGGCTCTCCGTGCCAAGTCCAGAACCTTAAGAATAACTTTGGCCCAGTTTGGTTCGGATATTCTTGAGAACTCTGGGCAGACGAGGTATGGGTGGAAAGGTGCGTGGGAGGCTAGAGCTCCACTCGAGACCTAAAGCATCTCTAAATGAGAGCCACCTTGGAAACTCCAGCATGCAAAACTGCAAAACATTGCGCATTCTCGTTGGAGGCAAACAGATTTAACCATGGCTCTTCCCACTGTTAAGAGAGACCTTGCTACACTTCCAGGTGGAGATGCCATTCGTGATCCGTTAGGCATAGATGGCTGGGTGTGTTCGCACTGGTGTTCAGGGAACCTGCAAGGTGACGAACCGTCAGGATATGCCCTGCTGTTCCAGCCATGTCTAGAGATGCAGGGCATCATGACAAAGGGCCCACAAAGCTACCCTGCCCAGTTTGCCACATCGCTGTGGTGTTGTCCCTGAACACCTGCGTTAGCCTTCCCTTGATGGAGGGTAAAAAGGCTTTCAAAGCAAGTCAGATCGCACAGAGCTCCAGCATGTTGATATTGAGCACGGTTTCCGATGGATACCAGATTCCTCCAATTTTCAGCTCTCTTGGGTGGCCGCCCCATTAAGGAGTGACGCACCTCATTTCTGTGAGATCTGGTTGGAGAAGGGAGAGGGGTCTACCACTGCAGGTTCTATGCAGTTCTCTCCGAGATCTGGACCAGTTCAGAGAGATTGGAACTTCAGGTCCAAAAGCAGAGCCCGCATATGTCATCTGGCATGTGTCACCAGCAGGTTGCAGGAAGCTATAAGGCCCAGCAGCCTCCGAGTCAGTATCACCGAAAACCCTGTAAAGAGACTGAAACCTCAGTATCATAGCCCACAAATCCTGGACTCGTCGCTCCACCAGATAAGTCACCAGTGGATGCAGGAGGTTAGCGGTAATGTGGAGGTGGGAAATGACAGCCGGGTGCGAGCCCGCTTTCATCAGCCAGTCATCAAGATAGGGAAAGCTTGGCACCCATGATCGGTGCAGATGAGCTGCGACCACCGCAATCACCTTGGTGAATACCCAAGGGACGATGGTAAGACCCACTGAGGCATGTTGTAATACAGTTTTTTTACCCACGTGGGCAGAATCACCCATCGTCCCGATTTATAAAAGGGGAGACAGTCTTAACCCTGCGTGTTTTAGACCGTTCTCCCTTCTTGATTCCCAAGCTAAGACAGCAGGTCATATTATCTTGAACAGGTTACAGGATTGAGCGAAATCTCATGATGTTTTGTCACACTTGCAAAATAGGTTTAGAGGCAGGATTGGGACATTAGAGCATGGATTAACCGTACCATGCTAAATGGAAAGTATACCAAGATCAAAGAGGGGAACATTTACCTGGCCTTTGTTGATTTGTCATCGGCCTTCAACTGCGTTATTCATGCTAAGTTGTGGGTCATCATGAGTGACTTGGAGGTGGAGGCATCAATTATCAGCTTTTTAAGAGTTGTATAAAGGATGTAGAGCCAAAGTTAGATATGGAACGAGGTGAGAATGAAAACAAGTTACTTACCAGTATTGGTACTTTCATAGATTCCCATGCTTTGTATCATTCCCCTGTCGTCGGAATGGGAGCCTCGGTAATAGAAAAATACCATAGCAGTAGGTACAAAAGTGAAAGACAGGCCTAGACTTCATAACATTTTGTAGCCTATCCGCCTCTTTTTGTAAAAGAGACCAAAAGAAATTGCAACAACCAATCAGGGTAGCCTCACCCCATAGAACCCTCCCGAGAGAGCCTCAGAGTCTCTGATTTTCATAGCAGTTGTGTAAAAGTAATTACACTTGCTGAAGGCTGAGCTTTCCCAGGGGAGGCGGGTGGGCGCATGGGAATCTATGAAAGTACCAATACTGGGGAACCAAAGTTACAGATAAGTAACTTGTTTTCTTGCCCCAGTATTGGACTTACATAGATTCCCATGCTTTGTATCAGAGTAGCTAGCAGTAAGCAACAGATGCACATTTTGTTACATGCATCAGCACATCACAGTATAAGTATCATAGATAATCAAAAAACACTTTGTAACAATAGATGGGCAATATTATCAGATACAAAATGTACAATAAAGGAAGGAGGGATAGAGGGGAAAGCTCACCGCTCACTGGTTTAGATTTCTCAGGACTGCTTGTCCGACTGCCGTGTCACTCCTTGTGGAAGAATCCAAACGCACAAGTTACTACTTGTGTAACGATATATCTGTAAGAGACATTAGTTAGTGATAGATTCCTTACCTTAGAATATCCCCAGGCGTCAGACTGGATCCGGAAATGTTTGCGTAGCAATACCCCTGCGCGTCGGTAGGCGTCGTCTGCGGCTCCGCGTCCGTCGTCGGCGTCGTGAGCGCCGGAATGACGTCGGAGTACTTAGACGCCGCCCTTGCGCGCTGACGTCAGTTCTGATACACAGCTTTTCCGCGCCAGATACGCAGAGCCATGAGAGAACCAACACTGGTGCCATGAAACTAGGGTCCTGAAAGGGGATGACCTTAACCCTAGATATCGGTTCGCAGAACGGGGAGGATGGGTGGGTCGGTAAGGAATCTATCACTAACTAATGTCTCTTACAGATATATCGTTACACAAGTAGTCACTTGTGCATCTGAAAGAGACACGTTAGTGATAGATTCCTTACCTTAGAATAGATACCCCAGCAATACCAACCCCGGTGGTGGGTCTGCGAACCAATATTACACCAGAAAGTCCTGGAGGACGGAACGGCCAAAGAAGCCATCCCTCCGGACTTGACTGTCCAGGCAGTAGTGTCTTGCGAACGTGTGCAGCGAGGCCCACGTAGCTGCCTGGCAAATGTCCTGTAAGGGGACTCCTCGGCCCAGGGCAGTTGTTGTCGCCATGGCCCGAGTGGAGTGAGCCCGCAACCCAGCAGGGGGCTCCTTCCTCGCCATGGAGTAACATGCTTGAATACACAAGATGATCCACCTTGAAATGGTCCTCTTGTGTACAGCCTTTCCCTTCTTCGCGCCCACGTAACCAACAAAGAGTTGGTCATCCACCCGGAATTGGCGTGTGCGATCTAGGTAGTAGGAGAGCGCACGTTTTGGATCCAGACGGTGGAGCCTCTCCTCCTCTTTCGAGGGATGCGGAGGCGGAAAGAAGGTGGGCAAAGTGATGGACTGCCCGATGTGGAAGGCCGTGACAACCTTGGCCAGAAAGGAAGGTTGTGTACGTAACACCACCTTGTCAGGATGAACAGATAGGAAAGGTGGAGGAGAAGAAAGAGCCTGGAGCTCACTCATTCTCCTGGCAGAGGTGATGGCAACCAGGAAGGCAGTTTTCAACGTGAAGACGGAGAGGACAGTTATGGAGTGGCTCAAAGGGAGCACACATCAGATAAGTGAGAACAAGATTCAAGTCCCACTGGGGCATCACGAAGGGAACAGGAGGGAATGTGTGTGATGCCCTTCAGAAATCTGCTTACAATGGGGGACTTGAATAAAGAAGGCTGATCAGGTAGCCTTAAGAAGGCGGAAAGAGCAGAAAGGTACCCTTTAAGAGTGCCCAGAGCAGAGCCCTGCTGGGCAAGGGAAAGAAGAAAGAGCAGCACTTCCGAAAGGGGTGCAGAGAGAGGATCCACAGCCTTTGCTGTGCACCATGCCACAAATCTGTTCCACCTGCAGGCGTATACCGACTTTGTGAAGGGACGCCTGGCTGCCAGAATGATATCACAGACTTCAGGAGGCAAGTCAAATGGCCTCAACTGTCGCCGCTCAATCTCCAAGCTTGTAGGTGGAGACTGGACAGGTTCGGGTGCAGCACCGTCCCCTGCTGCTGCGACAGAAGGTCCTCCCGAAGAGGCAGACGAATCGGGGGGGATCGACTGACATGCTGAGTAGCTCGGGATACCAGTATCTTCGTGCCCAGTCCGGAGCCACAAGGATAACCTGGGCCCGGTCGCGCCTGATCTTCAGCACTCTGGGCAGAAGTGGTATAGGCGGAAAGGCGTACAACAGACCGCAGCTCGACTCGCGACGAAAAGCGTCTCCGAGCGAGTGCCGCCTTGGAAATTCCAACGTGCAGAACTGATGACATTGCGCGTTCTCTTCTGTGGCGAATAGATCTAACCAAGGCTCTCCCCACTGCTGAAAGAGACCTTGCGCCACGTCCGAGTTAAGACGCCATTCGTGATCCATCATACACCGACGGCTGAGTTCGTCCGCCCTGGCATTCAGAGAGCCTGCCAGGTGTTGAACCACCAGGGTCACGCCCTGATGTTCCAGCCATTGCCATAGGCGCAGAGCCTCCTGGCAAAGGGTCCACGACCCCACTCCGCCTTGTTTGTTGCAGTACCACATGGCGGTGGTGTTGTTGGTGAACACTTGCACTACACTCCCCCGAACAGAGGGGAGGAATGCCTTCAGTGCTAGACGAATCGCCCGAAGCTCCAACAGGTTGATATGGAGCCGGGACTCCGCCGGAGACCAGAGGCCTCTGATCTCCGCCTCTCCCATGTGGCCTCCCCAGCCCTGGAGGGACGCGCCCGTCACAACTACGTGCTCCGGGTGGGGTAGGGAGAGGGATCTGCCACTGACCCAGTCGCGGTCCGTGAGCCACCACTGCAGTTGTCTCGCAGTGCCCTCCGAGATCAAGAAATGATCGGACAGGTTGCCCTGATGCTGGGCCCACTGAAACTTCAGGTCCCACTGCAGAGCCCGCATCCGCCACCTGGCGAGATGCACCAGAAGGATGCAGGAGGCCATCAGCCCCAGAAGCCGCAGCGTCAACCTGACCGAGACTCGGGATAACGGCTGGAAGATCGGAATCAGAGCCTGAATATCCCGAACCCGCTGTTCGGGTGGAAAAACCCGAAACTGCGCCGAGTCGAGAACCGCTCCGATGAAGAGGAGCCTCTGAGAGGGACACAGGTGTGACTTCGGCACATTGATGGAGAACCCCAGCAAGTGCAGGAGGTCGGCCGTAGTCTGGAGGTGGGTGACGACTACCTGGGGCGAGCCCGCCTTCAACAACCAGTCGTCGAGGTAGGGGAAGACTGATACCCCCTGCCTGCGCAGATGAGCTGCGACCACCGCCATCACCTTCGTGTACACCCGTGGGGCGCTGGTAAGGCCGAAGAGGAGCACGGTAAACTGAAAGTGCTTTTGGCCTACCGTGAACCGCAGGTAACGCCGGTGGGCCGGCAGGACGGGAATGTGGAAATAGGCGTCCTGCAGGTCCAACGCTACCATCCAGTCTCCCGGGTCCAGGGCAGCCAGGACCTGAGCCAAAGTCAGCATCTTGAACTTCTCCTTCCGGAGGAAGCCGTTGACGTTCCGCAGGTCCAAGATAGGGCGTAGGCCCCCTTTGCCCATCTTGGGCACCAGAAAGTAGTGGGAGTAACATCCACACCCTACTTCTGGCCCAGGAACGCACTCAATGGCCCTCTTGGCCAAGAGGGCCGTGACTTCCTCTTGCAGAAGTTGCAAGTGATCCCCCGACACACGTTGGTATTGCGGTGGCATGGATGGAGGGGATGCCTTGAAGGGGAGGGAGTAGCCCCTTCGGACAATCTGCAGCACCCACCTGTCCGAAGTGACTGTGCGCCAGTGGGAGAGGTGATGGCGAACCCTGCCTCCCACAGGCGTCACATGGGCCTGAAAACTCGGAAGGTTTTGAGGCAGGCGCTGCTGAGGGAGGTGTGGACTGGCATCGCCGTGGTCCCCGACCGCCGCCACGGCGGTTTCCACGTCCGCCACCGCGCTGTTGGACATTCTGTGGTGCGTGGCTGACGGTACGTGGTGGGGCGCCCCTTCCGTGGCCACGAAAGGAGCGAAAGGCACCCGATTGCTGGCGTGGGGCCGTAAGCCCCAAGGACTTGGCCGTAGCCCTGGAGTCCTTGAAACGTTCCAGCGCATGGTCTGCCTTGTCGCCGAAGAGGCGACGGCCATCAAACGGCATGTCCAGGAGGGTGGCCTGGACATCGGCCGAGAAGTTGGCGAACCTCAACCAGGCGTGGCGTCGAACCGCCACTGTCGTTGCCATCGCCCTGCCCAGTGAGTCCGTTGTATCCAGCCCACACCGGATAGAAAAGCGTGCTGCATCTCGGCCGTCCGCAAGGGCTTGGCCGAGTTTAGCCTGGACCTCCTCCGAGCATTGTGGCAGCACCTCCGCAACCGTGTCCCACAGAGTGTGGGTGTAGCGGCCCAAGAGACAGGCGGTATTCACAGACCGCAGCCCTAAGCTAACGGACAAGAAAACCTTCTTCCCGAACTGTTCGTATCTCTTGGATTCCCTGTCGAGCGGGGCCGACGGGAATGCGGTCTGGGAGTTTGAGGCCTGGATGACCAGACTCTCGGGGGTGGGATGGGTGGACAAAAAGCATGGGTCGCCCGGGGCCGGGCGGTAGCGTCTGGTCACGTTCCTATCCACAGGCGGGCCTGTGGCGGGTTTGGACCAAGTGCCCACAAGAACGTCACACAAGGCCTCATTGAACGGCAGCAGGGGCTCCACGGAGCTTGACTGCGGTTTGAGGACCTCAGTGAGGAGATTAGTCCTCACGGCCGCGACGGGGAGCTTAAGGTTTAAGGCCTTAGCTGCCTTCGTCAACACTACGCTATAAGTAGAACCCGCCTCCGAAGCCACAGTCGGAGGTGAGGTAAATCCAGTGTCTGGCGATGTGTCAATACCACTGGCCTCCCCAAGCTCATATGTCCAGTCCTGCTGTGACTGGCAATCTAGTGCCAGAGGGTCCTCGGACCCTTCCCAATTTTCCTCGTCACCTGTGTCCTGGAAACCAGGATTAGCAGACAGGGCCTCCTCGTGGAGATAAAATTCCCCAAAGGCTGTCGGAATCGGCGCCCAGCGGTGCCCTTCCGGCGCCTGAGTAGGACCGCAGGAAACATTGGGGGCGGCACCCACAGCGGGCGCCGGGGACGACACCTGTAGGGACGGCGCCGGCGAGGTCGTAAGGTCGACCGGCGAGGTCCCGGATCCGGATCCGGTGAGGTCCTGCGGCGCCGAGACCGAAGTCGCCAGCGGCGTCGGACCAGAAGCAACCGATCGGCCCGAAGGCGCCACGGGAAGCGACTGAGGAGGGAGGGCCCTCATGGCCATGAGGTACCTCTCGACCTTCTCCGGCGTCGCGCCGTGCCCAGGGACCCGAAGGTGTGGGGCAGGCGGCGACGCCTGCGACTCCCGCAGAGCCGCGTGGGCGGTGTCGCCCGAGCCCCCGGCCGCATCGTGCGAGCGTCGGGGCAGGTCGGAGGAACGATGACGTTGCTCCGACCTCTCATGCCTCTTACCTGAGGACTTGGAACCAGACGATCGGTGTCCACTTCCGGAGCTTCGATGACTCCGACCTCGCGACCTGTCCCTCGACCTCCCGTGGAACCGGGACCTGGAGCGGCGCGGGGCCGCTCCCGCCTAGCCTTCGACGTCAGGGCCCGGCAGTCGGAGCAGGTCCGATCGTCGTGGTCGAGGCCTAAGCACTTCAGGCACCGGCGATGGGGGTCCGTGACCGACATGAGTCGATCGCACTTCGAGCAAGGCTTGAACCCGGGCATCCCTGGCACCGATAGAGTCGAGAACTCGACAAAAATGAGAGATCAAAAGATCAAAAAAGTTCAGTCAAAAATTGACTGGGGGTAGAGCTTCTTCCGGATTTGCGCAAGCTGGCGCGGAAAAAAGAAGAACTGACGTCAGCGCGCATGGGCGGCGTCTAAGTACTCCGACGACGTCATTCCGGCGCTCGCGACGCCGACGACTGACGCGGAGCCGCAGACGACGCCTACCGACGCGCAGGGGTATTGCTACGCAAAAATTTCAGGATCCAGTCTGACGCCTGGGGATTTTCTAAGGTAAGGAATCTATCACCAACGTGTCTCTTTCAGATAGTAGTGTTTCATGAATGTATGGGCACTGCTCCATGTAGCTGCCCTACAAATGTCTTTGATAGGGACACCAGAGAACAGAGCCGTAGATGATGACACTGAGCGCGTAGAATGAGCTTTGATCCGTCCCCCTGCTGCTTGATGACAGAAATGAATTGTGCTGGCAATCCAACGTGATATCCCCTGCTTTGACAGGGGCAAACCTTTTCTTGGAGCACTAAAAGCGCCAACAAGTTGCGGAGTCTTCCTGAATTCTTTTGTACGTAGACAATAGAACTTCAGGCATCTTTGGACATCCAAAGTGTCAAGAGATCTCTCCGCCAGAGATGAAGGTAGAGGAAAGAAAGACTTTAGTACTATAGGCTCATTTAGGTGAAAATCCAAAGGGACTTTTGGGATAAATTTCAGATTTGTCCGTAAGATCAAAGATTCCTTTTTGAACTGTAAGAAATGTTCAACAATTGTGAGAGCTTGAAGTTCTCCAACCCTCCTGGCTGACGTTATCGCCAGAAGAAAAGCAATCTTCCATGACCAAAACTTCATGTCCGCTTTATGTATTGGTTCAAAAGGAGCCCTCATGAGATGGGCAAGAACCAGGTTGAGTTGCCAAATTGGAGGAGGAGGCCTCACCGGAGGGAAAGCCCTTAATAGACCCTTCAGGAATTGCTTGATCACCCTTGCGGACCAAAGAGAACGGCCAGAGGTTGTTCGTCTGAACCTAGAGATCGCTGCCTTAATGGAAGAGTGTTGAAGACCTGATTTGGCCAAAGACAATATGTGCGGTAAGATCTTATGAGGAGCATAATTAAAAGGATTAAGATTTTCCTTTTGGCACCATGCACAAAAATGCTTCCATTTTGCACGATAGGTTCTGTTTGTACTAGGAGCCCGAGCTTGAGCTAAAATGTCCTTGCAATCTTGAGGGATATCTAAAGCACTGAATTCCTGGTGCTCAGGAGCCAAGCTGTCAATTGCAGAGAGCTCCGGTCCGGATGCATTACTTGGCCCTGGGACATTGTCAGCAGGGTAGGAATGGGGCGTAGGAGAATATGTTGATCCTGAGACAGAAGGAGGAGCTCTGTGAACTAAAATTGGCGGGGCCAAGCTGGGGCTATCAAAATCATGGTGCAGGGTTCAGTCTTGAGTTTCCTCAGTATCCTTGGTATCAGAGGAATCGGTAGAAAGACGTAAAGAAATGCGCATGACCAGGCTATCGAAAGGGCATTCCCCAATGACCCTCGATGGTGATACCTGCTTGCGTAGAATTGGCATTACTTGTTCTCCGGAGTCGCGAACAGGTCCATAAGAGGAGTGCCCCAACGAGAGAATATTCTTTTGGGAATTCTCTGATCCAATTCCCAATCGTGGGAGACCGACCTTAGGCAGCTCAATGAATCCGCCTCCACATTGAGGGAACCTGGAAGATGTTCTGCTGAGACAGATATCTGGTGATGAATAAACAGTTCCCAGATCTCCTGTGCTTCCCTTGAAAGAAGTTTGGATTTTGTTCCGCCCGGCTTGTTCACATAATGCATGGCCGTTGTGTTGTCTGTACGCACCAGGACTGTAGAATTCCGAATTTTTGGAAGGAAAGCTTGTGGAGCTAAACGAATTGCTCGCAGTTCCAGTAGGTTGATATGAGAGGTACGAAGCTCTGGAGACCAGTGATCGCTCACTTGAAGATCCTGTAATACCACCCCCCAGCCTTCTAGAGAAGCGTCTGTGGTCAGAACGAACGGAGAGGGAGGAACCGTGAAGGAGAGACCTTCCTCGATATTGCTTGTTATAGTTCACCACCTGATTGATGTTGTGTCAAATGTCATGTCAAAGGTTCTTATATAGCGCCTTTTCACCGAAAGGTCTCAAGGCGCTTGCTTTGGGAACCCGTCCTGGCTTTTCCCTGTGAGATAACCCCTACTGGGCATCCAAAAGGTGAAAGCCAGGCATCTCGCCGCGGTTGGGCCGTAGTGGAGATTAAGCAAGCTATTGCCCAGAGTTGTAGAGTGTGAACCCGTGATTCGAGTAGGCACCGAAGCGAGAATTATCGAGTCCATGGACACTTGGGCTCAGACCCTGCCGCGTCGGGAATTGAACTCTGGTCCCGGGTTGATCTCTGCTTCAGGGTCTGACTCCTCTAACCAGTGAGCCACACTTCTCCTCATGACAGGAGTAATCTTTATCCTGTCCTCGAAAGACCCCTCTGCTTGACGCCATTGCAAGTCTAGTTGTTCCTGCAGGGGACGCATGTGAACCCTGCAGTGCGGAATCAGTGCAATGCAAGATGACATCTATCCTATAAGGTATTTGTACTGATGGACTGAAAGAGTTTGTTTCCTTTAAAATCGGTTGGCAGAAAGAATCAGTCTGTTCTGTCTCTCCTCTGAAGGGAAAGCTTTGCAATGAGTTGTATCCAGAATGGCACCCAGAAATCTTGCCGACCCGGACGGAAGAAGGACAGACTTGCTTCTGTTTAGACCTAGACCCAGATGACTGAAAAGTTGAATACAATCCTCGACTGCTTTTGAGGCTGCTTGAGAGGACGGAGCTTTTATCAGCCAGTCGTCCAGGTAGGGAAACACCTGCAGAGACTGTCTTCTGAGAAAAGTTGCCACTGGTGCCAATACCTTTGCAATTATCTGTGGTGCAGATCTTAGTCCGAAAGGTAGGACTCTGAACTGAAAGTGGCTCTTGGCTACTGTGAAGCGAACATACCTCCTGTGAGCCGGATGAATGGGAACAAGAAAATATGCGTTCTCTAGATCCAGAGTTGCCAGGATTTAGGAGACGCAATTTATCCTGGAGAGAAACCATCGAAAAGAGTTTTATGAGATAGGTGTTGAGCTCCCTCAGGTCTAGAATTGGGTGCCACTTTTCTTCTGTCTTGAGAACCAGGAAAAACCTGGAATAGAATCCTTTTCCTCGTTGGGTTTGAGGAACCGATTCTATCGCTCCTTTGATGAGCAGCTGTTGAACTTCGAGACGCAATGATTCAGATGTTTTGATTCCGTGGGGTGAGGAGCTCCGGATGATGGAATTTTTTTTAACTCCATTGTCTGGCCGAATTGTATGATGTTGAGGATCCACCACTCTGAGTTGTGGAGGTATTTTGACATCCTGCTCCCCACTGATGTTACGGGGGGGGGGGGGGGGGGGAGAACAACAGTAGACGTCCTCTTGATGGTTGGCGAGAGAAAGACGCCAATTGACCTTGGCGCTGCAAGTATTGGGGCTAGTATGACAAAGAAACGTTGTTGGTCGCCACCTCTGTATTACGAAAAACCTCTCCCTTTCGCACCCCTGAAAGGAACCTTGCGGTAATGCAATGCCCCCAAGGACCTTGCCGTGTCCGTCTCCTTCTTGATGTCTTGAAGGGCATCATTTATATGCTTCCCAAAAAGCATTTTTGCCGTCATAAGGTAAGTCCAAGATCTTATTTTGAACTTCCTGGCGAAACCAGGTTGCCTGAAGCCAGCCCCGACGCCTTAAAACTGCTGATCCCGCAAGAGCTCGAAAAGCGGTGGTTGCTATGTCCATAGCACAATCTATCACTTCTGAAGATGAACGTTCTCCTTCCTCCAGTATGTTCTTGGCCTCTGCCTTTACACCATCCGGAAGTTGGTCAACAAACAGGGATAAATTGCACCACATTTGGCGATCATATCTACCCAGGGTTGCAAGAGCATTTGCAGCTCGAACTAGAAGACTAGACATTGAGGAGAACCTTTTTCCCACATTGTCCAGGCGTCTCCCATCTTTGTCAGGCAGTGTCATAAGGGGCGCTGATGGATTTTTGGACTTTCTTTGCGCTGCCTGGGAAATAACTGAGTCAGGCTTCGGTTGACCAGTCAGGCAAGTGGGACTGTTTTCTGGAGCTTTATATTTTTTCTCCAGCCGGGAAAGAACAGGAATGACTGTAGCTGGATTCTGCATCACCTTAGTACCTTCCGACCACACATGTTCGACTATCGGTATTGAACGGATGGATTTTCTGTAAGGCTCCTTGAAATTGTAAAGGAAACTGTCTGACTGTATTGTTGTTATAGGAAGACCAAACCTCTTGGACGCCCTCTCCATAAGGTTATGGAAACCTCCAATGTCTGCTGGAGGAGAGTGAACAGGATCCTGCAATGGTGAGGCTGGATCTGGAATAACATACTCGTCCCAATCTCTATCCGGGTCTGGGGGTTGATCTACCTGATGATCTTCATCAGTTGAGTCATCATCACCCTGAATAGCAATAACTTCCTGATGGCTTTCTCTTGGTTCCGGCTCCGAAGCTCGAGAAACATGAGGTGTCACTGTACTTGGAGGAGTAGCAGGAATGGATGGATGAGGAGGCTGCGTTTGCTGGTCCGAAGCTTGGGATGGAAACCTTCCCCTGTAGCATCATCGGCAAGTCCGTTATGAGAGAGGAAGGCATTGCCACCATGTCCGAACAAGATTGTTGTTGAGACCGCTCTTGCTGAACAAAATGGCGTTCCTCCGTATAGTAGTCGTCAGAGTCCGAATCTTGATATTTCACTTGAAGTTGGGATTGGCTATAAGCATCCCCATAAGGGCCATCCTCATCATCCGATTCCTCCTCAAAAAGAAAAGTTGGAGGCAAGGGTGTCACTCTGCGAGGGCATGTCATCTCTGGAGTGATCTGCTGTCTCTTTATAGAAATATGGACCGTTTGAATAGTAGACGACGTCGAGAAGCATGTCGTCGACGGAAACGTCAACGAACTCGTCATCGACCGGACCGTCGACGGAGAGATGGACCTCGTAGACGGTGGACTGATCGTCGACAATGTCTTCGACGAGCTCGACGTCAGAATGATCACAGCTGTCGTTTTCGACGGTCGCTATCTTCGATGTCATCATCGTCGACGCCGAAGATGTAAGCACCATCATCAACGAGAAGGGAACAGGTACCTTAAACGTCGACGAAGATATTACTGCAGCCGCCGTCGACTAAGCTTCTGTCGACGGAGCTGTAACTGAACCAAAGTGTAGTTTGGATGTCGTCAACGTACCAGATGTTTTTGTCATCGACCAAATTATTTTCTCATCCAATTTTCCTTCCTGAGGGACAGTAGAAGGTTTCTTGAATACCTTCTTTTCAGATGGTGGAGAAGCAATAAAAGGGGTTTTCTGTACCTTCTTTGATGGCTGTGTCTCCGCAGTCTGTCCCAGCCTCTCCTTTACACCTCGGTGAGGAGATTGTTTGGGACTGGGCCTTTCAGACCTATCAGAGGTCTTTTGCAAGGCCTTAACAGGGGGCTCAGATGATGTTGAAGGGGAGGACCTACACCTTTTCTTGGATCTTCTGGAGGATGCAGCCGAGGAAGAATCCTCACTGTCGGATGATAGAACCTCCTTACGAGACTTCATTTTCTGCAACCAGGTTAACAAGCGACCTTCCCTGTCTCTCAAGGTCTTCCGTTATCAGACATAGTAGAGTAGAAAAAGAAGAAAATTCCAAAACTGAAAAGAAATCTGAGCAGAGCTCAGTGGAGACTCCCTTAGCACAACGTGCGGTAGAAAATCTGAGGCTCTCAGGAGGGTTCTATGGGGTGAGGCTATTCTGATTGGTTGTTGCAATTTCTTTTGGTCTCTTTTACAAAGAGAGGCGGATAGGCTACAAAATGAGATGAGGCTTAGGCCATTCTTTCACTTTTGTACCTACTGCTATGGTATTTTTCTATTACCGAGGCTCCCATTCCGACGACGGGAGAATGATACAAAGCATGGGAATCTATGAAAGTCCAATACTGGGGCAAGTACACAATTCTTCAGCATACAGCGAGGGGTAAGACAGGACAGTGTCCTTGCACCTTTTCATTTTTTTCTTCTCATTATATATAGTGTAGGTGATGTACCAGCCATCCAATGTAAAGATCTTCCACGGGTGGGACACCATCCTGTCCTGCCCCTCCTCTATGCGGAGGATGCCATTCTTATAGCTCGAGTTTACTTTCTTACACATTTTGTTGAGTATATGCATGGCTGTGGTCTGCTAGTCAACCAATTTTAAACATTTACTCTGAAATGTGGTTAGAGAACAGCAACCTGTTGTGATATAAAAATGAAGTACATTGTTTTTACAAACACTTTTTATATTTAGGCATATTTGATGAAGAAACTCATGAATTCATGCTATTTCTACCAGGAAGCTACAATTTAATAGGGCATGTATGACCTTATGAAACTTGGCCAGAAGATTGGGCACAAATCCCCCTCTGATGAAATGATAAAGATCTACAAAAACAAATGTTTGAGTGTGGCATTATATAGAGTGGGAGTTTGGGGACATACCAAATATATGGCACTGCAGACAGTGTAAAATTAATTTTCAAGGTACCTTCTTGAAACCCTTAAGGTTGCCTCTGTACACGTTTGTCATGTAGAATTGGGGGTTACGTTCCTTACAAATTTAATAATGTTGCAGCCCATTTCATTATGGCATAAAATCTTGATATCAGAATATACTGGCTTAAATCGTGGCATCACGTCTTTTTTGACCAGAGCGATCCCGATTATTATGAGAAGCCCAAATCCTTGGAATACATTAATAGAAAAGATTTGAAAAATGAATGTATGGTGCATCTCAAGAACCTTAGACTAACCACTGAAATTTTAAAGTCTAGTGTTTTAAAAAATCAGCTTATTTTAACAACCTATGAAATGCAACCCTATTTTAAATTTGTATTAAATGAGCTTCCCTGATAATGAATGATTGGTCTGTAAAATTAACAAACTGCCCTTGTGATTGCCTGATGGCACAGAGTACTATGCACGTAGTCCTCTTTTGCAAATTTTATACTAACTTGAGAAAATGCTACATTTTACCTGTTTTAAGACCGCCTAATTTTACACAATTTCGTCCTGCTTATCTTTATTTACATTCACCGTCTACCATGGAGATTTGTTGTAGCATGCCAAGTTTTTTGTGGGCTGTATTCTACGCTATGAAGAAAATGTTACATTGTTCTTGAATAGTACTTTGGTACGGTTTAAAAGAAATTACCTGATTCATGAATTGCTTTTATTTTTTGTTTTAAGATTTTAAAATGTTAACAATGTTTTTTGTAATGATTTTATTAGGTAATCATATGATGTATTGAAATTGAATTGACAAAACGGAGGCGGGAAGAGAGAGTGGTTTAAAGCACTCATTCTCTAGGATCTAGAGAGTGGTCCTTAACCTGTGGTCTGGGCACCCCTGTGGGTCCGTAAAGCCTACTCAGGGGATCAGTGGCTGCTTTTAAATAAAACATTTTAAACATATTAATAGAGTGTATATAAAGAACCAAAATGTAAAGTGAACATTTTAAAATGTTCTATAAATGTTCAATAATTTGAAACTGAAGGCTAAAAATTAAGTTAGTATCCTAAGATTGATTTGTGTGAGCAGTGCAAGTGCATCAGATTATATTATGAACAATGTGTGGCCTAAACTGATTTTAGAAAAGCTTCAACCCTCCCACTAAAAGACTTTAAAAAAAAAAATTGTAAATTAAACAACATTTCTTAATTTGTGTATTTGTTTGATGAATGCTTGCTTCTGTTTTTTGTGTGCATTGTTTTGCAGTATAATTTTTTTTTTAAAAGACAGTCAAATCCTGACCGCATTTTAGCACTTCTTTTTAAACTAACTTTCAGCCATTCTGCACACCAGCCGTTCTGCTGTACAACATGGCTAAAAAACTCACTGATAAAGCTAAGTAACTGTCATATATACAAACGCTATTTAGCTTTTTCAGTGTTTTATTGTGATGGGCTGCAGGTGGGATGGGGAAACAACAACAGGTGAGAGGGAAGGGCAGAGACACTGGGAAAGCAACAATGAGTGGGAGGCTTTTCAGCCAAAAGCACTTCCAATGCTGGTATTTTTTTTTTTTAGTAATGCTGGTATTTTTTTA
This sequence comes from Lissotriton vulgaris, assembly GCF_964263255.1. Lineage (NCBI taxonomy): Eukaryota > Metazoa > Chordata > Amphibia > Caudata > Salamandridae > Lissotriton > Lissotriton vulgaris. Next base: position 1,503,945,328 of record NC_141695.1, on the reverse strand, counting down.
GTAAGGCAAGACAAAAAACAACAGGACTCAGAATGCAATATGCTAGGAGCTGAAAAGCAAGGAGTCGCTGACGGTCCTATTGAAATTTCCTTGTGTGATTCACAAAGTACTCAACCATACCAGTTACTAAGTGTTGTCTTAATCAAATACTGACCTTGATTGGTAATCCACCAGATCGGAATGCTGCCAGAGTTGCTAGAGAATTGCCCTACAACATTCAAAGCCTCATCAAACCTTGTAAGTGTGATTTCAGCGCAATTATAACAATACAAATTACCTCGACATACAATATATGGAAAACATCTAGTGCCTATGATCTAATATAGGGGCTTGTTCGTATGTACTAAGTTTTGTCGAGAAATCATTTGTTTCCAAATAAATGCATTTTCAACCAGTGGTGAAGGAGCCACACATCATGCCAATTGGGGATGGATCCAGTTGTCAGCAGTGGTGTGTAGATACGAATATTAAACAGCCTTTTCCAAACAAGAGCAGCATCCGTGCTCTATTTGGACCATTCTTACCATAAGAGTGTCCATATAAATATATATATATATATATATATATCTTTTCAGATCATATACATCTGTGGTAGCACGTCAAACAATACAACCAGGGATGTAGGAACAAGCAACACTTCTTCCATGAAATCACTAGCAGATGAATTTACGTGTACAGCATAGAAAATTCAGAATGAAATTAGTGCACACTAATAAAAAAAGCAATGGTGCATTAAATCAACAGCAAATTAGTTTACAATGTGTGCAGCAACTAGAAAAGTAGAATTAAATCAGTGCACACTTAAAAAAAGCAACTCCAATCAAAATGAAGCAATCAGTATTTGGTCCATGCTCTAAAGAAGGGAGAAAGGAAAGAAGAGGAAGTAAAACTGGCATTCGAGACCAATCAGGAGGCATCAAGTAAGAGTGAGAATGAAGCAAAAGAATCGTTAGCAGTGGGCTGACTCCAAGCCTCTTTTTAGTAAACAAAATGTCTTGCAAGTAAATGTCTTGAACGACACCTAAATATGAAGGAAGAAGTGCAAGCCTCTCTGTTTAAGGAGCAGACTTTGCTTCAACAGTCATACAAAGGCAAAGGATTCTAACATGCATTTTGTTTGGGTGGGTGGGTGGGAGCAGACTCCTTAACCTGGTTGGGATTGTATTTGCCAAGCTGGATTAGGGGCACAAAACCAGGATAAACTCAATCCAAAAATAAGTCAGAGTTGAGCAGGTGAGGGATTTTCTCAAGGCCTGCTCTCTGACCTCACAGCTGCGCAGATACATTCTAATGTTAGCTATTCTTAATGAGGTTTCCGTCATCAATAACAATGTGTTTTTAATAACATAGAAAGCATTCACTGACTATTTGACGTTACCTGGCTTAGATTTTTTTTTCTTCTTTTTCTTCTTTTTTGCCTTAAATCTTAAAAGGTCCTTGGATTTTTTCTCTTTGCTCTTCTTTTCCTTTAAACCTAAAGTAAAATTTAAGTTTACATTTCATATAGTTTATCTCGTCAGTTCATCACAGTAAACTAAAATGTTTATCTTGATGAGTCAATCAATTTCACTTTATTTGACCTTACACAATAAGATCATAAAAGTACAATAATTCATAAAAGATGCATCGTTTGATCTGTTACATTCCATAACGTTTCGATAGATAAGTACAGATACGAGCCATCTTTATACTTTGAATAAAACACTATGTTAATACCCACCAAATTCATCCAATGTATAATAAGAAAAGGGTAAAACGGTACCAAAGCAAGTACAAAAACATACAATTATTAAACCAATTATTTTTCTATTTGCTAAAACTAAATAATACAAATAAAACCAGTTAAAAAAAACTAAGTCTAAAAGGGAAGCACCCTGTTTAAAACATGCTTAAATCACTTGATATATAATATAAAGTGCAAAACAGTGCTACAAACGACTAAAGTGCAAATTATGACCCAATCAATCTCCTATTTGATAACACCAGACATAAAAAGGATGCAAGACAAAATTTTACATAAAGATAAGGGAGCGTTTGGAGGAAAGACAAAGCCGGGCGGCATTGTACAGTTATGTTTCAGAAGCAAGGGCCAGATGTACTGTTTCCGCTCATATATAAATGTACAGAAAAATATCAAATGAAGGATAGGTTAAGGGGAGGTGCCATCAAAGGGGCAGACTGGCAGTAGGTTAATTAAGTATGTCCCAACAGAAAACCCGAGCAGGCAAGGGATAAGGTTTAGTCTGAATCGTACAAGTACATATTGGTGTTGGGGATTTGTGACAGAGACCAGGTATGAGTTAGCTTCTCCAGGAATAGGTGGAAGGGCCAAATAGACTGCTACCATGGTTTTATTACATTTAAGAGGATGCCTTTGTAATCTATATACTTTCAAGTCTTATTTAATTTCAGCATTTGGGGTATTCAAGCAGTTAAGCGGGTCATAAAATAGAGAATCAAAGCCTCGTGTTGACAAGGTATACTTAACATAAAGCCATGGGTCCTTGTGCACCTGCTCAGGGTTTAAACAGCCCCTTATGATATTTTAAGTCAGTCCCACTGTGTCCCTCCTCCAGATTAAATGCAATAGTAGGACCTGGGCAATGAATATTAAATCTGATATAAACAGGGCATAGTGTAATTTGAGCATCCTTTCGGGAGGGATAATTTGCAAAAAAGGCATCCTCTTTCTGTTTCGCATGAGCTTTAGCTGTTCCCTATATTCCTGCTCCATATGTAGCTGATTCATTTTAATAGGTTCCAAAGGCATTGTACCCAGCTTTTTCAAGAAAGAAAATATGGCGTTTGTGCTCTTTTCTGGTGCATTCCATCTATTCTCTACCATGGTTAACTAAGTCCCCAAACTATTAAAAAGTACACCCAAACATAAAAAAGACTTGCTGAGTTCAATTTTCCGAGAAGCAATAAAAAATGACTGTAATCTTTTGGGTTGTTTCCCCACAATTAAAACATAGGTTTTGGATTAATTAACCTGGAGATCTAGTGCAGCCATATAGGACACATAATTATGCATTCAGTTCATTTCAGTTCATAAACTTTTATTCGGTTGCATGTAACGTAACCATAAAAAGTACAAGAATAAAATGTTACAGTGAATATAAAGAACTCAATGTATGTTACATTAAAAACAATAAAAAGACTTTAAACATTAAAAACCATTGGTTAAAAACAATTCATTGGGATACCAAACAGGTAAACAAGCAAAATAAAAAACTTCATTGTTTACAGCGGATTTTTAGACATGATTTTAAAAAGCAAGCTACACATTCATTGCAATGCTAAGCAAGTCCTGGCTATCAATACAGCGGTGTCTGCATATTGTGGAGAAGTGTGGCTCAATGGTTAGAGCAGCAGACTCTGATGCAGAGGTCTGACCCGGGAACAGTGTTCAATTTCCGCCTCGGCGGGTCTTGGGCTCAATTTCCTCGGAACAGATAATTCTCGCCTCGTGCCTATTCTAAACTCTGGGCAATAACTTGCTTAATCTCCACAACGGGCCCAACAGAGCTGGGACGCCTGGCTTCACCTTTGGGGTGCCCAGGAGTGGGCATTTCACAGGGAAAAGCCAGGAAGGGTTCCACAGTGGTATGCGTACGTCTCAGGGTATAAGTGCGCTATACAAGTATGAATTCATTTCATTTATAACAGAAAGGGGTCCTTTTTATGTTTGGGAACATCAGCTACATCATGGTCCACTGCCGTTTCAAAGCCGTTAGTGTAGAGAGAGAACAGAAAAGGGGCTAGTACACACACCTGCCTGACACCTCTTAAGTTAAAGAAAGATCGTGTACATTCACTCTGGCTACTGTATCTAACGCATGCAGAGGACTGGGAAGAAAGTGGTTGAATGAAGAATATTAGTGTCATCCACACCCATGTCTTTCAAGATATTCCATAATTTATTAAGGGAAACCGAGTCGAAGGCTGCGGAGAGATCCATAAATGCCATAAAAACATTTTCTTTTATGCGGGTGTACTTGGCTGTAATTAAATTCAAGTTTAAGCACTTCCTCTCCGGTCAGGAATCGACGCCTCTCCTGCCTGCGCAAGCATCCAGGTCCCGATGCATCATCTCCCCGGAAGCAAGGAACCGATGCTGCAACGAGCCAACAACGCCGCATCTCCCTGACGCCGTGAGCTGTCTTTGTTTTCACGTTTCCCAGGTACTGTTCTCTGTGGGTCTGTTTTGACTCCGGGTCCGACACCGCGCACCTCGTGGTCGGCACTGTACTTTGGGATTTCTTTTGACCTTGACGTCGTGATAACTCCCGTTGGGGTTATCTGTTGCTAAAGACTGCTTTTAAGTGAATAACCTATTTTTGAACTATTTCTACCATCTTGAAGAATTATTGAGTACAGTATTGTGGATTTTTTTTGTGGTCTTGTGATAAGCCTATATAAAGAATACTTATTTTTATAAAACCTCTGTGGTGTCCATCTGTAGTGTTTTCACTGTATTACTGTATGTGTTCACAAATGCTTAACACACTGCCTCTGAGATAAGCCTGTCTGCTTGCGCCAAGCTACCAAGGGGGTGAGCAGGGGCTATCCAATATTTAATGCAAAAAAGAGGAGGAGCAAGAAGGCATCCCTGCTGAGTTCTTCGTTCAAGCAGGAAGGCTCGTGTTTGACTACCATTAATGTGGAAATGGTTGCATTATATGCTGCTAGTAACAAGCCAATAAACTTGGGACCGAATCCAAAGGCCATGAACATTTTTGTGAGACATCTCCAGTCCACTGGATCAAAGGCTTTTATGGTGTTTAATGATGCCAGTATAATTTTTCTTTCGATTTTGTCATTCAGGAGGGCTATTGTACAAAGATTATCTCATGTGTTGGCCGACTCTTGATGAAGCCCATTTGAATTGGATTTATAAGGGCTGGAAAACAGGATAATATTCAATTTGTAGTATGTTGGTCTATATTATGCAATGCTACGAGCCTATACAACTGGCAATACTTGCTAGATGAGATGCTAGAATACAGACAAAAGCCTTCTAAAAGTACCCTGTGAATCCAGCAGTTTCTAGTGCCTTGTGTGGGTTTATCTGCAAGGACATCCAACCTCCTCTTCAGGAAGGGATTTTCGATTTCTTCTGAGTTAGGTATAGCTTCAGCATAGGGGTGGAAGTCAGGTATTCATATTGCTCACCATCACTAAACTTTCCAGAAAAATAAAGTTATTCATAATAGTTACCAGGTGGGTCCAATTTCTCCTCTTCATTTTAATTAGTTGGTCTTATGATGAAATATTATCCCCTATATAGCTATTTTCAAGCTTCTGGCAAAGTGGTTTCACAAACTAGGAGCCCGTTTTGTTACCCTGATCATAGGACCATTAATGTAAGTGGACAAGAGTAAGTTTCACTGCATTGGTTGGGACAGTATTAGATCTACCCTTTAGCAGAATGATCTGCCTCTGAAGAGTTACAGTTGGAGCTGCTTTGTGGCCCTCTTCCATTATCCACAGTGCCTCATTTGAGAGAGTTTGTTCTCGGTTTCAAATTGTTTTGTGTGTAACCACTGCTACAATACGTTTGTCCCTAGTTACAGCCTTAAATGCACCTCTTTTGCATGCTTGGCTTATATCCTCAGTTGTATTGAACTAAACATTCTTAAATGTGTGCTTTAAATTCTTCCTTCAGGACCGAGTCCTTACGTAAGGAGGGGTTAAAAATCCATAGTTCTTGTGAATATGTCCTTGCGTCCCAGGTGAGGCCCAATTCTAAAAGAGTGTGATCTGAAATTATTAGGCGAATTATGACATCATTGACCAGTAGCATTGATTCATTGCTTACTTGTGGAAAATTATCCTTGAACAGGATATGTGTATATGTGAGAAATAGGAGTAGTCTTTTTGACCTAGACTGAATTCTCTGCAAATGTCTCTTGGTCCCAAAGACTGTTTAAGGGTTCTAGAGAATGTTCCTACTCTTGGATGATTTCCATTGATCGGTATGCCTTCAAAACACATACTGAATTAAAGTCTCCCATCAATACAAGGTCTCCTTTTGTAGATTGCCCTAAGATGTTTAGGAACTAAAGCAGGCATGTACCTTTGCAAACATGGAGAGAATATATTGTCTATAAATAACAAAAGAGGGAGTGGAGAGGTGGTGTCTTACACGTACACCGGGGGTGGATTTGACCTCCCCTTGTAATTATTCATAAACAATAGGATCCACCCATGAAGGATTATGGTCGCGAATTAGTTAAATGCAGGGTCATGTGCATTACCTATATTGGTGGGAAGCAAATAGTGTTTCTTAAGTACTCCTCACACCAAAAGGGCCCGTGGCTCACGGAGCCGCGAGGAGGAGACGTCTGTACAAGGTGGTACCCTGATACATAGTGCAATCAGCACCTTGTCCCCCTCGTTTGTAAGGCTCATGAGGCACCCGGCTGCCATACAACAAATTACACTTGGAAATTCCTTTTGGTATAGTATTTTAGATTTAGACCATTGGTCTTCTACATGTAGCATTCACTACCTGTTCATCTGGCACTCCAACACTGATGACATTGTCATACAAGTTGTGTGAGTAGGGTAGGGATCTGTTAACCTGTTCTGAAGAAGCAGCAAGCTCCGAAACAGGTTGACACACACATGAGGTCTTGTACATTGACACAACATACCTCCGTCTCGCACCTTTTTGACAATACCGGCACCATGGAATATTAAAGTTTTCTACTCCACAGGAGCTAGGCATTTTTTACCATTCACTTTTCACTCACTCTTGACCCTTCCTCTCACTCATTTTCACACCACACATAGTGAATAATATCAGTGCTCCCACAGATCCGCAGGTAGTAGCTCGCCGCGTTCCGTAGAGGGGCGTGAATACCCCTTTGATGAAGCATGACACAAAGGGCCCTTTTGGTATGGTAGGGGTATTTAAGAAACACCATGTGCTTCCCAACAATGTAGATAGTGCACATGATCCTGAATTTAAGTAATTCTCTACCATAATCCTTCAGCAGTGGATCCTATTGTTTATGAATAAGAGCATATATTGTCACCATAGGGATTTGTTGCTGTTGTACGTAATCTGGTCACCATAATAAACCAGCCATCGCCATCTGCTTTCTGGATAGTCCGGGAAAAATCCAGGGAATTGTGGAAGAGAGCAACTCCATATATTTCATGTGTGCTGAGGATAAAAAAAAAAATACGATGTGCCCTATGCTTTAATCAAAACTCGTCCTGTTTTCGCAAATGTGTTTCTTTCAGCAGCATCACGTCAAAGCAGCTTTTCCATATAAACAGCCAAAATCTAGTAATTTTATTTGCAAAGTTAAGACACTAGATTTAATTATATGATTATGAAATTGGTTTGTTAGAAGCGGAGTCCTGGGATTGGTAATTAGATCATTTAAACTTTCCTCTGCTGTATGAACTCCTTAATTTGTAGCTTTATAAATGAAAACAGCAGTCTGCTGTACTGTATTTTCATGAAGTGTCTGGATGACTCCTTTCCTCCTCTTTCCCGAATAAAAACCTATTGTATAAGCAGTGAGCTATAAGCCCAGTGTGGTTGATGGGCAGTGAGATTTGTAGACTCTTATTTGACAGCGGACTACCATGTACCTAACGCAGTCGGCTCATGCTGGCACACTTTATATAGACTATGACTTGTTACAGCTGTTGGGGCTTCAAATCATCACCAAAAGAAGTAGACTCAACTAGTATCCAGCTGAGAAGAAACATGTTTTCACTTCAATTCAAGTCACTAGCTGGATCCCATAACTGTTGTAATAAGTGAGTTTTATTTCAGCGTCTTTAACCTGGTTTGTCATTTTTCTTCCTTTGTACTTCTTATTTTGGCCTCGCCCAGGTGGGCAGCGAAAGTTCTTGATCTGCGGTTCTATTTCGTCCATCACTTGTAGGAGTGACGAACAAGTTACTTACCTTTGGTAACGATATATCTGTAAGAAACAGTAGTTAGTATTAGATTCCTTACCTTAGAATATCTCCAGGCGTCAGACTGGATCCAGAAATGTTTGCGTAGCAATACCCCTGCGCGTCGTCAGGCGTCGTCTCTGGCTCCGCGTCCGTTGTCGGCGTCGTCTGCGCCGGAATGACGTCGGAGTACTTAGACGCCGCCCATGCGCGCTGACGTCAGTTCTTAGCCACAGCTTTTCCGCGCCAGATACGCAGAGCCATGCTAGAACCAACACTGGTGCCAAGAAACTATGGCCCTGAAAGGGGAAGAACCTTAACCCTAGGTATCAGTTCGCAGAACGGGGAGGATGGGCGGGGCGGTAAGGAATCTAATACCAACTACTGTTTCTTACAGATATATCGTTACCGAAGGTAAGTAACTTGTTCATCTGAAAGAAACACGTTAGTATTAAGATTCCTTACCTTAGAATAGATACCCCAGCAATACCAACCCCGGTAGTGGGTCTGCGAACCAATACTCACACCAGGAAGTCCTGGAGGACGGAACTGCCAAAGAAGCCATCCCTCCGGACCTGACTGTCCAGGCAGTAGTGCCTCGCAAAGGTGTGCAGCGAGGCCCACGTAGCCGCCTGGCAAATGTCCTGCAAGGGGACTCTCCGACCCAGGGCAGTAGTCGCACCGTGGCCCGAGTGGAATGGGCCCTCAACCCAACTGGAGGCTCCTTTCTAGCCAAGGAGTAGCACGCCTTGATGCATAAGAAGACCCACCGAGAGATGGTCCGTTTATGCACCGCCCGTCCCTTCTTCGCACCCTCGTAGCCAACAAAGAGTTGGTCGTCCACCCGGAACTGGCGTGTGGGATCCACATAGAATGAAAGCGCACGTTTTGGGTCGAGGCGATGGAGCAGCTCTTCATCCTTTGAGGGATGCGGAGGCCAGAAGAAGGAGGGCAAGGTGATGGACTGCCCGATGTGGAAAGCAGAGACTACCTTGGGCAGGAAAGATGGTTTGGTACGCAACACCACTTTGTCCGGATGCACAGACAGGAAGGGAGGTTTGCAAGATAGAGCCTGGAGCTCACTCACCCTTCTGGCAGAGGTGATGGCAACCAGGAAGGCTGTCGTCAAGGTCAGAAGACGGAGAGGACAAGAGTGAAGTGGCTCAAAGGGAGCGCACATCAGGAAAGTAAGAACTAGGTTCAAGTCCCACTGAGGCATCACAAAAGGGACAGGTGGAAACATGTGCGTGATGCCCTTCAGAAAACGAGTTACTATAGGGGACTTGAACAAAGAAGGTTGATCAGGTAGCCTGAGGAAGGCCGAATGGGCGGAAAGGTAGCCCTTGAGAGTGCCCAGAGCAGAGCCCTGCTGGGCAAGAGAAAGAAGGAAGAGAACAACTTCAGAAAGAGGGGCAGAAAGGGGATCCACAGCCTTTGCTGTGCACCATGCCACAAATTTGTTCCACCGGCAGGCGTATACAGTCTTAGTGGAGGGACGCCTGGCTGCCAGAATAACAAACTTCAGGAGGCAAGTCAAATGGCCTCAACTGCCGCCGCTCAATCTCCAAGCATGGAGGTGGAGACTGGACAGGTTCGGGTGGAGGACCGTCCCCTGCTGCTGCGACAGAAGGTCCTCCTGAAGAGGCAGACGGATCGGGGACCGACTGACATGTTGAGTAGCTCGGGATACCAGAACCTTCGAGCCCAGTCCAGACCCACAAGGATGACCTGGGCCCGGTCGCGCCTGATCTTCTTCAGCACTCTGGGCAGAAGTGGTATAGGCAGAAAGGCGTATAACAGACCGCAACTCCACTTGCGACGAAATGCGTCGCCGAGCGAGTGCTGCCTTGGAAATTCCAACGCGCAGAACTGATGACATTGCGCGTTCTCTTCGGTGGCGAATAGATCTAACCAAGGCTCTCCCCACTGCAGAAAGATGCCTTGCGCCACGTCCGAGTTCAGACGCCATTCGTGATCCATCGAGCACCGTCGGCTGAGTTCGTTCGCCCTGGCGTTCAGAGAACCCGCCAGGTGGTGAACCACCAGGGTCACGCCCTGATGTTCCAGCCACTGCCAGAGCCTCAGAGCCTCTTGACAGAGGGTCCAGGACCCCACACCGCCCTGTTTGTTGCAGTACCACATGGCGGTGGTGTTGTCCGTGAACACCTGCACCACACTACCCGGACAGAGGCGAGGAATGCTTTCAGTGCTAGATGAATCGCCCTCAGCTCCAGAAGGTGGATATGGAGCTGGGACTCCGCCGGAGACCAGAAGCCTCTGATCTCCGCCTCTCCCATGTGGCCTCCCCTGCCCTGGATGGACGCGTCCGTCACAACTACGTGCTCCGGTTGGGGAAGGGAGAGGGATCTGCAGTTGACCCAATCGCGGTCCGTGAGCCACCACTGCAACTGTCTCGCAGTGCCCTCCAAGGTCAGGACATGGTCAGACAGGTTGCCCTGATGCTGGGCCCACTGAAACTTCAGGTCCCACTGCAGAGCCCGCATCCGCCACTGGGCGTGATGCACCAGAAGGATGCAGGAAGCCATCAGCCCCAGGAGCCGCAGCGTCAACCTGACCGAAACCCGGGATAACGGCTGGAAGATGGGAATCAAAGCCTGAATATCCCGGACTCGCTGCTCGGGAGGAAAAACCCGAAACTGCGCCGAGTCCAGAACAGCTCCGATGAAGAGGAGCTTTTGGGAGGGGGACAGGTGTGATTTCGGCACGTTGATGGAAAACCCCAGCAGGTGCAGGAGATACGACGTAATCTGGAGGTGGTTGACGACTGTTTGGGGCGAGCCCGCCTTCAACAACCAGTCGTCGAGGTAGGGGAAGACTGAAACCCCTAACCTGCGCAGATGAGCTGCGACCACCGTCATCACTTACGTGAACTCTGTGGGGCGCTGGTAAGGCCAAAGGGGAGCACGGTGAACTGAAAATGCTCGAGGCCTACCGTGAACCGCAGGTAACGTCGGTGGGCCGGCAGGACGGGGATGTGAAAGTAGGCGTCCTGCAAGTCCAACGCCACCATCCAGTCTTGCGGGTCTAGGGCAGCCAAGACTTGAGCCAAAGTCAACATTTTGAACTTCTACTTCCGGAGGAAGCCGTTGACGCTCCGTAGGTCCAAGATAGGGCGTAGGCCCCCTTTGCCCTTCTTGGGTAACAGAAAGTAGTGGGAGTAGCAACCACACCCTACTTCTGGCCCAGGAACGCGCTAGATGGCCCCCTTGGCCAAGAGGGCCGTAACTTCCTCCTGCAGAAGTTGCAAGTGGTCCCCCAACACGCGGTGGTACTGCGGTGGCATGGCTGGAGGGGTCGACTCGAAGGGGAGGGAGTAGCCCCTTCGGACGATTTGCAGCACCCACCTGTCCGATGTGACTGTGCACCAGTGGAAGAGGTGATGGCGGACCCTGCCCCCCCACCGGCGTCACATGGGCCTGAAAACTCGGACTAGGAAGGTTTTGAGGCGGGTGCTGCGGGAGCGGGTGCGGACTGGCCTCGCCTTGGACCCCGACCGCCTCCCCGGCGGTTCCCACGGCCGCCACCGCGCTGGACATTCTGTTGCGGCGTGTGGCTGATGGTCCGTGTGGGGGCGCCCCTTCCTTGGCCACAAAAGGAGCGAAAGGCACCAATTTGCTGGCACGGGGCCGAGAGGCCCAAGGACTTGGCCGTAGCCCTGGAGTCCTTAAAGCGCTTAAGCGCGTGGTCTGCCTGGTCGCCAAACAGGCAACGGCCATCAAACGGCATGTCCAGAAGCATGGCCTGGACATCGGCCGAAAAATTGGCACACCGTAGCCAGGCGTGGCGTCTGACCGCCACTGTCGTGGCCATTGCTCTGCCTAGCGTATCGGTGGTATCCAGTCCGCACCTGATAGAGTACCGTGCCGCATCTCGACCCTCCGCTAGGGCTTGGGCGAGTTTAGCCCTGACCTCCTCAGGGCATTGTGGCAGCACGTCCGCAACCGTGTCCCACAGGGTGTGGGTGTAGCGGCCCAAGAGGCATGCAGTGTTGACTGACCGCAGTCCCAGACTAAGGGACGAGAACACCTTCTTGCCAAATTGTTCAAACCTCTTGGATTACCTGTCGGGAGGGGCCGACGGGAACGCGGTCTGGGAGTTAGAGGCCTGCATAACCAGGCTCTCGGGGGTTGGATGGGTCGACAGGAAGCTTGGGTCACCCGGAGCCGGGCGGTAGCGTCTGGCCACGTTCCTGTCCACAGGCTGTCCTGAGGCGGGCTTGGACCAGGTGCCCAGCAGAACGTCACATAAGGCCTCATTGAACGGCAGCAGAGGCTCGACCGAGCTTGACTGCGGTTTGAGGACCTCGGTGAGGAGATTAGTCCTCACGGCCGCTGAGGGGAGCGTAAGGTTTAAGGCCTTAGCCGCGCATCAGAACTACGCTATAGGCTGCCCTCTCCTCCGTAGCCACGGTTGGAGGGGAGACAAAACCAGTGTCCGGAGAGAGATCCAGGCCGCTGGCTTCCCCAAGCTCCTCTGTCCAGTCCGCTTGGTCCCGACACTCCTGTGTCAGAGGGTCCTCAGACCCATCCCAGTCCTCTTCGTCACCCGATGCTTGGTAGCCAGGATCAACAATTGGGGCCCGTTCATTAAAGTAGAATGTACCCAAAGCTGTCTCGTACGGCGCCCAACGGGGCCGTGTCGACGGCTGAACGGGATTGACAGAAGAACTGGGGCCGGAGTCGGCTGAAGTCGGCGCCGGTGGTGACACCCTTGGGGGCGGCGCCGGTGAGGTCGTAAGGTCGACCCGGACCCGGATCCGGAGTCGGATCCGGCCGGGGCCGGCGGCGCCGAGGCCAAAGCCGTCTGCGTCGGTGCCGAAGCACGCGACCCGCCAGGCCCCGGAGCCGGACCCACTGGGCCCAAAGGCGCCGTGGGGTCCGGTGGAGAAGAGAGAGACCTCATGGCCATGAGGTATCGCTCGATCTCCTCCGGCGTCGCACCCTGTTGAGGGACCCGAAGGTGTGGGGCAGGATGCGGCGCTAGCGACAGCTGCAGAGCCACGTGGGTGGTGCCACCCAAAACCCCGGCCACGTGGGGCGAGCGTCGGGGGCGGTCGGAGGAGCGATGACGCCGCTCAGACCTCTTATGCCTCTTACCTGAGGAGGAACCAGAAGACCGATGCCGACTTCCACAGCTGCGAGGGCTCCGTCCCCGCAACCGATCCCTCGACCTCCCATGGGACCGGGACCTCGAATGGCGCGGGGCAAACTGTCGGAGCTCTAGCCGTTTGCGGGACCGCTCCCGCCTAGCCTTCGACGTCCGAGCTCGACGGTCGGAGCAGGAACGGTCGTCGTGGTCGAGGCCTAGGCACTGCAGTCACCGGCGATGGGGGTCGGTACTCGACATCAGTCGACTACACTTCGAGCAGGGTTTGAACCCGGGCATCCCTACCGGCACCTGAAGAGTCGAGAGCGACTCGAAGAAGATCAAAAAAGTTTTAGTCAAAAAGTGACTAAGGGGTAGAGCTTCACCGGATCTGCGCTAGCTGGCGCGGAAAAAAGAACTGACGTCAGCGCGCATGGGCGGCGGCGAAGTACTCCGACGTCATTCAGGCGCAGACGACGCCGACGACGGACGCGGAGCCAGAGACGACGACTGACGACGCACAGAGGTATTGCTACGCAAAAATTTCCGGATCCAGTCTGACGCCTGTGGATAATCTAAGGTAAGGAATCTAATACTAACGTGTTTCTCTCAGATTTAGTGGGATACTCAATACTAGGGCTGTGGCATCTAATGGTGGTGGGTCCAGTTGTTATACTTAAAAGCAATGTTAAAAGGCTAAGTCAATTGATATTTTACTTTTTTACTCAATTTCTCTATTAGAGGGTGGAACTGCTGTCTTCATATGAGGGTCGCTGGCGCTGCATCTTGAAACAGGGAATCTAGGTCTGTGTGTAGTGCTGTAATTGAGGTTTAAGTCAGTCAAGTTTGGCCGGGCTTTTGTTCATGTATAACCTAATTTCTTTCTTCAAATCCGCTTTAAAGGTTCGGAAACTGTTCATGAGGTCTTTTGTGATCATATTTTCCTTAGCTGTATGAGGGCTTCCTGTTACCATTGCCTCTTTATGTGTTAAGAAAGGGTTGGGTGTTCATTTAAAGTACCATAAAAGTTATTCACCTTACTCTGTGCTTGTGGTTAGGAAGCCAGAGCCTAGATTACATTAGCCTCAGTACAACACCGGTGGCTGGTGCATATGTGGAGTGGTGTGGCTCACTGGTTAGAGGCGGCAGACCCAGAAGCAGAGGTCGGCCCGGGACCAGGGTTCGATTCCCGACGCGGCAGGGTCTTGGGCCATGGTCAGCGGACTCGATAATTCTCGCCTCGGTGCCTACTCCAACCATGGGTCCCACTCAGCAACTCTGGGCAATAGCTTGCTTAATCTCTACTAACGCCCCCATCAGCGCCGGGGATGCTTGTCTTCACCTTGGAGATGCCCAGGAGGGACCATCTCACAGGGAAAGCCAGGATGGGTTCCCCAGCGGTATACAGCGCCGGGACGCCCCTTTGCTGGGGCAGCTGTGCGCTTTACAAGTATACGACATTTAACATTTAACATATGTGTCCCTCCTAGATTTATCTATTATAATTAAGCCTCCGTTTTTACATTTTTTTTTTACAGATAAATACAGACAGAAAACAATGTTTTCTGTCTGCATTTATTTTAAAAAAAAGGATAAATACAGAAAATAGTTCTGCTTTTAAGTGACTCTCGAAGAAGTCTTTTATGAATTATAGCCCAATAGCTGAGCAAATGGACAGCATAGGAAATTTAAAAAACAGGATGACATTTCTTTAAATAACGGCGTGTGTCAATGGTATAATGCTAGTATTTACCAGTGGATGTATTGTTATGTAATATCTGGCAGCTTAAATAGCTAAAACATGACAGACATCAAAGTATGAATGTGCATCTATCAGTTGAATAAATATGTAAATATACAGTTTTGAAACTTCATTTATATGCAAAACACAAAATAAATATAGATAAATACAGATAAAATGGCCTAAAAATAAATATGGATGAATACAGACAGAAATGTTAAAAAAAAATACTATAAAACAGGGAGCCCTAATTATAATCAGGCCCTCTGAAGTCACTGTTGCAAATTTTGCAGTAACGGAGTCAAATGTATTCTTGGGTTTCCATGATGAGATTAGTTGTTGCTTAGCTAAAGAGCTGTATGTCAAAAGATATATAAAGCCCCAAAGCATTCAATTAGTGATTACAGAGGGGCTGGTTTTATTCATAAAACATCTGAGTAGGCACCCAGGAGCACCTCATCTGTTCGAAGTCAACCTGTCAAGTTATTCGTGCATGCCAAGGCTTCTCATCATGCTTTTTTTCCCCCACAGTCAGCATGTGGGGTTGCTGCATCAATACATAGGTCCTTCCTGTGTCCATTTTTACCCGTCACTCAGTAATCTATACTCAGGCCCCAAGCTGCTATTGCTCAAATGGCATCTTTATGTTTGTCCCAGGCTGTACGGCTTGCCCTTTCCAGAAACATCTTCCTTCTCCTCAGAACGCGGCCCCCTGCCCCCCTCAAGGAGCACCTTCCTTCTCCCCAGAATCATATGGTCCATCGGCTCTCAGTTACTGTGCATTTCTGGGTTTACCTTTTCTGTGTCTGCGGCTCGCTGTAACCCCCACCCCCCCCCCTCCCCCCTCCCCCCTCCCCCCTCCAGTGCAGGAGACTGTTATGCTGGCAGTCACTATGCCTATCGTAGCAGACTTGGTCTCTCTTCATGCGCAGGGAGGTGTCAACAAAGGTAAGTATCTCCATCACAATTGTTGCAGGATCTGGGTCTCTCCAGGCACCACCACTATGTGGCACCTGAGAATATTATTTGTGCTTCTACCACAGCACTTCCCTTCTCATGGTGTTGGTTTGTCCAAGTCATTTCTGCTTCTTTACAGTGCAAGTTGGCCTTGATGTTGCATAAGTAGGACTGATTGTAGCAGATTACAGAGTGCCCTCCTGGGAGCTGCAGGGATTAATAATTTGTCAACCATCTGGGCTACCAAGCAACCTCACTGTCCGTTTTAATTGAAAGTAAAACCCAGCAGTGCAGGACGAACTGTTCCCATGAGGAGTAATACTTATTAACTTAAGGTGGGCTTCCAGTGGGAAAAGAATGATGGATTAGAGTGATACCCAGAGAGATTGTCATTGGTTAAGAACTATTTGTAAGCATTTCTGAAAACATTTCTGCCATCATCTACTAATGGCCTGTCCGGAGTCATTAAGGGCACACTAAGAGGCTTGACAGCACGGCATAAACAAAATATTGGAAGATTGCAATCCCTGCTGGCAGTACGCTTCCTACCAGTGCCGCATTCACATCCTCAAAAGGACTGACCTGGGTCCTGAACAGCCAGTTAAGAGCGCTGAGTAATCTGAATTTCCTGATCTGGTTGCAAAATTGCTTTGCAGGCATTAATAATCCCAAGGATAGTGCAGTAAAACGACTGTTTTTTTTAATTTATTTTCCACCGCATCAGCCCCTTCTCCTATGATCCTGAAACCATCAAAGGGCATATTCATTAGGAATACTTGCACATTGCCAATGCAGTCTGCAGTGTCCCGGCCAGCTCAGAGTCCTCATCATTTTCGACAGGGCCGCATGGCCATTTGCTCCTCTGGAACCACCAGCAGTAGCTAGCTGACCATCATACATGTATGTATCTGCATAATAGGTAAACAACACTGACAAGTTTAAGGGACAGGCTAGCTGATGAAAACATTTTTTTTCCTGAAAGTATCAATTTTGTTGGATTTCCTATCCAGAAGATTAATCAGAAAAGTATTTAGATTGACTATACTTGTTGAGGCTTCCAATATGAGACGCTTCAGTATAGGTTTAGGAAGAAAGTCCAGCTCACCTGGAACAGGTCTATGTTGATGAGTCAAAAGCTGATTAACTGGCAGACATTGACATTGTTTGTACAACGCAGTCGATAGGGGCTTCACTAAGGGCTTATGTAAATTGCAGTAATGACTCGGATGAAGAGGGCCATGGATTAAGAATATCATTTGGAACTTTTTCCACATTCTGAAAGTTTTCACCTCAGTCATGGGCAACTATTTTTTTATGGTCTCTGCTGCCCTCCAACCACCACTGCAAAATAGGTACTTTTCCTATAGGTGATCCATGTGGCGAGTCGAAATCTATTTCAGGAAATATATTTTACCCCTTGGCATTTTGAAGGTCTAGATATAGTGCATAATTGATGCATTAGGGAGAGAAATTCATCTATATTTCTAGTCCTAATCAGTGTCCTGGGTGGGGAGGGGGAATCTCCGATTAGATTAAGGCTGTATGAAAACTGGTTGAGTTTGAGTAATTATGCAACACAACATTAGTTCAAGTCAGTATATGGTCTTTGACAGTTGCAGGTGGAGTCACTTTAGAAGTCTGTCCCGGAGTCAGGCACAGTAGAGGGTTCCGAGAGGGGGTTGATGGATTTCGGGGAGTACCCATCAATGGTATTCGAAATGTATTCACCTCAGTGGCTGAAGTTTCTGACATTTCAAATGAGGTGAATAAGCTACTAAAACACGGTTGTTTGGGAAGGTGGCCATTTTAACATTGTTTCCTGCAAATTAGAACTACCAGGGATTCCCAACCTGACAATATGGAACGATTGCATTTCAATCTATGGAATGTGTTAATGCTCGGCAATTCAATTAGCTTTTTTTGTGCTAGATCTTTATTCGGCCTTTGGCAGGGAGAATCACCTTTCTTTCCAACACCACTTTCCTTCCTTTCTCCATACATGGTTATTGGGGAAGCTATTGTACATCCTCTCTGGTAAAAATTAACTTCTTACTTACCTTTGATAATACTTTTTCTGGTAGACACTCTTTCCAACTGCAGAGTCCTCATCTTTGAATATTTCCAAGGCGTCAGACTGGATCTGGAAAATCTTGACCAGTACCTCTACGAGCCAGTAGGTGGCGTCGGCACCTCTGCTTCTACGACATCCGTTTCGTAAGTGATGTGCTGGAGGCCTATAAAGGTGTCGCCATGGAACTCTGACATCAGTTTATTTCATAATGATTTCTGTGCAAAAAATGCAGTGCCACAACTGAATGATGTGTGGCCAGTGTGCAGAATCTAACAAGATGATTTGGGTGAAGAGCAAACTTTGCAGAGCAGGGGAGAAAGGAGAAGCAGAGGGGCAGTGAGGAATCTGCAGTCGGATCAAGACTCTACCAGAAAAAAAGCATTACTGAAAGTAAGTAACTTGTTATTCTGTTCGAGACTTCTAACTCCAGATTTCTCACCTTAGAATAGATACCAAAGCAATGCCTCCACAGAGGTGGGTCTGTGAACGGTCTTAAACCAAAAGGTCCTGGCTTAGCGAAGGGGAGAAATGCCAGCCTTGACGTGCCTGGCTGTCCAGGCTGTCCAGGCAGTAGTGTTTTAAGAATGTGTGGAATCGCCGGCGGCGGATTTTGCCCACCTTGCTTGGCTCTGCCCTAGGGTGTCGGATTTCAGTTTGTACTGTAATCTCGGACATCACAGGTGCGGTGGTGTGTCCAGATCCCCTCTTTGCCTCCTCTGCTTCGTCAAACCCTGCCCTGATGCTTCCCGCCGACTCATTGCGATGCTGATGGTGCTGGCCAGGCATCGGGTGCAGTGGTCGAAGTGGGGACAAAAAAGTAGGGGAACTGTGGGCGGAGACTCAGGGGGCGGGAATAATCAGAGGATTGGATTAGTGGGCGGAGCCGGAGGTGTGGCTAAAAATAGCAAAACAAACCAATTTTTAGTGCATTTGACATCACTGACCAGTTACAGCTTATAACGTTATTTAATTCAAACAATCGATAAACATGTTCATTTGAGGTTTAATATACAAGTTGTTTATATTTAATTCATTTACAATGTGGGACATGTTTCCAATCACAGAATATTCCAAATACGCTTATGAGTGGAATCATAAGCCATTTGTCTCCGAGCAATGCAGTTTCTTTCATTGGCACTTCCTGCATTGCAAATCCCTGGTGAGTTTGCAATGCGAAATGGAGGAACCAATGGGTGAGGTGGACTGGCCTCAAGGGTCCTGTGTATCTTCCCCAGATCGAGCCTCCCCTTCCCACCGTCATTCTGGCATCGATCAATACCCTGCTTTATACATACCCATGTTCTGTCCTCTCTTTGCCACCATTACTTCCTGGCATTGCTCATTACCGTACTTCTGGCATAGCAGGGTTGAGCCCTCCTCTTACCAACCTACATCTTGGCCTCACTCTTAACCCTGATTCCAGCAAACCCAGATCTAGCCTTCCCCAATTTTAATTCCTGCCATCGCACATTACTCTGCTTCTAACATACCCAGATCCAGCTTTGCTTTCGCCCACTCTCACTTCCTGGCATTGAACAAAATCCTGTTTCTGGCATAGCCAGGTTCAGCCCTACCCTTGCACCCTTAGCCCCTGGCATAGTCGTTAGTATGCTTCTACCATACTTAGATCCAACCCTCATCTCGTCACCCTTAAGTTCTGGCTTTGCTAACTACCCAATTCCTTGCATACAGGGTATATCCTTCCTGTCACCTTACTTCCTGGCATTGTCCTTTACCCTACTTCTAGCACCCCAGGATCAAACCATTCTGTTGCCACACCTATTTAAGGCAACGCTAATTACTTTACCTTTAGAATGTCAGGAGCCAGCTCTCCCCTCACCATCCTCACTTTCTAGCAGTGCTCATTACCATGCATGTAGCATACCCAAATACAGCCATCCCATTACCACCCTTACTTCCTGGAAGTCATTACCTTGCTTCTAGCATACCCAGCTTCAGCTCTTCCCTTACCGCCTTTACTTCATGTTATAGTTTATTGCCATGCTTCTACCAAACTTATATCTAGCCTTCATCTCGTCCTGCTTAGTTTCTAAAATCACTCACTACAAAACTTGGAGTATACCCAGGTACAGCTTTTCTCTGACCACCCTTACTTCCTGGCATTGCTCTTTACCTTAGTTCTAGGAGTGATTCAGCCCTTCCGGTGCCATCACTACTTCCTGGCATTGCTAGTTACCTTGCTTATAGCATTACTAGAGTTAAACCCTATTTCCTAACCTTACTTCAAGGTATCCCAAATTGCCTTACTTCTAGCACACACAGATATAACCATCCCCTCACTACCCTTACTTTTTAGACATCGTTACCCTGCTTCTAGCATAGACAGGTTCAGCCCTTCCGTCGTCCTCTACCTCCTTGCACCACTTATTATTGCCCTACTCTAGAATACCCAGGTCCCACCCTCCTCTCGCCACCCTTACTGCCCGGAATCGGTTATTACCCTAGGTCTAGCCATAGTTGGATCTGGCCCTCCCTTCGGAAGCCCCACTTCCTAGAATCATCCATTCCCCCAACTTCTAGCTTACATGGTTCTTTTCTTCTCTTTCCACTCTTACTTCCTAGCACCACTCATTTCCATGCTTCTTCATACCCAGATTCAGCCCTTTCTTCACCCCTCTGTATCCTGGCATCCCTCATTACCCAACTTCTAGCATACCCAGATCCTGCAATCCCCCTCATCCTTACCTCCCGGCATCGCTCATTACCCTATATTTAGAGTACCTAACTCTAGCCCACCCTCCCCACCCAAACTTCCTGGTATTGCCCATTACCTTGCTTCTAGCATACCCAATTGTTCACCCTCACATCGCTCATTACCCTGCTTCTAGCGTCCCCACATCAAACCCTTCCTCACCACCCATGCTCTCTGGAATTACCCTGCTTCTAGCATACCTACACCCAGCACTCCCCTCGCTACCCCTCACTTCCTAGCATATCATTACCCTGTTTCTAGCATACCCACATCCTGGCCTCCCCGCACTCTCCCTCACTTCCTGGCAACACTCATTAAACTTGTTCTAACATATCCACATCCCGGCCTTCCCTCGCTCCCCCTCACTTCATGGTATCACCCATTACCTTGCTTTTAGCATACCCACTTGTTCACCCTTACTTCCTCGCATCGCTTATTACCCTGCTTTTAGCGTACCCACATCGAACCCTCCCTCGCCACCCATGCTCTCTGGAATTATCCTTCTTCTAGCATACCTACATCAAGCACTCCCCTCGCTCCACCTCACTTCCTGGCATATCATTACCCTGCTTCTAGTATACTCGGGCCCAGCCCTCCCTCGCCACCCTTATTTCCTGGCAACGCTCATTACCCTGTTTCTAGCATACCCACATTCTGGCCTCCCCTCGCTCCCCCTCACTTCCTGGCATCACTCATTACCCTGCTTCTAACATACCCACATCCTGGCCTCTCCTCACTTCCTGGCATCACTCATTACCCTGCTTCTAGCATACCCACATCCTGGCCTCCCCTCACTTCCTGGCATCACTCATTACCCTGCTTCTAGCATACCCATATCCTGGCCTCCCCTCGTCCCCCTCACTTCCTGGCATCCTGGCATCACTCATTACCCTGCTTCTAGCATACCCTCATCCTGGCCTCCCCTCGTCCCCCTCACTTCCTGGCATCACTCATTACCCTGCTTCTAGCATACCCTCATCCTGGCCTCCCCTCGCTCCCCCTCACTTCCTGGTATTTCTCATTACCCTGCTTCTAGTATACCCAGATCCAGCCCTCCCTCACCACCCTCACTTCCTGGCATTTCATCCATAGACTGCAAACTGCCCAGTGGGCACATAGGGCGAGGGCATAAAAAAGACTTGAAGGGCATCAGCAGAGCCTCTGTACTGTAATTGCAGGTTAAGCTGCACGTCTGGATTGAGATAGGCAGGGACAGCAGTGTCGGGCCCCTACCAGCAGCACATCGAGCAGTGGCAGATAGGGATAGATTTCCTTTGGTGGAGCAAAATGCCAACATTTTAGAAGAGTAAAGAGGGAGATTTGTTTAAAATAAACGGAACAATGAATTTTCCCCATTGACTTCTGCAAAAGCAGAGGCTGCAGTCTGCAGAAATAAAGCTGGTTTTGGCTTTAAAGGTTGGGCGTCTCCCGCCCAAATCAGGCCTTTTGACATGTATGAATTTTAAATGCCCGCAGTGAGCCTGGCATGGGTGGTGCCGCCAACTGCACTGGCTAAAACTACACATTGAAAAAAAATAACATAAAAAAACAGCAGATAAGAAAATTGACATTTTCTGTTTATTAAACAAAATGCAAGAGGTATTTTATTCCCCCACTTACTTGATATTTGTGGAGTTCAGCTGAGGCCGTCCAGGCTCCTCGTGCAGGCCCCGGTTCAGAGAAAAGGGCCGAGCTGTAAAGGAGGGGTTGGGGACCTCTGGGCAGGCATGGAGAGTAATTTCCAGGAGAGGCTGGTGGGGCTGGGTCATCTTTTCAGTGGCTGGCTGGAGAGCAGATTCATAGCAAGTCACAAAGTCCCCCAGGTGGCGTCCATCAGTCTGCTTGACACCAAAGAATCCTGATGTGACCATTGTCACAGGCCACAGTGGGGGCGGGCAGGCAGAGTCCTCACAAATGAGGTGTGAATCGGGGCATCAGCAGGGCCATCAGAGGTAGCCGCTTTCGCGCTATGCTACACTGATGGCCCTTTCAGTCTCACTTTGCAGGCCCCTAGACACAGCAGGAAAGGGGAGGAGGTCGGGCGCCCTGCAGAGGCCTTCGTCAATATTCACGTTGAGTGGAAAAAAAGGTGTCATTTTAAAGTATGTCTATTCCTACAGTCCGGGTACGCTCTTTCAAAAACAAGAAGTAGGGGAACGGACTAGCATAATTATTAGAAGTAGGGGCACGCCGTGCCCTTCCGTCCCCGCCCACTTCTAACACTGATCGGGTGGCCATGTGTTGGGGCAGTTGTCCTGCCCCCAGGGTTGAGAGTTGGTTGGAGGACGCCTCCCGGTGTCAGACCCTCCTGTCGGAATTTTGGGATTTAATACCTGCTAGGTCCCGGCCTGTGGACATTTGGGGCCCCCTAGTAACCGATTTGCTCTCCCGCTCCCATGCTAGTGGTGCTGCCTCTCCTGCACTCCCCGCCGGCCCGAGTCCGCGGTGGCCGCCGGTTTTGGTTAGCTACCTACCCCTTCCCCTTGCTCTGTCAAACTCATTCTCTTCTTCCTCTCTCCCCATTCCCTGTGGCTGTGGGGCCCTCTGTAGTGCTCCTGGGAGTGGAGTTGGAGACATCCAGCGGGGTGGAGGTGGGTTAGGGTTTCAAACATGTCATTTGTGGATGTCAGCAGGTCCTAACTGGTTACATGCTCGTGAATTGCACTGTTTGACTGGTCTAACTCTGCATGGATAATGACACCTAGTTACTGCATACTGTACTGTGTCTATGCTGAATTTGTTTCGATAAAGGTTTTAAAACTAAAAAAAATAAAAAAAATAATAATAATTTGTGGAGTCCCACACAGCAGACAGACCGAAGTCCAGGAGAGGCACTGCGCATGCTAACACAGTAGTAGCCGCTTTGGCTCTGATGGAATGAGTTCACAAGCCTTCAGGAGGTTGCTTCTTAGCTGGTGCATAGCAGATTGTGGCGCAGACTACAATCCATCAAGAGAGGGGTCCGTTTTTACACTGACTTGCCTTTTTTTGCTACGATTCATACACTCTAATTAAAACTATGCGTTTGTTGGACAAAACATCATCAGGATATGTTGCCTTTAGTCCTTGCTAGCTCACAGTACAGCATCTGTACCCCTAACCTAGCAAGGTCACAGGTTAAATGTGCAACCTCAGAACATGACAACCCTGACTCCCTAAGGAAATTGTGGCAACAAATCTAAAACCCTTTAGTTTGTTAACTCATGCACGCCCAAACGGCAACACAAGAAATACTAGAATTGGCATTTAAAATAGTTATTGAAGCAAGAAGATTCTTGCGCAAAATACGTGCACTGCAATTATCAAAAGAAGGAAACAAAATGAATAAGTTACTTACATTCGGTAATGCTTTATCTGGTAGAGACCGGATTTAGCTGCAGGTTCCTTACGTTTGAATTATGCCCAGGCACCAGGCTGGATCCGTTTTTTTTTTTTTTTTACAGAAGTACCTCTGCGCATTGGTAGAGGTCGTCGAGCGACTCCATAGCAACTTAGTCCACTGGATGCGACGTTGATAGAGTCCATATACGCCCTCCCCTGACGGGCTGTCAGTTTCTTCCATTACTATTTTCCGTGCAAAAAACTTAAAGAGCCGCTCATAGAAATTGCTTTCGCAAACAGTGTGCCCAAAAAGGTCATCTTTTTGTCAAAATAATTACTCAGTCCTAATGAAAGATCTAAGAATGCCCAGAAAGGGATCTTATAGGCAAAAGGAGAAACCAGGTCTCAGAGCAGGGAGGATAGATGGGTTGGAAAGAAACAGGCTAGATCCTGTCTCTACCAGTTATGGTGTTACCAAAGGTAAGTACCTTATCCATCTGATAGACATGCAGCCGCAGATTACTTACCTTTGAATTAGATACCCAAGCAATACTCTCCACGGAGGAGTGTCTGCAAACTGATTCCAAAAATGATCCCTGAATAGAACTTCCGGTCTGTAATAAGATAGAGTGACTGAGCTGTCTTAGGAATGTGGGTGAGGAAAGGGAGACACTCTACCAGAAGGGCTGTGGTAAAGCCTGTCAGATATTGAAAAGCATGAGGAAAAACTGTACCTATTACATAAGGAAAAAAGTGTTGATAAGAACAATCCATAGAAACATAACATTCCGTAGCTCCCTCGACGGCTTAAGGACAACATCCAATATCAGAGAGTTAGAGCTCCTTGTAGTAGAAAACAGGTATGTGAGCTAAACCTGCCCTGAGAAATACAGGGAAAAAGATATCTCAGCACACATGCACAATGGAAGAACACAAAGCAATGTTTTAACACAAGTATGCGAGAAGAACATCAAAAACTAGTGGGAAAGACAACTCTAGGTTGGAGGAAAAACCTCAAGACAGATGGAAACCCTCTGGGACTATCTAATGTCGAAGCTACCCAGAAAGAAAAAGATAGGCATGCATAAGCAACAACCAAGATAAGGTACAACTAGGACTCAAAGAAAGGCACAGTCACATAAGTAGAAGAGACGTTGTTTTAAAGAAATTCAGCACAGCAAAGACTTGCAATATACATATATATATACATACATATATATATACCTACATACATACATACATATATATATATATATATATATATATATACATATACATATATATATATATATATATATATATATATATATATACTAGCAGCCCGCCCCGGCTTTGCCCGGGGCAGAAGGGGGCTGGGGGCAGCATTTTAAGCCTCTGTGCACCCCCCCCCCCCGACATTGCCCAGTCCGCATCCCTCCCGGCATTGGCCATACCGCCTCCTGCCTTGAGCCTTGTGCCTCCCGCCCGCCGCCCCGACATTGGGAATAGCGCCTACCGCCTCGCGCCTTGAGCCTCCCGCCCCGGCTATGTAACCCCCCCCCCCCCCCCCCCCCCAGGTCCCGACTTACCTCATCCGCCGCTCCTCCCTACGCTGTAGTGTTTACCTCTCCACTGCTTGACAGCTACCTCATCCGCTGCTCCTCCCCGCGCTGCCACTGCTCCTCCGCTTCTCGCCGCTCCGCAGCTCCTCCAGGCGCTCATGTTCTCACCTCTTCCTGTTGCTGGTGAACTCCGCTCCTCCCCTCACGCAGACGCTCCTCCCGGCGCTCATGTCCTCGCTCTTCCAGTTGCTCGTGAACGGTGCTACTCCCCTCACGCGTATGTCGCGTACGTCGCGGCCGGCGCTACTTGCAAGGGACTACTTTATTTTTATTTCTAAATATTTTAAACAACGTTTTTTTTTTATTTTTATGTAGCCTATGTCCTTCTGCTTGCCCTGAGGTTTTCTAAGATGTCTTGGGTGTTCAGATTGGTGGTGTAGTTTTCGAGTTTACCTGGCTCAAAGGTGCAAGTTCTCTCTTTATAATAGAAGTATGTATATATATATATGTATATATGCTGCAGAAGGTCGATTTGGAATCACCAATGTCTCGGCGATCACACACAGAAAGACCAACGAATCCCAAATGATGGCAAAAAGTAATTTATTTCCGAGAGAGATACAGCAGCGTGGCAGAGGACACGTTTCAAGGAGTTGCCCTTGTTCACATCAGAAGCATTTCCCATAATGCCCTCTTTTTAACTGAATTTGTGTGCACCATGTGACAAATAAAAACAAACAAAATACTCGTAGGTCCGAGTCACAATGAAAACATCCGGGGTTATTGCTTGCCATTTCCTTCATATTTGTAAATACATTGTTTACATTTGTCTTGGATTGACAATAATTGTTTGATACCTGCGTAAATGCATGTTTATATAAACTGTTCTGGATTAGTATCTTTAAAGTGCGTTCTGATTGTGCAATTGCGCATGTGCAAAATACAAATAAATACATTGCAATTCCGAAGTTAAACCACCTTAAATATACTCATAAATATAAAAAATTCAATAAATATGTATATAAAAAATCTCTACAAATCAATTCTTGGTTAAAAAGTAATCATGTGCATAATTAAAAACCCTCTATTCAAGTATAAATATTATTTCATCATTGTGGCTATACCATTGTTAAGGTGCAATGCAATAATACTGTAAACCTCACTCTCAAATGTGCAACATAGCGCAAACAAATATTAAAGTGCTGTCCAGAACCCAATCTATCATAGTCCAAGCTTTGTAATTTCATCTATTTACAAAATGCCCAAAAATGGGGACATCTATTTTAGATGGCAACCCCTTCTAGAATGACCAATATGACCTACATGTAGTGTATATTTAAAGTGCAACTAATATCACACAGGAGAATCATCGATCCATCACTGTCACAAATGATTTAAAAAAAAGAGAACAAAAAAAGATCAATTCTGTG
The DNA here is from genome assembly GCF_964263255.1 of Lissotriton vulgaris. Lineage (NCBI taxonomy): Eukaryota > Metazoa > Chordata > Amphibia > Caudata > Salamandridae > Lissotriton > Lissotriton vulgaris. The sequence continues at coordinate 1,503,918,525 of NC_141695.1, read as the reverse complement.
TGTAGGACTGAGACTGATTATATATTCAACAAATAAATGGAAGGCTTAGACTGAAGCAATAAACCGAAATCTGCCTAAAGTCAGGAAGGTGCTAGCAAATTGACTGACTACGGTGCCTGTATTGATAGAAAAATGATTGTTTTACAAAAAATAATACAGGTCTTCCGTAGTATTCAGCCCATTAGGTACCTTGGAATCTAGTTCTAATATTTTAGATTCCAATTGCCGCAACATCCTATCCTGGTCACCTCCCCTTCTAGGTTTTGGCACTGAGGAGAGGACAAAGTAGCTTAGACATTGAAGGTTGTTGCCATGTACACTTTTAAAGTGTCTAGCTACTGGGTAGGAGCTGTCATTATTGATGATTGCCCGAATATGCTGCAATATCCTGGCATGCACCGGAAGCCTGGTACTACCCACGTATCTCAGGCCGCAGGTACACGCCAGAACGTAAACAGCATTCTCTGTCTTGCAACCGTAGTTACCTTTAATTGGCAATGGTACTGGGCTGAATGGAGTATTATAATGTTGGGTGTTAACTCCAAATTTGCAGGCCCTGCAACTGCTGCACTTGTAAACCCCCAGCCGGGGTGGGAACTAAATTTTCTTTCTGGACAGCTCAGGGCAAGGATTAGAGATGTGTGTACGTAAGGAGGGTCCCCTCCGAAACGTAATATCTGGCAGGGCAGGTAAATGTTGAGATAACACCGCGTCAGTTTTCAATATAGGCCAACTTTTGGTTAAAATGGACCGAATCTTCCTGTCCTACCAGCTATATGCAGTGATAAATCTAATGGTAGATTCAGCCGAATCTTCCTTGATGACTATGTTTGGGGTCACTGGTTTGAACAGTGTCTCTCTAAGTCTTATTTGCATTTTATTTACCGCTCTTTTTAATATTTTTTCTCTACATCCTCGCTCCCTGAATCTGTCCAGTGCTTCAGCAGTGCAGACTGTCAGCTCTTCCTCACTGCTACATATTTTAACCGAAGTAGCTCTCCATAAGGGATATTGTCTATAACATGGCGGGGATGGGCACTTGTGGCATGAAGGGTTGTATTTCCCGACGTGTCCTTTCTATGGAGGGTGGTGGCTAATTGTCCTGCTCTGTGAAAGACCTTGACATCTAAAAAGTCCACAGCTTTCTTAATGATATGTGTGAACCTGAGATTGTCCTCATTATAGTTGAGTGTCTTAATGAATTCTTTCACGCTCTCTTCACTCCCTCTCCAGATTAAAAACACATTGTCGATAAAACGAACCCACATGACCACATTTGCTGTGAACATCGCATGATGGGTCTCCATGAGGACCTGCTTCTCCCACCAGCCAACGTGAAGACACGCGTCGCTGGGAGAGAAGCAGGCCCCCCATGGCCACACCCCTTTTCCGCACGTAGATATCATTACCGAACAAGAAGTAGTTATGATATAAACACCAGCTCACAAATTCACTGAGCATCTTGTTGTGGTTTTAACAATGCACTGGTCTCATACTCAAGGAGTAGTCCAGTGCCTCCAGCCCTGTACGATGATCTATGCTGGTATAAAGGGCTTCGATGTCTAACGTGACCAGTATGCAATCCTCTGTCCATGCAATGTTTTTCAGCTTTTGTAGGAAATGGCATGGATCCCTTATGTAGGTTGGCAGATTAATAACAAGAGATTGTAAAAAATAGTCAGTATACTGTGCTAGATGTTCCGTTACACTGTCTATGGCTGAGATGATCGGTCTTCCCGGAACAGGAGACCTTCATTTATGTATTTTGGGAATCAAATAAAATCTGGGCAAAACTGGTTGTTCCACATGAAGAAATTTGAACTCTTCGCTGGAGATCAATCCTTCCCTCTTGTATCTGAAAAGGAGTTTCTTCAATTGTTCTCTAGCCAAATCGTATTCTTTTATACTTGTCTTTTCATAACAGACAATGTCAGAAAGTTGTCTGTTCGCTTCTTCAATGTATTGTGCTTGGGGCCAGATGACTATGTTGCCTCCCTTGTCTGAACTGCACACAATAATTTGATGGTCATTTTTCAGTTTGTTAACCAAAGCCCAGTATTGTTGTTCCTTTGATGATTTGATTCTCTTCCGATGTTTGACCTGGTAATACAATCTCTTGAGGTCTGCAGTGACTACCTCGTGAAATGAATCAATAGCGTCTCTTGGCATGGTAGGAATAAAGTTGAAAGCGGGCTTAAATGGACTTGCTCCAATTTGATGTATTGCTGCATCTCTTAACTTTTGTTGAGTGGACACATTGGTGTTGTCATCATTGTTGCTGGAAGAGTCCCCCAATTGTTGTAGTGTAAGGAGCCCTCTTGCATCCCGCGCCTCCAACACTGTAGTGGGTGCACTCTTGATGTTGCTTTCAATTTCATTAAGACCCTCTTTAATGCTGAAAAACTTTCGCAGTTTTAATTTCCGAATATACCGAAAGACATCAATCCTGGTGGAGGTATAACTGAAGTCTGTGATCGGACAATAGGTGAGACCTAAGCTCAGAAACTGTTCCTCTGCTGTTGTTAATACCACCGCTGATAGGATGACAATTGTATTGTTGTTTGTCCCTATTGTTTTTTGTTGCGCCAGAATTGTTTTTTCTTTTTGTTGCTGTTTTGTTTTATGTTTTTTCCGGCATTGTTTGCGGTTTCTGTTGATTCTTGCCCCTTTTTGAAACTGTGTTTGCCGATTGTGCGAGCGTAAACTTTGTAGGCGGGCGCTGACTAAAAAATCAACTTCTTCACCTAAAGTTAGTACACGTTGAGGTTCTGTTGTGCCTGTTGCTCCCCTGGGGTCTTCATCTGAGTACAGACTGCTGGTCTTACTGCTGGTCTTACTGCTGTTGGATTCTGTCTCACTGGGCCCTGCTTCCGTATCTTGTATTGTACTACTTGTTCCACCTCCTGTTGTTGGTGTAGTACCTGCTGGGGTTGCTTTTTGATTAGTTTTCAAGCGTTTTGCATTATCAAACTTGCGTGCAAATGTGTAAATTTTTCCGTTTTCAAAATCATCTTTATCACGCGCAAATTTCCATGCTTTTCTCGTTTTTATTTTCTCTTCGTGTACCTTTAGGCGTTCCTGTATTTCCTTTTTTAGTTTTGGTATCAGCTCATTAGGTTCAAATTTTGTCGGTTCCTCATTTATGCTCTCCATGTCTTTCAAAAGTTGCAGACGGTCGATTTCCGCATACTTAATTAGTATTTTGATCAACTTTGTTGAAGAGTCCAAATTGGTTAAACCCCACTCCCTAAGCATGTCTGGGTGTGGTTGATCGTAGCTCGGTGCTAAAAGAATTCTCAGTCCACGTGGGACCCGCCCCTCAGCTACATACATTGAAAGTGATTTGTGTTCCCACCACTTAGTTCACTCATTTTTCATGCATTTCTCCATGCGCTTCATGACGTTTTTACTTTGTGCCTCGTTTGATGTAGGAGCTGATTGTGCACTCTGTGGGATTCCTGCAGTTGCTCCTTTTTTCGAAACATTAGGCAAATTCTGGAAAAGCTCCAAAGAGGCCATTTCCCGTTCTTTAACAGTCTCGTCCGACATTTCAACTGCCTATGCTCTGCTGACTAACTCTCTATCACGGAACTTGTGCGGCCGAGGTTTGACTTTAGTCGCACTTTAGCCAATGTCCTCCCCACCGCCCGTTTTGAACACCACACTCACCGCGTTGTCCATCTTTTCCGACGCGAACACCTCGGCTTTGCCGCTGTTGTCTTTCTTCGTGGTGTAAGCCCGTCTCTGCGTTTCCGTTTCGAATGCGGTGATATATATATATATCTTCCCACACACAGGTATTGCCTGCCGCTGCTCCTAATCAAAGGGCGCGCGTCAGATGGGCCTCCCGAGTCCGGTCCAAAATATTACAGCAATTCCTCATAAAACAAGGATGACGACGCCATGCCTCCTGTGCAAATTATTTTATATGCCGGTTACTGCTGTACGCGTTTCGGCTGCGCAGCAGGCTTATTCACCAACAAAGAAATACCATTTTCAACGTTGTTTAAATCACCACCATTTTGTATCACGTGAACTACTCATTGAATAAAACTGAAAACAGACTTGTCGTGTTCTCATGGAATACCTGTCAAGCGCAAGCTTAAAACAAATTCAAGAGCCATAATTATGTGCATTTAAAATAATTAATGAATACAATATGGCTAAAATAGCATACTTAATATATTAAATGCATCAAAAGAAATTGCTGAATTGGTTTTCGCCCTTGTTCGCAGTTTCTCAATTTACAATTGACTGCCATATAAGACGGTCATAAGACAGCGTCGTCATCCTTGTTTTATGAGGAATTGCTTATATATATATATATATATATACGTACACACAAAATATAAACACATATACCGATACCAAGATGCATTTAATCACACAGAGACATCAGCCATAGACCGACGATTTTATATTTAAACATATGTACACACACACACACATATATATACATATATTAAAATAAAAATTCAGCTTTTCCCGTAGGGAAGTTTTTTCCTATATATACATATACACATATATATATATATACACACATATATATATATGTGTGGTCTGTACCCATGTTCGAGGGGATATGGATGTTTGGCAGGACTCTGCTGAATATATATATATATATATATATATATATATATATATATATATATATATATATATATATATATATATATATATCTCTCACGAGGAGAGGAGGGAGAAAACACAGGGAGAGGTACCAGAAAATTGAGGAACCGACAGGCCAGGAACAAGAGAAATTAGTGGATTTAAACATAATTAATCTCTCGAAAAGAATCCTGACCACAGATGAAGAGAACGTGTTGAAGCTGGGACTGTTACGAGTACACACAAACACGTATAGACTTGTTTTTATTTGTTCGGAAGCTCAAGCTCTGGAAATATTTTAAACAAAGGGCGCTAAGAGAAAACACGCAGAGGCCACCAATAGCGGGCAGTACGGATCAACATGACCCTTTTGACATCAACATTAGGGACTTGGAAAATATGGCCGTACTCGAGGAACTACTAGAAGAAAGTGGATCCCAGATAACACCACCAGTGGACATAGTCGAAAGAGGCACAGCCATTGGTATTGCCCAAATAGGTGAAATCAGCGCCTTCAAACTACCCTCGCGCTTCCTCCCCCAGACACCAACTGATGCAGTCGACATCTTCTCAGAAGCAGTAAATCGGGACAGAAATTATCCAAACAAGAACAAAACAACAAGGCCAAGACGAAATGGAATCTCTCATCACATCAAATAGACGCAATTTTAAGCCTCGAAAAGGATGATTCAATCGCGATAAAGCCTTCAGATAAAGGCGGAAACGTGGTCATCCAGAGCCGCCAGAACTATTGTAAAGAAGCCCTGCGCCAATTACAGGACCGCAAGAACTATTTACCGACAACGGAACAAGAATACCAAGGAAGCATACGTGACTATCACATCCTCATTGGGCATTGGTATGGAACAACGGAACAAGAATATCAAGGAAGCATACGTGACTATCACATCCTCATTGGGCATAGGTATGGAAAAGGAATCCTATCCAGGGAAGAATATTTGTTCCTGCAGAACAAACAACCGAGACTACCTAGTTTTTATCATCTCCCAAAAGTGCACACGGACGCCACTAAACCACCAGGGAGACCGATCGTATCGTCCATCGGAGGATTGACGAAAAACATGTATAAGTTTATTGACTCGTTTCTACCCCCATTGGTAACTCAGTTGAGTTCATACACGAAAGATACAAAGGACTTCCTTAGACAAATACAGTATGTGGAGTGAGAGAGTGACCTAGTGATGATAACCCTGGATATCTCTAGCTTATACACAAGCATCAGACATACTGATGGGATGGAAGCGGTGAAGACCTTTCTGAACCTACGATCTGCCAGATACCTGGAACATAGCAGGATGATTATGGACTTTATATCATTTTGCTTGAATAATAACATCTTTATTTTTCAGAACCAAAGATTTAGACAGGTCAGGGGGACTGCCATGGGCACCTGCTTCGCCCCCAGCTACGCAAATGTATTCGTGGGCTGGTGGGAGAAGCAGGTGGCCTGGGCGGATGACAAGGCAGAATGGGTAGATAGGGTGATTTGCTGGAGGAGATACATCGACGATCTCTTCCTCATTTGGAGGGGATCGGAATCCTCGGCAGAGGACTACATAGCAGCCCTAAACACAAATGAGCTGAACCTGAAATTCACCCATAGTATGAGCAGGAAAGAGGTCAGTTTTCTGGATTTTAGGGTTTTTGTTGATTCAGGCGCAATTCAGACTGCGCTCTATAGAAAGGAGACGACAGGGAACTCCGTTCTACATGGACGCAGTAGTCACCCAGCGACCCTCAAGAAAAGTATCCCCTACGGGGAACTGTTGAGAATAAAACGCAACAGTTCTCTAGAGAAAGACTTTGAGGAGTCTGCCGAGAAAAGCGTAAAACGCTTCAAATCGCGCGGCTATTCTCAAATAGTACTCCAACAAGCTAAAGGAAAGGCGAAAGCTGTTGACAGGCAGACACTCTTGACTGAAAGAAGGGGCGGAACCACGAAAGGTGGTAATGGCATAATCAGATTGATAACCAACTATTCGGTGGCAGCGAATAGGGTGAGAGCCATTATGTCTAAAAATTGGGGTATCCTTAAATCTGATGCCGTGATTGGCGAAGATCTACAGGACCATCCCATGATCACGTTCAGGAAGACTAGGTCATTAAAGTACAGGCTGGTCAAAAGTCATTTGCCCAAAGAAAGATCTAAAGGAGAACTGCACGCCATGCATGGGTCATACCCATGTGGGAAATGCAAGGCCTGCAGTACCAGTCAGAGGGTGCTCTAATACCAGGTATCTCACAAGGACTCTAAGATCAGGATTGGCAAATGTATAACTTGCTTAACTACATTTGTAGTGTACTGCCTAAAGTGTCCCTGCGGACTTCGGTACGTAGGGAGCACTACGAAAGCAGTCAAGTTGACATTATTAGAGCACCACGGGCCATTGCGAACAAGGATGAGAACTATCCGATGGCCCAACATTTTGCCTCTCATCACAATAGCGACAGAACCTTACTTAGCTTCTTTAGCTTAGATTGTATCCCACAAGATGTGAGAGGTGGGGATTTCAAGCGGAAGTTAAGACGATTGGAGTCAAGGTACATTATCGAACTCCAAACAAAATCTCCAGGAGGTCTGAATGCGGGGGAAGAGTTAATATCACATCTATAGGTCAAATGACAGATTTTTAAAATGGGTTTTCGTTTTCTTTCTCCATGTAAACAGCTACCTGAAGTTGTTGACAGGAGCTTCACTGAAGTACCTTGAAAGAAGAAATTGATCAAGGTAAAGATTGGGACTTGACATCCCATTTTCTTATTTTATATTGTGGGCGGTCCATTAACTGATAGTGCCATATAATTAATCTTAGGTACTACCGCGACCATGGCAGATCTATGAAGTAATGTGCCAACCAAATATATTTGATGAGAGAATCGCACATTAAGGTAAACAAAACACCCCCCTCCCCCTTTTTGTGCTTTAGGCCCAGTAAGTATGTACATCTGGTAATTGATTAAAGTCTAGATGGATTATATAAAATTTATCTTACAGGAGACCAAATATGAAACAATAACTGAGGACTTCACCCCTGCTGTTCCCCACCGAAGGGTAAGCTCATACCCTCCTTGCCAGGGGGTTGTTGAATTGATCCAATTGCCGCTACAACCGGGTAATTCTCCCTCGTTCTTTCCATAGGGCTATCGATATCCCTTGGTTGCCCCTCCTTTTATCCTGTCCTGATGAAGACTCGCACGCCCCAGGTTCAAATAACCGATTGGGCTTAAAACGAGTCGATACGTCGACGCTATCACTTCTACCTTGGACCAATTACTATTTTTGATTCTGTAAAGTGCAAAAATTTGGGCATATTTGTCCCTGTGTATTAACTTTGATTGCAACAGTTAAGAAATAATTTTATGTTTGGCCAGGTACTCAATACGGCAAGATTTAAATATCCGTTATTGTTTGAAAAACAATGTGAATTTACCTTGATTACTACTGTGAATTCTTTTTCTTTCTTATTCACCCAACACTCTAATCACTTCTTTCCTTGCACGTTCTGATTGGGCAACCGCCTGTTTTATCTATTTGCAACAACACTTTGTTTATAGATAAAAGATGAAAAAATGAGAATGAATTAAATACATTGTATCCTTGCTTCTGGTTGTAGTGGCGTGCTTATACTAAGATTATTTAACTAAGATTATTGATTAAATTAGAGCAGATTTGAATGTTGTGCTCTGGAATGCTAGAATTTTGAAAATAACAATTGATTGAATCAACCGATGTAATCAACAGGTCTAGGACCATTGTCTATTTATATCGCAATATACCCAGGTCCATACCTTATGGGTTACCACATTTTCTCAATGGTGTTGAATAGACACATCTAAAGGATTTATGTGGTTGTTTTGACAGTATATCACAAACCGTTTCCACTTAGAAGCATAACATGCTCTAGTAGTGGGACGTCAAGCTTCTTTGATAACGTTCATACAATCTGGAGGCAGGTTGAGGTAACCAAACTCTAGGACTTCAGGAGCCAGATCGCTAGGTGGAGCTGAGCTGGATCCGGGTGTCTGATCTCTCCATGGTTCTGTGTTAATAGGCGTGGAGATAGGCTGTGTTTCTGGTGTGGTACCACAGATAGTTGCAGCAACGTGGTGTACCACGTTTGTCTGGCCCAAGTTGGAGCAACCTGAATGAGTATTAGGGAATGGTGCTGTAGTTTGCGTACCACTAACGGAAGTAGTGGGAGTGGATGAAAAGCGTACGCAAAATCGCAAATTGTCCTGACCAGTTCATCCATATCGCATTGCCTTTGGACAGCGGGTGTGAATATCTGGTGGCGAAGTTTGGGCATTTTTCATTTTCGTGGGTGGCGAAGAGGTCTATCTGAGGTTGTCCCCACATTTGAAAGAACGGTTGAAGAACTTGCGGATGAAGTTCCCACTCCTGAATCTGCGGTGTTTGTCGACATAGCAGATCTGCAATGGTGTTTTGTACTCCTGGAACGTGTTGGGCTAAGAGGAAGATCTTTAGTGGTATATCCCATCTCCATATCTGCTGTGCTAACAGAGCTGCAGAGAGTGTTCCCTCTGGTTTATTTATGTAGTACATTGCTGTCATATTATCTGTGCGGACTCAGACAGGTTTGCCTGATACTTGTTTTTAGTATGCTTTTAGGGCTAGAAAAACAGCTAGTAACTCCAAGTGGTTGATGTGGAGTAACTTTTGTTGCGGTGTCCACCTGCCTTGCATGGTGTGATACAGTAGGTGAGCTCCCCAGCCGGAGAGGGACGCGTCCGCTGTCATGATTATTTGAGGAACTGGTTCTAGAAACGGTCGGCCCTTTGAAAGGTTTTTGGTGCTCCACCATTGCAGAGAGCGATGAGTCCGACTGTCTACCAACACTAGGTCTGTTAATTGAGCACGAGCCTGGTTCCATTGGCGTGCTAGGCACTCTTGAAGTGGATGCATTTGCAGTCTTGCGTGAGGTACTATATAGGAATACACATACCTATGAGCTGCATGAACACTCGAGCTGGAAGCAAGTGTTGTAGTATGAATCTTGTTAGGAGAGTTTGTACACTTGTTATCTTGGCTGGAGAGGGATAGGCTAGTGTTAGTTGGGTGTTTATTGTAGCGTTGAGATGTTGTTGTAGGTCTGAAGGTTGCAGATGTGACTTGGTGTGATTTACTGTGAATCCCAAGTCGTGGAGCAGTTGAATTGTAGAGTGAGTGTGTTGTACACACTGGCTGTATGAGCTGGCTTTTATGAGCCAGTCGTCTAGGTATGGGAAGACGTGAATATGCTGTCTTCTTAAGTGTGCTGCTACCACTGCTAGGCATTTGGTAAACACCCATGGTGCTGTTGTGACTCCGAATGGGAGCACTTTGAACTGGTAGTGCTGCCCGTCCAGCACAAATCTGAGATATTTTCTGTGCGCTGAGTGGATAGGAATGTGACAGTAGGCGTCCTTGAGATTTAGAGTGATAAGGAAGTCTTGTTGGTGTGACCATATGAAAATGATACGACTGTATATAAATATTTAGAGGTCTGAGGTCTAGGATAGGCCTTAGAGATCCGTCCTTCTTTGGGATCAAGAAATATAGGGAGTATACTCCTTTGTTTTGCTGATGCGTTGAGACTATTTCTATTGCATTTTGTGCATGAGGGATATCACTTCCTGCCTGAGCAGTGTCAAATGTTCCTGTGACATTGGACGCTGCCTTGGTGGTATGTTTGGGGGGGGGGGGGGGTGGATGTTAGTTCTAGACAGTAACCTGACTGAATTATTTGAAGCACCCACATGTCTGATGTGATGTTTTCCCAGGCTGGTAAGTGTCGTTGTAGTCTTCCCCCGACAGGAGTAGAATGGGGCGGGGGAAGGGGAGGGGAGTCATTGGGCAGGGGTAGAGGCAGAGCGGGAGTTGTTTTTACCTCTGCCCATATTGTTGTTACCTCTGTAACCACCCCTTTGGTAGCCCCTACTATAGGTGGATTGTGTGGGGGCTTTGTACGAGGTAGAAGGTGTGTCTGAAGAGTATCCCCTGGTGGCGCCTCTGTAAGATGAGCGTCAAAATGAACGTCTGGGAGCCTGCGCCTGCAGAGCTCCCATAGATTTGGCCATATCTGTATCCCTTTTTATCTTTTCAAGGGATACATCCACATTGGGTCTGAATAAATGTTGCTCATCGAAGGGTTGGTTAAGTATAGCACTTTGGACTTCAGGTTTGAACCCTGATAGGCGTAGCCAGGCATGTATACGCAACAAAACACTGGTGTTAACTGCTCTGGAAGCAGTGTCTGCTGCATCAAGTGCACAACGAATGGAGGGGTTTGTAATATTTTTCTCTTCTTGGATAAGCTCATTTGCTCTATCTTTGTACTTATCAAGGAGGTGCTGCATTAACTATTCTAATTCATTATAATGTGCTCTGTCATATCTAGCCAATAGTGCTTGTGTATTGGCAATACGCCACATGTTTGCTGCTTTATCTGGTGGGGGAGCTTCGCCTGATGTTTGTGAATTTGCTCTATTGCGTCCATTGGAAACCACAAGCGAGTCTAGTGGTACTGGGCCTTTAATATATGCTGGGTCTGAAGGGGCAGCTTTATATTTCTTCTCTATTCATGGGTTTATGACCCGAGTTCTAACTGGGTTTGAAGACTTCAGGAGCATGCTTAATCACTCCTTTAAGCATGGGTAAAATGGATCAGGATCTTTGTGCATTATCAAAGGTATCCATTAAGATGCCTTTATCTACAGGGTCTGTATGCATGTCCACCCCATGATACAGCGCAGCTCTGTGTACTAATTGATTGAAGCCCATAGTGTCTTATGGTGGGGAAGGCCTAGAGGGGTATATGTCGTCCTGAGGGACATTTGGGAAGTCTGGGGTGCTATAATCATCCCACGGTTCAGGTGAGCCTGGAGGAATAGATGGATCATCTAAATTACCCCCTATGTCATCAGAGCCATCATCCCTGTTGTCATAATCTGGTATGATAGAGGATGTAGGGGAATGTTGTGGTAGGGGCACAGGTGGTGATGGCATAAGTGGAGGAGAAGGGGAAGGAATTCTTAGAGGAGAGGTAGCCATGTCCTTTTTTGGATGAGGAGCCAGTGCAGGTGTATCCAGTGGTCGTTTTTTTTTCAACTTAGAATTAATCAACCAGTGATTGGATCTTTAACCAGAGTCTTTTGTGCAGGGTCTGGGTAAAATAAGTACTCTGCAGGAGGCTGATCTTTTGGTGCGGAGGGAGGTTTTGGCACCTTAGTAGCTACATTTGGTCTTTAACTGGAGAAGCAGGAGTCTTTTTCGGCTCTGGTGTTTTTTTCGGGTACAATGATTTTCTCGGTTCCGGTACATTTTTCGGATCCAATGTTTTTTTCGGTTCCGGTGGTCTTTTTGAATCCAAAGCGTGTTTGCTTGGTTCCGACCTGGGTTTCGGTGCCGTGGGACTAGCGGTATCTTCAGCGCCGATTGTTTCGATGCCGGCGTGGTAGGTGATGCTGTCTTTTTCGGTGCCGGTAGGTGTGCGCCGGCACCGTGGGGATGCCGACTCGAGCCCGAGTCGCCAGAAGGCTTAGCTGGATTCTTACCCGGGCCCGAAGGTGGGGCAGTAGAAGCAGTGTCTCGGTGTGCACCCAAGCCCGAGGGTGTGACCGGAGCCTTCTTTGGTGGAGGTGTCGAGGAAGGGTTGGGGTCGACTGTCTTACTTACGACCCGCTGTGCTGGAGTGATGTTCTCGACTTCGGAATCTCTCGACTTCGGAATCTTCTGCCTCGGAGTTGCTGTCGACGCCATGTGCGAAGATGTCATCTGGAATCGGAGCTGAAGATCTTTGAGCCCTTGTTCTCCGAGCTCTTCGGTCCCGGATCGTCGTCTTGGAGTGGAAGGAGGCACAAGCGGAACGGTCTCTGGCCTCGTGCTCCGGGGAGAGGCAAAGGTTACACACCTCATGAAGGTCGGTGTGGGGAAACTTCGACCCACATTGAAGACACTTTTTAAATGGCGTCCTTTCCATGAGCTGGAGTCGAGGCCTAGTTAGGCCCGAAGGCCGTCGTCGACGACCGGAATCAAAATCTTCGATGTTGAAGAGTAGCGTTGACTGGAAACGCGTTCGAAACTAAATTCTGGAAGCTGGTGAGGAATGCGCGTCGAAGGAATTCGGTTCCAACACAGAGCGCTGGAAACAGATCCGAGCCCGGTGGCTAAAAAAAAAACAAGCTGGGGATGGAGCGGATGCCCATGCTCAGTATGATCCAAAGGAGGAGTCACCGGTCCCGTGACTTCCAAAGACTTTTCTACAACAAAAACAAACTGCAAACATCTGGAGCCAAGATACGAATTACCAGTATAAAAAACGTTAAGAAACTAATGGAATTGCACTGCATACATGCACAACATAGTGTGACCAGAAAAAAATGTCTCAGCAGGAGACAAGAACTAAGCACAGCAAAAAACCTTCATTAAACCATGCCTCTTGAGGAGAAAAGACCTCACGTATTCTAAAGTAAAAGAAGGGAAAGAGAGTGAATCCTTTAGCAGAAGGAATCCGCAAAATAAGGTAGAAGAGAATAACTAGCCCCCGAGGGTAAGGAAACTTTATCACATTGTGTGAAGAGCGAGAATAACTCTTAGAAAGAGAATCCAAAAGGAGGAACAAGGAACCTTGTGAACCAATTCCAGGAAAGATGGAACCAAGGGACACAGTCTTGAAGGAAACTTAAGATGAAAACCTGCCACGAACACCGAAAAAGGGGTTAGATAGCAACGACTGAAAAACATCTAGCATGGAAACTAAATGCTGTGGAAGTAATTTGAACTGTCACAGAAGTGCTGCCTGTGGGAACAAAAGTACAGGGCAGCCCCCCCCCCCCAAAAAATGAAAAGTAATAGCTTCTCGCAGGGAGGAAGCAGAGTAAATACAGCAAGGGTGGTGTCACAGGCCCACCATAGCCGAAATACTGATAAGAGATTGCGACCGGGAACCCTGAGAGATCCGTGACAGCTGTCAATTCTGCCAAAGCATAGCGAGAGCAGCAGAAAAAGAAGTGCTAACACTAATAAAGGACCTACGTGGGGAGACAGCCTAGGCCAGAAGCAGACAATATACCATAGGCCAAGGACTATGCCATCCATCTCACTCTAGAGAAATGAGTACGCCAGATAGAGCTGAAGGACTCTCCCAAGGGGCGCTGGCTAAGAGGAAATCCCTTGCACTATGTTTCCAGAGGAACATAAACTGAGAGTCCACTGTAAGGGATACTAATGTGCCAGAAACATGTCTAGAAGTCCACAGTGCAGCTGCGACAATGCAAGACAATTTTTAAAAAAACATTAGAAACAAAACTGAGAGAAAAAGACAGCTGCAAAAAAGAAGAACTACTTGGAGCAACAGGTATCGATGGCCACAGAGTCCACAAAGTAATATGCATCCCAGATAACTGGAATAATAACTATTATCAACAGTCTAAGACGACAATAATAATAAAAATACCTGCAGAAGGACCTCACTGTGTCCCACCAGTAGGTGGAAATGGCAATGCGTTATAGCATTCTTGCCCACGATAACCACTGTACCATCTGTTCTGCTGGAACAGAGTCCTTATTGGACTCCTCCTTAGCCCCACTGCCTCTTATTGTGCTATGTCGCTCCCCTAAAAACAATGCCTCTTGGAGTCAATTCCCACCCCTCAACGACAAATCCATCTTCAACATTGTCGCAACCTTGAAACTTTAAAATCACTTCAATGATCCCCTGCTCTGGGCCAAGATTATCAATGCTTCTCTTCTTCAAGATGAGATCCCTGACTGTTTGCAGTCGGGTCTGGTTCTGCCTATTCTCAACAAATCAACAGCTGACCCTGAAGATTTGAATAATTTTCGCACTATCAAATACATCCCTACACTGGCAAAACTCCTTGAGAAATGTGTTCATGAACAACTGTGTAACCACATTGAGGAATTCCAACTTCTTTATCAATTCCAGTCTGGCTTCCGTAAAGGCCACAGCACCAAAACAGCCAATCACATAGTTGACGACGCTTTCACAATACTAGACCAGAACAAAACTTGCCTACTAATCCAACTCGCCCTCTCATCTACTTTTGACACTGTCAAACCTGACAATCTACTGAGCCTTCTGGAATGTAGGAAGGGGCTCTCAGGCATTGTAATAAAAAGGTTGGCCTCCTTTCTCAAAAACAGAATGCAGAGTCAAATCCACTCACACTCTATCCAACTCCAGTCCTTGTACTCTGGGGGTGCCACAAGGGTCCTCTCTCTCCCCCACCCCCCATGCTTTTCAATCTATTCATTGAACCTCTTACTGTAATCCTCAAAGCATCCAACATCCAATATAACATGTATACAGATGACACCCAATTGCACATTAAAATCTCTTCCCTTGAAGATATTAAGATACTCAATGGTATCCTGCTCAAAGCCCAAAATTAGTTAACCTCCAACCACCTCAAACTTAAGGCCCTCAAAACAAAATTCCTACTTGTCTCACCATCCAAGGAACTCCCCACTGCGGAGAAATATGTGAAAAACCTCTCCGGTTTCAACGGCACACCTCACATCATTGACTCTACGGAATCGCTAGGAATAGTGAATTTCCAATTGAACAAAGTCAGTAAAACTTAAACCCTTGCTTCCCCATGACGACTTCAAAGCTGTGGTGCAAGCGTTAGTCATCTCACTGTTAGACTACGGTAGTGCCACACTCTGCGGGCTACCGGGATACAGATTAGCCCCCCATCAGACCATATCTGAATGTGGCGGCTAGGCTCATCACTGGCTCCAAGAAATCCAACCACATTTCTCCTGACCTGAAATCTCTTAACTGGCTTCCGTTTGAGGCAAGGATTCAATTAAAACTTGCATGTATGAGTCTACTTTAAAATCTTTGTTCGATCACTTATTAGAGATCATAAAAGCACAAGTTCATTACAAACACATTATATATAAAATACAGACCATGTTATGCATTAGATAAGACTTTCAGGTCCTAATCAAACTATAATAGTGGCTATGCCCAGGATGCCTCATTTACACGTATTAAAATCATAATTGCAATAATTGATTGATTAACTTCTCAGCCTATCATGGGTCGTTCTCTTTCTCAAGCAGGCCCACAGGAATGTAGCTACAGAAAAACAGACAAAAGGGTCTGAGAGGGACATTAAAAAGTACAATGCCATCCTGCGATGAGTAAAATTATAACACCTTATAATTGGAAGAATAAAAGCCTCTCTTTCTATTCTATAACATTTACAAAACAGTACAAGGTGGAGATCTGACTGGGGCAACTGATTATCACATGGACATGGTATCAGATCTGCATGCTTGAATTGATTCTCTGGGAAACCTAGCATCAAGGGGATGAGGTTCATGCGAAAACACAGGAGGATGAATCTGTGTCGTCGGGACGGAATACTGGATAAATATGAAAATCCTTTCTCTGCTCTTTGTGGGATAAGGCCAAATGCAAGTGACGCTTTTTGATGCACGTTTTTTTCTCTACGGGCGAAATTTGCCCTCTGCATGAACAGCTCAATTATTTTCTGTCTGGAAACCCTTCTACAGGATGCAGGTTCCCTAAATAAATCACCCTGTCCAACTACGCTCAGGCCAGCCTTTACAAATCAGAGCCAGCTACTCCTATTGTAATGCTCTAATTTCATACAATTGAACATCGAAAGGGTTTGGCTAAAGCGCAGTAAGGCTGCGCCACTTTAAGTGTAAACAAAACAAGATGCCAATACTGCAGAATGAGTACGCCTATTTTCTATAATCAACAATATTAAACTGTTGATATATAACAAGGACAAACAAATGTCAGATTCAATCAGTTTTTATTTTTAATTTTTTTCGAAAAGTGTATTTTTTGTTGTATTCTGATAAAATTAAGAATATTTCATTACAAACAGGGAGAGGAAATGGAAAGAATTCTTTTTACGCAGAGTAAACAAACACACAAAAGATGTGGGTGTAACAAGTGAATAGTATCTAAACATCAAATCTCACAACATGCAGACTCATCACTCATTTAATCCTCAATGGACACGACATACAGCCAACACTCATACTGGAAACCTTACACACTGTGTCAGACTCGCAAGTGAAATGAAAATTTAAGAAAGGAAAAAAGAGAAAAGAAGGACAAGAGCCTTTTTTAATACCCTCACCTAGAGTCAGAAAGACTATTATTCTTTTTAGGGGTGGGGTATTAATACAGTTATTTTAACTGAATTATGACAATATATTTCCATCAACAGTACAGGCCATCAACAATTTTTACAATAAATAGAAAGTTACGAGTGGTATACTCGTGTGATTGGCCTGAACAACAAGAAAAGGGTTGACGCGTTTCGATGCCCCTCAATGCTGGGGAATCTCCTCAGGACCTTGAAGGATTGAATCCTGCAGAAAAAATGACAACAATCCTTACATCACAAACCTCCTTAAGACAACCTTCAACTTCAAAATGAACCAGCACAAGCTTTTAAAGTTACCTTAACCTCTTCGAGGTGAGGATTTAAAATTGGAATATTAAATCCAACGTTCCGTATGTCCTAGATGGCGGGGTTTTATTCAATGCAGCACCAGCAAGCTGTTGAAACCAAGGAAGTTCTATTTTCATTTCGATTTCCGCAAGTCGCACATAACGTATAACATACAATCAAAGCTGTACTTGTTCATTTGTGTTTTTACCTTAACGGCTAGTCTAGGTCACGTGGTCTTGGCTAAGGGCACTCGTGTTGTGGCAGCTGTAACATTGTTCCGGAATCTGTATATACAAAAGACGGGCAGCCTCATGAAGTTTCTTGTTTTTCTTCAAAATCATCTCTAGTTCACCGTTAGAACACAGTTCGACATGCGCTTGTGCTTACCTAAGTTTGACCGGGTCTCCTGTCCTCTACGCGGCGTCTTCCTGATCAGCCGTCGCATATCGAGATGCGTCATTGTCAGTTCTTTTAAATGCGACGAAGTCAATGTCCGCGTGGTGCTGGGAGATGTAGTTTTTAATTCCATGAGTTATCCGGATGGATGTTATCGGTGCAAAAAAGCGGAAAATTTGTTCTATTATGACAGTGGTTGAGGGTACTCGCTGTCGATGCTGGCGCGATTAAGGCATTGCCTCGTGAGTTCAAGGTTAGAGGGTGGATTCTAGGATTGAATGAAACAGACGTCTGTCTGTACAATTCAGTGTGGCGATTAAGAACCATTCCGCTCTTCAAGACTTTATAGATGATATAATTCAGACATTTCGTTCAGTCCTGTGACTGACGAGTTGAATTTTAAAATCAGGGTGGCTTCTCGTGATGATAGTTTGGCCTCCAGGTCACCTCCTCTTTGGTCGGGTTCGACCTTGGAGATCACTGTCCATTTTAAGTCGGTTTCTTCATGTTTGTAGTCAATCCAATGTTGCACCAAAGGTGCGGATATGACAGATCTTTTTATCCGGGATCTATGTTGGTTGATCCTTTGTCTGATCTCTTGACTCGTCTTTCCAATGTATAGTTTGTTGCATGGACACAAGATTCCATATATCACAAATTTTGTTTTACAATTCGTGAACCTTGAATGTCGCCAGCTGATCCCGTTGTGTTGAAACAAATCCCCTTCGATCGTTGACACGCATGATACACATGTCCCGCATTTGTGATGTCCAATGATCGGTGGAAGGTTCATATATTCTCTCAATGTTTGGGGTGTTTGTTTGGGCATAGCTGCTCTAACAATGTGGTTTGCCACGCACTTGTCTTTTCTGAAGGCGAAGAGTGGTATTTCTGCTAGACGTTCGTCCAAGTCTTTCACTAAATGCCAGTTCTTCTGGATTTCTCTTTTTAACCAGTTGGAGGTTGGACAGAATGTAGATACATAGACTATTCTACTCTGTTCATTCTTCATTTTTTTCGTCAAAAGGGTCTCCCTCGGTGTCCACCACGCTCTTTTCAGAGCGCGTTTCAATAGTTTTGCTGGATATCCTCTCGCCAATAGTCTTTCTCTTAGAGCATTAGCATGTAGCATATATTCATCCTTGAATGTACAATTTCTGCGAATCCGCAGAAATTGTCCCAGTGGAAGATTTTCTTTTAAACTTCTCGGATGGTAGCTTGAGAAGTGTAACGCCTTGTTTCTATCAGTTTCTTTTCGAAATAAGGTGGTAACTAGGACTCCCTCTGTACAGTATATTTCCACAACTAAGAAAGACAGTCGATGTTGTGAATACTGTAAACTGAATTTGATGTTTTCAGTCCTATTATTGAGCCATTGGTGGAACTCTATCAGCTGTGCCTCTGTTCCTGACCAGATGAAAAAGACGTCATCTATGTATCGGAGCCATCCTCCGATCCATGGAGAAAAAGGATTGTTTGCATAGATGAATTTATCTTCGAATTTACTCATAAACAGGACTGCCAACTCCGGGGTGAAGAGGCAGCCCATCGCCACTCCGCGTATCTGAAAATAGAAATCCTCCTGGAATTTGAAATAGTTCTTTTTTAGGGCAAGTTTCGCTAGTTCAAGGATAAACTCTGTCGGAACCCTCATTGGTCTTGTTCTCATATTTAAGAAGAGTCTGAGTACCTCCAACCCCTCCTCCTGTGGGATCTGGGTATATAGCGATGTGATGTCCATGCTCACTAAATAGTTGTTGTTTTCTTGGAATGGTAAGTCACAAAATTTATTGATAAAGTCCGTTGTGTCTTGTAAAAAGGACCTTACTTCCTTTAGGAACGGTTTTAAAAAGAAGTCAATGAATTTTGAGACAGGCTCAAAAAGAGACTCACATCCAGAGACAATCGGTCTCCCCGGCGGTTGCTTGTCATCCTTATGTATCTTGGGTAATGCGTAAAACAAAGGTACGCGTGGGTGTTTGTTTTTAAGATATTCTGTTTCTTTTTTACCCAAAAAACCTTGTTCGGTAGCGTGATCCACAATCGAAAAAAGTTCTCTCTGTAGGTCAAGAGTAGGATCCTTGTCTATTTTCCTGTAACATCCATGATCAGATAGTTGTTTGTTAATCTCCATTATATAGGCGTCGACTCCCCAGATGACAATTGAGCCGCCCTTGTCTGCCTGTTTAATTATAATGTTTTTATTTTTTGCAAGTGATTGGAGAGCGTCCTTTTGTCCTTTTGAAAGATTTTGTTTAATGAAGCTAGATTTTTTCTTTTCTTCGGATGAAATCGCAGACAACATTTTTTTTTCAAAAGTTAGGACCTCTTTAGGTACTTTGCTGGTAGGAGGACAGAACTTCGATTTATTCGTCAGACCTGTGTTTTCAATATTCACAATTTGTGTTTGATCTGAAAAGAATGTTGTAAGTCTTATCTTCCGGCAGAATTCCATAAATTCCGATTTGAGTTTAATAAAATCCGTTTTTCTGACTCTAGGTGAGGGTATTAAAAAAGGCTCTTGTCCTTCTTTTCTCTTTTTTCCTTTCTTAAATTTTCATTTCACTTGCGAGTCTGACACAGTGTGTAAGGTTTCCAGTATGAGTGTTGGCTGTATGTCGTGTCCATTGAGGATTAAATGAGTGATGAGTCTGCATGTTGTGAGATTTGATGTTTAGATACTATTCACTTGTTACACCCACATCTTTTGTGTGTTTGTTTGCTCTGCGTAAAAAGAATTCTTTCCAGTTCCTCTCTCTGTTTGTAGTGAAATATTCTTAATTTTATCAGAATACAACAAAAAATACACTTCGAAAAAATTTAAAAATAAAAACTGATTGAATCTCACATTTGTTTGTCCTTGGTATATATCAACAGTTTAATATCGTTGATTATAGAAAATAGGTGCACTCATTCTGCAGTATTGGCATCTTGTTTTGTTTACACTAATTTCATACAATCACCAATTACAAGCTGCATTAGGTCAACAGTCGTCCTATGCCAGATTGCGAACCATAACAAAATTGGAGCCATTCTGATTGTATATGTTTTAAAAAAATGTATCTTCTATTGTTTGGAGTTTTCCAGTCCTGCATCAAGATGTTATGTTCCTGGGCCCAGTCCTCCAGTCTAGCTAATAGATCCAGCTCATGAGCTTGGCCGTGGTATTTAGTAGGGAGATGGGTCTGTAATTCTTAGGGCTGCTTCTATCCCATTTCTTGTAAATCGGGACTATTATGCTGTGCTTCCAGGAAGGAAAGGGGGGGGGGGTGGGGGGGCTCTACTGCTATGCTATTAAATCCATTAGTTATTAAGGGGGCACATAGATCATAATTATCTTGGAAAAGATCGATTGGGACCCCATCTGGCCCGGTGCCTTCCCTGGAACACAAGCCTTCAGCCCTTTTATGACTTCGCTAAGTGAAAATGTTAAAGTACCTTGACATGGATATCTTACATTAGGCAGCCAGGAGGCAGGAGGGGTATCCGAGCTGAATATGCCTTCAATGTATCTAACCCATACGTCCTCGCTTCCATGTACATCCAGGGACGGGTCTTTAGGCTCTTTAAAATAGGGTGCATGTATGACTTTCCAGAACTCGCTGCAACTACCCAAGTTAGCAGTCTGCTGGAGGTCATCCCAATTTTTCTCCCTGATGTCCTTCTCTCTTTCGTTTCTAGAGATCTTGCAGTATCTACGTAACATTCTCATCTGCTCTGGATCTCTCGGCTGGGTTTTTAAGGCATCAACAAGAGCTCTTTTAGCTAACAAGCATGCTGGTTCAAACCAGCCTCTAGCCATTGGCCCGTTTGCCCGCTTGGGACAGGTCAGTATCTTTTAGCATCTCTATCAAGGCTTTAAACTGGGAAACTAGGAATGCTTGATAGAACTTCATGGACAGGCATAGTAAAATATCATCCCTTGTTTGTGCTATGTGTACATGGGCCACCTGCACCCCCTTCAGTTGATACCCATTTTTCCTAATTAAAGAGATATTGCCTGTTACCTGTTGATGTTTGGTCAGCTTATAGGGGATGTTTAAGTGGCTAAATCGGATTGCGTGATCACTAGAACAGGTAAAGCTAGTATGTGTGTGTGAGTGACTTTCCCACTAATTGTAGGGTTTACTAAAATAAAGTCAATGGTGGACTCAGAATCGTTCCTCCTAAATGTTTTTCCTATATTACCATCTTTTGTGTTATTTATTATCCCCAGGTTTCTTTTATAAAGGAGTTTAAGACTGTCCCCATAGTCAATTCGGGGGAAATTAAAAAGGGAATTACCCTGGTGATATGTAAACCCCCACCCAGATACTATTTGAAGGGCCCTTTTTCGTAAAAGTTAATTTGTCCAATTCCTTGTTTAGTTCCTCTACCACTAGCTTCCTACGACCCTCGTTTCATTATTATAGAAGTTAATTAAAAGCCATGGTCTGTCAACTGTGCCTTCTATTAGGAGCAGATGGAAATGTTTATTCTGAGATTCAACCATCCTTACTTGGACGGGAAAGTGTTAGATATTATAGTTAATAGTCCACCCTTCACTCTGCCTGACACGGAGTCAACGACAGCTGTGAAGAAGGACCGGTATCCCGAGACAAAGACGGGTTCCGTTGGCCCATGTTTCTTGGAAGCAGATAACCTCCAAGGGGTGCCAACATTTATTCCTTGCTCATCTCCTGGTTTAGGGGTGATTCCTGCCACATTCCAAGAGGCTAGTCGGGTCTTACTAGTATTAGCCAAACTCTGTATTTGAAGGCTTGGCGGGCTTCCCTGGGTTATAAGGGCTTGGTTACCTGGGGGTTGGTACTTTTAGCTACTGGGGTTAGTCAGTCACAAGTCTCCAAATCTGAGAGGGCAGCAGATCTATTGTGAAACCCCACCCCCACAGTGAATGAATGAATGAACGAATGAATGTTGGATTTATAGAGCGCGTGGTTACCCTGGAGCGTCCCAGCGCTGTACCACTGGGGAACCCGTCCTGGCTTTCCCTGTGAGATGGTCCCTTTACTGGGCATCCCCAAGGTGTAGCCAGGCATCCCCGGCGGTGATGGGGCCGGAGTGGAGATTAAGCAAGCTATTGCCCAGAGTTGCAGCGTGGGACCCCATGGTTAGAGTGGCACTGAGGCGAGATTTATCGGGCCCGCTGACATTGGTCCTGCACCCGGCCGCGTCAGGAATTGAACCCTGGTCCCAGGCCGACCTCTGCCTCCGGGTCTGCCGCCTCTAACCGTTGAGCCACACTTCTCCACAGTGGTGCTATAGCTTCCCCTCTGGCATGATTGTTGGCCTTTTTTTTGCCTTTGCCCCAAGGTCTGTGTTAGACCCTGCTTATAAAAGTATTCCAAGGATAAGGGTATGATCTGAGTACACCTGTATGCAATTCTACGACACTTAATTAAAATGGCATCGACCAATTGTACAATGACCACACAGTCACCGTCAATGGATTTAGTAGAGTTGCCCACCCAACCCACTCTCCAGGCCATAATAATCTCACGGGACAGGTGATAGTTTCTCATTACTATATCCATTAGGTGGTTTGAAAGCCGATGCAGACATTTGTCCATTAGTTGTAAATTGGATTCGGACTGATTGTCACGGAATGGTGGTACATTTACCAAATTATGTGTAACAATAGGGATACCTCTGAAAAAATGTCCTAAATAAGGGAAAATGACTATATGTGAGTAAACTATTTAGGAAATGGATGAATATGTGGACCTAGAAACATATACGCACACTATAGGACCAGAAAATAGAGCGAGATTTATTTGAAAAATATATATTTTTATCATTTTTATAAATTTGATTATATGAAAGAAATTTATATTTACATACATATTGAAAGAAAATGACATACAATCTTTTAGTCATAATAGAGGTACATCTATGATTCCATGTATGGCCTATGCATTATGTGCAAAATACTTCTGATGCTATTTTAGGGACTAATCATACATACTTATCCATTCATACAAGGCCTGTCAAATAATTAAACATATATCAGAACATGATGTTGTCGAAATAGAGCATGGATAATGTGTACCAACAATGGGTGACTTAACAAAAGAAGAAACATGTATTCATCACAAGTGGAGTAAACAGACATGGTCATGGCTATCATAATTCATGTCAATTATGATAACCATGACCATAGGCCATAGGCCATACATGGAATCACATATGTACCTCTATTATGGCCTATTTATTTTATTTATTTATAGCATTTCTAAAGAGCACTGTCACCTGTCAGGCATCCTGGTGCTAATAGTGAGTTGACCTAGCCCACCTACTGCAGCACCTACTGAGGCCCTAGATCTTAGGAAATAACCATGTTTTTAACTTCCTTCTAAATGGCAGGAGATCACGGATTTGTCTCAGCTCAAAAGGCTGAGTGTTCCGGAGCTTTGCAGCAGCGACCTCAAAGGATCTACCACCTGCTCTAACTTTTTTAAATCTCTGAACTTTTATCAGTTTTGCCCCAGAAGAGCGTAATGTTCGAGCAGGAACATACCACTCAAATTTGCTTTGAAAGGAGGTGGCTAAAAGATTGTACGTTATTTTCTTTCAATATTTATGTAAATATAAGTTTCTTTCATATAATCGAATCTATAAAAATAAGAATATATCTTTTTGAAATAAATATTCTCTATTTTCTGGTCCTATAGTGTGCTTATATGTTTCTAGGTCCACGTCTTCATCCATTTCCTAAATAGTTTACTTACATATAGTACATTTGCCAAAACTAGGACTAAGGTTGAAGCTGCAGGTGGAAGATGTAAAACTTGTGGTGCTTGGTGTACTTGTTTATTAGTGCTTGTCCTTGGTCTAAGTAGTGGTTGAGTTATCTGTGGATCACCACCCGTGTCCCCTGAGACTCTGGAAGACTGGTGTACAAGGCCCGTTGTACCTGGTGGCGGTGAAATTTGTCTTTCCCGGAGTGTATCGTGACAAGCTGTGTCCATAAGTAGCGGCCCACCAGACAGCGTAGCAGTAATTGGTAAAGATCACAACAAAGTCAGCCCCGGCACACCAAGGTTGCAGCAGACCTGATGTAAGGACTTGCCCGCAGACAGATACCAACTCTGTGAGTTGGGGGTCTGGGGAATGGTGGAGCAAAGCAATTTGATCCTCCATCCTGGATAACAGCTCTCCAATAGCTGACAAGTTGGATAGGATAGGCTCCAACAAAGCGGACAACAGATTACTTACTCCAGCCCAGAACGTTTCTTCCAATATTACAGATTGAGGTGCGATATTTGCGCAGGATGGTGATGCCGGGTCTCTGTGGATGTCTTGGGGTTTCCTTGCTTATGTTTATGGGCTCGATTTAAAGTTGTTGGCTTGGGCTTAGGCTTCAGGGTTCCTTCGCCTCTTCGTAGCTTAGCTGGTGGATTGTTGTAGAGGTGAGTATGAGGGGAATACGCAGGACCCCTGCTAATTGCAGCGTGCACAACCAGTAGAAATATCCGAATATCCGCCCCAGTGCATGGTGAGTTGGGAGATGTTAATTGTTAACTGTGTGAGGGATCCTCCTCCTCCTGGGGGCTCCCTGCGGGTAGCCTCGACGGAAGAAGGGGCACTGGAGTTAGTCGCCTCTGGGTAATTTATATTTCGTGAGTCAATACGCTTGCTGCTCTGGATAAAAAAGCGTCCTGTGTAGCTACTGTCACTCCACCCGCTTTATCCATATGGCCTTTCCTCTTCACCATTAGGTCAAAAGGTTAAAAGCACAGTACCTTAGGTTGTATGCTAGACGTTAGAGAGCTGGCCCAGCCCAGCCCAGCCTCGTTCGGGCCCGCCCTTGGCCCAGGCTTTGCCCGGGCACGTCCCGCGCCGCGATACTCCTGCCGCGCTTTTAAGCGCGGCATCGGCAACTGGCAGGGAACACAAAGGCTGCTGGGACTTCGAGTCCCCAAAGGTGAAGCTTTGCTCCGAGCAGGAGCATGGCGGGTGAGATGAGGCTGTGGCATGTATGACCATAACCCCCCAGGAGGTTGCATGAGGGTATCATGCCTAGCATCTTCATATTCAGTTGCACTGAAATCCAATGGCTGAAACATCAGGATCATAGCCCGAATTTCCCAGACTATCTGCCCTGGGGGGTAGATGCTGAACTGCACCGGCTCCAATAAAATCGAGCGACTAAGGAGAAGTCAGGTGTGAATTTGGGATGTTGATAGTGAACTCTAGCCAATGCAGGAGGTATGTCGTAGTCTCCAGGTGGGTGGCAACTGCCTAGGGCGAACTCGCCTTCAGCAACCATTCATCTAAGTAGAGGAAGACTGGGACCACCCCATAACTCCTAGGATGTGCTGCACTCTCTGTCATAACTTTGATGAACACCAGAGGACGATTTGAGAGGCCAAAAGAGAGGAAAACGAACTGGAAATGCTTCAGGTCCATTGTAAACTGAAAGTAACCCCTGTGGGTCTGGAGGATGGGAATAAGGAAAATAAGGAGGTCAAACCCTACCATCCAGTCTTCAGGCAAGAAAAGATCTAGCCCAAGAAGAGCATTATGAATCTCTTTTTGGAGGAAGGCGTGGAGTGTACATATCTAGGATAGGGTGGAGGCCTCCATCCTTTTTCAACACCAGAAAGTAGCGGTAATGGCAACCATGACCACCTTCTGATTCAGGTGCCCTTTCAACTGCTCCTTTGGCAAAAAGATCCAGTACTATCTTCCAGAGCAAGGAGAGGTGGTCCTGGTCCTCCATCAGCCGATGTGGTACAGGTGGCAAGGAAGGTGGGGTGTCTTGAAACGAGAAGGGCATAACATCACTGGAATATCTGGAGCACCGCCCACTGGTCTGATGTCCTTGCTCGCCGTTTGGAAGGGTGATGCCGGAGCTTGTCGCAAAGAGCATGACTGTGCTGCATAGAGGGCATGCTAAAGAGGGTTGGAGGTCATGACAGACAGAGGAGAGGGGGGTTTGATAGTATGCTGGCTTTGGGTCCTACTTTCTCTGTGAGAGCTACATTAATGGCCATGAAGAGCCTGTGAAGCCAGGTGACCATGGCAATAAGGTTAGTATTGCAGGCGCCACAGAAGGGACGAAAAGGAATGTAGTTGTCGCGACATCAGGGAGGATCCCAATGACCTAGTGTTGACTAGATAATCAGCCTTGTTGCCGGTGAGAGCCTTCAAAGGGCATGTCCATCAGAGCCGACTGGACATACCCGAAAAGTCAGTTGACCTCAGGCAGTATCAGGGAAGGGCAACCATGGAGGCGATAAACCTGCCCAGCCAGTCGGTAGTGTCCAACCCACACAACGTATGGTGAACTTTGCTGTGTTCTGCAATCAAGGATAGCCTGCTTCAATGTAGCTTGGGCGTCTTGTGAGATCATGGGTAAGAACTTGCACAACCGTGTCCATCAACGTCTGGGTGTACCTGCCTACAAGGCATACAGCGTTCACACACCGAAATGCAAGGCTGTTGGAAATAAGAATTCTCTTCCCAAAGGTGTACAGCCTTTTGGATTACCTGTCTGGAGGAGTGGTAGTTAACACACTGGCACTGATGTTGGCGGGTAAGGCCTGTACCAAACTCTTAGGTGTCCGGTAAGGAAAGCCAGGTCCATAGGGGCAGGACAGTGAGAACGAGCAATCATTCTGTGCAGGGCTTGGCACAAGTCTCTTGAAGAATGTCCGTGAGGGCTTTGCTAAATGGAAGCAGGAGCTTCGCAGGGGATAGCCCTGGCTGAAGCACCTCTAAGATGTTAAACTTGACCTGGACATAAGGGAGCTGCAGGTCAAGGACCTCTGCAACCCTCCTCACCACCATGGCAAATGAAGCAGGTCCCAGGGGTGAGACCACACCAGAATTTGGAGAAGAGCCCAGTCCTTTGGCATCTCCCAGCTGCAGCTGTCCTCCTGGTAGAAGTGGGCCAACTGATTAGAAGGGTCAAGAAATTATTAGGTGTGGTCATCGTCACCCCCAAATTCCAAATCAGCACTGGGCTTTGCATGTGGTATTGGAAGCGCAGGAGTAGACGTCGAATAGCGCCATCTCAGAGTTGGACAGGACAATGGGTTCTGCATTATCAGGTGGTACTGGTGATAAGGGGTGTGGCATTGGGAGGGCATGCTTTAAAGTAGCTATCAGCCTCAACGCCAGAGCCAGAGGGGTGGATCCAGAGGGCCGAGCTGGCATCAGGAGTGAGCCTGCTAGCGGTATCCCAGTTGAGAAATCTCTTGACCCTATGTGGCCAAAAGGGACGACAGAGAGAGTCGGGCCTAAAGATGGAGTGCATGGAAACACAGACTCATTAAGTTGGCCAGGGGACACTCCTGCTCTTGGAATTCAGGGAGGCACAGAGCAGACCTGGCCTCTGGCTCTCTGAAAGGGGAGCGGGGCCTAGAAGCACAAGGTCAGAGGGGCAAGGAGGATGGTAAAGGACGCTTATACAGCTTCTTGTCTTCTTTGACTTACCAGACTAACTATGACAGATCATGAGACTGACT
Source organism: Lissotriton vulgaris (assembly GCF_964263255.1). Lineage (NCBI taxonomy): Eukaryota > Metazoa > Chordata > Amphibia > Caudata > Salamandridae > Lissotriton > Lissotriton vulgaris. The sequence continues at coordinate 1,503,890,560 of NC_141695.1, read as the reverse complement.
CCGTGGATGGGCTCTAGAGCCTCTTTGGGATCGACATGGTACCTTCTAATGCTTCACCGCTATGAGCTTCAGGTCTCGCTTCCGGACCACCTTCGGGTGCATTGACTGATATTTGGAGCAGGCCCTGGGTCGTGGCCTGAGTGAGGATCAGAAACAGATATCTGTCTGTGAAATTCCCTTCATGGCTTGAAACCCATAGGTGTGTTGGGGGACATTACCCTAGAACTCTAGGAGCAAAAGCTCAAAATAGAGTCAAGAAAAAGTTTGAAAAGGTGGTCACAAAACAACTGAGGTAGCTCACCAGATATGCACTGATGGTGCGCAAAGTAAGGAACTGATGTCAGTGCACTGGGGTGGTGCCTATTTAGACACCTTGCACATCATTTTGAATGTGGGCAACGCCAACGTGGAGCTGCCGACGCCACCTACCAGCACGCAGAGGTACTACTCAAGATTTGCCCAATCCAGTCTGATGCCTGGGGAATGTTCGAAGATGAGGAGTCTCCAGTTAGGAGTCTATCAAACATTTATTCATATGAGTCTCTTCAGGTCATTTCCAATACCATAACAGTGTTCAAGAAGACTATCGTCTATCATACTCATTAAGCTGCGCAGGAATCTGCGGGCACTTATTCACAACATTATCAGCTAAAGAAAGGCCTCTCTTTTGACATAAAACCAAGGTTAGTTAATGCATCCTCAAACTTCAATTGCTGCAACACTGAAAATTAAATGTTCATCTAGGACAATATGTCTTTGCTGTTCAATCCTGTTTAGTGTTCTATCTACATCCAAAAAGGCAATCGCCTGTAAAATTCGGCTAGACAATTCCATTTATTAATCCATCCCCAGACTATGTACAGAGGACATTCCCTTTAAACACAACAGATCATGATAAAGATCTGAAAAAGAATTATACTCAGAGACGACCTCTCTGCTGGCTCCAAAGAGCAAATCCAGACACCACCTGGTAGCATTACCAATGAGTCCAGACCCAATACTGTCTTAATGAATGAGGCTGTGTACATTTGTTGACACTGATGAAAAGGACATTGGATGTTTGGGCAAGGAAGAGAGCTGCAGTCTGGCTAGGACCACAAGACAATACTATTGAGGAATCATAAGATTGGGCGACAATGGAAGGTGGAATGCAGCTGACTGACTAGGCAGCAGAGACTTTTAACCTCAAACGAGAGGCCATTCACAGCTGCAGTGAGACGACAGATGCATAAAGAGATCTTAATCACACTCAAGTAAACTCATATCGTCCAGTCAGGCAAATGAGAAGTGAAAAGAGGCCAGTCTTAATTTTTCAAACTGCAGTTGCTCCTTCTATGCAATAATAAGAATGGAAAAAGCCTCCTGCTAGCAAAAGTAAAGCAGAGATGACTCAAGGTAACTGAGCCCTCAATATTTCAAAGGCTTTGCATTAACAAAACACATCAGACGACTTTAAATGTAATGGAGAGGAAAAACTGGAATGTGGGGCAACAATCATATTGGCAGAGCAGAAACACAATACTATGAATATTCAGGTCTCTAGAGACCTCATCTGCGGAGTTCAGAGAGCATTCTTCCTGAGCCCTACCCTCTTCAACGCATATATGATTCCTCCAGCCAGCATCATCGGCTCTCATGACATCGTCCTCTTCTACACCAACAATATGGAACTCATTCTCTCCCTCATGGACAAGACGCCTAATACTCGGATCAAGTTCAAAGCCTGCATGACGAAAATCTCCCACTAGATGAAAATCAACTGTCTAAAGCAAAACACAAACAAGACCGAAATTGAGATCTTTGGCAAAAGCACTCACCGCGGGACTCCACCTGGAGGCAAACAGAGCTACGGCCGACAACGCCAAGAACCTCAGGATCCTCATTGACTGCAAAATTGACATGACAACCTAAGTCAATGTCATCACTTGCTCATGCTTCCAAACCCTGAAGATGCTATGGAAGATTTTTAAATGGCTCCCAATCAGCACCCGGAAAGCTGTCACGCACGCGCTGGTCACAAACAAGCTGAACTATGGGAATACCCTCTGTGCCGGTATCAACAAAACTCCAGATAGCTGGAAGCTATTCAGAACTTGGCAGCCAGAATCACTTAACTTCCCAAGCAACACTTCACATTAAGCTACACCTGAAGGAACTCCTCTGGCTCCCCATTCACAAACAAGCACAATCCAAACTCCTCACCTGCACTTTCAAGGTACCACATAACAGCATACCTCAACAATTGCATCTGTTTTCCCAAAACGTCCAGACACCTCCACTTGTCCGAACTCCTACTTGCACAAATCTCACGTATATGGAAAACCAGATCCAGCGGTCAGGCTGGAATACATAAAATGGCCATCTTTCAAGCTCCATAGAAACTCAGGCCCAAGTTACAAATATCAGCGCTGATCCTTGGGTACCACAGAACTCAGTTCTAAGATGCTGGAACTATATCACACATTCAGGATTCAAGTAGCAAAGAGATTTACCATTTTAAATACATAGACTTTACTGCCTGGAAACTAAGACACCTGGGCGTTATCTTTTATTACGATGCTCATGTTATATGACTGAGTAAACACACCAATTTAGTAATCCAGGATGTGGGAATTCATCACTATAAATGCCGATCACAAATATCTGTCCACTGTCTGTAAAACCACGCACTCAGTTCAGGTGGCATGTTATGAATACTTGTAGTATTCACAGTTATCCAACAAATCTGGGTCTAGCAAAGCGCATTAACCTCAAGCCTTGATTCACAATCTGTCTTGTGAAGAAATGGGGTATATTATATGGCGTGGTTGTGAGACCTCAGAGTCTAACACTACCAAACCTTCTAGGAAAATTAACAATAATAATAATAATAAAACATTTATAAAGCGCCTGGCTGCACAAAACTGTGTGTCCCCTCGCTAACTGCTAATACAATACAAATCCAGAGGAGTAGTAGCATGGAGCTCAGAAGAAGTGTTACTTGCTAGGGAACAGATGAGTTTTTAATTTTGTCCTAAATCTCAAAATTCAGGCTTGGTTTGACAAACCTTAGCTCAACCCTGGATAACTGATTTAAATCAGTCAGGCTTCAACAAAGAAACTGGTGTAAAGCATTAAAACAGCACCAAAGCAATCGAATAAGAATGAAACACGACTCAAGAAATGAGACACCAATTTATGAAAATAGGTAGGATTTTTATGTATTTCTCAACCCCAAAATGAAAAGGATCCAATGGAGGCTTCCAGAGATATAGATTTTCAAAGCAACAATAAATCAAGGATTTTCGCTCAACCGTGAACAAGCACTGCCAAATTAAACGAATTTGGCATTTAAAAACGTTTTCAACAAAAAGCTACATCAAGATTGAATGGGGTTACTTGGAACTTACTTTGGGTGACCAACTCTGGCGAGTAGCTAATCAAGGGAACCAACAAGGTCCAGTGAGAATAAACAGTTACCTTCACATTAAAACCAGTCCCAAGTCCAGTTCAAGCTTTAAGGGCCACATGCGCCTTATTTCCATGGTATTACCGGTAACACTTTCACCAGCGGCAGGCCTCTACTCTTACCCGTTCTGTGAGCCATTTAAATGTCCCCCGAGGTGGACAAATGGCTGTCTCGTGGCCAGCATCTGTAAATGGGCACTGCTAAGCTTAGGTAACAAAGTAGCAAAGTTCTAAACGTTGCATGTAGCAACAAGTTACATTAATTTCGACTTGGCATCAAGTGAAATGAAATGAAAAGATTTTTTATATAGCGCTATAGCTACCCTTAGGTGTCCTAGCCCTGCTGGATTCACGCTTCTTGCCAGACAGTTGGGAGCTTATTCTGGTTTATTAAAAAGGAGGGTTCTTAGGAGTTTGCGGAAGGTGAGTAATTTGGGATCTGATCTGAGTAGAAGAGGGAGGGAGTTCCAGAGCTTGGCAAGATTGTGGGAGAATGAGCGCACCCCCACACCTAGCTCTCTTGAACCTTGGTATTACGACCAGGAAGGAGGACTTAGATCTAAGCTGTCTGGTTGGATGTAGGCGGTTATCAGGGGTTGATTGATAATAGCGCCTGTTTTCCAGAAGGATCGATGTGCGTTGCACATTGCTTTAAACTAGATCTTTGCCCTAACTGGGAGCCAGTGGAGGTCCCTCAGTCTGGGTTTGACTGGGACTCGACGGGGAATTTGGAGGAGGGTTCTGGCTGCACAGTTCTGAATAATCTGCAGTTTGTTTAGAGTGGCCTGGGGTGCCCCTAGGTACAGAGCATTCCCAAAGTCTAGACGAGACAGGATCAGACCCTGGATCATTATCTGTCTGGCGTGAAAAGGTAGCAAGGGAAGGATTTTACGCAGGAGTCTTAAAATGCCAAAGCAGGTGGCTGAAAGCTTGGTTGCTTGGTAGCTGAAGTCAAGTGACTTATCCAGCCATATGCCTAGGCTTTTGATCGGGTCTTTAGGTGAGGTGGCAGGTCCCAGGCAGGGGGGCCTGAGTGGGTCAATGGTGCTGTTAACGGAGTTGCCGAGGAGCATGAGCTCAGTTTTATCCCCGTTTTATTTAAGGCAGGAGGTTGTCATCCATTCGGTGACAGCTTCCAGTTCTTCAGGCCGGGGGTGAGGTTTGTGGGGGATTGAGAGCCACCACTAGCTGAGTATCGTCCGCATAGGTGATGATTTTTACTCCAAAGGGGCGGACGATGTCAGCTAGGGGGCTCATGTATATGTTGAATAGCGAGAGGCTTAGGGAGGAGCCCTGCGGGACGCCACAGCTCAAGGGTTTGATGGAAGAGGTGCAGTCACCCTCAAATACCTGGTTGGAGAGGAAAGACTTAAACCAGGTGAATGCCATTCCTCAGATTCCCTTCCTGCTAAGTCGGTGGAGTAGAATGTTGTGGCTTACAGTGTCGAAGGCGGCACTTAGGTCAAGAAGGATGATGGCCGCTGAGCCTCCACTATCCAGGATCCTCCTGGCTTCCTCCGTTACTGCGACCAGGGCAGTCTCAGTCCTGTGGAGGGGGCGAAAGCCCGTCTGTGTGGGGTCCAAGAGTTTGTTTAGCTCTAGGAATTCTGTTAACACTGTATTGGCATGTCTTTCAAGGATTTTACTTAGCCAAGGCAGCAGGGAGATGGGTCGATAGTTGGAGGGGTTGTTATAATCTAAGTTCTGTTTTTTCAGGAGGGCTTTGACCATAGCTTGCTTCCATGGGAGCGGAACGATACCAATGGATAGAGAGGCATTGAGTAGTTCTAGAATGATAGGTAGAATGTGATTAATGACAGAGTAGAGTGCGTGGAGGTGCAGGGTCATTGGGGGAACCGGATTTTACCTGATGCATAATAGATTCTAGAGTGGTGGAGTCTAGAGGGGGGAAGTGATCAAGCATGGCGGGGGGCTGAAGCCCGGGTTCAGGAGGCTTATTGGACAGGTGAGCAGGATTGGGAAAAGAAGTGTAGATCGTTTTGATTTTGCGGAGGAAGAAATCTGCTAAGTTGTCGCTGTGAGTTTGGGCGTTCAAGAAGACTTGGGGTTTCTCTGGTAGTTGAAGTAGGGCTTTTGCAACGCGATATATTTCCTTGGGCTTTGAGGCTGCTTCGCAAATTTTTTCCTCTAAATAGGATGCTTGCGCACGTTTGATGCTGGCCTTGTAGGATTTAATCACAGCTCTGTAGGCAGTTTTCCTAGAGGGAGAGTAGTCAAGGCTCCATTTCCTCTCCTTTTTGCAGGTGCGTTTCAACTCTCGAAGTTCTGAGGAGTACCAAGGGGCAGTCCTATTGCTGCGTTTAAATTGGGTGGTTTTGATGGGGAGCACAGAGTCAAGTGAATTGGAGATCCATTTATTAAAGTTCTCATTCGCCAGGATGGGGTCGGAGACGCTAGGTGGTTTGGAGGTTTTGAGAGCTGCCTGCCAATTAGTTTGGGGGAGTTTTAAGGGGGAGTAGGGCTTAAAAAATACTTACCTTTGGTAGCGCCCTATCTGGTAGAGACTATCTAGTCAGATTCCTTACTTTAGAATATTCCCCAGGCAACAGACTGGATCTAGAAACTTTCAGTGAGTAGTAAGCCAGTGTGTTGGTAGGTAGCTTGCTCAGCTTCACATGGCATCGTTGGCTCTGGAAGTGATGAAACTGGTGCCTATATAGGTGACAACCCAGCACACCGACATCAGTTTATTTTGAGATTTTCCACGTCCGGAGTGCAGCCCTATAAGGAACACTGACCACTGGTGTGGAAATCTTTGGCCTTTAACAGGATAATCCGTAGCTCTATAGTCCAGTCGCAGAGCAGGGAGGACGGGTGGGTGGTTAAGGAATCTGCGGCTAGATGAAGTCTCTAACAGAGAAGGCGCTACTAAAGATAAGTTACTTGTTCATCTAATAGAGACGTCTAGTTGCAGATTTCTTACCTTAGAATAGATATCAAAGTAATACCTCTATGGAGGCCGGACTGCAATATGGATTACACTAAATTCTTGCAAGATAGAATGGGCAAAATTACCGTCTCAGCGGACCTGCTTCTTTAGATAGTAATGCTTCGTAAACATGTGTAAAGAAGCCCATGTTGCTGCCTGACAGATATTCAGGACAGGAACTCCGTGAGAGAGCACGGTGGTCGCAGCTTTGACTCTGGTAGAATGAGCTCGTAAACCCTCCGGGGTTGCTCGTTGGCCAGTGCGATGTAGACATAAATGCAGAAAAATATCCATTGGGAGACGGTCCGCTTCTGCACTGCCTTGCCTTTCTTGGCTCAGGAATACTCAACGAAGAATTGTTCGTCCATGTGGAACTCACAAGAGTGATCAATGTAGAACGACAATGATCTTTTTGGGTCCAGTCGATGTAGTCTCACCTCTTCTTTAGAAGGGTGAGGCAGAACGTAAAAGCAGGCAGTGTGATCAAATTTGCATACAGAAAAGAGGTAACCACTTTTAGTAAGAAAGATGCCCTCGTTTAAAGAACCAGTTTGTCTGGGAAGAAAGTGAGGTATGGAGGATGCAGCTCACTGACACTCCAGGCACATTTTATTGCCAATTTAAAAACCGCTTTGATGGTGAGAAGACTGAGTGAGCAGTTGTGAAGCGGCACAAAAGGAGCATACTTCGGAAAATTAAGAACTAGATTTACGTCCCAGTCGGGCATAAGAAAAGGTGCTAGTGGAAACATGAAACAATCAATCAAGGGTTGGTTAAGCATAACTACTCACCTGTGAAGATCTCACGGCGCTGAGAGAGGGGGGAGAGCAGATCCATCTAAGTGCTGGGGTCATTCGAAGCGTCAGGTCTTGAGGTCCTTGCTGAACTGGGGGTAGCGTGGGAGATAGTCTGAGGTGGAGGGATAGGGTGTTCCAGGTCTTGGCAGCAAGGAAGGAGAAGGCCTTTCCCTCCGGTTCTGGTCTTGCGGATCCGTGAGACGGTGGCCAGGGTGAGCTGGGCGGAGTGGATGTTTCTTTTGGGTGTGTGGAAGGAGAGGCGGCTGTTCAGGTATGCTGGTCCGATGTTGTGGAGATCCTTGTAAGCATGGGTGAGGAGATTGAAGGTTATTCTTCTGTCTGCCGTAAGCCAGTGGAGTTTGCAGAGGTGTTCAGTGATGAGGCTGTCCCGGGGGAGGTCGAGGACCACTCTGGCTGCAGCGTTCAGGTCATGCTGGAGCTCACTGAGGTTTTTCTGGGTAATGCTGGCGTATTGTGTGTTGCCATAGTTGAGTCTGCTGATGATGAGCGTGCGAGTGACTGTCTTTCTGGATTTGGTGGGGATCCATCTGAGGGTCTTTCGAAGCAGGCGGAGGGTATTGAAACAAGCAGAGGATACGGACTTGATAAGGGCAGTCCATAGTGAGTGATGCGTCTAGTATGATGCCGAGGTTTCGTGTGTGGTCTATCGGGGCGGGGGGGGAGTTCCTAGCGCAGAGGGCCACCAGGTATTGTTCCATGCGGAGAGCGTGGATCCCAGGATGAGGACTTCAGTCTTATCTGAGTTGAGCTTAAGACAGTGGTTCTTCATCCAGGTAGCGACTACTTTTATCTCTTCTTGGAAGTTGTGCTTAGAGACACTGGGTTCGTTGATGAGGGAGAGAATCAGCTGTGTGTCGTTGCCGTAGGAGTTAATGTTGAATCTGTGGCTGCATACGATGGTTGCGAGGCGGGCCATGTAGATACTGAAGAGGATAGGGCTGCGAGAGGAGCCCTGGGACACTCCGCAGTTGATCTGTCGGTTCCAAGAGGTATGGAGGAAGTCTGACCCGTTGTGTACTGCCTGTGAGGAAGGATCCGATCCAGTCGAGGGCCTTGTCACGGATGCTGGAATCATGGAGTCTAGTGGTTCGGGTGCGGTGGGAGACTGTCAATGGAGATCTTTTAAAAACCTATGTACAATAGGGGATTTGAAAAGGAATGGATGATCTGGCAACTGCAGAAATTGTAGAAAAGGAACATTTTAGCGTGCCTTCAGCAGAGCCCTGCTGGGCAAAGGAAAGAATAAACAGGAGAACCTGGAAGAGGTGCATGCTTATCTGCACACTATGCGACAAACTTACACCAATGACAGGACTATAAAGTCTTTGTTGAGCATAACATTGTGGACTTCAGGCAGAAGGCCAAAAGCTGTCAATTGTAACTGCTCAATCTCCAAGCATGAAGGCAACGCGTTATCAGGTTTAGGCAAAGGACCCTGCCCAGTTACTACGACAGAAGATCCTCCTGAAGAGGCAGTCTGGTCGAAGGATTAATGCTCATGATCAACAGCTCTGAATATCAGACTGTCCGTGCCCAATCCAGAGCCAAAAGAATGACTTGGACCTGGTTATTCCTGATCTTCTTGAGAATTCTGGGCAGGAGTGGTATTGGCCAAAAGGCGTACAGGAGGCCGCAGCGCCACTCGATACAAAAAGCGTCCTCGAGCAAGATCAGCCTTGGAAACTCCAATTCTCACAATGCTGAATGTGTTTTCACCCGAGGCAAACCGATCGAACCAATGTTCTCCACTCACTTGAAAGAGACCTTGGGTCTCCTCCGGGTGGAAACGCCATTTGTGATCTGCTAGGCACTGATGGCTGGTGTTCAGAGTTGGACCAACAGAGAATTGCCCTATTCCAGCCAGGTCCAGAGACGCAATACCGCTTCATTAAGGGTCCACGACCCCAGGCCACCCTTTATGATGAAGAACCACCTGGCGGTGGTGGTGTTTGTGAACACCTGTACTAGCCTTACCCTGATTGAAGGAACAATAGCTTTCAATCCCAAACGGATTGCCCGAGGCGCCAGCAGACTGATGTGGAGTCTGGATTCCGCAAGAGACCACTTCTCCCAGATGGCTGTGCCAGCCCAGGAGTGACGCATCTGTCACTTTAGTCAGCTCTCATTGGGGAAGGGAGTGGGGTCTGCCACTGACAATCCCAGTTCGTAAGCCACCACTGCAGATCTCTTGCAGTTCCCTCTGATATCTGGACCATGCAGAGAGAATCCTCTGATGCTGCACCCACTGTGACTTCCGATCCCAGTGCAGAGCCTGCATATGCCAGTGGGCATGTGTTATAAGCAGGATGCAGAAGGCCATGAGACCAAACAACTCCAGGGTCATTCTCACCGAAGTTCACGAAAGAGACTAAAATATCAGTATTAAAGCCTCAATATCCAGGATTTGCCGCTCAGGGATAAGCCCACAACAGCACGGTGAGCAGAACCGCTCCAAAGAAAGGGAGCCACTGAGAGGGAGTCCGGTGTGACTTCGGTATGCTGATAGTGAGCCCCGAGAGCAGAATATTCGCCTTAGTCTTGGGGTGGGGGACGAATGCCTGGGGTGAACCCACCATCAAACCCAGTTATTGATGTAAATAAAGACTGGAATCTCTGATCCCCGCAGATGAGCTGCAACCACCGCCATCACTTTTGTGAACACCAGAGGGACGCTGGTAAGGCCAAAGGGGAGAAAAACAAACTGAAAGTGCTCTTGGCCCACCGTGAACAGCAGGTAATGTCTGTGGGCACAAAGCACAATGAAGAGGGGGGGGGGGAACAAGAAGCCAAATTGAAATAGTAGGTCCACTACTAATGCTCTCAAAGACAAGCGTTATACTCACTGAGGGGTAGCTGTTCCTAAAGGAGAGAGGATAGTCTAACCTATTCTGGTATCACCAGCACCTGCGAAACAGAGTCCAGGATCATATGGGAATATCGACCCAAGCCACAAGAAGACTGATTATAAGGCATTTATAAAGAGTACCAGTTGACTTATAAGCACATTATCGATACTGGATAAAACTGATCCAATCTTAAAAGAAAGAATGATATATGTTTTAGCAGAAAAAAACATTCTGTTCCTGAAGGTATAAAGCATTATAGTTCCCTATCCAGTGGCGTGGTAGGGAATGCACTAGGTTTCATTTTGGACTGGCAGATTTGGACCACCAAGCTCTCTAGGGTGGGGTGCTGTGGGCAGAAACTTGAGTCCCCTGGACTGCAGCAATGGCGGCGGACAATCATCCTATGCACAAGAGCCCTGTGCAGGGCTTGGACCAGACTGTGAGAAGGATGCCTGTAAGGGCTTTATTAAATGGGAGTAATAGGTCTGTGGGGTCAACTCACGGTAGAAGCACCTCAGTTTGGGGTCAACTCACGGTAGAAGCACCTCAGTTTTGACTGCCTCCAAGGGCAGCCTAAGGTTCAGCACCATAGACGCCCTCTGCATCACCATAGCAAATGAGGCACCCTTCTTCGTAGCCACAGTAGTAGAGAACCAGGAAAGTGTCTGGGGTGGGGTCCAGGCCACTGGTAATCACTAGATCCTCATACAAGTGTCTTCAAGATCTTCTGTTTGATAGCCATAATGGTCCGCAGACCACTCCCACTTATCACCCAATCCAGATCAGTCATAGTAATAAGGTGCAGGCTCTGATATGGGGAGTGTGCACCCAGTCGGCGCCGAACAATATCCACTCGGCTCTGCTAAGGACTCAGGAATGATGAAGAGGTATCGGCATAGGAGAAGGTCGAGGTCATTCGACTAGCACCACTACAGGTCAGTCAATGGATCATTGGGGCCCAACTGCCACTGAGGGTGAACCTGTCGGCAGAAGAACATTAAGGACCCCTCCAAGACTCGTGGGGCCAGAAGACGCTCCTGAGGGGTCGGACCATCCGAAAATGAGGTGCATGTCCTCAACACTCTTTCAGATGGGGTGTCAATCCAGTTGCCAAAAACTCTGGAAGGTGTGGAGAGTGCCTAGGCGCAGGCTCTACCGCAGAGTGAGGCCTCGAGTGCCGACAGCCCTGCGACTCATATGAGGACTTGCACGGTGAAGTTAAAGGCCTTTTTGATGACTTCTTTTTCTTGTGGGACTCACCAGACAGCTTGGAGTAGGATGATTAACACCAGGTTCGACTTCACAAACTACATCAGGACCTTCCTTTTAACCGAGATCTGAGCATCTTGGTGTCGTTTGACATCAGGTGGCAGAGAGCTTGAGGGACTGCTCCTTCAGTGGAGTGGGATGCATGACAAGGAAATCTTTGCATGTCGCGTCGTGGTCACGCACAAGCCACCGTGCAGGTCAGTCACCGACATTTGCCAGTGACAGGCTCTACAAGGTTTAAAACCTGCATTTCTGTTGGACATCCTACACACCAGGAGGTAGTCTAAAAAATTATTCGACAAAGGTTCTATAAAAAAAAAAAAGGTCAGTCAAAAAAGTGACTGGAGGTAGGTCTCTCCAGAGCTCCAATGACTGGAGCGGATAAAAAAGAACTGACATCAACGTGCTGGGGTAGCAACCACATAGGCTGCACGTGTGCCACTTCCGTTTCGGACAACAGACGACGTCACACAGCACCAAACTCCACATACCAGTGCGCAGAGGTAGTGTTCACCAAAAGGTTCTGGATCCAGTCTGACTCCTGAGGAATATTCTAAGTTAAGGAATCTGGGGCTGGAACTCTCCATCTGATCTAACTTGTTGGTTGATACATTGAAGTATCAACTTCAGTAGTCCCATTCAGAAGTTAGCACAGCTAAGTGTTCAGCGTGTAACCCTATACTTTTCAGTAAAATAAACAACTGCAAGTTTTAACTGCCAGAACACGTAAAACATGTTCTACTTTTATCACGCTGCACCTTGCTTTAGGATTTGATAGGCCTTCTTTAGGGATGACTTGTATACATTAAAAAGGGAGGTTTGGGCTTTCCCTGGACTTGAAATGGCAATCAATTTAGCAGTTTTTACACTGCTCTGCCTGTCTGAAGTGGCAGGCTAGGAGACACGTTTTATCTCGTCTCCCTCAGGGTGACAACATGTACTTAAGTGCCTGAGGGCACACCAGAAGTTACAGGCCCTGGGTGCCCCTGGTACCCTTTACTTGAGACTTAAAAGTAAGTTAGCTTACACCTATTGGGTATAAGCCAATTATACATGTCTAATGGTCTGGGAACTGGCACTGAGGTCTGTATAGCAGGCTTTAGTGCACTCCAAAGCATAAAACCAGCATCATCAGTTCAAAACTTTAGAGGTGGCTATAGAAAAAGAGGTACTTCCTTACTCTACGCCTAGAAACCATTTAGAACTAGATAGCCAGACTCCTGCTAATCCTCCCACACAGAACTCACATCACACTTCACCTCAGGACACTACACTGGCCCCGGATACAAAAATGTGCCAATTCAAACTCCAAACACCCATTTAAAGCACTACACAACTCAGGCTCCACCTATCTGAACAGTCACATCTCCATCCAACAACCAACCAGACACCTCCACAGGACTCCTACTCACACACATCCCATGCAAACACAAAACCAGATCAGGAGTACAAGCATTCTCTTGCAACGCTCCTAAAGTGTGGAAAAACTGCTCACGCCACACTAATGGTCTCTTTCTTACTAATGACATCATATACCTGCAACTAGAATTACTGTGTAAATTCACAATGTTACTGTAAATATGATGCTGTTTTCAGCCATCACACACTACACGTTTAAGCAAAAAAGCACAGGGACTTAGAGATGGACTGCAACAAGAGAAACCATTACACTTTGAAGACATTTATTAAACCACTATTTATAACCCAAGAGAACATTCCAAGTTATTTGCCTATTCAATTAGAGTACTATAGTTGGGAGAACCCACTGAAAAGCAGACAACAGTCTGAATGTCTCTTTCATGAAGCATATAACAAAAGAGGGTGAGATGATTTGTATCCGCCCGTGTGATGACTTTCAATGTTCTGAACTGACAGAAAAGTTCTCAATCAGGAAGAAAATGGTCACACATCTGAAGAATGTGGAACCATGAAGGAAATTTCAGGGGAAGAACATTTTAAGCAAGTGTTAATGACTTACCATAATCATGTTGCTTTTCTCTTTCTGGCTGCTTTCGATAAGATTTGTTTATGTGGTTGTCTTTGCTTTTGTCTCTCAGCAGAGGCAGAGGAGTGTTCAGTGTATGTGATGAAGGAACTGAATGTCTTCTCTTTTCATTTCGTTTTTCAGTTTTAACATCCGAGGGTGAGCATCTGAGTTCCAGGTGAAGTGGGAGATCTATACAGAAAAATTAAAAAAATGTAACTAACATTTATTTATATGTTTAATTTGAATAAATTGTCAACAGGTACCAAACATCCATGCCTGTTCTTGTATCCACCTTCACAGTCCTTTGAAACTCCAGTGTGTTTACCATAATCCTCTAAACTTGACACATTTCAAAGTATTACAATCAGCCTATCAAACAAAAGACACTTGGGAGGAGACTACACTGGCTGAATCTATCATTTGAGTGTCTATGATGAAAAGAAGTTGAAGCTATCTCCCTGGTCTTTCTGCGAGCTGAATGAACATTCCTTCTGCTGCATTCAGCAAAGTACACAAAAGACAAGTAACCCATTTATACGATACTACAACTCTACTGTTTTCCTAAACTTGAAGTATATTTGGAAAGTTTTGACTGCAGCATTGGCTGGGGTAAGATCTGCAAGTATGTTCTCAAGATTTCACAATAGCTCTAGCTCTCTCCAACATATATGAGGTCAAGACATACATTGGCAAAAGAATGGAGGTTTTACAGAGGGATTGGTTTGCCGTGACGCGCCACCCGACCCCTGGGACCCATGCAGTCATGCACCCCGGGTCCATGACTGATTGTAGGGGCGCGGTCACTGTACAGGCGTCCTCAGTCTCGTTTCTGGAGGGAACAGTGTGCTGGAAGTAGGGGAGAACGAGACTTTTGTTTTAATTACCTGCCAAGACTTCTCCCTGGGCCGCGTGAAAAGACCTCACTTTCACCAGAGCACTTTGCTACCAACACGCTGCATTATGGTAATGGCAGTACTCGAACCTGAACTGACGTAGTCTGCAGCAATAGAACGCGGTCCAGGTGTGCGCCTCACCACTATGGAAGGAGGCGCCTATTTGAAGATACAAAAATGGGAACCTTGAGCAAAGATGGTTGCGTAATATTCAATTTTTTAATAGACGTTCCTGAAGCCCCGCTGTGTCCCTTGATCTGCTCAGGATGGGAGGAGATTTGTTTCACATATATACATACATATATACATATATATATCATGGTCTCCTGCTCTCAAAGATATCAAGCTGATAATTAAGTAGCTAAAGTACATAAAAAAAATGTGATCAGAAGGAGGAGCTACGTCATCAACTAAGATGGCCGCATAGGCGCCCGGCTCCGCCGACCTCAGTTTCCAGCCGGATGATCCTGCAACTTATCCTGTAATCACGCCAGACCTCCAGGGAGATGAAGCCTTGCTGAATCGTTTGGTTCAATCCCCAGACTTTTGTCGCAAGAATTGATTGGAGTTATGTCGTCTTCTGGATCCTGGCCTAACGCAGCTTGTAAGCCGGGGCCTCGAGTTTGAGCCCAGCCGGGACGTAGTTGAACAACATCGGCCGTGTGACTACGACAGGGTCCAGTCTCAGCAGTGGAAGTCTCCAGATCTGATTTTGATGGCAATCGATGTAATTTCCTTGATGTCGTCGGACAATTGACCTGAGCGTCTGTGGAGGCTCTGGGACTCCTGGCCGGGGACCCGGTTCGACATCGCCGGGGTGGGGCCCTCGCCTGCTGTCCAGGGCCACTTTGTCTAGAGGACGCCCTCAGTTGTGACCCGCTCCGCTCTGTCATGACCCCCCCAGGAGGACCGGGCTCCTCGGGGCCTACCACTATGCTTGTGATTGGAATAGCGGAGGCGGATCTGACGAATAAAGAGTCGACATTGCGGACCGTGCTGGCCGCCGTCATGGAGCTACAAGCGCATATTGAATCTTGGCTAGATAATATGCTTGCCGATGGGCCTGACTTTGACTGTTTGGGACCGGGCTCTGATCTTCCACTACGTCTACCAATATCGTCGCTTCCCTTGAGGTCTGGGAGGGTCACTGGTGACCGCCTAGGGCAAAATGATCTGGTGCCGCCCTTGTGTTGTGCACAGACAAAGAGTAATAATAATAAATTTCTTTATTCGGTTTTTGTCATTATAAAACCATAAAAGCAACAGTATGAAATTTACAGCATAAAAAATAAATCACACAAAAAGATTTTTAAAGATTCCTTCGGTGCCTGATAATACATTTTAAAAAGTTCAGTGTATGGTAACAGGTGCGCTCAGAGTCTAACATCTGTAAAAGAATCATGGCCGGACGACATTGTCTAAGACCCCAGGCTTTTAGTGAAATAGCCAGATTTTCCTGTGAGGGAGATAGTATTTGCAGAACAGTATCGTGTGCATACATGTTTGTGCGGAAGTCTCGTCACAAGGGCACAAAGTCAATTTTGATTCCCAAGTGTTCGTTTGCGGGAAAGCGACTAGTCTGTGAAACAGATTGAGTCTAAGTCTGGTCAAAAGCATCCTTTCGTATGAGTTAATTTCCAATGCAAGATAAGGCTGGATTTGTGGTGTTAGCTGTACCATGTTTGCGTGTTGTACAGATTGTTTATTTGAAAGCAGGATAATTCTGAGTGACTCTAGGTGACTCATTGCTTTCTGTTTCAGCTCTTTCTTGCTTATCTCAATCAGAGATAATGGACTGAAATAAAAATTTTCTAGACCCATATCCGTAAAGAATCGTTTGACGTATGTAAGCCAGGCTATTCTGTGCGCATTATCCAGGGCCATTGAGTCCTCCAGAATGACCTTGGTCAGCATGTTCTTATCGGATAACCATATGCGCCTCCAGAGTAGCAGTGGCTGGACTTTTATTAGATCCTCTATGTAGGGGATTCCCAGTTCCATATGGCATGCATATGTAGATGAGCACTTGGGGGCAGATAAAAGGAATCTAGTGAACGAGTTCTCAGCTGTTTGAAGAGATCCGGCATCAACGTGTCCCCAAACGCCAGCCCCATATAGGGCAATGGCTAGGCATTTTGCAGAGTAGATTTGTAACATCTCCACTGGTGATCTCCTTCCAAGTCTTTGTGAGAAGCTAATCAGGGCAGTATTGGCTCTCCTAAACAGATGTCTCCTCGACTCAATAGCTGCTTTCCAATTTAGTTTCTCGTCGATCATTATGCCCAGGTAGGGATACTGTGGGGTTCTCTCAACATTTTGGTTATTTAGAGTGATGTTCTTTATTCGTTTTCTCCCTCCACCAGCCACCATTACGAACGTTTATTTCACGTTTATGTGCAGGTCTAGTGTACCCATGAAGTCAGCGTATTTATTTAGAGATTTCTGAAGTTCTATGGGAGTGCGAGCTACGATTACCGCGTCATCCGCGTAGAGCAGTGCCGGGACCATGCGTTGTTTTAGTCTTGGGAGGTCCTGCCCCCCTCTCAACATCCTCTCTTCCAGCCCGTTTGTATACAGGGAGAAGAGGAAGGGGGCTAGGACACACCCCTGCCTGACTCCTCGCTCTACCTTGAATGACGCAGTAAGCTCTCCCTTTGTCCCGTAGCGCACTCTCGCAGAAGCGTCCGTATATAATTCCCTTAGGAAGTCCAGTAGTGGGGGATCCACCCCCATGTTTCGCAGAAGAGTGCACAGCTTTGAATGAGAGACGCAGTCAAAAGCAGAGGACAAGTCCACGTACACCATGTACATTGTCCCCTGCTTTGCGTGGATGTACTTGGACACGATTAGACTTAAGTTGAGAGCCTGTTCTACGGTTCCAAACCCTTCTCTGAAACCAAATTGAAGGTCCGATAAAATCTTTCTGTCGTCAGCCCATTGTTGAAGTTGTTCCAGAATTACTCTGCCAACTACGTTTCCCACGGAATCTAATAAAGAAATCGGTCGATAACATTTGACATCTTGACGGTCCCCCTTTTTAAAAATAGGAACCATAATGGAGTTGGACCAAGACTCCATTAAGCCCAATCTCGCTGTTGCAGTGCATACTCTGGTGAGTATAGGGGCCCAGAGATCCAGATGTTGTTTAAAGAGATCCACAGGGACCCCGTCTGGTCCTGGGGCTTTGCCCCCTTTGCTTAGATTCAGTGCTTGCAGTACCTCGAGGATATCAAACTGCATATTTATTGGAAAGTCGACAGGAGGATGAGAGTAAGTTGTTTCTTCGTTTGGTGATGTTAGTTTGAATATATGGGAAAAATGATTTACCCAGGTTTCCTCTTCTATCGCTACTTCGATCTGAGGTCTGCTAGAGTCAGAAAGAAAAGGGGTTTCCACAATCCGCCAGAAAGACTCACTGTTTTTTGTGAGTGTACTTTTGTGTAAATCGTTCCATAAGGACTGTTTCAACTCCTGTTTTCTTTGTTTCCTGACCTTTTTGTACTGGAGTCTTAGATGTTTAATCAATTGTTTGTCTCTTTTTGGTTGTCTGAGAGCCTCTTTTAGCTTGGTTAATGAGGTGGTGCAGTCATGATTAAACCAGCCTGGAGTTGTTAAATTATTTGATTTATTTTCCCTGGTCAGCATTAGTTTGATTTTGTCCAAAATAATCTTGAAGTTTTCAAGGATGGTGTTATCGTCAGACTCCAAATCTAGGCATTTTATTATGTTTGAGTATAGAGTCTTTATTATGTTATTGCTTAGTTGGGCTGGATCAATCTCACCCCATTTCACCGTAAAACCATTTGCTCTGCCCACTTCTAGGCGATTTTGGGAAAGAGTATGTGCGATTATGGTTGTCTGTGTTGGGTGATTTAAGAGGTCCAAATCCACTCTAAGCGCTGAGTGGTCGCTTAGGTTATTTTCCAATAAAGTAAAGTCCGTGGTTAGCTGTCTCAGCCCATCCGTTGAAAGGACATAGTCGACAGTGGTCTCGTGTCCCCTCCCTAGATATGTGGGGCAGAAAGTATTATCATCCGAATTTTGCTTGTTTATTATTGACAGTTCCAAGTCTGTAAGAAGATTGTTCATCGCTTCCCCTTTTCCGTCATGGATGAAATGGGCAAGGGGATTATTTTGCTCATCCACTATCCCACAGTTATGGTTGTTCAAACATGGGCAGGGATGTATGGTAAAGTCTCCTCCCCATAGTAAATGGACAGTTGCCTTTTTTCTGTATACTTTAGTATATCTAGCGATTTTTTCCTGGATTGTCTGAAGAGTTTTGATGAAATTGTCCTCTTCTAGGTTATTGTAGAGGTTTACTAGGATGACAGTAGTTTCTTTGCCAACTGAAAAGGAGAGTAGTTGGAAATTTGGTGTATTTTCAGTTTTAAGGAGTTTCAAGCTAGGGATTGTATTCGCAATATAGGTAATCAAACCCCCCTTGGGCCTACCCGCAGTGCTAGGAAGGGCTAGGAAGGGCTGGGGAAAAAAGAGTTTTATAACCTGCGATGTGTAGCTCTTTTGGGGCCCATGTTTCCTGGAGGCATATTATTTTGCCATCCTCGAAAAATTGAGCTGCTGAACCATCGTCTATTTTGGGGCGAAGTCCCGCTATGTTCCAGAAAATGACAGACAGTGATCGTGACCCGTTATCTTGTCCTGTAGTCATTTTCCTTTCCGGGTCCCGAGATGAAATGGTTGGTTTATCATTGGTGGAATCCGGTAATGGTCAGTCGACCATCTCCAGGCTACTGTACCGGTTCATTGTTGGTATACCCAGCCAGTTTTCCCAGTATGGTGTTTCTCCATATCTGGGTCTAAAGTGCCGCTGTAGTGGAACATCCCATTGTTCCCAGTCTCTTCTATTACGGGGTCTCCCATTACCTGCCATGGGCCGTCCTGTTGGTGGTAATTTGGGTCGACCGACCACCAGGGGGGTCTTGGCCATTCTGCTGTGGGGGGATTTTGGGTCTAGCATTAGTAAAATCCCAAGGCTGTGGAACTGCTTTACACCACAGGTTGTCTTGTTCATTGAAATGGCTGTTATAATGCTTTTTGGGATAGAAAAAGGAAAGACTCTTTGTGTCTATTCCCCCACTTGGGTTATGTTGATCCCAAGAGCATATGTACTCGACAACTTTGGGGTCCTCAAAAGTGATTACAATGCAATCACCCTGTATTACTTTTTTTATATGTCCCACCCATGGGGTCCTACTAACTGTTGCTATCCTACTTGTCCAGTTAGGGGGAGAAGGGTGGTTTGTGTTTAGCCAATATTGGACCTTATTCTTTAAGGACCATTTAGGCTCTGATGTCTCCCCTGCTAGTTCTGGTACTCCCGTCATTACAACCACGAATGGCGATGCTTCAGGTGGTAGATGCATGTAGGATCTGCCATCAAAAGCTCCTCTCGTGGTACCTTTATTTACCGTAGGGTTTGGTTTGCTCTGGGAAATATTTGTGACAGCTGGCGTTTTAGGGGCTGGCGTGGTTACTTTTGTTGTTTTTGTGACAGGGACTTTTGGGAGTGTGTTGGGGTTAGGAGTTGGTATTGTTATTACCGGGAGCGGTTTTCGTACTACAGGATCTTTTGCAACTGGTTGCGGTTTTGTTACGGGACAGGTTTGTATAGCTTTTTTGCTTTGTAGGGAGGATGCAGGTTGATTAATTGTTCCCTTTTTTTGGGGTTCACGAGTTAAGTTAGGTTGCAAGGATTTGGTAATTATTAGCATTTGACTCTCGATATTTAGTAGTCTCATTTTAAGGGGTTGAAATAAAGATTTTAGTACTGAGGTAATTTTGTTTACCAGATCAAGAGGACCTGGTTCGTTACTGTGGGGAATAATAACGGGTGAGCCTGTAACGGTAGTGTTTATATTATTGTTAGGTGAGGAATGGTGTACTAAAACCTGATGATTGGTAGTATCCGCCGCTCTTGGTGGCGAGCAAGCCAGGTTTAGGGGGGTAGTTAGGTCAGTTGTCTCAGCTGTTTCGGTTCCATTGACTATATCTGCTTTTCCCTTATCCTTCCTTTTCTTGACAGCCCCCTCCCTCCTCCCTCTTGCTTGTCTTACTTCTTCTGGCGTATGCTCGCGTAAGAGTTCAGGGGTTTTTTCTAAGTCGGAGTTGGTAAGTGAAAGGGAAAGTGGAGAGGCTGAGAGGTCTACGTTATTCGGGAGACTAAGCCTTTTGTTGCCTTGTAGTGATTCGGCTAAGGCGCTCTCTACCTCTGGAGTTCTTGCTGTGGCCAATGGTCCCATAGAGGATCGCCTCGCAATCGCGAGGTCTGTAGATACTCTTCCCTCTATCAAACAAATACTTTGGTCGATAAAAGTATTAGCCTTGGTAAGAAAATCGTCTATTGGACCTAAAAGCTGTTCTCCAATCCCTCCCTTTTTTAATTTCTTCAGTTTGTTACTCCTGGTATTCATTTTCAGCGAGATGGGTTAGGAGAGATTTGTCTTGTTGATGTGCAGAAGAATGATGCAGAAATGCGTAAATAGTAGGACTTAGAGGGGGGGGCCCGGCCCGGTCTCCTCACGTTCTCGAACGGCCTCAAACGGCCCGCTCTTTGCCCGGTCTTCGCCCCGGCTGCGACCCGCGCGCGTCCCGCTGTGCGCGTCACTGGTCTTGCTAATATTCTCTTGGGCGGAGAGGGGGTGTGGCACTGGGAGGGGGCGCGGCTCACGCGGGAAGAGGACCAGCTGTTGTTGGTGAATGCTGGTCCTCGCAGTCCCGGAGCGGCGCCTCTCACCTCCGCTGCGGCCACACAGATGGTCCTTCCCACACGCTGTCGAGGCAATCAGTTGGCAGAAGAGTTCAGGGCTACTCCTGTAGCGAAGGATCAGGCTGCAAAGACAGGAAACTCTCACAACGAGCGGCACCCCACAAACAGACAAAGAGTAGCGAACTTGGTTCCCCGGAGAGTTGGTCGCACCCACCATTGTTGTCTCCTGGGGTGGTTCCGTTTGGCCTCTTTATCCTGGAGTTTCCCGTAGGAGCCGACTGGGTTGCCACAACATCTCTGCCTTCCCAGTTTGCGGTGCCACTTCTGCGGAGGGAACATCGCTTGGACAGGGTGCCGATGATAGAGGGCCTGTTGATGATCGAGGCTGGTAACGAGTTTGTTTTTCGGGCCCTCTGTGGACTATCCTCCTCGGTACTCCCCTCGTATCCTGGATCTACAATGACTGCGGTGCTGCTGCCGGATGGTGTTTTCGTGCAAGATCGGAAGGGCCAAGGATGAGACCGCTTTGATGGATTTGACTTTGGTGCCTTGGCGGACATGGGACTTGGATCTGGTATTAGAGTGAGGTCGGGCGGGGTTTAGTGATTCCCCAGTATTTTCACTGTCATATCTCCTGGTATTATCTGCGCTATTCGTAGGGGGGTTGGTGTCCGGCTGGGGAGAAGAAGACCGGGTGCTTACACGTTTTCTCCTCCTCCACTTTTTCCTACTTTTAGGGTTTTAGTTATTCGGGGCGACAGGCACGCTGCTAGGGGGGTTAGGCTGTAGCCAACTGCAGGGGTGCAGGGTGGGGGGCGGGGTTGTTTTGCCTTTATTTTGTTTGTATGGCCTTTTTCTTCCTTTTATTAGTATAGTTGCTGATTGTACCGTTTATCCGTATCGGGTGCTCTTGCTTTCTTCATTATCCTGATCTTTGGGTGGGCGGGCTCTGAGGACTGGTGCTTGATCTAGACTGTGTATTGTATGGTTTTATATCCTGGATTGTATGCTTTAACGCCTGTGTCTCCATTATAGCTGTTCCTGACCTGCATATCCTGTTGCTCTGCCTAGCCACCGTATTAGTATTTTCGATTGTGTGACACCCGATACGTTTATTTAGTTAAATTAAAAATAAAACCTTTATCCTATTCTGTGACTTAATTCTTCATTTAATACGAACTTTATCCTGAATCGCTGCCGGAACTCAGGGATGTCGGCTGAAGAGCTGTGGCATACCGTAGTATACTTGCTCCTATTTTTGATTTGCGGCCGGCCCCTGTGGTTGTAGGCCCATGCTTGTAATGTTATTGAAATGAACAATAAAGGTTTAAAAAAAAAAGTGATGCATGAAATACTTGATTTATATCAGCCACTCGTAATTAAGGTGCACATGGACTCCTGACTATTGTAGTGAGGCCGACAAAACCAGCAGCACTCTCCTAAAGACAACTGCATTGATAAGTCTAAATAGGAGACAGGTGAATCAACAGTGCTTGGATCACATGATTAACCTCAGGAAGCAGCTTTGTTCTGGAAGAACAGGAAAATAGAAATATGCAGCCTGAATACCCAGGGTTGGCAACTAGTTTCCCACATTCCGAGACAGCATTTTCAACTTGTACGGCCAGCTAAACAAATTGAGCCTTAGGTCTAAAACAAGACCAAAATCACTTGGTCCACCTTGAGAACCTAGAAGCAAAAGGAAGAAAATCTCATGGCCCGATCTTTCAAAGCCACCACTTCTAAAGTGCCCTTCTGCAGCAGGGAGATAATGACCATCTACAATATTGAATCATGTGCCAAACAGCAACATCTGCAACAGTGGAGTGGACAGAAAGAAAAAGGGGCAGACTTTGCAGATAAGATGGAACTGCCACAGATCGGCCACCGTTGTGTTCCAATGGCTGATGAAATGAGAACCCCCTTATTAGACACCACTGGATGGAGGACGAATCAGAGAGGTATTGAAGTGGTATATTCAGCAAAAAAGGGAAAGACTGGAGCTGCTTCTGGTGTCCAACAGGTCTACCTCTTCAACAAAAGAACAGTAAAACTACTGTGAGGTCTTGCCTGGTGGTTTGTAAATTTGCCGCTGCCCTGAGGAGTGGCCCCTGTGTGAACACCCGAAGCAACAATACTGCTGGTAGAACAACAAACTATTTGCCTACAAAGGGCATGTTCATTAAAGCTCCCTTGACATCCTAAACTAGAGGAACACATACAGGCATGCTTTGCAGATTATGATGGGCATTACTATGGATTGGGCTATTGTGCCAGACAAATGCAGTTCACATTTAAAATTTGTTTGGCAGCACCCAAACCGTTGCTTACAATCTGAAAAGGAATTCTTCATGTGGTCAGGGAAACTTATTAGAACCAACTTTGCCAGTTTGTACAAGGCATGGAAATATCGCTCATGAAGGAATGTGGCACCGGAATAATGAAGGGCTAAACTGCCCAAAGCAAAGATGTTTTGGGCCATGAAGTCACGTTGTATTAATTGTAAGGAAGATTAGTAGGATAGGCCTCAGATAGCACATGCAAATATCACTGGGATTTAAAGAGACATCTTCTGCCAGCATCACCAGGCTTTACATTGTTTAGACCATAGAAGGTGAAAGATTTTCTAGTCACTGCCAGAAAAAATCTCACACATTTTTCAGTTGACAGAGAAGAGTTCTGCATCAGTAACATGTGAAAAGAAGAGCTTGTCAGCCAGCACAGTATGTAGCATGTCATACCCTAGGCAGATAGCACTGCAAACGAAATCATGAGGGGCCACCTAGTAGCATTAAATAGCAACTGATAAGGAGAAAGCTTTCCAAATCCAGCCGGACACCAGGAGGACATTCATAGGAAGAGAAGTAAAGGGGAGGCATCAGCCATCAAAAATGGAGGTCGGGGCAAAGCATTAAAGCACAAAGGAGACCGAGATTGTGCACCCAAAAATAATATTACATCTTAATGAAAGCAGGAGCCATGTTCACCAGAAGAATAAAGCCAACTGGGAACAAAACAGTGGAGCGTCCCAAAGGATAAGCAACTTAACTTCAGTAACTCTTTTTCTGGTTAATGCAGATTTTTCACCTTGTTAATCTCCCCAGGAGCTTGCGGTAAGTGGTGCCATCAGCCACCATCCTGTTCCTGAACGCAGCAAAATGGAACCACAGATGGGTACCACTCCTTCGTGCGGACGTTAACTTCTATGTAAATCATCTTCTCCGCAGCCTCAGGTGCAGATCTTGAATGACAGATTTCGAACAATGATGGACAAGTTACTTATCTTGGTAGAGACACAGTCTAGCCGCAGATTCCTTAATTTAGAATTTCCCCCCAGGCCCCAGTCAATCCGGAGATTTTTTAGCAGTACCTCTGCCCTGGGGAACATCGTTGCATGGCTCTGTCCTGACCTCGTCCACAGATATGACGTCAGTGGAGCCATTTAAGTCCCTCCCGGCGCGCAGACGTTCGTTTTCTACTGTGAAATGTTTCGGCACCAGAACGCGGAGCCACATGTAAAACAGAAGTGGAAACAGTGTGCTAAAAAATCTTTGAAACAAGAACAACAAGAATAAGAAATAACACTATGTGAAACATCAGACATGGATTTTAGGTATAATACCCAAGAATGAAATTGAAACAAGGGGGAGAGTAAAGTACTCGCCACGTAAAAAACCCTGCATAAGGGAAAAACCATACCCTCTTATGAGGTAAAAATAATGGACATGAATGTATGGTAAATTTCTATAAGCCTGCAGCAACAGATACTGTCAGACAATGCACACTAAATATGATCTATTGACAGAATAGAGTCAAAGAGGCACCCAACCAAGGAGACAAACTACAAGGGGGGGGGGGGGGGGGGGGAGATATGACCAACCTCCACACTGGGGTGCAAGAGAGTGCATGCATAACAGAATCCACCACCCAAAAACGAGAGTAGTTGGTGAAAGTAACAGGTAGCACAGAATAAGACTTCCTGACTTGGTCAAGGATGTTAAGTCGACCAACACTCATTGAGACATATCACTGGCAGAAAGACCATTGGGTAAGTACCCAACCTGAAAAGGCCCTCGCAGAGAGTGGGTGGGCGTTAAGGAATCTGCGGCTAGACTGTGTCTCTACCAGATCAATTGTTACCCAAGGTAAGTAACTTGTCCATCTGATAGAAACATCTAGCCACAGATTCCTTAACTTAGAATGAGATACCATAGCTACACCCCAATGGAGGAGGGTCTGCGACTGAACCCCAACCAAGTTCTCCAAGAGAACTAGTCTATCAAGAATGATTGACCAAGACAGGTGGGGTAACAGCAAAATGCAAGCATGGCTGTCCCTAGGAACATTAGCCCTGTACAAGCAGTATCAATAAAAAAGCAAACTGTGTTTTGAACCAAGGACTTGTGCTCTCTACTGTAACCATCTTGTCATATTTGCTTTTGATGCGCAATAAAAAGAACTTTGACTAAAAAAAAAAGAGCAAACGGTCTGTCAGAGGACATGCTGAATCCTTCACCCTTAAGGAATAGGTGAAGGGAAGCAGATCAACATAAAAGAGCCATTACACAATGGAAAGAAATCTATAAGCTTCTGGCAAGAACAAGAATCAGGACTGTGCACTGGATCCAAGGGATCTGTAAAAAGCATTTCCCAGGAAAGGGAAAAAAAACAGCATGGTAACTTCAGAGCGTACAAACTGAGCATCCACAACAGTGGATGCCAAAAAGTGGCATATATAGAGACATATGTCACATACACATGCATACAAAGCCAGAGACATATCTAGATGCATATTTAGCAAACACATATGCAGACTGTGTGGATTGTCGGAGCCACACAACAGCCATTCAAGAGCACTTGAAACGTAGCATCGACAGCACACCTGTGTCAGTAGAAAGATACATAAATGTATCACCAGATAGTCATACTGACCAAACTATGAACAGATTCATTTTGGTGAAAGAATACCGGCATAATCCGGACATATAAGCGAAAGCTCGCTTTCATATGAGCGAGAGAGAGCGTGAGCGAGAGAGACAGAGAGAAGCAGAACCTGGAGTAAGAAAACCCCCGTAACTGCAAAAAGGAAAAACAACGTTTCCGTCCTCTATATATATATTTTTATACAGCAAGAAAGAAAGAAAAGGGATACCGAAGAGTATACCCAATACAAGTACAGGAGCATGCATAATATGTACCAACAGCACCAGTGTGAACTATAGCAGCACATTTTATATATATGTATGTACACACACACGCGCGCGCGCACACACACGCGCGCGCGCGCGCACCCACGTGCACACACCCACGCGCGAACACACACACGCGCGCGCGCACACACACACACACACACACGCGCGCACGCACGCACACGCGCACACACACACAATATGTATGAAATGACAAGTAACATCTCTGAATACAGAGACTGTAAAAGATGACATCTTGCAGAAGCCTTCAGCAGAGGGATCTTGAGCCCCTGAATGAGAAGTGCCTAGGAAAAGCAAGGCACAAGGTATTGTGCACGACCAAGATTACTGGCGTAGGTCCAAGTGCTAACAAGAGAAGCAAGGCAGAGTGAGTTATGAAGGGAAGACTGAAAACAGAAGCACTTCCTCACACCGGAGATTGGAAAGTAAACAATACCATGAAAAATCAAACACAGCCAAAGCTGTGGCACAAGTTGAACCAGCAGGCACCCAGTGACTGTTAATGTACCCAGTGTCTGTATACGTATCGTGCCACAGCTGAAACCTTAACAGCAACTGGGCGTTAAGTGGAAGAAAACAAACATGCTTCCAAGGAGCACTGGCTGTACGGCTAAGACAGCAAAGATATGACAGCTTAAAGCTGGAAAGGTAATTATACGTGAACATGACGGGACAAGACAGTCGTGGCATAAACCCACTCTTGCAATACTCTGGAGGAGTCTGCATACTCAGACAAAAATTACTACGGATCCAACGTAAAACAAAACGCATTCCACGAGTATAAAAATGTAAAGTCTCGAACAGAGCGACGTTACCCTTGTGGGCCTGCTAAGTTGTGAAGTCTTACAATAACACTTGGAGCACCAAGAAGCGAAAAGCACAAGTTACTTACCTTCTGTACCGATGTATCTGTAAGAAACAGTTGTTAGGGTTAGATTCCTTACCTTAGAATATCCCCAGGCGTCAGACTGGATCCGGAAAGTTTTGCGTGGCAGTACCCCTGAGCGTCGGCGGCTCAGCGTCCGTCATCGGCGTCGTGGTCGCCGAAATGACGTCGGAGTACTTAGACGACGCCCCCGCGCGCTGACGTCAGTTCTTGTACATAGTTTTCCGCGCCAGGAACGCAGAGCCATGACAGAGACCGACACTGGTGCCATGAAACTAGGGCCCTGAAAGGGATGTCCTTAACCCTAGATATCGGTTCGCAGAACGGGGACGATGGGTGGGGCTGTAAGGAATCTAACACTAACTACTGTTTCTTACAGATATATTGTTACCGAAGATAAGTAACTTGTGCATCTGAAAGAAACTGGTTAGTGTTCTATTCCTTACCTTAGAATAGATACCCCAGCAATACCAACCCCAGTGGGGGGTCTGCAAACCAAGATAACACCAGAAAATCCCGGAGAACATAAATGGCCGAAAAAGCCATCTCTACGAACTTGGCTGTCCAGGCAGAAGTGTAGCAAACATGTGCAGCGAGGCCCACGTAGCTGCCTGACCGATGTCCTGCAAGGGGACTTCCCGACCCAGGGCAGTAGTAGCCGCCGTGGCCAGAGTGGAATGAGCCCTCAGCCCAACAGGGGGCTCCTTTTTAGCCAAAGAGTAACAGACCTAGATGCACAACACGACCCACCAAGAGATGGTCCATTTATGCACTGCCCAACCCTTCTTCGCACCCATGTAACCAACAAAGAGCTGGTCGTCCACCCGGAACTGGCGTGTGCGATTAAGGTAGAAGGAGAGCGCACGTTTTGGGTCCAGACGGTGGAGCCTCTATTCCCCTTTGAACGGAGGCGGAAAGAAAGTGGGCAAGGTGATGGACTGCCTGATGTGAAAGGCCGTAACCACCTTAGGCAGTAAAGAAGGCTGCGTTCTTAAAACAACTTTGTCCGGATGGATAGAAAGGAAAAGACGCTTAGAAGATAGAGCCTGGAGCTCACTCACCCTCCTGGCAGAGGTGATGGCAACCAGGAATGCAGTCTTTAGTTAGAAGAGAAGAGGGCAATTGTGACGTTACTGGAAAGGAGCGCACATCAGATAGGTTAGAACAAGGGTTCAAGTCCCACTGAGGCATCACGAAAAAAACAGGAGGCAACATGTGCGTGATGCCCTTCAAGAATCTATTTACAACAGGGGACTAGAAAAGAGAAGGCTGATCAGGAAACCTCAAAAAGGCAGAAAGGGCAGAGAGGTAGCCCTTAAGAGTGCTCAGAGCAGAGCCCTGCTGGGCAAGAGAAAGGAGGAAGAGGAGAACCTCTGAAAGTGGGGCAGAGAGAGGATCCACAGCCTTTGCTGTGTACCATGCCACAAATTTGTTCCACCTGCAGGCGTATACCGATTTTGTGGAGGGACGCCTGGCTGCAAGAATCAAATCACAGACTTTAGGAAGCAAGTCAAATGATCTCAACTGCCGCCGCTCAATATCCACGCATGGAGGTGGAGGCTGGACAGGTTCGGGTGGAGGACCGTCCCCTGCTGCTGCAACAGAAGGTCCTCCTGAAGAGGCAGACAAATCAGGGGGATCGACTGACATGCTGAGTAGCTCGGGATACCAAAACCTTCGTGCCCAGTCCGGAGCCACAAGGATGACTTGGGCCCAGTCGCGCCTGATCTTCTTCAGCACTCTGGGCAGAAGTGGTATAGGCGGAAAGGCGTACAACAGACCGCAGCTCCAATCGCATTGAAAAGCGTCTCAGAGCGAGTGCCGCCTTGGAAATTCCAACGCGCAGAACTGATATTGCGCGTTCTCTTCGGTAGCGAATAGATCTAACCAAGGTTCTCCCCATCGCTGAAAGAGGCCTTGTACCACGTCCGAGTTTAGACGCCATTCGTGATCCATCATGCACCAGCGGCTGAGTTCGTCCGCCCTGGCATTCAGAGAACCTGCCAGGTGTTGAACCACCAGGGTGATGCTCTGGCGTTCCAGCCATGTCGAGGTGCAGAGCCTCCTGACAAAGGGTCCATGACCCCACCCACATTGTTTGTTGCAGTACCACATGATGGTGGTGTTGTCCGTGAACACCTGCACTACACTTCCCCAGACAGAGGGAAGGAATGCCTTCAGTGCAAGCCGGATCGCCTGAAGCTCCAGAAGGTTGATATGGAGCCGGGACTCCGCCGGAGACCAGAGGTCTCTGATCTCCCTCTCTCCGATGTGGCCTCCCCATCCCAGGAGGGAGGCATCCGTCACCACTCTGTACTCCGGTTGGGAAAGGGAGGGGGATCTGCCACTGACCAACAGAACGTCAGTGAGGGCTTCGTTGACAACATAGTACCTTCTTTTGCCTCAAACAAGGTAGCAGAAAGAGTGATGGTGTCAACCCTGGCCATTCTTGGATCTTCTGCGAACTCCGGATCGATGAAAAAGAATACTGGCATGTCAAGCTCTTCATGTGGGTCGAGTCTCTGCTCAAACAAAAGCACTGTATTTTATTGAAGTATTGCCCAGCATCGAATGGTACCTCATTGTAGGTAGAAATTCCAATTATGGGCTTACAAGTTGTATTCTTTGCTTTGTAAAAGCTAATGCAGTCTCTCCAAGAACCAG
The DNA here is from genome assembly GCF_964263255.1 of Lissotriton vulgaris. Taxonomy (NCBI): domain Eukaryota; kingdom Metazoa; phylum Chordata; class Amphibia; order Caudata; family Salamandridae; genus Lissotriton; species Lissotriton vulgaris. The sequence goes on along the minus strand of NC_141695.1, from coordinate 1,503,860,860 downwards.
GTATATATCACACTTTGCTGGGGTCTAAAATTCCATTGCAGGCTTGCATGAACATCTGCGTTAAAAGTGACTTTAATTATTTGGTCTTTGACAGGTTCCATTGCTTCAATTTGGTCAGAACTGTGACCAGATACAGGTGTACCCCTGAGTCCAGTAGCCTGGCAGTAAAATTGATAAAGCGGGACTGCTGCATAGGACATTCCCACCATGCCCACGGCCGCTGCTGCAATATAAGTTAGCACAGTTTTATTTTCACTCCCGCTCCTGGACACGGGTGAATAGGTTCTGCCCCTGCAAACCTCACACCAGCTGCCATCGACACAGAAAGCCATGCAGCCTCCCTTTGTGTAAAGGGTCAGATCTGACACACGTCTTCAACCACGGCCTACGGAAACTACACAGGCCTCCAATCCCAACAGGAAGCCGCATCGTCCACATCCTTGAACGGGAACCAGCTTGCGGTTTGAGCACCTCAGCAAGGAGGTTAGTCTTCACGGCTGCGACCAGGAGCTCAAGGGGCAAGGTCTTGGCTGCCCTAGTCAACACTACACTGTAAACAGCACCCTCCTCCGTAGCCACTTTAGGAGGGGAGACAAATGCAGTGTCCGGTAAAGTGTCCAGACCACCTGAAAGTCAGGGATAAATGATGGAGCCGGGTCGTCGGTGAAGGGCTCACTAATTGGCGTCCAAGACGGCGCCGGTCCGACTCCGAATCGAGGACGCGCCGTCCGAGGACGCTGCCAGGGGCGACACCCTTGGTGACTGCGCTGGCGGAGGAGTTGCGAGTTCGACCGGCGGCGTCACGGATCCAGGAGTAGATCTTGAGGAACTCTGCGTCGTCGTCGACGGCGCTGAAGCACCAAACAGTGCCGGGGCCAGAGCAGCAGGCCCGCATGGGCTCCCAGACGGACCCACGGGGCCCAAAGGCACCTCGGCGGGACCCGATGGAGGGAAGCGCGACCTCATGGCCGTGAGGAAGGCACTGACCTCCTTCGGGGTCGCATGCAGCCCAGGGACCAGCGGGTATGGAGCTGGACGCGGCGCTTTGGGTTCCGGCGGAGCTGCGTGGGCGTGTCGCAAGAACTCCCCGGCCACGTCGCGCGAGCGTCGGGGGGAGTCAGAAGAGCGTTGTCGCTTCTTCGACTTCTTGTGCCTCGACTCACCTGAGGACTTGGAGCCCGACGAGTGGTGTCTATTTGCCGAACTGTGATGACTGAGGCCCTGCGACCGGTCCCTCGACCTCCTCCTGGACAGGGACCTTGGGAGGCGCGGGCCGACTGCTGGATCTCGAGGCGCTTACGCGACCGCTCCTGCCTAGCCTTCGACGTCAAGGCCCGGCAGTTTGGGCACGACTTGTCATCGTGGTCGGCCCCGAAGGCAGTAAAGGCACCGACGGTGGGGGTCGGTAACCGATATCATGCGGTTACAGTCATCGCAGGGTTTGAACCTGGGCATCCATATATGCACCGGAGTCGAGAACCAACTCGAAAAGATCCAAAAGAGATCGAAAAAGTTAGTCAAAAATTGACTAGGAGTACTGCTCTTCCCTCATCTGCGCTTGCTGGCGCGGAAAAAAGAAGAACTGACGTCAGCCCGCGAGGGCGGCGTCTAAGTACTCAGACGACGTCATCCCGGCGACCACGACTGCGGCGACGGACGCGGAGCCGCAGACTATGCCTACCGAAGCGCAGGGGTACTGCTACGCAAAACTTTCCGGATCCAGTCTGACGCCTGGGGATATTCTAAGGTAAGGAATCTAATACTAACCTGTTTCTTTCAGATACATATCGCTAGAAGTCTGTAGTGGGAAATACAGCTGAACCCCCTAGAGGGTAGTGCAGGAAGACAGCAATCCGAGGAGGATCCAGCTGGATCCTCAGCAAGGACATACACTACCCTGTTAGAACACCTCCTGTGGCATTGCAGAATGGCTATACAATAACCAACGAATACCCAACATAGGGTATGTCACATCCTTGTAAAAGCAAGGGAACATCTCTTGAGACTAACTCCTAGAGAGAGAAATCTAATATAAGTACAAAAACAGCTGTCTAGATGTATAATTAATTTGGGAAATAACAGCTTGAACCCAGAGACTGAAAGTACAAGGAAGAGAAAGCAGTGACAACACTGCAACCACTAACAACTCACTAAGTCTGCAAACAAGCATTGGAAATGCAATAGGTCTCGCATTAGGAAAGTTTGAGCAATTGGTATTGTAAATGACACTTTTTTTATTTATGTGTTGGTTTTGAAAATAGCAAAAGTAATAGCTTTGTCAGTTACAATGTCAATAGTTTTAACTTTCGCAAATGTGACACCTGTAGCATTTGTAATGCAATGTGTGTTGTCTTTACGTGACTTAGATGTATTGATATTGCAAATAACAATGGCTTTTAATTTTGTAAATAATTAATACTTATAGAAAATTTATTGTAATTTATAAATGGCAATAGCTTAAACGTTTGTAATTTAATTTTGTGAAGATTATGTTCAGTGTATTTTATTGAAATCATGACAAACACCAAGGATGGCAATAGACCATACTCTGCCATAGGAAACACTCAGAGAAAAAAGGAAGCCCTCTGGGACCAATAAACTGAGAACCACAGAGGAAGAAGGTTTGTGATTGTAAAGCAATTAACACGTGAAGGCCCTGTGAGACATGATGAAAAAAGCAGCAATGCAAGCAAAAACGCGCTCTCTCCTATATAGGTATCATAACATGACTTTATATAGAGATACTGATAAAAGATAGGAATACAGACAGCAGAATATATATATATAGGCATATATGTATAATATATAAAATACATAGAAATGCACCAAATAACAATATAAAAAAAAATATACCCAGCAGGGTACATAGAAACATGAACAGTGGACATTGGCCAAGATGCAATAGAGGCAGACCGGCAACAGCATACGGCACAGTATAAAAGAGGATATGGAAGATATCACACCCCAGAGAAAGAAAAGCAATCTGACATAAACCAACACTACCGACCAACATCACAAGCAGAGGTCCACAACCAACCGATCAGTAGAAGAACTGGATTAACAGACTGAGTTATAGCACACACAGTATAACAAGTGCAGAGGCCACAAAAGAAATGCGTTCATTGTAGACAGGACCCATAAAAGGGTGAGAACTTATATTTGAAACAGCTAGAAATTCACAGTATACCACGACTATGGAGGAGAACGAACCTCACCTCTTCCAGATTAAGAGAAGGGAGCAAACAAGAGAGAGTTCCACAGGCAAACTGAAATCTCGAGTGCCCACAAGACAACCTGTGTCCAACCAACAATTCCTGTGACATCAAAAGTGAGAATATAGGCGTCTCCAGAGTACATTATTTTCTCCCTCAAGATTGCAAGGCGAAATGAACCTCCAAGGAGTTGGAACTTTATCCTTGCTCGCGAGAAGGGAAGGAAAGTCCCTGGAAGAATCCGAAAGGAGTACCAAACCTCCGTACAAACCAACCCAAGAGATAGAGGTCAAGGAACACACTTTCTAGCAGAACAAGCTACTTATCTTCGGTAACTATATATCTGTAATAAACCTTACCTTAGAATTACCCCCAAGCTTCAGACTGAATCCGGAAAGTTTTCGCCAGCAGTACTCTTGCGCGACGGAAGGTGGCGTTGTGCCACTCCGTGTCCGTCGTTGGCGTTGTGGTCACCGAGATGACATTGTGGCAGCTACTTAGACTCTGCCCTTGCACACTGAAGTCAGTTCTGTACACAACTTTCCACACCAGGAACGCAGAGCAATGCAAGATACTGACCACTGGCGCCTTGAAACTAGGGCCCTGAAAGAGATGACCTTAACCCTAGAAATCAGTTCGCAGAACGGGGAGGATGGGTGGGGTGGTAAGGAATCTATCACTACTAATGTTACTTACAGATATATCATTACCGAAGGTAAGTAACTTGTTCATCTGAAAGAAACACAGTGTTAGATTCCTTACCTTAGAATAGATACCCCAGCAATACCAACCCCTGTGGTGGGTCTGCAAACCAACATCACACCAGGAAGTCTCGCAGAACAGAACACCCAAAGAAGCTTCCTCTCCGGACTTGGCTGTCCAGGCAGTAATGCTCCGTGAAAGTGTGCAGCGAGCCCACATAGCTGCCTGACAGATGTCTTGTAAGGGGACACCACATCCCAACGCTGTAGTGGCAGCTGTCGCCCTGGTGGATTGGGCGCGCAGCCCCAACGGAGGCTCCTTTTTAGCAAAAGACTAACAGGTTTTAATACACAAGATGACCCATCGGGGGATAGTCCGCTTGTGTACGGCCCGACCTTTCTTGGCACCATCAGCCAACAAAGAGCTGGTCTTCCACCCAGAACTGTTGTGTGTGATAAAGAGAAAAGGAGAGCGCAAGTTCTGGGTCCAGATGGTGGAGTCTCTCTTCCTCCCCGGAAGGGTGCGGAGGCGGAAAGAAGGTGGGCAAAGTGATGGTCTGCCTGATGTGAAAAGTAGTGACAACCTTTGGCAGAAAGGATGGACAGGTTCTGACCACAACCTTGTCCGGATGAACAGACAGAAAAAGAGGTTTACAAGAAAGAGCCTGGAGCTCACTCACTTGCCTAGCAGAGGTGATGGCAACCAGGAAAGCAGTATTTAGAGTTAAGAGACGTAGAGGACAGCTGTGAAGAGGCTCAAAGGGAGCGCACATCAAGTATGTAAGAACCATAATTAAGTCCCATTGTGGCATCACAAAAAGAATAGGAGGGAAAAGGTGAGTAATGCCTTTGAGGAATCTATTTACAATAAGGGACTTGAAAAGAGAGGACGGATCAGGGAGCCTGAGAAAGGCAGAAACAGCAGAAAGGTAGCCCTTGATAGTGGCAGGAGCAGAGCCCTGCTGGGCCAAAGAAAGAAGAAACAAAAGGACTTCTGAAAGAGGGGCAGAAAGGGGATCCACAGACTTTGCTGTGCACCATGCCACAAATTTGTTCCTCCTGCAGGAGTATACCAACTTAGTGGTGGGCCGACTGGCTGCCAGAATAATATTACAAACTTCAGGAGGCAAGTCAAAAGGAATCAACTGCCGCTGTTCAATCTCCACGCAAGGAGGTGGAGACTAGACAGGTTCGGGTGGGGGACTGTCCCCTGCTGCTGCTACAGAAGATCCTCCTGAAGAGGCAGTCGGATCGGGGGATAAATGGTCATACTGAGTAGCTCAGGATACTATACTCTACGTGCCCAGTCCGGAGCCACAAGAATGACTTGGGCCCAGTCGCGTTGATCATCTTCAGCACTCTGGGCAGAAGTAGTATAGGCGGAAAGGTGTACAAAAGACCGCAACTCGACTCACAATGAAAAGCGTCGCTTAGCGAGTGCCGCCTTGGAAATTCCAATGCGCAGAACTGCTGACATTGCGCGTTCTCGCAGTGGCGAATAGATCTAACCAAGGCTCTCCCCACTGCTGAAAGAGACCTTGCGCCACGTCCGATTGAAGACGCCATTCGTGATCCATCATGCACCTGCGGCTGAGTTCATCCGCCCTGGCGTTCAGTGAACCTGCCAGGTGTTGAACCACCAGGGAAATGCCCTGATGTTCCAGCCATGTCCAGAGGTGCAGAGCCTTCTGACATAGGGTCCACGACCCCACCCCGCTCTGTTTGTTGCAGTACCACATGGTGGTGGTGTTGTCCGTGAACACCTGCACTACCCTTCCCCGGACAGATGGAAGGAATGCTTTCAGTGCAAGTCTGATCACCTGAAGCTCCAGAAGGTTGAAATGGAGCCGGGACTCCGCCGGAGACCAGAGGCCTCTGATCTCCGCTTCTCCCATGTGACCGGCCCATCCCAGGAGGGACGCATCCGTCACCACTCTGTACTCAGGTTGGGGAAGGGAGAGAGATCTGCCATTGACCTAATGCCGGTTTGTGAGACACCATTGCAACTGTCTTGCAGTGCCCTCCAAGATCTGGAAGGACTCAGACAGGTTCCCCTGGTGCTGCGCCCACTGGAACTTCAGGTCCCACTGCAGAGCCTGCATATGCCATCTGGCATGATCGACCAGCAGGATGCCCTGAACCCTGAGGGTCAGCCTGACCGAAACCCAGGATAGAGGCCGGAAGATCAGAATCAGAGCCTGAATATCCTGGACTCGTCGTTTGGGAGAATAGACCCGAAACAGCTTCGTATCCAGAACCGCTCCGATGAAGAGGAGCTTCTGAGAGGGAATCAGGTGCGACTTCGGCACATTGATGGAGAACCCCACCAAATGCAGAAGGTCTTCGTAGTCTGGAGTTGGAAGATGGCTGTCTGGGGCGATCCCACCTTCAACAGCCAGCCAAGATAGGGGAAGACTCAAACCTCTGATCTGCGCAGATGAGCTACGACCACAGCCATCACTTTCATGAACACCCGAAGGGCGCTGGTAAGGCCAAAGGGGAGCACAGTAAACTGAAAGTGCGCTTGGCCTACCGTAAACTGCAGGTAACGCCGGTGGGCCGGCAAGACGGGAATATGGAAATATGCGTCTTGCAGATCCAACGCTACCATCCAGTCTCCAGGGTCGAGGGCAGACCAGACCTAAGCCAGAGTTAGCATCTTGAACTTTTCCTTCCGGAAGAAGCAATTGACGTTCTGGAGGTCTAAGATAGGACACAGGCCCTTGGCCTTCTGGGGCACCAGAAAGTAGTGGTAATACCAATCACGACCTACTTTTGGCACAGGAATGCGCTCTATGGCCCCCATGGCCAAGAGGGCCACAACTTCCTGTTGAAGAAGTGCCAAGTGATTCCCTGACATGCGGTGGTACTGGGACGGCATGGTTGGAGGGGTAGTCTTGAAGGGGAGGGAGTAGCCCCTCCGGACTATTTGTAAAACCCACCTGACCATAGTGATGCTGCGCCAGTGGGGGAGGTGATGGTGAATCCTGCTGCCAACTGGCATTTGATGGGCCTGAAAAACCAGACTAGGAACGTATGAAGGCAGTGGTGGAGGTGGACTGACCCGCCTGCTGGCCACCTGGCCCGCCTCTGCGGGTCCCACGTCCGCGCTGAGTGCTGCTGTGGCCTGTGGCTCTGGCACGAACGTGTTGGGGCGCCCCTTTCGTGGCCAGAAAGGAGAGAAAAGCAGAAGGCCAGTTGCCCAAAGGCCAAAGGACTTGGCCGTAGCCATCGAGTCCTTAAAACGCTCCAACGCACTATCTGCCTTGTTGCCAAAAAGACGAATGCCATCAAAGGGTATGTCCATCAGGGTGTTCTGGAAATCCCCCGAGAATCCAGTAGTCCTCAACCAGGCGCGGCGGCGGAGCGTTACTGCTGTGGAAATTGCCCTGCCCAGCGAGTCGGCGGTGTCAAGACCAGGTCATATTGTGAACTTTGCCGCATCTCTCCCTTCTGCAATGGCCTTAGAGGGCACTGTCTGGGCCTCCTCCAGACACTGAGGCTGCACCTGCGCCGCTGTATCCCACACAGAGTGGGAATAATGGACCAAGAGGCATGCAGTGTTCACAGACAGCAGCCCTGAACTAGCGGAACCTTCTTCCCAAACTGTTCCAGTCTCTTGGATTCCCTATCAGGGGGTGCGGTAGGGAATGTGATTTGGGACGTAGAGGCTTGGACAAGCAAGCTCTCAGAGGTGGGGTGTTGGGAGAGGAAGAGGGGGTCGCCTGGGCCAGGCGATGGCGTGGGGACACGTTACTGTCCACAGGAGCCCTTGTGTTGTGCCTGGACCAGGTGCCCAAAAGAACATCTGAAAGTGCATCATTAAAAGGCAGCAGTAGCTCTGCAGAGGTAGCCATCGGCTGAAGCACTTCTGTCAGGAGGTTAGGCCTGACGGCCACTGTAGGGAGTTCGAGGTGGAGAGCCTCGGCTGCCCTACAAAACACCACTGCATACCTCGCACCCTCCTCCGTAGCCACGGTAGGAGGAGTTAGCATTCCAAGGTCAGGAGAGGTTTCAAGACCGCTAGCATCCCACAATTCCTCAATCCAGTCTAGGTCAGACTCACACTGTGCTGTGAGAGGGTCCTCAGACCCCTCCCAGTCCTCCCCTTCCTCTGAAGGTTGTGGAACAGGTCAAAAATACAGAGGCGGGACATAGGGGTAGAAAGGCCCCATCAGTGTCGAGCGATGCTGTGTCCACATCAGGGCTGAAACCGGGGGTGTCGTCGTCCAGGGGTTCGGGCGACGTCTGGAGTGGTGCAGGTGAGGTGGACGTCGGTGGAAGTGTCACTAGGTCAACCAGCGTCGACCACGATCCAGGTCCGGATCCTTGGGGGCCCTGCGGCGCTGGGGCCAGAGCAGACAGCGATGCCGGAACCGAAGATGCCGACAGTGAAGGCCTGAAGGCACGCCGGCAGCGCCCGACGGCCGAAAGAGGCTGGCCATGGCTGACAAATTCCTGAAGCTGGGCCAGAGTCGCTGACGGACCCGGGTAGGCCGACGGTGACACCGTAGGCTCCGCCGGATGCACGGGGGAGGCACCACCCGCACCCTCAGCCATGTTGCGCGACGGGAAGTCAGTGAGCGATGCCGCTTCTCTGACTTCTTGTGATGCTTCACCTTACCTGACCTCGAGTGCATAGACTTCAATGCCGAAGAATGATGGTGATGGCTCCGCGACCGGTCCCTCGACCTCCCATGGAACCAGGACCTTGAGCGGCAAGGAGCAGACTGTCGGACTTCGATCAACTTTCGGGACCGCTCCCGCAAAGTATTCGGAACCAAGGCCCGGCAGTCGGGCATGACTTGGGGTCTTGGTTGCACCCCAGGCAGTAGAGACACACGCAGTGCGGGTCCGTCACCGACATAATTTGATGACAGTCCCCGCAGGACTTGAAACCGGGCATCCCTACGGCACCAGGAGTCGATCGACGCGAAAAGAAGAGACAAAAAGGCCTAGACAAAAACTCAGTCAAAAAGTGACTGGGGGTACCACTCTCTCCAATCTTGACTTGCTAGCGCGGAAAATGCAAATGCTACTTACCAGTATGCATCTGTTCTTGGCATGTAGGGCTGCTGACATTCATATCTGTGCATAGATCGCCGCCTAGTGTTGGGTCCGGATGATTGCACATTGTTGTCCTGGAAGAGTCTTCGAAGTATCACGAGATAGGTGGCTCCTCCCCTGGACTACAGTGCGCATGGGCATCGCCTCCATCCCCAGATTGTTTTTAGCCATTGGCAGAGATGGAGTGAAATATGTGAGTGATGCCCTATGCTAAGAGTATGAAAATATGTGTAAAGAAAATACTGCAGCTGCTACAGGCGCCGGGGAGGAGGGCGGGCGATATGAATGTCAGCAGCCCTACATGCCAAGAACAGATGCATACTGGTAAGTAGCATTTGCAGTTCGAGGCATGTGGGCTGCTGAATTCATATCTGTGCATAGAATATATAGCAGTCCCTCCATTAGCGGCGGCCGCCCGTGCCAGCTGCAGCAGTTTGAAAAAGCGTTTTGAGAACAACCTGGCCAACAGCTGCCTGCTGTTTAGAGTGCACATCTACACAGTAATGCTTAGTGAAAGTATGTGTGGTAGACCATGTGGCTGCTCTACAAATATCTTCTAAGGGAATGTTACCTAGGAAAGCCATAGAGGCCCCCATCTTTCTGGTGGAGTGGGCTCTCAGTGGAATTGTGAGAGTGCGTTTAGCTTTAGCGTAACAGATCTGAATGCATTTCACTATCCACCTAGCGATCCCAGCTTTGGAGATAGCATTTCCCTTGTGGTGTGAGGCAAAAGCAACAAAGAGTTGCTTGGTCTTACGAAAATCTTTAGTCCTGTCAACGTAGTACATCAAGGCTCTTTTAACATCAAGGGTGTGGAGCATCCGCTCCACCAGTGACTCTGGGTTTTGAAAAAACACTGGCAACTCAATTGTTTGGTTCATGTGGAATTGAGATACAACCTTGGGTAAGAATTTAGGGTTAGTGCGGAGCACCACCCTGTTAGCGTGTACTTGGAAGAAAGGTTCCTGGATGGTGAGCGCCTGCAACTCCCTTCCAGAAAAGCCTTGATAGCAGGGACCTTAAAAAGGGATAAGTGTTGCCTATTCTGAAGGTATGCTGCCATCGCAGACAAATGAATGCGGATGGAAGAGTACGCCAAATTGCATTGGTACAGGTGGAACAGGTAGCAAATAATGTTCTGAATGGAAGCGTCCAGTGGGTCAATATCGTGGTTTACACAGTACATGACAAAACGCTTCCACTTGGCCGCGTAACAAGCTCGAGTAGTGGGCTTCCTTGCCTCCCGAATGATGTCCATACAATCGGGGGAAGATTGAGGTAGTCAAACTCTAGGACTTCAGGAGCCAGATCGCCAGGTTGAGCTGTTGCGGATCTGGGTGCTGAATGTCGCCATGTCTCTGCGTCAGAAGGCTGGGGGTGAGATGAAGCCTTTGATGCGGTACCACGGAGAGTTCCAGAAACGTGGTGTACCATGGTTGGCGAGCCCACGTTGGAGCAACCAGGTTGAGAGTCATCGAGTGCTGCCTGAGTTTGCGTGCCACCAGCGGTATCAGAGGTGCTGGGGGAAAAGCGTACGCAAATCTGCCTGACCAGTTCATCCACATCGCATTGCCCTGCGATTGCGGGTGTGGGAACCTGGCGGCGAAGCTTTGGCATTTTGCGTTCTCCTTTGTGGCGAACAGGTCTATCTCTGGATGACTCCACCTTTGGAAGTACGGTTGGAGTACTGATGGGTGTATCTCCCACTCGTGCATCTGGTGGCTGTGCCTGCTGAGCAGGTCCGCCATCTGGTTGTCTTTGCCCGGGAGATGCTCCGCCATGAGGAAGATGTTCCTCTGAATGGCCCACTTCCACATGCTCTGAGCCAGATGAGACAGCTGCGGAGAGTGTGTTCCTCCCTGCTTCTGAATGTAGTACATGGCCGTCATGTTGTCCGTCCGGATCAACACGACCTTGTTGCACAGATGTACTTTGAATGCCTTTAAAGCCATGAAGATTGCCATCAGTTCCAGAACGTTGATGTGCATCTTCCTCTGCTGTAGTGTCCATAGTCCCTGCACCGTGTAATGGAGTACATGCGCTCCCCATCCCTGGAGAGAAGCGTCCGTTGTCAGGATAATCTGTGGCACAGGCTCCTGGAACGGTCGGCCCTTGCAAAGGTTTTGTGGATTCCACCAATGCAGAGAGTTGTACGCCCGACCGCTCACCAACACTAGGTCTGTCAGTTGCCCATGAGCCTGAGTCCACTGACGTTCCAAGCACTCCTGAAGCGGACGCATATGTAGTCTCGCGTGCGGGACGATGGAGATGCAGGAGGCAATCATGCCTATCAACTGCATGAACACCTTCGCTGGAAGCGAGTGCTGAGGTCTGAATCGTTGGATCAGCGTTTGAATGCTGGCGATTCTCACTGAATTTGGCTGCGCAGTGGCTGCCAGCGTGTTTATCGTCTCGCCCAGATACTGCCGTTCATGGGCGGGCTGGAGATGAGATTTTGGATAGTTCAGCGAGAATCCCAGATCGTGCAGGAGATGAATAGTGCGTGACACGTGGTCTGCGCACTGCTGTGCTGTTCTTGCCTGAATGAGCCAGTCGTCCAGATAAGGATAGACGTGGACGTTTTGGCGTCGCAGATGCGCCACCACAGTCGCCAGGCACTTCGTAAAGACTCTTGGCGCTGTGGTGACCCCGAACGGCAGAACCCTGAACTGGTAGTGCTGGTCTTGGATTGTGAATCTGAGATACTTCCTGTGGGAAGGATGCAGGGGGATATGAAAGTATGCATCCTTTAGGTCCAGAGTGGCCAGGAAGTCCCCCTGTTGAAGCAGAGGGAGTACCTGCTGTAACGTGAGCATATGGAAGTGCTCCGAGAGAATATACCAGTTGAGGGGCCTGAGGTCCAGGATGGGCCTGAGGGATCCGTCCTTTTTGGGGATTAGAAAATACAGGGAGTAAACCCCTGTTCCCCTTTCTTGCAGTGGAACGAGCTCTATTGCCCCTTTTTGCAGCATGACTGTGACCTCCTGCTGCAACAAGTGCAAGTGCTCGCCGGACATAGGTCGGCTTCTTGGAGGTATGTTTGGTGGAGTGGAAGTAAGTTCCAGACAGTAACCGTACTGGATAAGAGATCTCACCCACCTGTCCGTGGTGATGGATTTCCATGCGGGCAGGAACTGCTGGAGTCTTCCCCCGACCGGTGTTGTGTTGTCGGGGGGCAGTGACAAGACGTCACTGCTTGTTGGCGGTGGTGGACCTGGAGCTATTTTTTCCACGTCCCCTGCCCTTGACGTTGTTGCCTCTGTAGCCACCTCTACCCTTGTTGGTGTATGAGGTCTGGGTATTGCCCTTATAGTACTGTGTGGATTGCGATGCTTGACCCCTGGAGGTGCCTCTGGAATTGGAGCGGCGAAAGGAACCACCCCGAAACTGCTGAGATTGGAGGGCCCCCATAGACTTAGCAGTGTCTGTGTCTTTTTTCATTTTTTCCAGCGTCGCATCCACCTCGGGCCAAATAGGTGGTCAGGATTAACTGTTTGGTTGAGTATGGTTGTTTGTATATCTGGTTTAAAGCCTGATATTCGAAGCCATGCATGCCTTCTCAGCAACACACTAGTGTTGATCGCCCTGGAGGCAGTGTCAGCCACATCTAGCGCACATTTGATGGAAGCGTTAGTGATTAGCTTGCCCTCCTGAATTAACATCTCCCCAGCCTCCTTGTACTGGTCAGGTAACTGCTGCAACAGTGTTTCTAGGGTGTCATAGTGAGCCCTATCGTAGCGTGCAAGTAGGGCCTGCGTGTTTGAAATACGCCAGATGTTAGCTGCCTGCGCAGCAATCCTCTTTCCTGAGGCCTCGAATATTTTCGACTCTTTGTCTGGGGGGGGAGCGTCACCAGTTGTCTGTGAATTCGCCCTCTTCCGAGCGTTGGATACAACCAAAGAGTCCAGTGGCAAGTGTCCCTTGATGTATGTTGGATCCGAGGGCGCTGCCTTATACTTTTTATCAATGCGAGGATTGATGACACGCGCCCGAGTGGGCTCCTTGAAGACCTTCGGCGCGTGCTTTAGCACTCCTTTGAGCATTGGCAATGTCTTGACTGACTTCTCGGCCACTGAGAAAGTGTCAAACAAAAAGTCCACATCCACAGGATCTGAGTGGAGCTCGACATCATGGTTGGCTGCGGCCCTCTCAATCAAGGCGTTGAAGGCTGCAGAGTCCTCCGTCGGTGAGGTCTTTGCCGCAAAGAGCTGCGGTTCCTGACCCGATTGCGGGTCATCTGGGTCGGCTCCGGCCGACCAAGGTTCATGTTCCTCCTCCAGATCCGAGTACGCCGGATAGTTGTACTCGACCTCCTCCTCACCGTCACCTTCCCCCGCGTTAGAACGCGTAGGAGAACGTTCCACATGTTTGGGAGAGGAAGGCTCCATAGGGGCCGAAGCGCCCGTCGAGTCCTTCTTGTTCTTAAGAGGAATCCGAAAATGTTCTAGCACCGGCTCCGTGGTGATTTTCCGTTTGAGGAGGGACAATTTCCCAGTATTGGCGTCGATGATGACCTCTCGGCGCTCTTCATCCGCGAGTGCCTGGAGCCGAAGCTTCGACACCACCAACGACGCCTTGGACGACGACATCTCCTTCGAGGGCACGTCCGCCCCCTGCTTCGGAGCGAAGGCTTTCGGCGTCGACTTTGGCGGCAGGGTGTAGCGAATAGGCGTTTGCACCTTTGCCGGCTTCGATGCGGTCTTCGGCTTCACGCCCTCCGGTTCGGGAACCGCAGCGTTCCGAATCCGTTGCAGGGATTCAGCGACCTTCTTCGTTAAGGTTGAAGAGGGCTTGACCGTCTCGAGCGATTTCCCCGAGTCGGGAGTCGAGTCTGCCGGGGGCAGCGTCTTCGGAGCCGACACCTTGCCATCCTTGGCCCCGACGGCCGGAGCCGGCGCAGCCGGAGCTTTGGAATCGCCTTGACGCTTCTTTGGAGCCTTTTTCGGGTCGTCGACCTCGACCATCTTCGGCGCCGACGCAGCCGCGTCGGCCGCCGTTGCCTTCGGCGTCGACCCCGAGGCCTTGGGGTCGGCCATCTTGGGGTGGCTCTTCAAGTCGGCCATCTTGACTTTCTTAGGTGTTGACGCCCCTAGAGCCTTCTGTCCCACCAGTGGAGCTTTCACTTTCGGTTTCGAAACCGATGGTGTGGATCCCGATGGCTTCACTTTCGTTTTCTTCAACGGGAGTGGCGCATCAGAAATGTCCGTGGCCGGGCCGAGAGGCGGGGCAGTAGGACTATTAGCAAGGTCTTGGGTAAGGCCCGAAGGCGATCCCTCGACCTGGGCCGTATGTTGGGGATTGACCCCTGAGTCAGTTTGAGGGTGCTCTTCCTCCGAGCTATCCCCCACGGTGGCAATGGCCCCATCGTCGTCCCCTACCTCGTCGCCGGCTTCATCAAACTCCTCATCTCCCGCGTCGTAGTCATCTCCCTCCGACGCAGGGCTAGAGTCCGAAACCTGAAAGACATTTTCGTCTTCTTCAAATTCTTCAAAGATGTTGTCCGGCGGGGGCGCAGGGGGTGCCGACAACTGGGCCTGGAGTCAAGCGGCCCGACGATGCTTTAGGGTCTTCTTGCACCGGAACTTTGAGCAGGCCATACACCTGGCCTCGTCATGGTCCGGTGATAAACACTTGTTGCACACAGGGTGCACGTCGAGGTGTGAATACTTGGAGGTGCACACCGGGCACCTCTTGAACGGAGTCCGTTCCATGTTCAGGAACTTGGAGCGTCGAGTAGGCCCGTCCACGCCGACAGCACGCGGAGGGGCAGGAAGCGTTCGGAGCTGAGAAGGAAGACAAACCCGAACGAAAACAATACCGACGCCCAGCCTAAAGACCTTTTGGTTTCAAGTAGAAACGTAAACGACTATCGGTCCCGACAGAGGGAACCGAAACACATCCGAACCCAATGGCGGAAAAAAACAATCTGGGGATGGAGGCGATGCCCATGCGCACTGTAGTCCAGGGGAGGAGCCACCTATCTCGTGATACTTCGAAGACTCTTCCAGGACAACAATGTGCAATCATCCGGACCCAACTCTAGGCGGCGATCTATGCACAGATATGAATTCAGCAGCCCACATGCCTCGAACAGAAAGAACCGATGTCAGCGCGCGAGGGCGGCGTCCAAGTAGCTGCCTTAACATCTTGGCGACCAAAACGCCAAAGGCGGACACAGCTGCACAACGCCACCTTTCAACGAGTAGGGGCACTGCTGACAAAAACTTTCTGGATTCAGTCTGACGCCTGGGGGAAAATCTAAGGTAAGGAATCGATCACTATGTGTTTCTTTCAGATCAACCAGTTCAGTAAGTAACTGTTGCGGTTTGTATAGGAAGGTTAATGGATATGTTTCCAATAAAACATAAAAACACTGCAAAGGAAAGTAAATACAGACCACACAGTGGCATAGAAGAGAAAGTCGGCAGAGTAGACCACCCATGCCAAGAAACTTACACGGTACATCCACATGGAACACAGAAAAAGACAATTGACAAGAATCCTTTGGACCCATGCTTAACGTGAACCAGTAAAAAGAGGAGGGAAGCAGGAAAAAAAGATAAAAGAAAGACCATCACCTAGGGCAGGAGCTGACAATGCACCCTAGGTCAAGAAGTATGCCCTCTTTCCGTGCATCTGCTAGGAAAGAGGGCACCAGATAAAGTAGGATATGAGCAAGGAGAACCCCCATGCACCATCCTACCACTGACACAATGTGATGTCCCATAAACAAATGGAGGAATGCCCGTTGGGCATACCGAAAAAGTACCCTGAAGGACAGGGAACAAGGCAACAGTGCAGCTGCACAAGACAAGCAAAAGAGCCCGGCTATAAAAAACAAAACACCTTGCATCAACAGTCGTGGAAGCCAATAAGGTCATAAAACAAAATGCGCCCCAATAACGGGGACCATAACTAGTCACTGACAGGTCAGACAATAATTTTTTAAAAAGCTGCAGGATGCAGGAACACCTCACCAGGTGAAGTGTGAAATAAAAAGTTAATGGCACTGTTTCAAAACGATTCATATGTAAAATAAAAACCAGAGGACCATATCCTGTACAAGCTAAGTACATGGGAAAAGAGTAACGGACTGTATAGCAAGCATGGGTTTAAGATTTCGCTCCACCTAGACTATCCCAAAAACTGTGCAGAGCAGAGTTAATCATCGAAAGGCACGTCCACCAAGGAGGATAGAACAGCCTCTGAAAAACCAGAGGTGCGTAGTCCGGTTCGCTGGCGAAAAGCTACCGAAAGAGCCATGGCTCATTCAGGAGAATCTGTGGTATTGATGCCAGAGGGAGTCCACAATTAAGCCACCTGACTGCCATCCTGGGGCAGCTGAGTAAGTGTCCTGGGTGTCATCAGGGGCAGAGGGGAGACGATTCAAGATAGAATGCCACAACACATGACAAAATGGGCCAGAACACAAGCGATATAGCGGGAATGCAAAGCAGAACTGGTGGCAGAAAAGATATATCGACCAAGAGCATCTATACTTTTAGACTGCCTGTCTGGAGGGAGGCTGTAGCATATATATATATATACAATAGAAGGGGGTTCCCCAAATGGGATTTTTGATTATTGGCAGGAAAATATGGAAAAATTAACAACAAAATAGAAAACAACAACCCTGCCAAAATAGATATCAAGGGTCCCACTAGGGATCCACAATTTAGTAAATGGGGTGACTTCAACAACACATCGGAGCCAAAGACTTTACTGATATTTTAAAGACATAGTTCTTTTATTACTATTTTTTGTATAGGTTTTTTTGGCACAATAATAGGTGTTTATAAAGCATATTTCATATATATACATTTTTCATAGGTGGTAACACAAAAGAACAGCAAGTGTGTGTAAACAATTTAAAAAGCTATCCTAGACATGTTCCTCATACTCCCATACACACAGAAACAACTCACATACAATCTGGGGTTCCCTTATTCATTTGCTATCTCATTCATTCATGCGGTGACATATGGAGGAGGGCACCCATGGCAACCATAGAGTAGATTATAGGTTATTTGCACAGGGGTGCAGTTTATGGACGTACAGGAGATGATAATATATATTCCTCAGGTAATATATAGCTGCAGTCCAAGGTGTTTACGCCAACGCGCGTTTCGGTGTTAGGGGCCACAGTAGGCCACACCTTCCTCAGGGCAAGGGTGTGTATGGACGGGGAGGGGGGGAACAAGCACGCAGGTGCGTATGGGTAAGATGGTGTTCACACTTTTCTAGGTCGATCAGGAGTTCAATAAACTCGACGGGGATTAGGATTTTCTAAATCGCCATCTCGGATAGTGGCGCTGAATCCGTCCTGTTGCTCAATATCGGGATCGGAGTGATAAGGCTCAGGGGGCGTAAAGCAGTGGGAGATTTCAGTTCCAGCGGGGTGGTTTTTCTTTTCCAATTAGGTCCGATGAAGGTTGTAACCCAGCTGTCAATCGATCCAAAGTTTCTAGGGTCAGGGGGCGAGGTAGATACTATAGTTAGTCCAACGGATAGGTTGATTACGATTTCAGGCAGGCTCGCGAAAATATTCGATGGAATAAATTAACTATCTCCATTTTCGTGCCTTCTCCCCGTGTCCCGTAGGACGCTGAGGGAGTCCACAATTAAGCCACCTGACTGCCATCCTGGGGCAGCTGAGTAAGTGTCCTGGTGTCATCAGGGGCAGAGGGGAGACGATTCAAGATAGAATGCCACAACACATGACAAAATGAGCCAGAACACAAGCGATATAGCGGGAATGCAAAGCAGAACTGGTGGCAGAAAAGATATATCGACCAAGAGCATCTATACTTTTAGACTGCCTGTCTGGAGGGAGGTCAGGCAGGGGCCTATGTTGTGGGAGGCTGTAGCAGCCTGAACCACAAAGCTGCGCGGAGTAGTCTGTCTGAAGAGGTAGATCGGATCTTCAGGGGCAGGATGTGACTATTAACCATAGACCGGTCCAGGAAGGCCGTTAAAATTAATTTAGCATAAGAGCCCAACAGAATATTAAAGAGGGATCTGGCCCTGATGACGCACCTAAATTAAGGGATCAATGGCCACCTCTACAGAAGGGAGCTGGAGCTCCAGAACCACAGAAACTCTCTGCGGAAATTCAGCGAAAGCAAAGCTAGCCTCAATGTCTGTGGTCCGTAGGTGGTTGGAAGAGGCCAATCCAAGTGCACACCTTTTTGTTTTTGTAGGATTGCTGCAACTGTGTTGTCCTGTTTGGTTTCGTCTTAGAACATGGGTAAGCGTAAAGCTACTGCTCTACAAGTCTCAGTATCTGCAGTTGAAAAGGTTGAACTGCATGTATTGATATGTTTGTAAACAATTTATCGGATAGACATCTAGCCGCAGATGCCTTACCTTTGAATTATACCCAGGCACCAGATTTGATCCGTAAAACTTTCTACAGCAGTGCCTCTGCGCGTCGGTAGGGGGCGTCTGGTAACTCCATAGGGGTGGCGTCCTCTTAATGTGATGTTAACAGTCTGTATAAGCCCTCCCCTGAAGTCAGTTTCTTCCTTACCATGCTTCCACGTGGATCCGGAGAGTGGTACCTCTGCCCATTTTTGGCCTATCTTGAAGTTTGTCGACGACACAGTGTGCCCTTTCCTGGATGTTTTCGGGGTCTTCTGGACTACGATGTCGACAATATACCTCATTGTATTTGTATGTTGTGTTTGGGTGTGCACCGTGACTTCGAAGGATGCGGCTCATGTCTTTCGCTAATGTTGTCGGCATTGCAGAAGTGCTGCATGAACTGGTTATTGGCACGGTGGTCGAAGGTACCTTGTCGATCACGGTCCACTTCTCCCTCCGAGGACAGTTCAAGGGCCAGCTTCCGAAGTCCTTTGTCTTAGCTGTCGACTGGTAAGCCATGCTGTAGGAGGTTGGAGTTGCGGTCTTCCCCGACTTCACAGCTGTCGGTGACACACCTCCAATTCCTCAAGTTGCAGAGTCGGAGCGAGAGTCTGCCCCACTCCTTACGGTATTCCCAGGTGCTGAACGACTCTGGTTCAGTTGAGGGAATACTGTCTAACCATTCATGCTATTTGTGGTTCTCTGCCTCCCTCTGGTGTGCGTCTCGGCCCCAAGAAAGCTGAGAAGCCTTGACTGACTCCAAGGAGCCGGGACCTCCCTCTGTCAGGGATGCCCTCTGGAACTGTGAGTGAATTTTTTTTGCTCCAATGCACAGCTCTTTGGGGTTCCTACTCCAATCCTGTTCTTGGAATTCTCCTCCTCCCATCTCTACTTAGCTGCTCCTCGCCGTCTCCCTGTCTACCTGCTGCCCTCACCCAATTCCTGCTCCCACCACTTCCTGCGTTCCTCCCCCCGACCTATTTAACAACTGCAGTACGGATTTGCGCAGTGGGCACAACAAAGGCAAGCTCCTCTGTGCCTGGATCGTGCCCAGTGCTAGGACTTCTGGTTCCTGCATCCACTCACCGCAACCCTCCTTCGCCCTCAACCCCAGCCACAGCACTATGCTCTGCTGTCGCACAGCACAACATGAAAGGATCCTTCGCTTCCACCTCCTTTAGGTTCTCCTGCAAACTCCCCTCCCCCCGCCAACACTCATCACCCACAGCACAAACAGCACCCAATCCCTTACCTACCTGCACACACCTCAACCAAACAATACTCCAAGCTCCCATGTGCGCACCTCAACACCAGCGCACAAATACATCTGGACCTGGTCTTTCTCACAGGACCCTGGCTGAACCCAACTTCTGCTCCAGACATTATAGCCATCCCTGCCAGCTAGAAGACTGTCAGACAAGACCACACGCACAAACCTGGCGGCAGAGTGGCCATTATTTTTAAAGGTACCATAAAAAGCCCCTACACAATGGACATCACAACTGGCTACCAAGTTTTGAATCACACCAGATTCACCTTATGCAGAATGCCATTTTAAAGACCACCGGGACCCTGCACCAACGTCACCAGCAATGTCACAGATTTCCTAACACCCCACGTCATCATCGCCAGCATATTCCTTCTTCTAGAAGTCTACATTTTCACTTGGAAGACGCAACCAACCCAAACTCCTTCAATCTCCTAGAAGACAAGCAACATTAGTCTCAGCCAGCATATCATCGAACCTACCAGACGAGACAGGAGGTTTTCTGAACCGAATTTCTCAACTTCAGAAACATCAAGGTAAACAAACCTTCCCCCTTGACTTGGACTGACCATGCCCCCATCCGTTTCATCATATCCATCCCAAGCAACAGAAGACACACCACCTCTGAGCCTGCCAGACACTGTTGAAAAAACATCCTACTTCTACTCTCTATTTACAATGGCTCAAACTCACACAAAAATGGGACGTAAAACAACCAGAATGTCAACAATTGAATTGCCACCTGCGCAAACTCACTAGCAAGTCTCTAGCTCAGAAAAATTTCAAAAACTTGAACGCAAGAAAGCAGATACACAGAAGATTTACGGCTGGCAAAGAAGCACTTTGAGCAACTGGAAAGTAAGTTGAAAGCATGCCAAATACCAGCAGACAAAGACATTCAAATCCGCCATCAGATGCTACTACCAGTAAATCTGAAAAACCAGGTGCAGAACACTCGTATGCCACATTGACACTGGAACAGATAGCAAAGCAGTTCACTAGGCTTAGGTCCACATTGAACAATGTCATCTCCCCTCAAGATATCTGCAACAAGCTATCAGACTATTTCTGTGACAAAATCACATCCATATACAAGCAACTTTAACCCTCAGACGGAACATTTGACCTTTGCAACAAGTCTTTCTGTCTTAGATGACGAATGAACCATAATTGTGGACAGCCGTCTTCATATAAGACACTGCTGACACTATGAAATCCATCCATCTGGAGCCATGTCAGATCCATGCCCCATCACGTCTTCAGCAAAGGCATCATACCCGTGGGTAAAACCCACAACCACATCCTCAAAGCTTCCATCAACTCAAACAGCGTGAAACATACTGCAGTCAACGTCCTTCTCAAGAACACCCTGGCAGACCTTAACAAGCTCATCAATTAAACCGATCTCGATCTTAACAAACCAATCTACCTCCTACCATACCCAGCAAAGGTTTTCAAGAAACTCATCAACAGACTCCTCCCTAACCACCACATTTACCACCAGGTCCAGGAAGCCGCTTAGTCCGTATTCAGACCCAACCGTGGAATGGAAACTGAATTCATCATCACCAAAGACAACATCCACATAACCCTGGACAGTGGAGATAGCACAGCTCTCATTCTCCTGCACTACTCAGCGGGCTTCGACGTGGGCTTACAGCCCACACTCATCAGGTGCCTTCAGGAGATCAGCATTCAAGGACCTGCTCTGTGCTGGCTCTAGTCTTTTTCTGATGGAATGAACTCAGTCACCTCCACGCCATACCCCTTGGAAGTCCATAAACTTATCTGCGGAGAGACTCAAGGCTGATCCCTTAGCCCCACCCTTTTCAATATATTTATGACACACTATCCAACAGCATCTGCAACCACTTCAACATCCTGATATGAAGATGATACACAGCTCATACGGTCCCTCTCAGACAAAGCTTCAGGAACAGGTTTACTGCCTACATGACCAATGTCACCATCTGTATGTAGAGGAACTGTCTCAAGCTTACCACAAAAAGTCAGGAGTAGTGAACTTTGGAAAAAACAACCTCTCTGGGTGACCTTTGATCCACACTCGCCCCATCCTTCACTCCCGGAACCTTGGCATCATCATTGGAAAAAGAAAAATTGACATTTCCATGCAGGACAATGCAGTTACAGCCACATGCTTCCATACCCTGAAGTTGCTGAAGATCTTCAAATGGCTCCTGAGCAAAACCATGAAAACTAGGACCCACGCCCTCATCTCCAGCAATCTGGAATTACCTAGCAACTCACAAGATAACTATAGTCAATGCAGAACACACCAGCCAGACTGATCGTAAAACTTCCTTGAAGGGCTCACGTCACATCACAAAGCTCAGAGAACTTCACTGGTTCACTATATACAACAAGCACCTTCAGTTCATACGCCTCACCCACCCATTCAATGCTCTCTACAATAAAAGTCCAGACTACCTGAAAGATTCCTCCTTCAAAGCAGACACGTCATCTAAGCTGGACTCCTACTCATACACCCCCGTGCATTAAATGAAACAGATCCTTAGGTTGAGCCTTCTCATACATTGCTCCTAAAGCATGGAACAAAACAACCTCCTACTACAGATCAGAGCCACCTCCTCCCTTCTTGAATTCATAAAGAAGCTGAACACCTGGCTCTTTGAGAAAGATGCCATGGGGCAAAGTCCACACATCTGCTAAGCACTAGATTCCCTCACGATTGACATCCCGCTATACAAATATTTGTAACATAACATACCCAGAGAGTCCTAATGCGGTACACACACTATTCGCTCTGCAAACTTTTATGGGTTGGGTACGGTTTTATTAACATAACCTTTGTTTTCTTTATATGTACGTTTAAATGCTTTTTAATACAATTACCTATACAACTAAACAGTTCATACTTTGAAGACCTCTTACTGATTCTGGGATCATAATTTCTAGAGAAGAGTTTTTACCCACAGATCTAATTTTCTGGGACTATGGCTACTCACAGGGCAGTCTGTCATACATAAGTTCCTGAAGTAGTTAGACCACTTGTTAACACAGATATGGCAATCCTATCTATTACTCTTCCATTCCCTATATGGTAAACAATTTTCCCAAACTTTTTCGCATCCTTCTTGGCTGATGCTTCAATTCTAGCCTAGATTGATATTGGGTTTCCTTCTTTTACTTTTCAATAGTGTAGGAGATTAGGGTCCGCAATCCTATGATCACCCCAGATTTTTGCTTTTTGCTTCACTGGTTTACGACTTTCCCTGGCTGTGGGCCTGCTAATCAGACCCACAGCCTAGCTGTTCTCTCTCTAAATTGACACACATGTACCTTAGGTGCATTTACCAATTGGTACTGGGCCACCTTATCAGTCCCTGTACAGTATACCTTAGGTATCCAGGGCATAGGTGTACCCAGGGCCTATCAGGGGCTGCAGCATGTATTATGCCACCCCTGGCTGGCCATCCAAATCTGACAACTGGCTGCACGACAGCTGGGGCAAGGTGGTGTAATCACCCTTTGCTTTAGATATAGTATTCCTATATCTAACCCTAAAATGGACATGTATTCCTATCAGTCACTCCTATGGCAGGCCTTATCAATCCTGAAGGCAGAGTGCTTGGAATTATGTGAGATGGTGCTCTGGCATGAGCTGAGCCCGTTTGCAGCTTGCGGAACCAAGTCCTAATAGCTGTTCCATGATAACGCGTACCATATACTCTTAAGTGCATTATAACCCTCGCAGTAATTTGCTATCTTTGGTATTGCTTTATCAAAACATGTCGAGTAAGGTGTCATACGAATTGGAATACTAACCCCTCACCAATTCTGGCGACGGGGTTAGCATTCCACCCTTCTAGAGGGACACGACATGTATGTAACTGTGAACCCCGGTTATAGCTAACTCGAGCCTCAGCATCACAAAATGGATGCTGCCACCACAGACACAAGTCTGACCTCCTGCTGCTGGGAGTCCTTCTAGCGAGGAGAGCTCGGACAAAGGGTTTCCTGTCAGGGGCGGTAATAGCACCATCCCAGACAGGGTTTTGTGTATCCCAGGTAGGCAGGGCTGAGAGGAAGGTGACTGCAAGTGGCACCCCGGTGCTCACTGTGCATATGCCGGCTTAAACCAGTTCCAGGGGCACACCAGCCCCTGAGCTGGGGAAAGTCCAGACAAGGGAGAGGGGTGTAACCACCCACCTCCTGGTCCCACCCATGGGCAGGACCTAGTCGCGTGCCAGCCCCCTTTTTTTAGAATAAAGGTAGGAGCAAGGCCCCCTTCCCAAATTAGATAATTCTGAATCTTGAACTACTTTCCACTAAAGGAACTCTTGACTTTTTCTGAAGACTCTCCCTTGTGGCTAAGGAGTAGCCACCCTGCACCCGCAGGCACAATCTAAGCATCGCGGTTTGCTGTAAGTCCATCCTCCGGATCAAGACTGCCCAGTTCGACGAGACCCGGATTCCCTGGCATCTCTGACCTCTACCTGCATCATCAGCCCAGCCGAGATTCGTGGGTGTGACGAGACCTGAGGGACCGGCCATCTTCAAAACTGCACGACGCTTAACCAGCACGACCGCCGAGGGATCCTCGAGTGAGTGCTTTGGGGTTTGAGAAGCCCTAACCCTGAGCAGCTGCAGCACCGAAGTCCAGCCCCCCCAGCATCCACGAGATCTGCGTGGGGCCCTTCTGCTCTTTGCTGCTCACCGCGTTGTCCGGTCACTTGCCTGCTGGCTAGTGACCCTCCTGACGACGTACCACGACGATTTCACCGCTGGTCTGGTTGCTCCAGACTGGCCCTTGCTCCCTTCCAAAAGAGGAGCACCCCGGACCCTCCTGGTCCACTCCAGACGCCATCTTGACTCCACCGCGTGGGCTTGCCTTTGCCGAGGCTTGCTGCTCCAATCCTGGTCCCAGCATCGCCGACAGCAGACACCTTCGTGGGACAGCTCGCACCTCCAGCCTGGTCGCCGACAACGCCTCCTGGTCCGAGGGACAGCAGAGTCCAGCGTCGCCCACTCACCTGGTCGAGGTGACTTCATCCGATGCCATCCTGGTGCCCACACAATCACTGGCTAGTGATTAAGAACTGAGTCCCCTCTGCTTTCAGGTCGTCTCCATCACCAATCCAGGATTGGATCACTCCGAACATCTTCACTGGTCGCCTGCCAGCTGTGAGAAGGTGGCCTGATATGCAGTGCTCACTATTCTAGTGAACACTATGTATCAGTCCAACAACCCTTATTGATGATTGGTTGTAAGTCAACCTTATAGACCAGCTATCCTAGTAGCGTGGATACGAGCAGTCTAAGGCTAAAGACTCGAGATGGCGTGTTAAGCCAGCTGTTATACCATCACATATACCCCTTGAACACCAAGTGAAAGGACACCACACAAGTGTTATGAAAATAAACAGTGTATTTATTAGAATCACAACAGCCCTGTACTCTTTATGAGGACAGGGTACTAAGCACAAAACAAAACTCTTACGAAAATACTTAAGTTAGCACAGTATATACAAATGCCCGAGGGGCACGGAAAACCATATACTCTGAAAGTGGAATGCGAAATTACTAGCAGGTAAGTACAGTACTAATAGGCTTTGGAATCGCTAGGACTTGACTATAGAATCTTTAGATTACTTCTAGGAGGCCCAGGGGACTCGGGTGCAGAGTGTGCACTCTCACGCGTGATGCGGGACAAAGTCTATGGTAGCTAGTAAAAGCAAAGTTAGTGTTCCTCGGCGAACCCGACCTGGTAGGAGGAAAACGAAAGTGGATTCTGACCCTTGGATAGTGAGGCTATGCTGGGGCACCGAAATGCCGAAGTTACCTACCCCAGGGGCTGCAGCTGCATAGGTCTCAAAAGACGTCAGGAATCCTCGTAGACGGACCAGGATCCTGGAAGAAAGATGCTGGCAGGCGACCAGTGAAGAGAGTTCGAAGTGATCCAAGCCTGGATCTTGAAGATGGATGACACCTGAAAGCAGAGGGGACCAAGTTCGTGACTACTAGCCAGTAGTCAGGTGGCACCAGGAGGGCACCGGATGGTAGTCACCTCGACTAGGTGAGTGGGCGACGCTGGGCTCTGCAGATCTCACGGACCAGGAGGCGTTGTCGGCGACCAGGATGGAGGAGCGAGCTGTCCCACGATGGATGAAGCTGTCTGCGTCGCTGGACCCAGGATTGGGCAACAAAGCCTTGGCTAATTCAAGCCCACGCGGTGGACCTAAAATGGCGTCTTGAGTGGACCAGGAGGGTCCGGGGTGCTCCTCTTTTGGAAGGGAGCAAGGGCCAGTATGGAGCAACGAGACCAGCAGCAGTGATGTCGTCGGGCGTCGTTCAGAAGGCCACAAGCCAGCGGGCTAGTAGCCAAACAACGCGGTGAGCAGCAAAAAGCAGAAGGGCCCCACGCAGATCGTGGAGATGCTGGGAGGCTGGACTTCGGTGCTGGAGCTGCTCAGGGTCGGGGCTTCTCGGACCCCAAAGCACTCACCAGAGGATCCCTCGGCGGTCGTGCTGGAAAGAAGTTGTGCAGTCTTGAAGATGGCCGGTCCCTCGAGGTCTCGTCGCACCCACGGTTCTCAGCTTAGCTGTAGAGGTGAGTAGAGGTCAGAGGTGCCAGGGAAGCCGGTTCTCGTCGAGCTGGGCAGTCGGATTCCGGAGGAAGGACTTGCAGCAGACCGCAGTGTTCTTAAGATGGTGCCTGCGGATGCAGGGTGACTACTCCTTAGTCACAAGGGAGAATCTTGAAGAAGAAATCTTGAAGTCCTTTCGTAGAAAGTCGTGTCTTGATTCCAAAGATGATCTAATTTGGAAGGGGGCCCGCTCCTAACATTATACTAGGAAAAGGGGCTGACCCGGTGACTAGGTCCTGCCTATGGGTGGGACTAGGAGGGGGGTGGTTACACCCCTCTCCCATGCCGGACTTTCCCCAGGCCAGGGGCTGGTGTGCCCCTGGAACTGGTTCTAGCCAGCAGATGCGTAGTGAGCACCGGGGTGCCACTCAGCAGTCACCTTCCTGTAAAGCCCTGCCTACCCAGGATACACAAAACCCTGTCTGGGATGGTGCTAGCACCGCCCCTGACAGGAAACCCTTTGTCCAAGCTCTCCTCGCTGGAAGGACTCCCAGCAGCAGGAGGTCAGACTCGTGTCTGTGGTGGCAGCATCCATTTTGTGGAGCTGAGGCTTCGTTTAACTTTAACCGGGGTTCACAGTTACATACATGTCGTGTCCCTCTAGAAGGGTGGAATGCTAACCCCGTCGCCAGAATTGGCGAGGGGTTAGTATTCCAGTTCGTATGACACCTTACTCGACATGTTTTGATAACGCAATACCAAAGATAGCATTTAACCGCGAGGATTATAATACACTTAAGAGTATATGGTATGCGTTATCATGGAACAGCTATTAGGACTTGGTTCCGCAAGCTGCAAACGGGCTCAGCTCATGCCAGAGCACCATCTCACATAATTCCAAGCACTCTGCCTTCAGGATTGTCAAGGCCTGCCATAGAAGTGACTGATAGGAATCTGTGTGTCCATTTTTAGGGTTAGATATAGGTATACTATATCTATAGCAAAGGGTGATTACACCACCTTGCCCCAGCTGTCGTGCAGCCAGTTGTGTCAGATTTAGATGGCCATCCAGGGGTGGCATAATACATGCTTCAGCCCCTGGTAGGCCCTGGGTACACCTATGCCCTGAGTTACAGGGTCTGATAAGGTGGCCCAGTTCCAATTGGATAATGCACCTAAGGTACACATGTCAATTTAGTGAGAGAACAGCTAGGCTGTGGGTCTGGATGGCAGGCCCACAGCCAGAGAAAGTCGTAAACCAGTGAAACAAAAGCAAAAAATCTGGGTGATCATAGGATTGCAGACCCTACTCTCCTACACCAGCAACTTCTTCTTTCAGGCTCCATAGACTACAACGAGGATTCCCGACGTCTTTTGAACCCTATGCAGCCGCAGCCCCTGGGCTAGGTAACCCGAGCATTTCGGTGCTCCAACGCAGGTTCACTATCCAAGTGTCCAGATCCTTTGTCGTTTTTAGTCTACCTAGTCGGATTCGTCCGATAACAGTAACTTTAGAAATACTAGCCTCCATAGACTTTGTCCCGCATCCCGCGTGAGTGCACACTCTGCACCCGATCTCCCTAGGCCTCCTGCTCCTAACGTTAGGGTTCAGTAGTGTAGTACTAGCGATCCTGAAGCCTCTGGATCTTGTTACTTACCTGCTAGTATTTTGCATTCCACTTTTAGTGTATATGGTTTTTCGTGCCCCTCGGGCATTTGTGTAAATTGTGCAACTTAAAGTATTTTCTTAAGAGTTTTGTTGTGTGCTTAGCTCCCTGACTCATAAAGAGATCAGGGTAGACTTGTTATAAATAAATATCCTTTTATTTTCATAACAACTTGTGTGGTGTCCTTTCACTTGGTGTTCAAGGGGTATATGTGATGGTATAACAGCTGGCTTAACACGCCCTCTAGAGTTTAGCCTAAAGACTGCTTTTGTCCACGCTACTAGGATAGCTGGTCTATAAGGTTGACTTACAACCAATCATCAATAAGGGTCGTTTGGCATGATACACAGTGATCACTAGAATAGTGAACACTATATATCAGGCCAACTTCTCACAAATAGTATTCTTGATGCCAGGCAATGCATTCAATACCTTGTATTTCTTATTTAGGCACTCTAAGATGTACCAGCTAGTAGTACTAGAGATGTTCTGGCTGTGATGTTTGGTGGAATTATACCATAGTATTTTACTTCTGTAAACATCAATTGAAAGGAGTTCAGAACTATGGTATCTCCTCCTTCAGTTTTGTCTAAGATAACATTACCAAGTCTGTATATTATGGAACTAAGCAATGGGAGTTCAGTCTGGATTTTTCATATTGTCAGCGAATGGATTTCCGATCATTGGTCAGGGTAACTTCTGAGAAATGATCAGCATTACTTTGTTCCACATATCCCATTAGCCAGCCACTGCTCATATCCAATTGCATTGTAATGGGATCATAATGCTTTCTACCCTTCAGCATGATTCCCATATGAGCCACATTTTCCATCCTTAGGAATTACTTCAGCAATACTACATACGTGTTGCTTTGGTACCAATCTTATATGCGTTGCCAGCTGGGGAATCGGAAGTGGTACGGCCATTTAAAAAACTCAGCCCAAGATTTATAAGAAACATTAATAAACCTTTTCATTTTTTACTAGGTTGTTTTCATATCAATATAGGTTTCGATATACCTGGACAAAGATCGTGACCTCACTAATGATTATTATGAGTGTGGGGGAAGGTATTAAAATCCCCACAGACTAATAGCAAATGGCTTTCACTACTCGTACCATCATCTTTAAAGTGTTTAACAAACATCCAGAAGGACAAATTACCTTTGGTAACGTCTTATCTGGTAGAGACATGATCTAGCTGCAGACTCTTAACCTTTGAATTTCACAGGCGTCAGACTGGATCCAGTAGATTTTTCTTCAAGCAATACCCCTGCCCGCCAGTAGGTGGCGTCGGTCAGCTCTGCATGACGTCGCAGTCTGCCAGGTTGTGCCATCCGTGTCACCTATATAGGCACCACCTCTGCTCGCGTCAGTTACTTTTTACGACTTTTCAAACTAGAAGCGCGGAGCCATGAAATGAACTGATATTAGTGTGCTTTTGAGCAACTAGGGCCCTGAAAGGGACTAGCCCTGATCCCGGAAACCTCTTCGCCGTGCAGGAAGGATGGGCGGGTGGGTAAGGAATCTGGGGCTAGATCATGTCTCTACCAGATAAGGCGTTAACGTTGTTAAATAATTTGTTAATCTGATAGCGACATCTAGCCTCAGATTCCTTACTTTTGGATAGATACCCAAGCAATACCATCCCCTTAGGAGTGACTGCAGACAAGTTTAGAACAGGAAATCCTGTAGGACATAGCGGCCAAAAAGGCAGTCCCTGCAGACTTGACTGTGCATGCAGTAGTGCTTGGTAAACATGTGCAGGGACACCCATGTTTCTGCCTGAAATTACAACGCTGTTGTAGCAGCCTTGGCTCAGGAGGAGTGGGCCCTTAAGCCTTCTGGAGGCTGCTTTATGGCAAGAGTGAAGCAAATTTTGATGCAGAGAACAAACCAGCGCAAGACACTACTCTTCTGCATAACACTACCTTTCTTCGTACCCACGTACCCCCCGCAAAGTTGGGTCATCCACCTGGAACTCTTCATTGCCGTCAAGATAGAACGCTCTTTTTGGGTACAGATGGAGGAATCACTCCTCCTCTTTAGAGGGGTGCGGAGGAGTGTAGAAAGTGGCCAAGGTGACAGATTGCCCACATGGCATGGTGTTACCACTTTCGGGAGAAAGGAAGCTCGAGTGCGAAGCACCACTGTCAGGAAATATCAGGTAAGGAGGACTGGATGACTGTTCTGATTCGTAATGTACCCCAATATAGGCCTGGGTAGCTACCTAACCTTTCACCTACATTTACCGTATCATTGTACAACATTACAGGTTTGTGCTGACCTTTTACCTAGTTAATTGCTACTTGTTTGGTTTTCTATGAAAACTAGCCTCATTTATTATGCACAATGTTTCTCTTAATCACAGCAGGACTACCACCTTCTGCATAATACCTTTGTATAAGGGTCATCCCTACTGTCATCCTCTGCCAACATGACACAAGGTAGAACCTCTGAGGGTACCTTTTGGGTAAATAGGAATCATATCTTTGCTGGGATAGGCAGAGGGGAAAAACTTCCATGCTGACACGAGACGCTGAGGTTCCTGCACGCAGACACTCCAGCACGCAATGGTCTGACTCAAGACCAAGATGGGTATTCTTCGTTATCTCAATCCAGGTAATGGAGTTGGCTTTATCCTAGGGGGATTCTTGGCTATGCACCTACATACATGCTAGGTACAGTTAGGAACATCTAGTTAGGGTTAGCGTCGTAGGAGAACACATTATTACTTTCATGTATCTATAAACCTGTATAGATCTATTGTTCTAGCACTATGGTGGAAGTCTACCTTCTAGTTACTCTTTTGGTGCTTATAACCGTTTATATCGGTTTCGGTCTTATGGTTGTTGCAGCAACATATTTTACACTAGAATGACGCTGGCTCAATAAATGCTTATCACCATCATTGCTGCAGCAATTCCCCTGCTGTGCTGAAGAACTCCGAAAACAATGCAATCATGATGAGCTCAGCTCGTCATGAGCGTACAAGAGGTGTACCTCATGAGCATCAAAGGGGTTATTGAAAACGTCCCCACTGTTTATTCTGTGTATCTCTATGAGACAAAGTGAGCATAAATGACTGAGCGAAAAGTACTGTACTGTTTTCACGATCCCTGAGAAGACAGGGTTGACTTGTTTCATAGCTGCCAGAAACTATTCTCTTCTTGTTAAGAGGAGTTTTTAGTGGCACTGTGAGCTAGCTGGTATACAGGCCAACATATGTGTCTGGAATCAGTCTTGACACCGATCCCACAGTTCATGTTGTCTAAACATGTAGATCCTATATAGATTTATAGAGACTACAAGACTGCAATTCTCTCACCCTCCTGGAAGATGTGATTGCCTCTAAAAAGGCTGTTTTAATGGTGAGCAGGTGGATGGGGCAAGTGTGCATAGGTTCGAACGGAGCACACATCAAGAAGGTAAGAACCAAATTAAGGTACCACTGAGGTATGATAAAAGGGGAAACTGGAAACATATGTACAAGGTCTCCGAGGAATCTAGTCACAACAAAAGATTTAAATATAGAGGGTTGGTCTGGCAGCCTTGAGAAAGGACAAAATAAGAAGCAGAACTTGAGAGGGAAGCAGAAAGATGATTATTAGACCTTTCCGTATAGTATTTTACAAATCTTTTCCACCAGCAGGCATACACTGAGTGGAGGGTCGCCTGGCTGCCAAAATAACACTGAAAACTTCGGAAGGAAGGTTGAATGCTATCAACTGCCAGCGCTCGATCTTCGTACAAGTCGTCGTAGAGTTGATAGATTTAAGTGGAGGACCCTCCCCTGCTTCTGTGAAAGAAGATCCTCTCAAAGGAGCAGCCTAAACGGAGGATTGATGCTCAATTGGAGACGCTCTTGATACCAGACTCTGCGTACCCAGTCCGGAGCCACAAATCTTACTTGGCCTCCGACGCTCCTAATCTTTTTGAGCATTCTGGACAGAAGTAGTATGGGCAGAAAGGCGTTTAGAAGGCCTGAGCTCCACTCAAGACTAAAAGAGTCTCAGAGCGATAGCAATCTTGGAAACCTTGACTACTGACATTGCGCATTCTCAGCGGGGGCTAACAGATCCAACTACGACCCTCATCATTATTGAAAGAGACTTTGCACCAACTCCAGATGGAGACGTCATTTGTGGTCTGCTAGGCATTGATGGCTGAGTGTGTCCCCCCTGGCGTTCAGAGAACATGCCAGATGTTCAGCCACCAGGGATATGCCATGCTTTTTCAGCCATGTCCAGAGACACAGGGCCTCTTGACAAATGGTCCAAGAACCCACTTCGTCCTGTTTGTTGCAGTACCACATGGCGGTGGGGTTTTCTGTAAACACTTAAATCAGCTTTCCCTTAATTGAAGGAAGAGATACTATCAATGCCAAACAAATCGCTCGTAGCACCAACAAGTTGTGGAGTCCGGTTTCAGCTGGAGACCAGAGTCCTCTGACCTCCTACTCTCCTAGATGGCCGTCTCATCCTAGGAGTGACACAGCTGTCACTACTGTGTGTTCTGAATGGGAAGAGAGAGAGGTCTGCCTCTGACCTAATCGTGGTTGGTCAGCCTCTACTGCTGGGCCTGTGCAGTTCCTCCAAGGTCTGGACCAGGTCACAGATTCTCCTAATGCTCCTAATGCTGTTTCCACTGGGACTTCAAGTGCCACTGCAGAGCCCGAACTAGCAACATGAAGGAGACCATGGGGCCCAAACCTTCCAGTGAATCAAAGGTTCCATATACCAGAAAAGAAGTCCCTCAGCAGAGGCTAACTGTATGTAAAAGCACCCAGGGGAGTGCAACACTCTTAAGATAAACCCCAATGGCAACTGAAGATACCAGTGGAGAACACCACCAGAAGAGGTCCTCGCAGAACGGGAAGGCTAGGTGGGCGTTAAGGAATCTGCGGCTTGAAAACGTCTCTACCAGATACTTCGTTACCGAAGGGAAGTAACTTGTACATCTGATAGAGACATCTAGCCACAGATTCCTTAACTTAGAATAGATACAATAGCCACGGGTCTGCGACAGGACAACAGAAAGCACCAGGCATGCGATCCGTCAACAAGGTGACGGAGAAAGGGGAAAAAACTGCAGCAGAACAGTCCAACAGCAACCCCAGCAACTCAAAGAGAAGAAATCACAGGATGAGATATCTGACAACATGCCAGAAAGGCTCCATACCGTACCAGTATAAAATGACAGATATAACGATAGGATCCCCAGAAGAGATAGAGAGAGATACTCTCCGCTAAATGGCGCACAAAAGTTCATCAACCCAGGCTGGGAAAGAACTTGAAGAGACACAACCAGCGCCTTACAGACCAGCTATAAAAAGGGGCCCCCAAAAGTGCCGGAGGCAAGAGCCAAAAGGCAAGCCAGAACCTGAGCAACACATAGGAGATAGCCAGCAGGAAAAGTAGTATGCCATGTGCTCACCCAACCTAAAAGGGTAAGAGGGGCAAAGCATCAACCCCTAACCGTTGAAGCAGGTAGAATATGCCGCTAGCAAATAGTAAAAAACCCTTACGTGGCTTACACAGGAGCAGAAGGGCGCCAGACAGGGCAGCACAAGGCCAGGAGGAGGAACAACCTCCATATAGACTTCTTGACAGTAATTAAAGACCACAGCCATCAGAAGAACTGTCCCACAGGCGTAGTTCTAGCAAGAGTAGGCCACTCCGAAGTGAAAGGCCAAAAACACCAAGTGAACTAATGGCGGAATGTAAATGTAAATGTATAGGCATTTATATAGCGCACTACTTACCCAGAGGGTCCCAAGGCGCTTCGACCGCTGCAAAACCCTTCCTGGCTTCCCTGAGAGATGGTCCCTTAATGGGTATCTCCAGGGTGAGACCAGGCATCCCCGGCGGTCTGGTGGGGCCGTTAGTGAAGATGAGGCAAGCTAATGCCCAGAGTTGCCGAGTGTGATCGCTGATCAGAGTGGGCACCGAGGCGAGAGAATTATCGAGTCCGCTGACCCTGGTCCAGAAACCTGCCGCGCCGGGAATCGAACCCTGGTCCCGGGCCGTCCTCTGCTCTCGGGTCTGCCGCCTCTAACCAGTGAGCCACACTACCTCTATCCTTAAATCCAAGACCAACACTTCAAAAGACATGGACAGTATCAAATGCCAAAAAAAGGGCATATGACAATTGGAAAATCACCCCCGGAAGTGGAAGCAAGGAGGACCCTATGGGAACTTGCAATCACCTAAAAAGGCCCCCCCCCCCCCCACACATGGAGATATTGATCCAAACTGCACAACCATGACAAGACGTGGCAAGGTAGGAAGAGGAAACCAAGGCAATCGGTATGTATACATAATGTATATGCCGGACCAAGCCCAGCATATTTCAGTACAGGTAGGAGCCGTTCACGAAGACCATGAAACCTCTAAAGAGATGGATAACCCTGGCAAAAACACATGGCATCCAGGAAAAACACAGAACACCGTACAATGGACATGCAATCGGTGCCTGGATCCCACAATATCACCAGGGCCAGTTGACTAAAGCAAGGCTATATAATAGCGTACAAGTACCCCACTTGGGAGTATGTATACCCCGGACAATGGGGGAACACCTCTTAGGGCAAAAGCCAGGTCAAAAAGAATGCAGAAACGAA
Organism: Lissotriton vulgaris; assembly: GCF_964263255.1. Lineage (NCBI taxonomy): Eukaryota > Metazoa > Chordata > Amphibia > Caudata > Salamandridae > Lissotriton > Lissotriton vulgaris. The sequence continues at coordinate 1,503,826,393 of NC_141695.1, read as the reverse complement.
CCGAACCCATGAACAGAGTTCAGTCCCGTAATGAAGCTACCGAGCTGAATTATCGGCTGAAAGCCACAAGCAGAGGACACCGCAACCTGTGAAACACGGCCCAAAAGGCCAACAGGCAACTGTATCCAAAATGCATGCAAGAGATGCTAATAAAAAGGTAAACACCCTTGATCACATAAAAGGAGAACGTAAAGCTCACTGCTCATGTGAAATACAGAGCACATGTAAGGCTCACTGTCTACGTTAAAACACAGGACGCATCTGAAGGATGCAAAAATGAAAAAGTACCACAGAAGACAGGCCTAAAGGGACCTAAGTGGGAAGAAGAAAGCATGCCAGCAGCCAGTGAACCGCTGACTCGGCGTGAGCATCAAAAAGCAAAACCCAATCAAAGGGTAAATCAACCAGGCGTTCCCGAACATTTACAGGGAAGACACGGTCTCTCAACCAAGCATAAGGCCTTACGGCAACAGAACTTGCCATAGCTCGGCCCAAAGAATACGCAGTATCGAAGGCTGACAGATTGTAAATTCAGCCATTCCAAATGGAATGAGGAAGATCAGCGAAGCACCTTCGGAGGTGGCAGTAAGCAAAGACTCTGCAGAGTCCCACAGTGCAGAAGTTGCCCAAGCCCAAAAAAAACACCGTATTTAAAGATCGAAGGGCTGCACTAGTGGATCAATGACGTTCCTACCCCAGGATGCAAGCCACCTGGACTCCCGAGAGGGAGGAAGTGTTAGAGGGGGCAAAGAAGGAAAGTTAGTCTTCAGCACAAACCCTAACGCATCAGGGTGCACAAATAGACAGATCGGATCATGTGGAGCTGGGCGGTGACGGTGCAGAACTGAACGTGCCACCGGATCCCCTGAAGCAGGTCGGACCCAGATACCCAAGAGGGCATCATAAAGGGATGCCTCAAAGGGCAAAAGCAGCTCCACAATGCCAAACCCACGGTGGAGGACCTTCAGCAAGGGGTCCACCGACAAAGGGGTAGAGGGGGTTTGTATATTCCAAATGCAGGTTGCCGAAGGGACCACTCTAAAAAAAGCCGCACCAGCCTCGGTAGCCCTCCGTGGAGGGGAAAACAGCTTATCAGTGGGGGAGGGCTGTAGGCTGACCATCCCAAGATACTGAGGGTGCGCCCAATGCTCCACGGAAGGGAGCCCCATGGAAGAATGAGGATCCTGACAAGGCTCCTGGAGAGGTGAACAGCCTGCCGGATCTGGTAGCTCCTGAAGAGGGTCCATAAATTCCAAGAGGGGCACTGGTAGCACTAGCTCGAGCGGGAGAGCGGCCTCAAACCCTCTCCAGAGTCCTTTATAGAAGAATCCAGAACCCGGCGTCGAAACAACACATGTCGGCGCCGTCTGTGCTTCATCAGACGCTGACTCGGCGGCCTCTGGCGTTGAGTTGGCACCGAAACTATAATAAGTTCCCCCTCTGTAGAAGAAGAGGTCGACTGGGACGGCGAGGCAATCTTTCGGTGCCGCTCCAGCACCGGGACGCCTAATCTGAAGCGGGCTCCGACTCCGAAGAAAGGAGCGAAGCCGAGCCTCTGGCGGCAGAATGGCGCTGACCCCTGCTCTGGACAGGTGGCCGCCTGCCCAGAAGGCTGGGGTGTGCTCAAGTCAGGGCTATGAGCAAGGGCATCCTCCTGCGGCACCACAGGGAGCCCTGCGGGGCTATGCAGCACGGCATAGGCGCCGTGGGACGAAGAGGGGGACCCAGGAGGGCCACGCCCTAACGACCCCCCCGTGGAACGTAGAGAGGGACCCAGCCTGGCCGCTCCCCAACGACACCACATCTCCGATGTTCCTGGAGGCAACAGCTCAATAGGCGCCGGGGGTGAACCCGCCGGCGAGTCCGGAGACCCCATTAGAGGCGGAGGTTCCGAGGACGCCCCAGGTATGGGAGGACTCATGGGAGGCCTGCAAGGCCATAGCATAAGCCTCCATTTGGGTCTGAGTCGCCCCGGGCCCGGAAAGGGCAGATAGAGGGGAGGGGACGATCGTCTATAGCGCATGTCCGGAAAGTTACGGGAACCAGAGCTCCTGACAAGAGAAGAAGGTGAGGTCGATGACCTGGGCGACAAGCGCCTCAACTTAACAAGTGGAGAACGCCGAGACTTCAGTTTAAGACATTGGCAGGCTTCACAGTCCTTGGAGTCATGGTGCTCGCCCAGGCACCACAAAAATAAAATGCAGGTCCGTGGCAGACATCTGCTGCAAACAGGAATTACAAGATTTGAAGCTTGAAGGCATCGCACACTGTTCCCAACGTGAAGCGTCGAAAAGGAGGCCTGAAAACAGGCCAGAGGAGTTCACTCCCCTGGGCCGAGCCCACCTTCAACAGCCAGTAGTCTAGATAGGGAAAGACTGGCACCCTTGATCTGAGTGGAGAACGACGGCCCCAGACCCCAGAGGGCGATCGACGGCAGAACCGGACTGCAGTCGAGGACGAGGCCAGGGGGCGAGACGACTCCGACCAGGACAGCCGTGCCGAGAAAAGCTTCATACGGGGCTCCCGCTGAGACTTCGGTTTCAGACATTGGCAGGCTTCACAGTCCTTGGAGTCATGGTGCTCGCCCAGGCACCACATACAAATAAGATGCGGGTCCGTGGCAGACATCTGCTGCGAACAGGAATTACAAGATTTGAAACCCGAAGGCATCGCACACTGTTCCCAACGTGAAGCGTCGAAAAGGAGGCCTGAAAACAGGCCAGAGGAGTTCACTCGCCTAGGCCGAGCCCACCTTCAACAGCCAGTAGTCTAGATAGTGAAAGACTGGCACCTTTGATCTGCGTGGATGAGCTGCAACCACTGCCATCACCTTGGTGAACACCCAAAGGGCACTGGTAAGGCCGAAGGGGAGCACGGCGAACTAAAAGTACTTTTGGCGTAACGTAAACCATAGGTAGCGAAGATGAGCAGGCAAAACAGAAATGTGAAAATAGGCGTCTTGTAAGTCCAACACTACCATCTAGTCTCCTGGGTCCAGGGCAGATAAGGCCTGAGCTAGAGTGAGCATCTTCAACTTGACCTTTTTGAGGAAGTAGTTGAGGGCGCGCAGATTTAGGATAGGGCAAAGACTCTTCTTTTTCAAAGGCCAGAAAGTAGCAAGCACTGGCGTTGCCAATAGGTCTCGCAGTAGGAAAGTTGGAGCTATTGGTTTTGTAAATGACAAAGCCCTTTATGTTTTTAAAATGAAAACAAAAATAAAAGGCATTGTTTTTTGCAATTGTAATAGCTCCAACTTTCCTACTGCAAGACCTATTGGCAACGCCAGTGCTTGTTTATAACTACGAAGGGTTGAACAATCTGCGAATTACTCTTCCAAAAGGGGTCCCGGCCCCTGTGTCGATGAGGGGGCGGGAAGGGTGGGTGGACCTGTCACGAGAAGGGCAGAAAATTACAGTCACTGAAGTTGTTGCTGACACGGAATGTGAGAGACTTAGCACATAATTGCATGTATTTTCTGCAGGCTGGAAAATGACACACATTAAACACAGCGCTGGCGCGTGCGGAACCGGTTCTAGTGAGCCCCGGGAGTCGGGTCTGACTCCAGATCACAAGGAGGGGCAGTCACTCGGGGTCTCCAGGTGTGCCAACATACTGTCAACGATCTTGTTTTTCCTTAATACGATATGTCACTTATTGTACCAGCCCTACTCACCATTTCTGTAGGTCACTGATTTGGTATTCGGTGAGTTCCCGTGGCCTTATGGGTCTCACTGATTTTTCGTGCCCACTTGACTATGTCACTGATTTTCCGTGCACCTCTCCATGTCACTGGTTGTTCCTGTCCCCCTCACCTCTCTCCATATCACTGGTTTTACCTCCCGCCTTGAGCCTCTGCATGTCACTGATCACCCCTCTGTGTTGCACTGATTTTCCATTCCCCTCACCCCTCTGTGTGGCACTGATTTCCCTTGTCCCTCGTCCCTTTCTGCGTGTCACTTTGTTTTGCCTGTCCCTCTCATCTCTCTGCATGCCATTTACTCTGTGTGTCACTGATTTTCGATGCCCTCATCGCCCCCGTGGGTGTGATTTTTCATCCCCGGTCTCTATGTTGTTTTAATCTCTATCTACTTTACGTTAGGCACTTCCCTAGGCTACTTGCAACTTTATGGCACCGGGCGCTGCCTGTGCCTGGCACCGAGTTCCCACGGCAGTGGAGGTGCCGCTGGCCAATGGGATCCCAGCCCGGACAGGGCCTTGTCTTTGAAGCGCCACTTCCGCCCGGCCAGGAGGTCGAGGCGCTGCACGGCTACAGGAGAATTATAGGGGTGCAGCGGTGGCAGGGCTCTGTGCAGGTGAGGCACAGGGCACAAGTGTCGCCCCCTGTCCTGTGCACAGGGTGCCTGACCCTGGGAGGCACTGCTTCGAGCGCAGGCACCCATGGCAGACATGGGTGCTGTGCAGCGAGCACCCATACACATCGCCGTGATCTTAGAAGTGATAAGTCGAGGCAGAGACGCTATGTGACCTCAGCATTCCTCACACAACTTAGCCGCGAATCTCTAAAAACGCGCTACACATTATCCACACAGTGTCCCGTGTGTGACCTACCCGTGGCTGATCCGTGCACAGTGTAACACTGGCTCTCGGTAAAACCTGGGTCTATAAGTGACGAGGCAACGGAGGTGGTTCTGTGTGTGGCCCCACCCGGGGCCGATCCGTGCTCAGTGTAACACTGCACTGGCTCACGGTGAAACCTGTGTGTATAGAGGGTCTGTGTGTGGCCCCAGCCTGCGAGCTCACCTGTGCACCGGGCATGACTCACCACAGATCGGTGGTTAGGCGAGGGAGCAGGCACGTATGTGAGTTTAGCAGTGCACGCTCATGTGCGCTGCGTGACCCATACTCTTTGAAGAAGCGCTTCACACAGGTGCCATGCACGGCAGCCTAGCTTTAGTCCACGACCCGTGCAACGTGTGATACCAGACATGTGCTCTATACACGAGCCAGGGAAGAAGGTGTGGCACCCCCTGAAGTCTAGACTCCTGTGCATTGCGCACCATTAATTACTGCACTGCATGTGCTGACATAGGCGTCAAGTCTTTGCGGACAAGAATGTGTGTGATTCCAGAGGAGCAAGTGACCAGCGTCAACCGAATCTGTAAAACCGTGCCCAAAAGCGGCATGCTGCGCCATCTCAGCAGCGCAGGCCTCTGTGTGCACTGGGACACCTACTCTCGGAGAGCCACTACACACAAGTGAAGGGACAAGTTGTACTTGGCACACACGTGACTACAGAAGACTACTAACCCGTTCACAGTGTGACATCCTCTGCACACAGGTGACAAGGCATTGAGGACACCGCTCCCGTGTGACAACGGCAGTGTAACACTGAAACTCTCTACCATCACAATGCACAGAGGAGACAAGATGTGACTGTGTGACCCGTAGCAGTCCGCGTATAGTGCAGCACAGACTCTGGAAAGGAGCACTCCACATAAGGGACCAGCTGTGCTAAGTGCACACGTGTGACATCAGCAACCTAAGCTGGTATGGATAGTGCAACACGAGCAGCGGGTACAAAGGTGCGTGCAGTGGTGCCGAGGGCAGCTGTGTGTGATATCCAGCAGGGTTCTGGGTTCTAGTGTTGTGTGAACACCAAGTGTTAAAGGGGTGGGGTGTTGAAATGGCCAAAAAAAGGAACAATGAGTGAAATCAGATTTTAGCTTTAATCGTGCTACGTGCATGGCAGGGAAGCGAACGGAAGACAACAATAACATAAAAGCAGAGCCGTCGCTGGTCACAGGACAATCAGGAGGAAGTGGTGCCGAGGGCAGCTGTGTGTGATATCCAGCAGGGTTCTGGGTTCTAGTGTTGTGTGAACACCAAGTGTTAAAGGGGTGGGGTGTTGAAATGGCCAAAAAAAAAGGAACAATGAGTGAAATCAGATTTTAGCTTTAATCGTGCTACGTGCATGGCGGGGAAGCGAACGGAAGACAACAATACCAAGCGTTAAGAGCGGCCGGCCGTGAAACTGAAAGTACGGCCGGCCAGCCATGATTCAATTAGGGGAGGAGAAGCCGCAGAGCGCACGCTGGGCGAAGCCCTTTGATGTGCTGTGCGGCCGTGAATGCGCGCGCTTGTTTGGTCACGTGATTCACGTGAACTTAATAAAAATCGCAGCGCAAGAAGCCCTTGGTTTGACGAGGATTTCGAGCACTTGAATTCTCGCTCCGCTCAATGCGCTTGCGCGCATTGATAGGTCGCGAGACCTAAAAACCACAGCCTACTCTGGTGCCAGAACCCTCTTTATGGTTCCCTTGGCCAAGAGTGTCATGGCTTCCTCCAGAAGTAAAGTCAGGCGATCCTCCGTTAGCCAGCTGTAAGTTGGAGGCATGGAGGGAGGGGTAGTCTCAAAGGGGAGGGAGTAGATCCTTCAAACTTTCTGGAGAACCCACCTGTCCGAAGTGATGTTCTGCCGGTGGAGGGGATGGTTGATCCTGTCACCAACTGGCCAACCATGACCTGGAAGGGCCAGACTAGGAAGGTTTGGAGGATTAAGCTGCAGGGGGGATTATCTGAACCAACTGATTGCCACCTGACCCCTGCAAAGGTTGCGGAACTTGTGGAGTCTTGTGGCTGGAGTATGGCTGGTGTGGCTGAAAGCCCCATCGTAACCACGAAAGGCAGACAGGGAAGTTGGGCCACAGAGGCCAATGACTTGGCCCTAGTCCGCAAGTCCTTAAAGCGCTAAACTGACATGTCTGCCTGGTCTCCGAAGAGATGCCCGTCTAAGAGCATGTCCATGAGAGAAGTCTGGACATGCCCTTAAAATCCAGAAGTTCTCAACCAGGCATGGCGTCACACAACCACAGTCTATGAAATTGCTCAGCACAGAGAGTCAGTTGTGTTGAGACGAAAACGAATAGCGAACCTTGCCGCATTTCTCCTGTCTGATGCTGCTTGGGAGAGGATGGCACGGGCCCCTCAGAAACCTGTGGCAGTACGTGCACAAGAGCTTCCCACAGAGAATGGGAGTAACGGCCCAATAGGCATGCAATGTTCACATACCAAAATGCAGGGCTGGTGGAAGGAAACTTTTTCTTACCCCAAATGTTCAGCTTCTTGGCTTCACTGTCCATTGCTGCAGAAGGGAACATGCCATTGGAGGTAAAGGATTGGACCACCTAGCTCTCAGGGGTAGGGCGGTTAGCGAGGAAATTTGGGTCACCTGGAGTAGGGCGATGGCAGCAGGCGACTGTCCAATTTACAGGAGCCCCTGCATTGGGCTGGGCACTGCTTGGACCAGGTTCCCAGTAGAACATCAGTTAAGGCCTTGTTGAATGGCAGCAGGGGTTTAGAGGAGGAGACATCTGGCTGCAAGACCTCTGTCAAGATATTCGTCTTGACTGCCATGGAAGAGAGCTGAAGTTCCAGAACCTCAGCAGCCCTTCGCACCACCATACCGGATAATGTTCCCTCCTCGTAGCCACAGTACGGGGAGAAAGCAGGCCAGCATCTGGAGAGGGATCCACTCTGCTGGCCTCACCCAATTCCTAGTACCAGTCCATGCCTTGATAAGGCTTGTCTTGTAAAGGGTCCAGAGACCCCACCTAAACTTCCTCCATTCTTAGCCCTTCAGATTAAGGCTGAGGAACCGACCTAAGGGTTCTGTTGGCACCGGTATCGGCAGCAATCGGCACCGATCCTATTCCGGGTCGTAGGGATGAGAATGGGTTGGGAGTCCAGTGTCCGGGCCTGTGAAGCACGCAGTGGCATGTCCAGCGCCGGTCCAGATCAGTCACTGGATCGGGCGGGGCGTCATTGGAGCTACCAGCATGGAACACGATGGAGACCCCTCTGATCTCCGGGCCCAAAGGCACGCCGGTAGGGTCACAGGGTCAGGCCACCCAAATATAAGGTGCATGACGTTTTAAAATTCTCTGAACTGGGCGGGGATCACTCATGCTCCCGTGAGCGAGGCCTAGAACGTCGAGACTCCGGTCGCATCAGACAGGCAAAAGTCTAAGCACGCTATGGCTTGTTTTTATTGTGCTTCTTACCTGACAGATTTGACGAAGGATGAAGTTTTAGGAGACTCTGAGCCGTGCCCTGCCCTTACTCTTCTGCAGAACCGTGAATTAGACCACAGAGGAAAACTACGTGGTACCAACCACTCCCTCAAAGCTTTCGAAGTCATGGCCTAGAAGTCGAAGCACAACAACGAGTCTGGGTTGTGTTCCAGGCACTAGAAACAAACCAAGTGTGGATCCGTCACCGACATGGCGCCTTGGCAGGGGCCGCACGGTTGGAACCCGGATGTCCACTGCCTATTTCCTTTCATCATAACTATGGATTTTTGTGCATTATAACAAAACCATCTTTTTGCTTTTGTTAATCCTTGGAAAACACAATCTGCAAATAACTCTCCTATAAAAAAAAATCCAATCCTGCTTGCATTTTTTCTGCCAGCGGTTCCTTAATGAACTGATGTCTTCAGAACAATCTTTTTCTGAAGGCACATTCTTTAGTTTTGACCCCTCCCCCCCTTAAACTAATTACCTCCTCTTTCAACCTTTGCAGCAATTTCTACCCAATAACTATATTATAACTCAGACTGACCTTTAATAGTGGGACAAATATGCCTGAATATCTTTCCTTTTTTGATTAGTCTTTCACACAGCAATGATTTTGGCTTATAACTGTATGCACTAAGTGTCACATTCGGTTTTAATAGGGAAACTAGCAAATTACGAAACTATTGTTTATCATGTTTTCTGTCTTCCCTAGAATTATGGGCTAAAGTCAGCGACTATAACCAAGTCAGATCTGCACTATCACGCTCACTGATTAAGAGCGGTAAGTGAATCAATTTAGCAGATTCTGCACAGTGTCCTAAAGTCTAGCTCACTAAGGACACTGCCTCTGCCCATTCTCAATAAGCTGCCTCTTTGCTATAAGAGATACTGTAAAGTAAGACAAGGAAGGCCATTTGAAAGATACTGCTTCTCAGAAGGAGATCATCTTTATCATTCATCATAATTCATTATTCTTTAACCACTGTGTAGATATATCTTAGCTGCCTGTACAGTAGAGTCTATAGTTTAAGGGGGCCCATAATTGAGAGCAGATTGATAAAGAAGGCAAGCTTTCATCAAGGTTTATAGACTGAAAATATCAAAACTTTTTTTTTTAAGTTGCCTCGCTGGCCCCAGCTTTTCCAACAGCACTCAAGGTATGTACCCAGATAAAGTACTATCCAGAACAAATGCATTCACCCAGTAATGACAACAACGGATCCAGTAAAAAAACAAAAAACAAAAACAGCAGTTTGTATCCAAACACTAGGACAAGAGGTTCTGCAAATTTCGAATTTGTTCGTACTCAGCCTCCATTTTGAGATCGCCGCCATTTTGTGTTGCCCTCACTCAGGCAGCTTGGCGAACGCAATGTTTTTGTCGTTTCTGCTTTGCGTGTCAGGTGGCTTCCTCGCCTATGTTTGCTAACGAGTGTCAGGGTCTGGCCGAGTACACTAATTCCTGTCTGAGCTGATTAATCCCAGTCCGGACTACATGTCGTTTCACACCATTGTTTCCTTTAAGTTATCTTATCTGCTGTCCTTCGCGACATGTCTCATGTATTCTCCTGTTTCTCGACTGTCCTTCTACGACACGCAGCTGTGTTTTCTCTGCTTGTAAATCGAATTGTGTGGATTCGCTTGTGATTTACTTAAGGGGTCGTATGACAAACAGAACCGGGAACTTGAGTTGCTTAGGTCTTAAAACATCGTCTATAACATTTGCCTATAGCTCATGCCTGTGTGTGATTGCATTTTGGATTGTATTGCATTGTATATAAACCTGTGCGCCACGGAGTTAAGTGGCAGTCTCTTTTGAACCTCGTTGTACTGACGACTACTAAGACCACTGTACTAGCTGCAGCTAATAAATACCATCTTCTACGCCAGACGAAGAGTCAGTATCTCTGTTTTGACAAGGCAGGTGATCTTAGGCGTACCCTGCTGAAGCCAAGGGGTAAGTACAATTGTACTGTTCCACTGATCTACACCCCCAGTTTATGATCAGTCTAGAGAAGTGACGATGCCTGGGCTGAGTAAGTTTAAAAGATTTTGTTGTTTGGGTTGTACGAGGGATTCCTCCGGTTGGAACTCTGACTTATGAGCTCTATTCGAAACATGGTATTGGTCCCATTACCTTTAACGAGACATGGGTCCGATACATGAAAAATAGTGGAGTTTTAAGATGGCCCCAGAATGGTAGCTTTGATTCTACTATATTAGATAATTTAGAAACGATTTTGTTTAAAAGAAAAGCCCGGCCAGCTATGTTTGACTCCTTTCGCCTTTGGCGTAAAGAAGCCAAACAGAAAGAAATCAAACAAGCGAAAAAGGATAAGAAAGCACAAGACATGTCAGTCCTGCAGGCTGCCCAACAGTTTAAGGACACCGAAGTAGACGATGCAAAGGAGGTATCAGAGAGACAACATCGTATGGCGATAGATAGATGCTATCCGATGTTGCCTACTTCCTCCTCAGATAAAAGTAAGGAATTAGAAGAAGATTCCCTAATGTCTCGTTTATTAAATTCACCTCCGGCCTATACTCAGAATGCAAACGCACCACCGTTACCCCCTCCCGTCCCTCAACAAGTGGTTGTCCGATTACCGATTGTTCAGCAACCGGCTCAGCCCCTTAATGCTTCCCTACTTGCTTCTGCTCCACCCTCGCAGCCTGTACCTCAGCCCCCACCTTCTCCCACTCCCACTCCTACGTCTGCTACGTTTCAATCTCCGTTGCCTTCTGCATCTGTAATACCTCCTATCCTTTCAAGGGATTCTCCTATCTCACAGAGGAGGATAGCAGATGCTGTTTCAAGTTTCTTTTCTCCTTTCGTTAGGTCTATGCAAATGTCTCCAGCTTTCTCTAGACGACAATCTTGTTGTCAACTTCCTTTTGCGGAAGAGAAAATAGCTTTGGGTTCTCTCGCTCGTAAATGGATTGAGCATGGACCAGAGTATAGTACTGAAGATATCATGAGTTGCTTTTATCAATGGGGGAGACCACACAGAGATATGTTTTCAACATTATGTGTCAAACTCTTATTAGAGGTTGGGAAGATATGAAGTTAGATACAGTTCCTTCGGACCTCCTGAAATTACAAGCAGATTTCGATAAAGGTTTTATTGTAGGACACCGAGTGGAGGAGGCAGTAACTAGACTCATTGTGTTTCGAACAATGTTTCTATCCCTGTCCTTTGCTGAGGTGGATCCAGTCAATAAAAAAGGTAGCAAGAATTATCCGATGCGTGAAGTACCTCCCGTATGGAGAGAAGCGGTGGTTGTCCACCTGCTGTCCCGGCTCATTTCCAGCGTATATGGGTTCACGAACCCTGGAAGAGGTCTGAAGTATTGGCGCTTAAGCAAACTCTTCCTGACCCTCGTAAAAATCCTGCTGGATATTACAAAGAATTGTTTCAAACAGTTGGCGCTTGTATTATGAATTTGGCTGACATTGACATGTTTGAAAATGTTGTTCCGCAAGGTACCGTATTTTCCGGCGTATAAGACGACTTTTTAACCCCTTAAAATTTTCTGGAAAGTCGGGGGTCGTCTTATACGCCGGATACAAAATTAGACCGTTTGTTTTCATGGTTTTTTTTAACAGCGCGGACTACTCCTGAAGGTTCCCGCGCTTCCGGCCCAGCCGGAGGTGGGGGAGGGTGGCTCTAATCCGCCCGCCAGCCACAGAGTCGAAGAGTCGAAGAGCATTGCATCCTGGGGGCTCCCGCGCACAATTGGCTTTCAAGCCGCAACTTCGCTCCTACTTCGCCCCTACTGCCTGGTGGGTACCCCCGAGGCCTCCCGCAGAAATTGGCAGCCATAATGCCGGAGGATTCCCGCCGGAGCATTGCATGGGTGGACAACGCTGAGGATCCGCGATGGCATCCACGGAGTCGGAGGACGCCGCCGGGCACTGGAGCTGCTTCACTGCGGTAAGCTGAGCGTACTCGGAGGACTAGCGGGTGGAGAGATTACGGTAGGCTTGCAATATTCCCAGCATACAAGCAAGGTGGAAGAAACATTTCCCGCCTAAGTTACATGGTTCAAAAGTGACAATAGCGAGCAACCAAAATACATGAGGTAGCAATCGGTACATTACAAGAGAAAAAAGTGATAAGTGTGCAGGTTATAAAAGCGTACAAGGTACAAGTAGAGCGTTGGACTGTGCCGGAAGTGGCGGTAGTCTTATACGGCGAGTATAGCACAAAACCTAAATTTGATCAAGCAAAGTGGAGGGTCGTCTTATACGCCGGGTCGTCTTATACGCCGGAAAATACGGTATATGGGCACGGATTCGCAGGGAAAATCATTTGGCTGAATTGGGTGGTGATTGGGCTGCTATTAGAGCTGCGGATGCGAATCAGGTGGGTGGTGCAAAGCCCGAGGATTTGATTACGGCTCTTCCAGGTAGAATAATTGAATTGATGAAGACAATGATGGCTGCAGTGCGAGTAAATTGGGATAAGTTGGCCGCATGCAAGCAAAAGAAAGACGAAAGTGTTTCGGATTTTTTCACTCGTTTCGAAGAAACTTTTATAGACAACAGTGGTCAGGATTTAAGTGTCGAAGGTGGTCAACGGTTGTTTGTGGACAAGTTTGTATATAATTTGCTTCCCGAATTATCGAATAAATTAAAGAGTTCTGAAAGTGCATTGGCTGTCTCTTCTCCTGCTAAAATATTGCCTACTGCACAGTTCTATGAGAATAGAGATAAGGAAGAGAAAGAAGCAGGAGAAGAAAAATAAAGATTTAAAAACAAAAGTTCTTTTACAGCAGGCGTATCCGCCTCGCTCGAATCAGCCTCAGCAGAACTCTGTTTCAGCAGCCTCCGCAGTTTCAGAGATTGTTACAAAAGCCTGAATATTTTACACCGCAACCTTCATTAGGTCCTAATCAATGTGCATATTGTAGGGAAGAGGGACATTTCAAGAATAGTTGTCCGGTCTTACTACAGCGTAATAATGGGATGTCTGCTTCCTGAGGTCGTGGTAATTTTCAGACAGGACCTAGAGGTAGAGGACGAGGTGCGTCCTCTCAGGAGCAACGTTCCCTTGTCCCATCTACTTCGAATTACTTTGACCAGCAGGCGGTTCCGTCTGCGCAGTATTACAATGATGATTACTACATTGAGGAGAGGGCTGACAGTTTTCAGACTGAATAAGACAGCCATGGACGAAGTGAGGGAGTTGTGTCGATTCCAGTAGATCAAAATGGGCCGTATGTTACTGTCAATGCAATGGGTGTTTCAGAACCGGTTTTTTTGGATACTGGTGCGATGAGAAGTTCTATCATTCATTCTAAACTCCCTGGGGCACCTTTGTCTGGCTTAATAAATACTTCAGTGGGATTTTCTGGCGCTCCAGTCTGTAATCCGGTTTCCTGCCCTTTGCCTGTTTCGATTGGTCCTTATGACTTGGAAGCTCCGCTTATTTTGACAACTGGCTGTGGTGAGAATTTACTGGGTTTGGATTTGTTAAAAAAGACTACATGCGGCATTGTATTGTTCCCTTTCTGGTGTGCATCTCACATTGGGAAAGAGCTTGCTGTCCCCCATGTATTTATCTCGGACGAGTTTCCACCTGAATTACTTTCTCTCCCAGAAAGTCTTTGGGCCACGGGCCCGAATGACGTGGGTCGTCTTGAGATCCCACCGTACGTTGTCACAATTAAAGATAATGTTAGAATGCCACACATTCCTCAATATCGTATTTCTAGTGATGGAGAGAGAGCATTGTTGGCTATTGTCGATGATTTCATTCAGAAAGGTGTGGTCGAAGAGACTAGCGGCAATGTTTGTAACAGCCCTGTTCTCCCGATCCTTAAGAGGACGGATCCTTCACAGCCTCCTGTCTATAGATTTGTTATTGTTTTAAGGGAAGTCAATAAAATAGTGGTACCGCAGTTCCCTGTTCCGGACATTACAGCTTTACTGACGATGATTCCTGCTTCAGCGGCTTGGTTCTCGGTGATCGATCTTAAGAATGCTTTCTTAAACATTCCCATTGCTGAGGAGAGTAGGGATATCTTTGGTTTCTCTTTGGGTGGTCGAAGTTTCAGATTTAAAAGAGCTCCTCAAGGCTATTGTGAAAGTCCCTCTATTTACAGTAAAGCTCTTAAACGTCAACTTGATACCTTTTCAATGCCTCCAGGTGCTACGCTTGTTCAGTATGTGGAATATTTGCTGGTGGCTGCTGATACGGAAGATGTGTGTAAGAATGTGACTGTTGCGTTGTTGCATCATTTGGCTGTTTTGAATCACAAAGTATCGCCCTCCAAGTTGCAATATGTCTGACTAGAAGTGACCTATCTAGGTCATCTCTTGTCGAAGGAGGGAAGGCGAGTGACCCCAGAACGTTTTCATGCTATTTCACAGATGTCTGTACCCACCACACAGAGAGAAGTGCGTGACCTTTTGGGTATTACTTCCTACTGTAGACAATGGATTCCCAATTTTTCACTTTCGGTAAAACCATTGGTGGCATTAACGTTGAAAGATACACCCCATCCGCTCCCTTGGACGGATGAATGCCAGAAAAGTTATGTTGATCTACGTACTGCCCTGTGTTCCGCTCTAGTGTTGGGTACCCCAGATTATAGTAAGACCTTTACATTGTACGGTCACGAGAGAGAAGGTTGCGCGTTGTCAGTCTTGACACAGCAATTCGGAGATAAGCAGAGGCCATGTGCCTATTTCTCCGCTACATTAGACCCAGTAGCTAAAGCTTTGCCCAGTTGCCTTAGAGCCACAGCAGCTGCCGCAATTTCTAATAGACAGTCTGCCGGATTGGTATTGGATAACACACTTATTGTCATGGTTCCACATGCAGTGGATACCTTGTTAAATAGAACTAAGACGCAGCATCTCACGAGTGCTCGTTTGTCTGGTTACGAGCTGACACTTCTAGCGAGTCATATACATATCAAAAGGTGTAACACGCTAAATCCAGCTACACTGCTGCCACTCCCAGATGAGAAAGACGATCGGGAAAAGCATGATGGTTTTCTTCGAACAGAAGAAGAAACGAAGGGGAGGATTGATTTAAAGGACAATTCGCTCAAGGACCCGGATGGGTTCTTATGGGTGGACGGTTCTTGTTTTAAACTTCCAAATGGAGAAACCACTTCTGCCTATGCTGTTACCACCTTATGCACTATTGTTGAGACGGAACGTATTGGACATAATTCAGCCCAAGCAGCTGAATTTATAAGCTTTGACTAGAGCGTGTGCGCTATCGAAGGGAAGGAGAGTGAATGTGTACACGAATCAGTACACCTTTGGTGTTGCGCATAGTTTCGGAAAGTTGTGGAGGGAGAGAGGATTCTTCACCTCCCACGGGACAAAGATTCAGCATGGTCAGTTAGTGACTGATCTCCTTGAGTCACTTACTTTACCTGCACAAATAGCGATCATAAAGTGCAGCGCACATAAGAAAATTACAGACGATGTGGGTCGTGGAAATGCGTTTGCAGATGAGGTGGCGAAAACCACAGCTAGAAATACCACTAGTCTAATGTATGTGCAGGTCCCACAAATTGGGTGAGGGAAATTGGAATGTGTGAAGAAACGACTGAAAGTGTGAAAACGATTCAGGGAGAAGCTACTGAGAAAGAATTGAGTATGTGGAAAGAAAGGACGGGAATGTTAGATTCAACGGGTTGTTGGACAGAGTTGTCGGAACATCAGCGATGGTTGTTACCGGACGCTTATCTGTTGCCGGTCGTGACTATGGCTCATGGCCCAGCTCACATTCGTGCAAAGGGTATATGCAAGCTTCTGGCTCCGGTATGGCAGAATGAAGGAATTCCGAAATGTGCAGAAAATGTGGTTAAACATTGCATTATTTGTTTAATGCATAATCCAGGAAAAGGAAACCCAACTCCGGCAGGCCATTTTGCTCCTCCGTCATATCCCTTTGAGGTGTTGCAGATCGATTACATTTATATGGATCGCTGCAACAACCTCAAGTATGTTCTGGTGGTGGTATGTGCCTTTTCCCATTGGATAGAGGCCTACCCCTTGAAAGATAACACTGCTTTATCAACTGCCAAAGTCTGATTAAGGAATTCTTCCCTAGGTGTGGCTTGCCGCGCATTGTCTGGAGTGACAATGGAAGTGAATTTGTGGGCCAGATAATGCAGAAAGTATCTTCTGGCCTTGGAATTAGACAAAAATTTCATGCGGCAAACCATCCACAGTCAGCGGGTTTGGTTGAGTGTTACAATGGTACGCTCAAGCTTAAGCTGGCAAAGATTCAAGCCAGTACAGGTCTTGCTTGGCCTGATGCCTTACCCCTAGCTCTTTTGTCAACCAGAACTACTTTGCACTCTCGTATGGAACTTAGCCCATATGAAGTAGTATTTGGACGCCCAGCTAATGTTTGGGGCGTCCCCCGTCCCAAAAATTACTCAGACATACCATATCCTTTGTTGTTCGACTATTTACATGATTTGACTACTAAATTAAGTGTTATTCGTCAACAGGTACAGAGTGTTCTGCCAGAGGCCTCCACAGATCCAGGTCACACCATCTTGCCCGGTGACTGGGTCTGTGTGAAGAATTTTCAGCTGACTTAGAATTTGGAGCCTAGTTGGTCTACGCCTACGCAAGTTTTGCTCGTTACTTGCACGGCTGTCAAGGTGGTGGGCAAACGAAGATGGGTGCATGGAGTGCACTGTAAAAAGGTGCCACTCCCATTACCCTTTGACCAGTGGATTCGCAGTGGTGTAAGAGAATCGGACACCGCAGCAGTTCCTTGTTTTGTTCCATTCAGTGTTGTTCAGATTTATGGGACTCAGTCTGAAAAAGCGGATGACAACATTCTTCAAGCTGCTGTGCCTGTGAATCTTCGAATAGACACTGCCAACCCAGAAATATTGTTTAAAAATCAGATCGTGCCGAGCAAAATACGCTACAACTTAAGACCAAGACCCAATGAACTGAACTCTTGAACACTTTTTATTAATTAAAGACATTCTTTTTGTCCTTTTTGCTTTTTGTGTGATATTAGTATTAGATGTGCCATCTGTCTCCGTCGCAGGGTCACGGTAGGAGACTCAGACTGTAACCTGATTCTGTCCTTTAGTAAGCGGCTAGTGCCTCAGGTATACGGAAGTGATTAGCTGAGTGATCAAGGAAGAGTGCCGTGAGCGACATTTTTTTTTAGATAAAGATGGATGGTACAATAAATGTAGGTAGGGAAAATAGGAAGCAAGAAATGAGATCGAAATATTGTAAATTATTACGTAGTCGATTTGGCGTAGCTTTGTGTGTTCTTATGGTTTTGTGTATTTTATTAGCCTGCACTGGGTGGATTGTCCACATTTTGCAATCAAGAAATGTTGCAAATACTACGACTTCTTTGCCTTCTCGTCTTTCTGTCTTTTCACACAAAATGCATACTTTAACCCCTCATGAACAGATAAGGAGAGCCGAATTAACAAGTTACTTACCTTCGGTAACAATATATCTGTAAGAAACAGTAGTTAGTATTAGATTCCTTACCTTAGAACATCCCCAGGCGTCAGACTGGATCCGGAAATTTTTGCGTAGCAATACCTCTGCGCGTCGTCAGGCGTCGTCTCTGGCTCCGCGTCCGTCGTTGCGTCGTCTGCGCCGGAATGACGTCGGAGTATTAGACGCCGCCCATGCGCGCTGACGTCAGTTCTTAGCCACAGCTTTTCCGCGCCAGATACGCAGAGCCATGCTAGAACCAACACTGGTGTCAAGAAACTAGGGCCCTGAAAGGGGAATAACCTTAACCCTAGGTATCAGTTCGCAGAACGGGGAGGATGGGTGGGGCGGTAAATAATCTAATACTAACTACTGTTTCTTACAGATATATCGTTACCGAAGGAAAGTAACTTGTTCATCTGAAAGAAACACGTTGGTATTAGATTCCTTACCTTAGAATAGATACCCCAGCAATACCAACCCCGGTGGTGGGTCTGCGAACCAATACTCACACCAGGAAGTCCTGGAGAGCGGAACGGCCAAAGAAGCCATCCCTCCGGACCGGACTGTCCAGGCAGTAGTGCCTCGCAAAGGTGTGCAGCGAGGCCCACGTAGCCGCCTGGCAAATGTCCTGCAAGGGGACTCCCCGACCTAGGGCAGTAGTAGCCGCCGTGGCCCGAGTGGAATGGGCCCTCAGCCCTACTGGAGGCTCCTTACTAGCCAAGGAATAGCACGCCTTGATGCATAAGACGACCCACCGAGAGATGGTCCGTTTATGCACCGCCCGTCCCTTCTTCGCACCCACGTAGCCAACAAAGAGTTGGTCGTCCACCCGGAACTGGCGTATGCGATCCACATAGAATGAAAGCGCACGTTTTGGGTCCAGACGATGGAGCCGCTCTTCATCCTTTGAGGGATGCGGAGGCGGGAAGAAGGAGGGCAAGTTGATGGACTGCCCGATGTGGAAAGCAGAGACTACCTTGGGCAGGAAAGATGGTTTGGTACGCAACACCACTTTGTCCGGATGCACAGACAGGAAGGGAGGTTTGCAAGATAGAGCCTGGAGCTCACTCACCCTTCTGGCAGAGGTGATGGCAACCAGGAAGGCTGTCGTCAAGGTCAGAAGACGGAGAGGACAAGAGTGAAGTGGCTCAAAGGGAGCGCACATCAGGAAAGTAAGAACTAGGTTCAAGTCCCACTGAGGCATCACAAAAGGGACAGGTGGAAACATGTGCGTGATGCCCTTCAGAAAACGAGTTACTAGAGGGGACTTTAACAAAGAAGGTTGATCAGGCAGCCTTAGGAAGGCCGAAAGTGTGGAAAGGTAGCCCTTGAGAGTGCCCAGAGCAGAGCCCTTGCTGGGCAATGAAAGAAGGAAGAGAAGAACTTCAGAAAGAGGGGCAGAAAGGGGATCCACAGCCTTTGCTGTGCATCATGCCACAAACTTGTTCCACCGGCAGGCGTATAACGTCTTAGTGGGGGGATGCCTGGCTGCCAGAATAACATTACAAACTTCAGGAGGCAAGTCAAATGGCCTCAACTGCCGCCGCTCAATCTCCAAGCATGGAGGTGGAGACTGGACAGGTTAGGGTGGAGGACCATCCCCTGCTGCTGTGACAGAAGGTCCTCCTGAAGAGGCAGACGGATCGGGGATCGACTGACATGTTGAGTTACCAGAACCTTCGAGCCCAGTCCGGAGCCACAAGGATTACCTGGGCCCGGTCGCGCCTGATCTTCTTCAGCACTCTGGGCAGAAGTGGTATAGGTGGAAAGGCGTATAACAGACCGCAACTCCACTCGCGACGAAATGCGTCGCCGAGCGAGTGCCGCCTTGGAAATTCCAACGCGCAGAACTGATGATATTGCGCGTTCTCTTCGGTGGCGAATAGATCTAACCAATGCTCTCCCCACTGCCGAAAGAAGCCTTGTGCCACGTCAGAGTTCAGACGCCATTCGTGATCCATCAAGCACCGTCGGCTGAGTTTGTCCGCCCTGGCGTTCAGAGAACCTGCCAGGTGGTGAACCACCAGGGTCACGCCCTGATGTTCCAGCCACTGCCAGAGCCTCAGAGCCTCTTGACAGAGGGTCCAGGACCCCACACCGCCCTGTTTGTTGCAGTACCACATGGCGGTGGTGTTGTCCGTGAACACCTGCACCACACTCCCCCGGACTGAGGGGAGGAATGCTTTCAGTGCTAGACGAATCGCACTCAGCTCCAGAAGGTTGATATGGAGCTGGGACTCCGCCAAAGACCAGAGGACTCTGATCTACGCCTCTCCCATGTGGCCTCCCCAGCCCTGGAGGGACGCGTCCGTCACAACTACGTGCTCCGGTTGGGGAAGGGAGAGGGATCTGCCACTGACCCAATCGCGGTCCGTGAGCCACCACTGCAACTGTCTCGCAGTGCCCTCCGAGATCAGAACATGGTCGGACAGGTTGCCCTGATGCTGGGCCCACTGAAACTTCAGGTCCCACTGCAGAGCCCGCATCCGCCACCGGGCGTGATGTACCAGAAGGATGCAGGAAGCCATCAGCCCCAGGAGCCGCAGCATCAACCTGACCGAAACCCGGGATAACGGCCAGAAGATGGGAATAAAAGCCTGAATATCCTGGACTCGCTGCTCGGGAGGAAAAACCCGAAACTGCGCCGCGTCCAGAACAGCTCCGATGAAGAGGAGCTTTTGGGAGGGGCACAGGTGTGATTTCGGCACGTTGATGGAAAACCCCAGCAGGTGCAGGAGATCCACTGTAATCTGGAGGTGGTTGACGACTTTTTGGGGCGAGCCCGCCTTCAACAACCAGTCGTCGAGGTAGGGGAAGACTGAAACCCCTAACCTGCGCAGATGAGCTGCGACCACCGCCATCACCTTCGTGAACACCCGTGGGGCACTGGTAAGGCCAAAGGGGAGTACGGTGAACTGAAAATGCTCGAGGCCTACCGTGAACCGCAGGTAACGTCGGTGGGCCGGCAGGACGGGGATGTGAAAGTAGGCGTCCTGGAAGTCCAACGCCACCATCCAGTCTTGCGGGTCTAGGGCAGCCAAGACTTGAGCTAAAGGCAACATTTTGAACTTCTCCTTCTGGAGGAAGCTGTTGATGCTCCGTAGGTCCAAGATAGGGCGGAGGCCCCCTTGGGTACCAGAAAGTAGTGGGAGTAGCAACCACACCCTACTTCTGGCCCAGGAACACGGTCGATGACCCCCTTGGCCAAGAGGGTCGTAACTTCCTCCTGCAGAAGTTGCAAGTGGTCCCCCCGACACGCAGTGGTACTGCGGTGGCATGGCTGGAGGGGTCGACTCGAAGGGGAGGGAGTAGCCCCTTCGGACGATTTGCAGCACCCACCTGTCCGATGTGACTGTGCGCTAGTGGAAGAGGTGATGGCGGACCCTGCCCCCCACTGGCGTCACATGGGCCTTGAGGCGGGTGCTGCGGGAGCGGGTGCGGACTGGCCTCGCCTCGTACCCCGACCGCCTCCCCGGTGGTTCCCACGGCCGCCACCGCGCTGGACATTCTGCTGCGGCGTGTGGCTGACGGTCCGCGTGGGGGCGCCCCTTCCTTGGCCACGAAAGGAGCGAAAGGCACACATTTGCTGGCGCTGGGCTGAGAGGCCCAAGGACTTGGCCGTAGCCCTGGAGTCCTTAAAGCGCTCAAGCGCGTGGTCTGCCTGGTCGCCAAACAGGCGACGGCCATCAAACGGCATGTCCAGAAGCGTGGCTTGGACATCGGCCGAAAAATTGGCGCACCGTAGCCAGGCGTGGCGTCTGACCGCCACGGTCGTGGCCATTGCTCTGCCTAGCGTATCGGTGGTATCCAGTCCCCACCGGATAGAGTACTGTGCCGAATCTCGACCCTCCGCTAGGGCTTGGGCGAGTTTAGCTCAGACCTCCTCAGGCATTGTGGCAGCTTGTCCGCAACCGTGTCCCACAGGGTGTGGGTGTAGCGGCCCAAGAGGCATGCGGTGTTGACTGACCGCAGTCCCAGACTAAGGGTCGAGAACACCTTCTTGCCAAATTGTTCAAACCTCTTGGATTCCCTGTCGGGAGGGGCCGACGGGAACGTGGTCTGGGAGTTAGAGGCCTGGATAACCAGACTCTCGGGGGTTGGATGGGTCGACAGGAAGCTTGGGTCACCCGGAGCCGGGCGGTAGCGTCTGGCCACGTTCCTGTCCACAGGCTGTCCTGAGGCGGGCTTGGACCAGGTGCCCAGCAGAACGTCACATAAGGCCTCATTAAATGGCAGCAGAGGCTCGACCGAGCTTGACTGCAATTTGAGGACCTCGGTGAGGAGATTAGTCCTCACGGCCGCTGAGGGGAGTGTAAGGTTTAAGGCCTTAGCCGCCCGCATCAGAACTACGCTAAGGGCTGCCCCCTCCTCCATAGCCATGGTTGGAGGGGAGACAAAACCAGTGTCCGGAGAGAGATCCAGGCCGCTGGCTTCCCCAAGCTCCTCTGTCCAGTACGCTTGGTCCTGACACTCCTGTGTCAGAGGGTCCTCAGACCCCTCCCAGTCCTCTTCGTCACCCAATTCCTGGTAGCCAGGATCAACAATTGGGGCCCGTTCATTAAAGTAGAATGTACCCAAAGCCGT
Source organism: Lissotriton vulgaris (assembly GCF_964263255.1). Taxonomy (NCBI): domain Eukaryota; kingdom Metazoa; phylum Chordata; class Amphibia; order Caudata; family Salamandridae; genus Lissotriton; species Lissotriton vulgaris. Next base: position 1,503,804,317 of record NC_141695.1, on the reverse strand, counting down.
CTCGTACGGCGCCCAACGGGGCCGTGTCGACGGCTGAACGGGATTGACATAAGAACTGGGGCCGGCGTCGTCCGAAGTTGGCGCCGGTGGTGACACCCTTGGGGGCGGCACCGGTGAGGTCGTAAGGTCGCCCGGCGTCGACCCGGACCCGGATCCGGCCGGGGCCTGTGGCGCCGGGACCGAAGTCGCCGGCGGCGCAGAGGCCGAAGCCGTCTGCGGCGTCTGTGCCGAAGCACGCGACCCGCCAGGCCCCAGAGCTGGACTCACTGGGCCCGAAGGCGCCGTGGGGTCCGGTGGAGAAGAGAACGACCTCATGGCACTGCAGACACCGGCGATGGGGGTCAGTACTCGACATCAGTCGACACCAGGGTTTGAACACTGGCATCCGTACCGGCACCTGAAGAGTCAAGAGCGACTCGAAGAAGATCAAAAATATTTTAAAAAGTTTTAGTCAAAAAGTGACTAAGGGGTAGAGCTTCTCCGGATCTGCGCTAGCTGGCGCGGAAAAAAGAAGAACTGACGTCAGCGCGCATGGGCGGCGTCTAAGTACTCCAACGTCATTCCGGCGCAGACAACACCGACGACGGATGCGGAGCCAGAGACGACGCGCAGGGGTATTGCTACGCAAAAATTTCCGGATCCAGTCTGACGCCTGGGGATATTCTAAGGTAAGGAATCTAATACTAACGTGTTTCTTTCAGATATATGAATACGTTTATGCAGTTGTTGCACCAACATCAGTTGGCCATTAATATGACTGATTGTTGGGTGTGCGGACTCATGCCACACAATACACAAAAGGGAATGCCATATTTGGTTCTTCTTTTCTCATACAAAGGTTCAGCTTGGGCCTATTTGACAATGTTTTCAGCCGCATACCACAACAGACTGTCCTGTGAGAACTCCTGGGAATGGATTGGATTTTAGCCATAGCTCCTTGATAAAAAGCATAGTGGTAATGGCCAAGATTGTAGATAAGAGTAAGATTCCATTAGATGAAAAGAAAACTTACGATGGATGGAATGTTACCCACTATGTCTCCATTCTAAGTGACAAAACTAGAAAAGGAGAGTCTTCCCCAGTGTGGACTGTGCCCCATAAAGGTAATCTTTGTCTCCAAATTAACAGTAAGAAAATTGACGACATCCAGAAATGTGCATATACATATATTCTTTCATCTCTTGATTTTCCTCTGTTAGTTCCGTCCCAAGGAACATATTTTGTTTGTAACTATCGAGCTTACACTTGATTACCTTCCAACTTTTCTGGAACTTGCTACATAGCTTTCCTCCTTCCCCCTACATATACGGTTTTGTCAGATCATCTTAGAGTTAGACATAGCAGAGGCGTATTCGATGCCAAAGACACGGAAGAACAGGAGGGAGGAGATTTCCTTAAAGGATTCCTTCCCTTTTGGGGTCTGATGATTAACAGCAGACACATTAGGCAATTGGTTTGAGTGGTTGAGACCACTATTAATGTTACTGCAGGTGCGATAGGCAACATTACGGCAGAACTTCAAGCGGACCGTCTTATGACGCTCCAAAATAGAATTGCGTTAGACGTGATCCTAGCAGACCGAGGAGGTGACTGTAGATTGATCGGATCTAGTTGCTGCATTTATATTCCAGATGACGCTCCAGCAGTATACCAAGCCATTTCTAAATTGCACACAGACTCCGAGTCGATACATCAGGATGAAGGAGATTGGTCTTTTATGGGATGGTTTTGGGGAATATTGTCAACTTGGGGATGGAAGATTTTAACGTTCCTTGGAGCAATTTTAGCTGTCATATTCTCTTGTTGTTTATGTGTTCAGTGTGGTCCTGCAGTTTGTGGCCTGTTGGCTACTTTATGCGTTCCACGATCTGCCGCTCAGAAGACAGAGAATATTAGAAAGATGGTGCAGCAACAGCTTGAAAATCTCATGAACATCAGTGTTGACTGACTCAGATTAGCGTGAGTTGGTTCGTTTTTGCCTGAGTAATGGCAAAAGGAGGGTCTGCAAATTACAAATTCGTTCGCACTCAGCCTCCAATTTCAGATCGCCGCCATTTTGTGTTGCCCTCACTCAGGCAGCTTGGCGAACGCAATGTTTTTGTCGTTTCTGCTTTGCGTGTCAGGTGGCTTCCTCGCCTATGTTTGCTAACGAGTGTCAGGGTCTGGCCGAGTACACTAATTCATGTCTGAGATGATTAATCCCCGTCCGGACTACATGTCGTTTCACACCATTGTTTCCTTTAAGTTATCTTATCTGCTTCCTTCGCTGCATGTCTCATGTATTCTCCTGTTTCTCGACTGTCCTTCTACGACACGCAGCTGTGTTTTCTCTGCTTGTAAATCGAATTGTGTGGCTTAGCTTGTGATTTACTTAACGGGTCGTATGACAAACAGAACTGGGAACTTGAGTTGCTTAGGTCTTAAAACATGGTCTATAACATTTGCCTATAGCTCATGCTCGTGTGTGATTGCATTTTGCATTGTATTGCATTGTATATAAACCTGTGCGCCACGGAGTTAAGTGGCAGTCTCTTTTGAACCTTGTTGTACTGACGACTTCTAAGACCACTGTTCTAGCTACAGCTAATAAATACCATCTTCTACGCCAGACAAAGAGTCCGTGTCTCTGTTTTGACAAGGCAGGTGAATCCCGGGGATCTTAGGCGTACCCTGCGCCGCCGAGCCTTAAGGCTGCGGTTCTCCAGACAGGTCAATCGCAAAGATTATAAATAATTATGCACATTTTTCATTAGTTAATACTCTACAATGACATGTGGAGGAACACAGTTATATACGTACTCAAAGAACCAGAAGTGGTTCTTCTTCTTTTTGGAATTTCTTGAATGGTTTTTTCATTAGCTAATGAACCTCTGGTCTGAATGGTTCTTGTGATCGATTTCTGAACGTGTTCAGTCTTCTCAACTCCATGAAAATATTTCATATGATAGTGTAGTAGCTTTGCTTTACGGAAAAATTTCGAACAATCCTTAATCTTGCATTTGAACTTGCTGCGGTCCAAGTCACTGGTGAGCACTTTGCAAGCGAGAAGGTCACTGTGTTTCCTCAATGTTGTAACTAGAAAAACACAAACAACAAATGTTAAGCATATTTTCAAGTGTAGCACCAGACCAGCAATAGTTTGAAATCTTCTTTAAAAGAGGTAACAAAGAAGCAAAATGTAAGAAAATAGATTAGTCACGAAGGATGGGAATCCTTCAAAACAAGTCCGCAATTCTCTTTTTACTGGGAACCACATACCGCATTATAGCACATGACTCTTTCAGGGTGGTACAGCAGTTCAAGGTATACTCAGAGGATGTGTTAATGGCTAGCAACGCCAATTCGCGGACACAAAACACTACTCAAATTATTGTTAGTGCCTTTTCTTTTAAACAGGAAAAATACTTTTATTATTCACACACTACCCAGTGATAAGTATTACATAACATATATATACATTCAGGTAGACAGATTTACCTTTGGTAACACTCTCATATCACATTTAACACCCAGGTGTGTCCTGACTTAAATAAGAGCAATATCACCACCCAGAACAGATGCAACATCACACTTTAAATATGGCAGGCCTAGTGGCTGTCAATGCCACAACATTGGGAGGAGGACAGGGATAAACGTTGAGATATCCAGTGAGGGAGTACCTTGACGAAAATGTGACTACAGGACCCCCTCCCCCACCCCTTCATGAGGTACAATACTTAAACATTCAGGGTAAGAATCTTTACGACAAAAAAAGATGCAACAATGCAGTCACTGGCCTTTGCGTGGGCAATATCAGTTATAAGGTCTTTATTGGAAGGTGAACTAGTCCATACACGGGTCATTTTCAGTGCATGTAAATCATATGATCTATTTAAGTGTGCGACTAAACGAATTGGAAAAAGTATTGCATACTAATTATTTGTACAAGTTAATTCTGGCCACTCACGAAGACCTGTCTGTCTTAATTGCATGTACATGTTTTTGTGTTCATTGTATTATATATATGTTCTATGTCTTGTAGATAAGGTTCCTACTGATACTGAAGGACCCGGTTTGGATCAAGTGCCAATCGGGTATTTTATGCACGATAATTGTACACAGTGTGTAGGGAAGCAGCATAGGGACATATTGGGTTCATTACGGTCATGAAGAATGCCCGGGACCCCTTATGGGGCCATTACAGGGCTGAAACATGGCACCTGACTGAGTGGACAGCTAGCACCATAACAGGGCTATTATGGTTCTATATTTCATGCTTTCAACTATCTCTCCACTACCAATGAATACAAATGCAATAAGTGACTGGCAGGCAGTAGGGATTTTTATTTTGACCCCCCCCATTTTTCCCCCCCTGTCTGTTACACCTTAGTTTCCCACTAATATTAGAACAGCAGCCCTAACATGGGCTCGTTCGCCATTAGAGGAGTCTCTGACGAAAGTGGGATGGACAATGGTGAAGCCTGACCCTTGGAGGTGTGCGAGGCCATCCTGTTAATTTTGTGCGCACAATTGTGGTGGTCCAAAATATTGGAATACTTGAGTAGCCAGAACAATTACTCAGTTACTCAGTGGAGGTGCACCTACACTGTAAGGTGAGAAAAATCCACAATAGGTGAGACTGATAACAGAAGGGCCCTTCGTTTTTCTAGTGGAAACAGTATTTTAAAGGGGGAGCACGAATGGTGGTCCCTTGCCCTCCGGGTAAACTTGTTCCCACTCCCTTTGACCCTTCAGCGGTTGGGTCACATGTGATACATAGTTTGTCATATTTCCCTATGTCCTTCCTATCCCACCAAGCCCCAAACCCCACGTGGGTGCATGCAATAGGGAAGAACAAATTCCTTTGATGGAACGTTAGAAGGACATTGGGAAATGTCATATGCTTCTGTGGAACCTTTTGGCACAAGGTTAGTTTTCTCTGACAAGAAGGCTGTCACTGCCTATATGCCAGCCCCCTGGATTAGCCCATAAATATGCAAAACTGATGTGGAAATTGCTCTGCTGGGATCAACAACCCCAAGGAACTGGCTGTGGTCCTGCTATATTTAAAACCCCTGCAAGCGAAGTCTGCCTTCTTTCCTAAGTGATGAGAACAATTGAAGGGCATGTTCATTAGCACTGCATGCAAATCTAAAGAAAATCTGGTTGATTTCAACCAGGCGAAGCACAACACTGACACCAACAGCCCTGCCTATGCAGTTCGTGCCATCCAAGCCCGTACTGATGATGTACTTCACCGCATACTGTCCATCATGGAGTGGCATGACCCCACTTATCAGAGAGTGGAAGCACTACTAGAAAATTCTTCAAATCCATTCTAGTATCTGGGAGATATTCTAAGGGGCTGAATCTGTAATTAGAAGTAGCCATAAAAAAGGACTGAATTGGTGGCTGCACTATGGTTTAGGATAGCTGCCACTGCCTGTGGGCCAACCTTAAAGTATTTCAAACTTTTTCATTATCAATTTGATTAGAAGAGGCCACTTCAGGTAAAAAGGAAGTAACAGTTGAACTCCATTACTCGCTCCCTGCAGGGATAGACATTGCCTGCCAGACAGAACGTCTGCATCACATGGAGAGACAAGTGGTAGTTTCTGACATTGCAGGTAACAAAATGATGGAGAAAGACTGTTTGTTGCTAGGAGCATGGCACTGGGAAGGACTTATTCCCTTTAAGTATTGAATACGTAATTTTTCTAACTCAAATGTACCAGCACTACTGCTACACATGTGAACACATGAGGAGCTTTAAAGTCCTTCCAAAAGGAAGGACTTGAAATTGGTAATATGTTCCACTTACCACCACCATAGGTACTTGTAATGGGCTGGATGTACTAGAAGGGGATGTTGGCGTCCTTGGGGTCCACTGTAGCAGCGGATGGCATAATGTAGACTTCTCATTTTGAAGCAGAGTCGTTGGACACAATGTATGTCTTTTCAGGAAAATGATGGGGGGGGGGGGGAATACCCTATGTTCTGCTGGTGCATGGGAACTTTCTCATAAGAGTCTTTTAGGAACAGCATTTTGACTTTGCCAAACTTGTTGAGTTTGAATGAACGTGGTGGGTGAGTAGGAGGGGAAGAGTAAAATAAATAAATAAATAAAACAAATGCAATTCATCGTGGGCAGTGGTGGACAACACTAATTTTCTGAAGTAATGCTGACCCCGACAGGTGTTACAAAACCAGGGGACTGTATAGGAAGTCACTGTTTTTAGGTCAAGTAGCCTTTTCCTTTGGCATTGCTGATTTTGGCATATTTGGATTTAGCACGGCATTAGTTTCAAACGCCTAGTCTAGCTTCTTGGTCTTCTTACCAGGGGGTGTTACCAGGGGGTGTTTTATCACCAGTGCCCTAAATGAACACTTTCTGGTTGTGTACACCACGTGGGAATCTGGGCGTCCCTTGTTCCCAAAGAAACAAATGCTCCTGTTGGGCAGGTTCGAATTGTTTTCCTCTCCCAGTGGTTTAACTGGCCTTGTTTCAAGAGGCTCCTTAAAAAAGACTATGGAACACTAACGTGGTCTGGAGTATTTATTAGATCAGTTTTCGAAAGTTTCTCAATGCTAAAATCATCGTCTTCCTCCTATATTGGGCTGTTATGTTGTTATGCGGCCCTCATCACTGCATGGACAACATTATGGCCTGTTTCCGGGTATATGTAGATGACATGTTGGCATACATCCTCTTGTGACATGCCATGGGCCTCACATTCTTTCTGCCCATGTCTGGAGTCTGTATCAACGGAAGGAATTGAAAACCTTGAGGGTTTTACGGATGGCCTTGGGGCAAATGGATGGGCTCTTATCTCGGAACCCAGACTACTCATAAGTCGAGGATTGTTTTTGTTGTGAAGCAAAGTCAGGCACTACAATCTGTTTCGAATTATTAGGTAACTCTTTTCAAGGAAGTTTCCATACTAAGCATGGCATACTTTTCAGTTAAGTTCCTTATTTAGATTTGAGACATTTATGAGGCCAGATCCATTGAGAGGATGAGGGCAGTGTCCTTTCAAGGAAATGGATGTTGGGACACGTCCTTGGTGCTGATGCCTGAAATCCAAGGTGTGGTCTTTGTCTGCCTAGGTGTCAGGCTTCACTGTAGATGCTGGAGAATCTTGGCCTCCAGAGACCGAGTTTGCTGGAGATAGAGTTATCTGACTCCACTCCTGCTGGATTCCGGGCTACTGGATGGGGGATCTTTCCAGGTCTTCAGCAACTGCGCCTGTTGGGGACTTAATAGAATCTTTGTGCTGTATGACAGCAGAATGCACCTAACTCCAATCCCTTCAGTGCAAAAACATTTTTGCAACAAATCAGTTGCTCATTTAAAAGGGAACTTGATATTGGCAACGGGGACAACATTTACAAGGATCTTCTTATAACCTCCTGTCACACTAGTCATTCTAAAGTGGTGTTGAGATGCTGTGCTCAATGCCACTTCATTTGGCAGGAACGCCACCCGCAGACACCACAAACTCATCAGATCCGCCAAAAGGACCGCCTTCACAGACCGCCTAGAAAACAACAGCAAAGAGCTCTTCAGGAACTCTCCAATCCCAACGACATCCCACCGTCACAAGACCTGTGCAACTCGCTGGCCACCTTCTTCCATCGCAAGATCGCAGACATCCACAACAGCTTCGACGCCGTCACCACCCCGGCAACAGCCGACACCCCGTTCCCACTACCACCACCCGCACCAACCGCCTGGACCAACATCAACGACGACACCATCAAGATCATCAACACCGTCCACTCCGGATCCCCGGAAGAACCCTGCCCACACCACATTTTCAACAAAGCCAGCAGCACTAACGCACCCCACCGCCGGAAATCCATCAACATCTTCTTCGAGACAGCGACCTTCCCGGAGAGCTGGAAGCACGCAGAGATCAACGCCTTACTAAAGAAACCCAAGGCTGACCCCAAGGACCGCAAGAACTTCAGACCCATCTCCCTGCTAAGGTCATCAAAAAGGTCGTCAACAAACAACTGACCAGCTTCCTCGAAGAGAACATACTGGACCCATCCCAGTCAGGGTTCCGCAGCAACCACAGCACCGAAGCTGCCCTCAACGCCACCACCGACGACATCCGTTTCATGCGCGACAACGGAGAAACTGCGGCCCTCATCCTCCTGGACCTGTCAGCCGCTTTCGACACAGTCTGCCACCACACACTAAGAGCACGCCTCCACGATGCCGGAATCCAAGAGAAGGCCCTGGACTGGACCACCTCCTTCCTCTCAGGGAGAACCCAGAGCATCCGCCTCCCCCCCCCCCCCCCCCCTTCCGCTCCAAAGCCACAGAGATCTGTAGCATACCCCAAGGCCTCATCTCTCAGCCCAACGTTGTTCAACGTCTACATGGCACCACTCGCCCACGTCGCCAGACCAGACAGCACAACCTAAACATCATCTCCTACGCCGAAGACACCCAGCTGATCCTCTTGCTCACCAAGGACGCCCACACGGCCAAAACCAACCTCCACGAACGAATGAAAGCTGTCGCCGACTGGATGAGGAACAGCCGACTGAAGCTGAACTCTGACAAGACGGAGGTCCTCATCCTCGGCTCCACCCCCTCGGCCTGGGACGACTCCTGGTGGCCGACGGCACTAGGAGCACCCCCTACACCCACCAACCACGCACGAAACCTAGGGGTCATCCTCGACGCCACACTCTTCATGACAAAGCAGATCAACACCGTCTCCTCCTCCTGCTCCTGCTTCAACACCCTCCGCATGCTTCGCAGAACGTCCCCGCTCGCCTGATCCTGGACATCCCCCACCGCAGCCACATCACACCCCACCTAAAAGAGCTGCACTGGCTCCCCATCAACAGGAGGATAACCTTCAAGCTCCTCACCCACGCACACAAGGCACTCCACGACACCGGACCAGCGTACCTTAACAGACTCAGCCTCTACATCCCAGCCTGCCAGCTCCACTCCTGAGACCACGCCCTCGCTACCATCCCCCGCATCCGAAGAGTGACCCCCAGCGGCCGATCATTCTCCCACCTCGCCACCATGACACGGAACACCCTGCCCCCATCCGCCTACGGCAGACCGAAGACCTTCTCACCTTCAGGAGACTCCTCAAGACATAGCTCTTCGAACAGTAGCAGCATCTCCCCCCCCTCCACCCCCCCAAAAAAAGCGCCTTGAGACCCTCACGGGTATGTAGTGCGCTTTACAAATGTTATGATTGATTGGTGATTATAAAACAAATACATTTTTATTTACTTTTTTGTATTTTTGGGTCTAATTTATAAAGGGTTCATATTATTTTCATGAACATTCTAATTTCTTTTTTCGGGATCACAAAACAATACAACGATATATTACACAAAATAAAATCACAAGTGTGACATTACATTTCATATTTACAACATTTACGACATATGAGTAAGCTCTACTTCCAACAAACAGAAAAGAAAAAGAAAACAGAAGAAAAGTCCAAGGGAGAGGTTGAAGAGATACACCAGTAAATCAAAAATATATATAGCATGAAACGCAAACCCAGGGAGAAAGGTACATTTTAAATAGAAACAAAAATAGCTGAAGCTTGTTGGTGTTTGAAGATTTAATCAATGGTAACACGTGCACCTTTTTCTTTTTCTTTTTTAGCTCTTTTTCCAGGTCGTGAGGATAACCCCTTAAAGCACGAGGGCACTAAAACCAACCATGCTGACTTGAAGTCATGGCAGATGAAATAACGGTGTTCCAGCATTTTTTATCTCGTGTCGGAATGCGAATGATTGGAGGATTCTGAGCTCGCAGCAGGGCTGCTTTGACTCAAGCCACCTCCATCAAGATGGTGTCTCTAGTTTTTAGAGGGAAAGTATAAGCATGTTACTGGTAACAGATTAATTGAATTTTGTGCCAACAGCATTTGCAATGCAATAGGTCTCGCAATACTGAAAGCTTGACATATTGGTGTTGCAATATTAACTTTCAGTATTGCATTGCAAATGTTGTTTTAAAACTGGGAACCCAGCCTGTTATCTGCAGGATTGAATATAGAAATACTTTTTTTGCATATTGTATGATGAGTGCCCAAAAGCAAGCATGGTGTGCACCTATAAATCAGACAGTATTGTTTTAAACTCATGCAAGGATGACCGCTAAGGATGGGTACTCACACAGCAATCACCTTTGAATGAGTTTGGTAAAATATTACAAATGCATTCAAGATTGATGTCATAGGTACATTTGTAGGTATAATGGCCATCTTTGAACACCAATTGTATCATTTTAAAAAAAAAACTTCAAAATTGGCTGCCGCAGATGCATTTGCAGCAGCTGTGAAATGACGTTTGTTTGTAGGCTAGTCTCCTTTAAACTAAGTTCAATATTAACCCGGGTGCGGAGACCTTTTTGGCTATTTGGGGAACTTCACACTTACTCATAACATTTATTTCACAAAAGGTGTCCATGCCAAATTAGAATTCTTTTTTCTTTTCCAACATAATGGGGATTCTAAAGGTATTAAGGGAGTGTGGATGACCCTGAAGGGGAAGAAAAATAGCCAAAATATAGCTTTGTTTTTTGGAAAGAATGCTTCTCAAAAAAGTATTTTTTTCCTAAAACTGAAATCAACTAAAAGGTTTGCTGTGCTAAAATCACAATCTTCCTAGCTTTCAAGAACATGCAAAGTTGTATCAAATTTTTTTTTTTTGTTGACCACAATTTTCGTATTTTTCTAATTAGCAGCAAATTTTCCACATTTTTGTGCTCCCAAACTATTGTGAAACACTTGGGTGATACCGGAAAGCTATACACTTCTTAAAAGTAGACAACATTTTTAATGTAGCAAGGGGTAATTTGTGAAGATCCCTCCACGGATTCTCAGACTAACTGTTGAAATAAAAAAGTATTGAAAAACATTTGTGACAATATGTATATCTGCAACTTGTCACAACTGCCACTTTAAAAAGTAAACCATATACTGAGATTCGAGCAGTGGTTATTTGTACATCTCAGAATTTTTGGGTAACATTTTGCAAAAGCTCTTCTTTCTAGCACAGAGGTTTATATTTGGAAGGCAAAAATGCATAGAAATCGAATTGTTAATAACTAATACTCTACTGCTCGGTTCTCACACATCTCCAAACAAAAATGGTACCTCACTTGTCTAGCTAGGCCTAGCACCAGCAACACAATATACCCCAAAACCTGTCCTAGAGACATTGTATTGTATTCAGAAGAATCCATGTTTTTTTACAATGCGGGGAGCTGCAGATTTTTAGGCCCTATCCACCACTCAATCAATCCGAGCAAAGGTGTGAGACTGAGAAACTCAGGCACAGGGAATTTGCTTGACCAGGATGAGAGTACCTGAGTCCTCCCTTTGCAGGAGAGCTGGAGATAAGCACTTAGCTCGGATCAGAGCAGTGTAAGCCTTCCCGTCACATTCCTGAAGTGCTGAAAGATGCTGGCATGAATCCCGGGCCTGGCAGAACTTTGCAAGAGGTATGGATTACGTCACTGCCAACGAGTCAAAAATGGCAACAGCCTTTTATAACGGCAGATGATAGACGATACAAAACAGGCCTAATAGTAGAGAATGGAATTAGAAAGCCCAATTGCCTACCCTAGTGATCAAAGGGGCCTAGGGTACAAATAGATAGGGAGAAATTCCCCAATATGGTCAAAGCTTTTTTTTGTTACACAGTTTTCATTGCCTAAATAATATATGCAAGCTTACTCTGTCTGGTGATCGCAGCAAACACTATTATCAACCTTGTTAAATAAATAAATTGCATTTGTAAAACACAAATGATCTTATTTGGTATTAAGAATCTTGTTTCGAATGTAAGCATTTCCTTACCAATAAAAAGGATCCTTCTGATCAATGTATCTATACCCTGGGCCTAGGAGACAACAGGGACACCTTCAGTATACCTGAAACATCTAATTTCTGTGGTTTCAGGAGATAAGGTGGTCTGCTACATTCACCTGGAACCATTCCACCTTATAGAGATTATGACGTGACATTTCTGAAAACTATACCCCTGGGGGTGTCTAGGGCGGTGTGTGTGACTTGTGTGGTTCTAAAAAATATTTTTTACCTCCAAAGGTGTGCAAACCTCAAACTTTGCCTACAAAATATATTTTCCTCACATTTCTGTGATGAAAAGTTCTGGAGTATGCGGGAGCCACAAATTTCCTACCAACCAGCCTTCTCCAAAGTCTCCCGATAAAAATGGTACCTCAATTGTGTGGGTGGGCCTAGCGCCCATGACAGGAAAGGGCCTAATCGCAATGTGGAAACACCAACATTTCCAGTCAAAAAACGACCTGATTTGGCAATAGGGGTAGCTGCAATGTTTGGGCCTGGGTTTGGGAGCCACCCATGGAAACCTACTAGACATTTCTGAAAACTGGACACCTGTGGCTGTCCAGGGGAGGTTGACTTGTGTGGTTCTAATAAGTATTTTTTACTAAAAGGTCTTGCAAACTTCAAACTATGCCTAATAACAAATTTTTCTCACATCTGTGCTATGGAAAGATCTGGAATCGACAGGGAGCCACAAATGTCCTAACACCCTGCGTTTCCCCAAGTCTCCAGATAAAAATGGTACCTTGAGTGTTTGAGCCTAGCGCCTCTGAAAGGAAGGAGCCCAAATCGCAATGTGGATACCATCAATATTACCTGTCCAAAAATGACCTCATTTGGCAATGGGGGTAGCTGCTATATTTGTGCCTGAGTTCTGCACCCTCCCACGGAAACCAAACCCAAACATTTCTGAAAGGTAGACACCCAGTGGAGTCCACGAGGGAGAGACTCACTTGGATCCTACTACTGTTTCCTACCCACAATTCCCTGCAAGCCTCAAACGTTGACTAAATCGCACATTTTCCATGCATTTCTGTGACTTAAACTTACGAAATCTGCAGATATCCACAAAGTTCATACCACCCAGTGTTACCCCACTTGCTCTGACAACTTACACTATCAAACTGTAGGTGCTATTCTAAAGTACTTAAAAGGAAACCAAATTGTCAAAAAGCTACTTGCTATTATGTATACAATATACATACAACATAAATGTAAAGCAGGTGTGTATAAATTAAAATTAACTTAGGCGGCACAGATGAAAAAGTTGGAAAGCCTGTTCTATCACAAAAATTAAAAGTCAAATGATATTGCCAAGTTACCTTGCAAAGGTATAGTCACTTTCCCATCAGTTGGTTTAAGACCGTTGTTGCTTTCAGTTTTTACTTCAGCTGCAACACTTTCTGTTTTTTCTTCTACTGCTTTGCTTCCAGTTCTTTCTCCTACGGCTTCACATTCTGTCTTTCTTTCTACTGCTTCACAATGGGTTTTTCCTTCTATTCCATATTGTTCAGTTTTTCCTTCTACTCCACAATGTTCAGTTTTTCCTTCTACTCCCTCACCTTCAGTTTTTACTTCTACGTCTTCTCCTTCAGTTTTTGCTACGAATGCTTCACTTTCAGTTGTTCCTTCACGAGCTTCACTTTCAGATTGCCCCTCTAAAGCTTCATTTTCAGTTTTTCCTTCAAATGCTTCACTTTCAGATTGTTCTTCTATTGATTTGCTTTCGGTTTTCCTTTCTAGTGACTGAATTTCATTTTCATTTTCATCTTCAATTGCTTTGCTTTCAGTTATCTTTTCTAGTGACTGGCATTCGTTTTCATCTTCTATTTCTTTGCAATCAGTTTTTACTTCTAGTGCTTTTATTTCAGGTTTTTCTTCTAGTGCACAGCTTTCAGGATTTGCGTTTATGGTTGTGCTGCTTATTTCTATACCAGTAAGTTCACCTGGCTCAGAGTGCAAGAACGGTTTTGTTTCCATAGATGAAATCTGATCACACAAACACTCCTGTGTAACTAAAACAAAAGTAAAGAAAGGGATAAGATTTGCATGCAACCTTAAATGCTCTAGACGTTAAAACACACCAAATGCACACATGCAAATTGCCCAGAATTACGAATTAAGGACATCTTAAAAAAGGCCAGTAATTGTCGCCATTGGACCATAATGCAAAGCATAGCAGCATATTTGTGGTGTGTCAAGGTGGAAGTGGTGATGGAGCTGGCCAGTTTCATGTTTTTCCATCTTAGATCTGACCAAACGAATGTATTTCCCCCTTAAGGAATGCAAATATATGAAGGTCCCAAAATGTCATTTCTCCAGCAAAGGGAGTTTGCGACGATAAAAGCTTTACAGAATAACATCACATTTGTAGGGTGCCGAGCAGGAGGCAGGAAAGGCAGTACTTGATGCACTAGTTTTCAACTGTGAAAGCCTGCAGCTCACACTTTTTGCACCTAGCTGTTGAAGCCGAGGACTTGATGAAATAAACTAATTATTGGCAGAGGCAGCCGGATGGTCAAAACAAGAGGTGGACCATTTATTGTTTTTGGGGCCAGATATAAACACTCATCTTATTGAACAAGTTACTTACCTCCAGTAATGATCTTCCTGGTAGATATTCTACCTAACCACAGATTACTCCCCCTTTCGAATATTTCCCAGGCATCAGACTGGGTTAGGACTCTTTAGATCAATGCTCCTGCGCACCAGCAGCTGGTGTTGTGCCGATCCGCACTTAAGTCTTTCAGCTCTGAAAACGAAAAGTGGAGCCATGGGCACCAACGTCAATTTCTTTCTCAGGCTGTCCACACCTTCAAAAGCAAAGTCTAGTTCATAACATTAAAATGAACTAGGAAGCAGGCTCACCCAGACTTAAACAGGTTGCAGAATACTGCCTTCCCCAATCCCCACTGTGAAGCCAGTTGCAGTGTTCACATCCAAGCATTACCTCCTCGTTAGTCTTCCTCGCCACATGACTTACATAGTGAGCTTCAGCTCCAAACCAGAACCCTCCAAAGCAAAAAGTTAGCCTCCCATGCCTGTGGGAGATGTGTATCTTTGAGTGGATCACTGTATATAACTCCATATGAACATTTTTAAGGTCATCTAGCCCAATCCAAATGATAGATACTATGTTAATTGATGAGTTAGCCCCTATCTCTAAATTGAGATAGAGACTATATAACAGTGACGCCTCCTTTACGTGTGCATTCTTATAAATACTTGTAGCAAGCATCCTTTTACTGGTCAACAGCTATCTAGCCTGATCATAATCATTTGAACACTATGCTAAATCTAATACATGGACAGACTGTGCTTCACACAAGAACAATATGCATACTCTCCAATAGAACAATACCCTCAATGCTGCCACATACGATCGTTGCGACAGCATGTGTACATTACATTACAATACACCCATGACGAGACTTTGTCAAAACAAGTGGATTGTACCAAATGGATGTCTTTTTCATTTGTTATTTCCATGCTGTACAGAATCCCTTTGTTGATACAAAACCTTTTGCACCGCTTTGTAGCGCGTTAAAATAAAAAACGAACAAAATACATTCTCTGCAAGTTCCCTTCAGTCGCGCATCTTTAACGTGTTAATACGTAGTCTTTGAATCTATTCTAGAACTACATTTCCCGTCACCTCTGAAGACGCTCAATGATGAGTTCACGCTAAGCCAATGAATGTGCGTCTAACTAACAACAAATATGGCTGTAGGACCTGCCACGGTACCTCCCCACCAGCTCAGACGCTGGTTTGGTGTACCGACGGATAGGTAAGCGCTGCCTCTACTTTTATTTTTTCTTGCCCTTTGCACACACCGTACGCAACGGAGACTGCTGTGTTTTTAACTGACACGCGCTTCGTAATAACATTCAGGGTAACATACTCCTTCGGCTGGGTGTTTTACCGTGATCTGGCGGCGTGTGGACGGCGCTCCTTTGCGCGTCACCTCACTCGGCTTAGAATCCACTTTTTTGGAGACGTGCCTTATCACCAGTTCGTGATGTATGTGTGGATGTGTTTCCATCAACTAGACTAGAAGAGTGCACGCTCACAGAATCTGAGCGGCACCTTAACGTTATCGGGTGTTAAAGTTGTCTCGATATAACGTGATCTATTCCCTAGACTAAGTGTGACTTTTCATCTGAATACATCTGCCTATAGACATGTGACGAAAATGGTTTCACCCTTGTCAGTGAATAATTAATAGACAGTTTTCCTTAAATAAATGTAAAAATAGGAATCTGAAACCAACACGATTTATCGTCTAAGAATGAGAGATGCAATATTTCTATACAATTAGACAAGACGCATTTATATGACAGAGTGCTCTCGTAAGCACATTATTCAAAACTCAATACTTTATCTCTTGTAGTAGCAGTCGTGAAGCCTTATATTTTTTCCTCCTTCATTCCCCCTTACTAACAGAGCGGTGCTCCCTGATCCTGAGCTGTAGCCAGGTGAGGTGATGAGTATGCTTCTCACACTAAAGGTGAGTTAAAGCATGATTTGTAAAATGTGGATAAGGTTATTACAATTCCTTTAGAAATAACCTAGGAAGGGCTTTGAATAACTCAGCCTTCGCAAGCTAGATAACCACATCTAACATGTTTTGTGTTATCTCTTGTATGTTTGTTTCTCTCCCTGTTTTCTATGGATGCCTTCTGTTCCTCTTGTTTTACCTCCTGCCAACATAACACCGACCTACCGGGACAAAGGAGTGAGAGGACTGGATGAGGTGATATAATACTAATGTTTACACCACATCTCTTGTTTTCTTTTTATACACTTTATGTTAGCAGTAGCAAAGATAGTACACGGTCCTGAGGAAGCAGTAGATACCAGCTGGATCAAAAAAGCTGCAGAAACATGTCGACCTAACATCTTACACAGTAGATATTTGTTAGAAACTACTGTTTCTTTGCACAATTTAGTTTTTAGTATTTGGGAGTGGTTGGCTGAAGAATAAAGTTGTAGTTGCATCCATTACCCAAATTTTAACAGAACACTTTTTCACTCATATTATTTTGAATTTTGCACTGCTTCTCAGTTACCACACACACAGAGAGAATCCCCTTTTACATCTAGCCGGACACCACACAAAGCAAAATCTTTTTGTGTCTGCAACGGGGACTCCCAGCTCTGTGTAGCTGACCCAAATGATGACAAAAGGGCGGCACAGTTTATGTAACTGATGGGAATCTTCTCGCACGGATGAGAGTCCAGTTGTAGGTTATATACCCTATATAGAAGACACTAGTCAGCAGGTCAGAACGAACATTTTAGCTAGACCCACAGTTATTATTTAGGAGTGTAGCCTCCCATCCCTTCCCAAGATGGCCGACCCTTTACCACCTGACCTCTACAAGAGGCGGGCCGGCCCAACCCATCAGCCTGTTTTTTTTGTTCTGCGCGTCATTACTCTCCAGATGCGTCTTCAGGTAAATGGTTCCTGCTGTTGCGGGAGCCTGGGTCCTTGGTTGGTGTTCCTGCGCTAGCGGACTCTGGGGCTTTTGGACCTCTCCCCTTCCTTCCCCCGGTCTCTTTGGAGCTGGTTAGGCTCTGCCATAGCGGGCCAGGGGTCAATAGGGGGGGCGGGCGGTGTGGTCTGGGGCTCTGTTATTTTGCTCCCATTTGCCCCGCGCCTCGCATTTACTCCGTTTGTGGCCATGTTCTGGCTCACTATTACGGTGCTGCAGGGAGCCAGTAGTGCCCGCTGGGCATGCAGCCATGGATCCGGTTGGTCAGCCTATCCCCTCGAGATTACCTCCTACTGTTTGGTACTTCAATTTTCTGGGGATTCACTGAATTGTGCTGTTGGTTGTAGGTGACCTGTTTATTCCGTGTCAGTGCTCGCTTCGGCAGCACTTATACTGATATTGGAATGCTGTCCTGCGGCGCTGTCTGCCCCTCTGATGCAGCTCCCCGGTGTTGCCTCTTGGCCCCTGTGTATGTGTGGCTCTTGGCGGGGTTGCTTGACTTCGCGGCTGCGCCCCCATTACTCTTGCGGTCCCCTGGTACGCTCACCGTTTCATGTTTGCATGGGCGGTGCTCCCTGCGCTCTCGCTCCGTTGGGGCTGGCGGGGTGAGTCTCGCTTCTTCCCGTTTCCCGCGCCGAGGTGGCGAGGTGGACTGACGGTCCGTGCTCCTAGGGGGCGGGGTGCCGCTTGTCCTCGCGTTTTCTGGCACTGCCTCCGTGGGTGTGGCCTTCTGCTCTTCCCCCGGGGCTCCGATATTGGGTGGGTCCGGTTTCCTGGCTTCACTCACGTGGTGCGGCAGGCGGGCCTGGGTAGCTCAGTTGGGAGAGCGTTGGCCTGCGGTTCTGGTGGTCCCTGGTTCGATCCCTGGTTTTTCATTCACTTGTGTTGGATGTTATTATGATCATATTCGCATATTTATTTATTTTGTTGTGGATCTCTTGTGTTTCTTTTGGGATTTACACTATTGTTCCTTTCCCAGTTTTCTACTCTCGTTCTGTGGCGTTGCCCCGCTCTTCTGTCCTCCGATTCGGTGGCGAGGCCTGTGTGTCATGGGCCCTGCTGGGACATGGAGTGGTGGTATTTTGCCGCTGTCGGGTCTCACGGACCAGGGAGCTATAGCTCAAATGTAAGTCTTGTGCCTTTAGTGGGGACAGCCCTCGCAGGCCAGGGTTCGAATCCTGCCAATGCAGTAGATGTATCCCAGGGTGGATAATTTTCGAAACACTGAATTTTAGTACTGTGGCTCATTGGGTAGTGTTTTGCCTTTGGTGCCGACTGCTCTCGCTGGCCTGGGTTCAAGTCCCGCTTTTGCTGTGTCCGTTGATTTTCGGACGTTGTTTTTTTTATTCAGACTTTGCACGTTTTTGTGGTCGCTGGGTGGCTGTTTCCATTCCCGGCTCCTACACTCGTTTTTCTGTGGCAGTGCCTCGCTCTTGGTTGGGGCTTTGACTCTGCAGGTGGTTTACTTCTGTTGGCGCCTGCTCTTGCGGCCCGGGGTTGGAGTCCTGCTTTGCTGGGGCCGTCTCCTCGGGTGGTTCCTTGTCATGCCTTGTATTTCTTCTTATTTTACGCGTATTGGTTGTCACTGGGTGGCTGGTTTTCCGCGTTCCATGTCACTGTGCTCTGTCCTGCCCTCCGGTGTCTGGGTCAGTTCCGGCCATTTGGGGACTCTGTGCTCCTCTTCTCGTCTGTTTTCAGTCGTTGGGCATGGTCGGAGCTAGTGCCTGGGTGGGTCTCCTCCTGAGTATCCCTGGTGCTGTTGACGTGGTGGTTCTCAGTTCCTCTTGTGGGGCTGTGTTTGTTTGGTCTTTTCTGTGGCTTCCGCAGTTGTTCCTGGTCCTGCATCCGGGGGCTGTTGCTCCTGTTCTTCTTCTCGGGCTGCTTCTGTGGTCTCCGGGTTGGTTTTTGGTTCGGTTTTTTCCTCCATGGACCTTGGCGGTGGTTTCTCCTCCCCCTGCTCCAGTGTTCCCTTGCGCCCTCTTCCTCGTGTGTGGTTCACATGCTCTGCGGGTGCTCTTGGGGCATGTTCGCTTCGGCTGCCTCTTGCGGGCTCTGGGGTTGCCGGTTTGCCGGTGGTTGTCACGCTTATTCATGAGGTGTTCCTTTGTCGCCTCTGCGTTTCCCAGTGGGTTGCTCGCTCTGCTTTTTTCGCAGGGTTCCTTGCTTTGGCTTAGGTCTGTGGCTCGGAGGCAGGTCTTGTCCCTTTAGCAGTGCCCGGCTGTGTCAGGCCGGGGTTCTTTTCCGGCCGTTGTATTTGTATCCGTGTGTGGTGCATTTTTGGGTTGCTTGTTATTCGGCACCTGTGGCATTGGGTTGTGGGGCCTCTGCTTTGTGATTCGCTTTGTTGCCTTCTGGCCTTCTGGGCTTTGGGCCTCTGGTCCTTTTGTCCTGTGGCCTCCTGTCCCTGCTGTTTTTGGGTGGGGTCGGTCCCGGTTGGTTCCTTGTTGGCCGTCCTCCGGGATTTTCCGGGGGCTGTGGGCTGCGGCTTGTCTGGGGTGGTCTTCCTGCTGCTGGAGTCTGTGCGTCCGTCTCTGGGCTGCGTCAGTGTTTTCTTGCTGGCTGTTTCTGCTCCTGGAGGGCTCTCCTGGTCTTGTCGGGACTCGGCGGGCGGCTCTTGCTCCCTTTTTTTCCTGTCTGCTTTCTGCTGTCGCCGTGCTTCTCCTTGCCCCCTGGCAGTCGGGTCTTTGTTGCGGCCATTCTCTTCCGGGCCTACGTTGCCCTTGGGGCTATGGCCCTTTGGTGGCTCTGCTTCCTTTGGGTGGTACCTACCTGGTCGGGCATGGTGTTTGTCGCCTGCCTCTGGTGGGGCGTGCGTTCTTCCTTTTTTGGTGCGGGGTCGCTTTTGACGGTTTCGCTGTATTTCTCTCCGGGTCCTGTTCGTGGGTTTTCCGGTTGGGGTTGTCTGCCTTGGTGGGGCCTTCCTCTGGTCGTGGTTTGAGTCTTGTGGGCTGGCGGTGTTTTCTCGCCCCTATCTGTCCTTTGCGGATCCTCCCCTTCCTGTTGGTCTCGGTGCCTCTGGCCCTTCCTTGGTTCTTTTTTCCCCCCCGACTCTTCCCGCTTTGTCTCCTGGGTGTGCTGGGTTCCTCCTGCCCGTATGTTGGTGGTTCCTTCCACTGACCATGCTTGGGTTCCCGGTCTGTGCTGGGTCGGTGGATTTCCCTATGGTCGTTTTTGCCGTCTGGCTTCTATTTTGCCGTTGCTTGGCTTCTCTGGGGTTTTCCCCTGCCTTGCTGGGGCTTGTTGGTCCCTGTGGTGTGTTTGTCCCCTGCCTCGTGCTCCGGGGTGTGTGCGGGGTTCGCCCCTTTTTTCGTCTTTGGCGCATTGGTTGCTGTCCTTGCCTGGGTCGTTTTTGGCTGCGGCTTTTCTGGCCCTGGGTGCTCATGTTCTCATCGCCTTTTGTGCCTGGTTCGGGTGTCTCCTGGGTCCGTCTGGCCCCGTCTGCTGCCTTTGGATCTCCGGTTTGTTGGCTCTTCGGCCTTCCCGTTTGGGCTCCCGGCTTTGCGCTTCCTGGGGTCCCTTTGCCTGCTGGCTGTTTTTGTTTCCGGCGGTGCTATGGGTTTTCCTGGCGGGGCCCTGCGCTCCCGGTGTGGGTGTGTCCTTGTTCCTTTCCCCTGGTTTTGGGGTCCCGGGTCCTGTTGGCTCTGGTGGCGCCCTGGCTATTTTGTCATGGCTCGGGCTCGTCTTCACCATGCCCTTCTGTTCTTCACCCCTTGTGTGTGTTGCTGCCACTCTCCTGTGCCTGTCGGTTCTTCTTTGTCTCGCTGGGCTGGGCCTGGTTGTGGGCTGGCTGTCTGTTTGCCCCCCTGGGTGCTCTCTTCGGCGGCTCGCTCCCTTCTTGTGTTTCTTCCTGGGCCGGTTTCTTGGGCCCTGTGCGGGGTGTTCCCGTACCTGGCTGATTGGCTTCTTTCTGCCTCTTCTTCTCCCTTCTGGCCGTGGGCGGGCCTGTGGGTTTTCGGTTTTTTCGCCTTTGCCTAGTTGGTTCTCCTCCGGGTCCCTTCGGCGTCGTTTCCGGCTCCTTTCCTGGGTCCGTTTTCCCTGGTGCCTGCCTGGGTTCTCTCCTTGGAGTCGTGGTCCCTTCCGGGGGTCCTTTGTTTGTCGGGGGTTTGTCCCCCTTCTGTTTCTTTTCGGCTCCCTTTTCAGTTCTTCGGGCTCTTGCCTGTCTGTTGGATGGCTCTGGTGCCGCTTCCCAGTTTTTCTGGTTCTGCTCCCTCGTGGGTTGTGGTCGCCCTTGCGGTGTTGCTGTGTTGCTGTGTTGAGCGGACTGGTTGTCCCTTTCCACTGGTGATTTTTTGTTGTTGGGTCGCTGTGGTGGGGATGTCCTCTGTTCGTTTTTGCTCCTCTCTCGCTTTGTGCTGCCTGTTGGGCTGCCCTGGTGTGTTG
Source organism: Lissotriton vulgaris (assembly GCF_964263255.1). Classification (NCBI taxonomy): domain Eukaryota; kingdom Metazoa; phylum Chordata; class Amphibia; order Caudata; family Salamandridae; genus Lissotriton; species Lissotriton vulgaris. The sequence goes on along the minus strand of NC_141695.1, from coordinate 1,503,782,598 downwards.
TTCGGGCCTGCTGTATTCTGTTCTGGCCTTGGTTGCTGTTGCCTTTTTGGCTCCGTGCGGTCCGGTCCCGTGCCCTTCTCTGCCTTCCTTCGGTTGGGGCGGTTTTTCCTGGCGACTCTTGGTGTCTCTGGGGTCCGGTTTGTTTTTCGGCCTTCCCAGTGTCTTCGGTCCCGGGTTGGTTCTCCTACTCGTGGTTGCCTCTCTCCTGGGTGGCCCTTCCACTCGTTCTGGTCTGTTGGGTTTGGCCTCTTTCGTGGTCTTTCCCTTCTGGTCTGTTGGTTTCTTGTGTGTGTCCATGAAGCCGCTTGGCTTTGGTATGTGCTCACTATGTAAGTCATGTGGCGAGGAAGACTACCGAGGAGGTAATGCCCCGGTTACTTACCGGTAATCTTCATTACTCCGAGTATAGTCTTCCTCGCCACATGAGTTCCCATCCCTCACTCCCTGTCTGGCTATCGGCTTCATGTTTGTGCTTGGTGGTTTCTGGCTGATGGGTTGGGCCGGCCCGCCTCTTATAGAGGTCAGGTGGTAAAGGGTCGGCCATCTTGGGAAGGGATGGGAGGCATGGGAGGCTAACTTTTTGCTTTGGAGGGTTCTGGTGTGGAGCTGAAGCTCACTATGTAAGTCATGTGGCGAGGAAGACTATACTCGGAGTAATGAAGATTACCAGTAAGTAACCGGGGCAGTACTGCTCGGTGAAGGTGTGTCTACTCTACCACATGGCTGCACTGCAGATGACCTGTTAAGACAGTGTAGATGGCCGAAGTCCTTGTCATGCTTTGGGAGGGGTGCACCCTCGCTTTGGCCTGAGGTGGAAACTTCACTTTCCTGTGGCACAAGGTGATGCAGGGAGACAGCCGTTAACATGCGATTACCTGTTTGGAAAGGGCCAGCCTCTCCCTGGATGGCCAGAGGGCATAAAACAGCTGGAATTATGCATACAAGTCTTTTGTTTTGTCCATGACCAATCAGTAGTTGCTACGCGTCAGAAGTCATGTAGTCTCTATAAAAGTACCTCCCTTACTGGTGCCTCAAAAGGGGCAGACAGGTCATGCAGGCGCCTCAAAAGTAGATGCCTTGTACATCATGGAATATATATATATATATATATTAATATTACTGGCGGTCGCCAGTAGGTATATATAGGTAGGACCTAGTTACCATAGGAAATCCGCAACATTCTATTGGGAATAACTTTGGCATCGATTGAGGAAATTGCGTGCAATTTTCCAAAATTTAGGCCAGCTCAGTTCTGCTCCTTCCCTGAAAGTTTTGAGGGGATTCGTCAAGCGAGAAAAAAGGGGGGTCCCAAAACGTGTTTCCCCATGTTAAATCCATAGGACGATTAGACACGGCTACAGCCCGAACGGCTGAACGGAATTACACCAAACTTTGCAAAATGGTAGGGACTGGTATGCAGAAGTGCCTTTTCTAGATTTGGTGAAAATCCCTCCAGTAGTTCTTGAAAAATCAAAAGAGAAAAAATGTATATATCTATAGCAGCTTACTGTAAGCTTACCTTTCCGAGCACGAGCTGAATGCTAATTAGCTGTCAACTGTGTCAACACTCCAAACCAGAAAGTGTTGGCAGCCATCTTGTGCCTCTGTAGACTGAGGCACAGGAAAGCAGAAAAACAAACGTGTAGAACACAAAAAGGGGGCAGGGTAGAAGCACCCTGACACCCTAGGCCTGCTCAGGGTGTCCCACAAGGACCCCCCAGGCCCAAAAGAAAAGTTTTTTTTGTTAAAAATCACGGGGTACGCGTACCCCGCTATTTTTAAAAACAAATACGTTTGCACCTTTGTTTCACTGCTTTCTTGTGCCTTTGTTCTACCGAGGAATAAGATGACTGACAACACTTTCTGGTTTGGAGTGTTGACAGACAGTGGCAGCCAATCAGCATGCCTTGCTGAGAAAGCTGCATGCTCATTGGCTGTCAACACTTCTAACCAGGAAGTGTTGACATCCATCTTGTGCTCGATAGACAAAGGCAAAAGAAAGCAAAAAATCAAACGTGAAGAACACAAAAAGGGGGCAGGGTAGATATACCCTGACACCCTAGGCATGCCCAGGTGGTCCCACAAGGACAAAAAAGGACCAATTTTTTTTTTTAAATCCTGGTCTGTTTTTTAAAAAATTGACCCCCCCGGGGGGACCAAATCGCGGGGGCATAGAGATTAAGAAGTGTGGGGGGTCCACAATCCCCCCCACACTTCCCCGGGGACCGCCACCCCCTGGGCAAAGCAATGCAGCCCCTTGGCGCATACTGCAGGTTCCAGGTGGGCTAGTTGTCCTCCAGGGACCCCCAGTAAGCAAGGGGAATTAGTTCCCCCCTCTGCAAACACGCCCGGGGGCTGCGTTGCAGAGAGGTGTAAAAAAGGGTGTGGCCTCATTACACCCCTCTGCAATGCAGCCCCCTGGCTTATACTGGAGGCTCCTGGTGGCCTAGTTGCCCCCAGGGACCCCCAGTATGCAAGGGGAATTAGTTCCTCCTCTGCAAACGCGCCAGGGGTTGCGCTGCAGTATGTTGTAAAAAGGGTGTGTGCCCTCTGAACACCTGCCTACAAAAATGTAGTAAATCAGTATTAAAAAAACAAATTAAACATTTAAAAATTGTCATTTAAAAAACCTTGCTAATTCAATTAAAAAACCATAGGTTTCAGGCCTTATATAGTTAGGAATTGGCTTTTAAAAAACCTTTGAAATTCACTAAAAAAAGTATAAGTTTTAGGGGTGTTCTAGTTAGCTGGACATTTCACTCATACAAAACCATTGAAGTTGCTCCTATATAGTTAGTTGTACTAACTATATTTCGCGCACCCGCAATCCACTGCTGATGATGTCACATTACATCATTCATGACATGGTCAGTGACATCACTGATGACATCACTGATTACATCATCCATGTGACAATCACCTACACCTTTTCATACACTAGTAAAATCTTTCATCACTCTTTGTAAAAGACAGAGTATCATATTTGAATCCATTGACACAGCAATATAAGTATCTAAAAACCCACTCATTGATTCCTAGAGGTATACACACATCTAATCACTTACCTGTAGATTCACTCATACATGCTGTCAATGAACAATAGAACACTATCAAAAATACTTATACACCTATATCGACATTACACACCAGCACACAACCTATTCACATATGAAGTTATCCTTCTCACTTATGCAAACAATGGATGCGTCTGTTGTCAGTACTATTTGTGGAACAGGCTTGAAGAACGGCTGACCTCTGCAGACAGCGACGTGTGTGGCTGTCTACCAATACCAGCTCTGTCAGTTGTCCTTGTGCCTGATTCCTTTGATGTTCTAGACATTCCTGCTAGGGACGCATTTGCAGTCATGCCTATTACTTGCATGAACACTCTGGCTGGGAGAGTGTTGGTTTTGAAACCTTGTGTTGTGTTGTGTTGAACACACTGGTTGAATGACTTGGCCTTTATGAGCCAATCGTGTGTGGGATGTGTGTTGAACAATCGTCTAAGTAAATGGAAAAACATGGATATGTTGTCTTCTGAGATGTGCTGCTACTACTGCTAAGCACTTTGTGAACACTCTTGGTGCTGTTACCCCAAATGGAAGGACTTTGAATTGATAGTGTTGTCCTAGCACAAACCTGAGATACTTCCTGTGAGAAGGATGTATGGGAATGTGAAAGTAGGCATCTTTGAGGTTTAGTGTAGTGAGGAAATCGCCTTGTTGCAACAATGGGAGCACTTGTTGTAAAGTGATCATGTGAAAATGATCTGAGTGTATATACAGATTGAGAGTCCTCAAATCTAGAATTGGTCTTAGTGTCCCATCCTTTTTGGGTATTAGGAAGTAGAGTGAATAGACCCCTGTTCTATGATGTTGCAATGGAACTAGCTCTATTGCATCTTTTTGTAGCAATGAGAGTAACTCTTGTTGGCGCAGTGTTAGATGCTCTGTGGACATCGGACGCTGTCTGGGTGGTATATTTGGAGGGGTAGCTGTAAGCTCTAGGCAGTAAGTAACCATACTGGATAATCAGTCTTACCCACTTGTCTGTTGTGATGGAATCCCAGACACGTAGGAACTGTGTTAATCTCCCCCCCCTACAGGAGGGTATGCTGTTGAGGGAGCTGAAGGAAGTCACTGTTTAGTGGTGGAAGAGGATCGATTGTTGTTACTTTGACCTCTTCCCTTATTGTTATTATCTCTGCAGCCCCCTCTAAAGTATCTTTTATTAGAGGATGCTTGTGTATTAGTTTTAAAGGAAGCTGAATTGTCTGCTCCAGCTTGTTTGGAGCCTCCTCTGTAAAAGGAGCGACGAAAGAAGCCTCTTGCTTGGGTGGATTGCAAAGCTTCCATAGACTTGGCTGTGTTAGTGTCTTTTTTCATTTTTTCAAGAGCTGTGTCTACTTCTGGACCAAACAACTGGTGTTGGTTGAATGGTTGATTTAAGATAGTAGTTTGTACCTCTTGCTTAAATCCTGAAATGCGTAGCCCCGCATGACGTCTAAGATGGACACTGGTGTTTATTGCCCTGGATGCAGTGTCTGCTACATCTAGTGCGCATTTAATGGAGGCGTTGGATATGAGCTTACCCTCTTGTATGAGGTCATCTGCTTGTGCCTTATATTGATCAGGTAGATGTTGTATAAGCTTCTCTAGCTGATCATAGTGAGCCCTATCATATCTTGCGAAGAGGGCCTGTGTGTTAGCAATACGCATGCATTACTAGCTTGGGCAGCTATTCTTTTCCTTGAAGCATCTATGATTTTGGATTCTTTATCAGGAGGTGGTGCTTCTCCTGATGTTTGTGAATTTGATCTTTTCCTAGCGCTTGAAACTACTAGGGAATCTAAGGGTAGCTGTCCCTTAATGTAAGCAGGGTACCCAGGAGCTGCTCTGTACTTTTTTCTATCATTGGGTTTATGATTCTAGCCTGTACAGGATCTTTAAACACTTCTGGGGCATGTTTAATACCTCCATTAATCACTGGCAGTATTTGCACAGATTTTTGGGAATGTTCTAAAGTAAGTAGTAAAAAGTCCTCTTCTGCCTCATCTGAATGCATGGTGACATTGTGATACATGGCAGCCCTATTAATTAAGTGTCCAAACCCAATATTGTCTTCTGGAGGAGAAGGTTTAGATAGACATATATGTGGGTCAGGAATATCAGGTATATCCTGTGGGTTTGGATACTCCCAGTCTGGTGAACCTGTTGGGTAGGGAAACGGGTCATCTAGGACTTTCCCTCCCCCCATGCTATACTGATCATCATCAGCATCCTGAGGAGGTGTATGTTGTGGAGAATGAAGAGGAGAATTTTGAGGTGAAATGTTAAGAGGGACAGCAGGAGATGGAGATACAGGAGAAGAAGGGTGCATAGGAGATGTGGCAGAGTCGTCCTTCTTGACAGGCACTGAAGGTGTAGGTGCTGTATATGACTTACTCTTCCTGTGAGGTGTGGTGGAAACATGTCCTGGGTCTATGTATATCCTCTTTTGCAAAGGATCAGGTCTAAAATGCTCTGCTAGTCTTTAGCCTTAGAAATGTTGTATAGTCCTTTGGCGTAGTTTTCGGCACCGAAGGGATCGTTTTCGGTGTCTGGGCCTGGCTCAAGGGCTTGGAGGCATCGGTATCAGGCTTTGTAGGTTTCGGCACCGAAGATTTTGGACTGGAAGCTGTTTTGGTTGGCTTGGAAGCGTCGGAAACAGGCTTCATTGGTTTTGGTGCCGTATTGTCTTTAGGAGTCGACGGTTTCTGGGTCTTTTTCGGAACCGGGACTTCTTTCGGTTCCGAGGGAGCTGGTTGTATCAGGACGTGCGGTTTGTTTGGTATGGAGCTACCGGAAGGCTTTAATATTTTCTATGGAGCCGAACTCGATGGCGGGCCTTTCGAAGCAATGTCTCAGTCTCGACTGGGCCCCGAAGGCGGAGTTTTGACCTTAGCCTTTGGTTTAGGTGTTGGGGCTGGGGTAGGGGCAGTCGCACTCACGCATTGACCTGATGGTATGGAGTCCTCGGAGTAGTCTGCCTCAGATACGATCTGGAGATCATCGGAATCTTCCTCGGGGACCCATGTACCTTCGTTGAAGATATCCACAGGTTCCGGAGCTGATCTCTGCATGTCGCGTCGACGGGGCCATCCAATCTCGAATTGTCTTCTTGGATCGAAAGGACGCACAAGCTGTGCAGCTCGACTAGTCTTGTTCGGGTGATAAACACAGGTTACACACCTCGTGATGGTCGCTGTGTGGAAATTTCGCTCCACACTCGGGGCAGCTTTTGAATGGTGTCCTTTCCATGAGGTGTAGGCCTCACCATGTGGGTAGGCCCAACGGCCCGCGTCGACGATCGGAATCGAAGTGATGAGGTCAAGTCTATGTATATTGAAGTTAAAGTTTGTTTTTAGAAAGTTTTGCACGTCTAAGTCTTTGAAAAGTAGATTTTTGAACCGGAGCGGAAAAGTTGCATCCGAACCCAGGGGGGGAAAAAAATGTAAGGATGGAGCCGATGCCTATGCGCACTATCGTCCAAGGGAGGAGTCATCTATCTCGTGACTACAAAGACTTCTTCCAAGACGACAACAATATGCAATCATCGGAGCCAAACACCAGTTGTCGATCTAATGCTAAGTGTACAATCTGCAGCTCATATGCTTCGAACACTCTTTTAGGCTACTTATATAATTGCTAACTTTATCGGTTTTGACTTTCCAAGCCAAAAGCCGGCCACTCTTCTCCCCATATGGAAAATGTTGAAGTTTACTGACCTTCCATCTATTTATTATAATCGTATCTAAAACTTCCTGGTATTCTAGTTGAAGGTTCTCCAACTCCATAGTGAGAAGGGGGACCTTATTAAAAGGACTCCAGGGAGGCCTTCTGGAATTCTGACTCCTTAATTTGGATATTTTTCAACAGATCATTCTCTCACTGCCTAGAGCTACGCTTCTTCCCAGTCTTTATCGATGTACCCAAGGCTCTAAGAAATGCCTTGAACGCATCCCAGATAACCTGGATTTTTGCTGACCCATTATTATCTTTAAAAAAAGTCATGACCTCTTCTCGCATCTTGAATTGGACAGCCTCATCTAATAAGATTGCCCGGTCCAGAGTCCATCTAGTTATACCCCTTTTTTTCTGGAATCTCAAGGAAAGACATACCGTGGAATGATCGGAGAGGGTAGCAGGGAAATGTTTGACCCTTTCAACTCCCTCCAGTAAACTTTGATCAATTAAAAAATAATCAATGCGGGAATGATGGCCATATTTTTTACTGAAAAAAGTATATCCCTTCTTATCCCCCATTTTAATTCTCGAAGTATAGCCAATGAATGTAAAGGGGTAATATATTTTATTTTTATCTAACTCCGGTCTTTGAACTAAATTAAAATTGCCTCCAACAATCACTGGACTATGGGCTAAAAAAGGGCGGCCTCCAATTTGATTAACGAATCCGGGTTGTCCTGATTTGGGCCTTTGTAACTAACACACACTAACGCCCTGTTCTGAATTTTAATATTCGCTAATATCCATCTCCCTGAAGAATCTGTAAGATGGCTTTCCAATTTGATTCCGCCGTTTGATCTTATAATTATGATTGGAGCAAACTATATCCTGGACCCAAGACCATTTTTTAAGCACGGTCGAACATTCTCTCTTTTCTAAATGGGTTTCCCGTAGCAAAATAACAGTTGCCTCAGATTTCTTGAGAAACTCCATAATACGGTCCAATTTTCTCTTAGATCTCACCCCATTCACCTTCCATGAGGTGAGATGCACCAAATTCTTACCCTTTTATTAAATGCGAAAAGGGGGTCCCTCCCAATCCATACAATGAAATGTTCATTAAGTCCACATTCATTTGAAAAACCAATAAAAAATAGAAAGTTTGATAGAAAAATACCAAAAGGTAATGGCAGATTAAGGACACAAATCTTTTCTTTTTTTCTCCCAAATGCTCCTAACACCCTTTGCACCCACCCCGGGGAACCCCCCTGATTATCTCTTAGGGCGCGAGCGCCTTTGAGATATCCCTATGCGGACGAGTCAAGTTCAGGTGCCATTCCCAAAATTAACATTCATGTCTGTGCTCGCAGACATCAGCAGTTATGCTATGATGTCATAGTCGTATATACAACCATTCAAATCGCATATAAGGTATGATCTAATATATAGATGGATCCTACACTCCGTGCTATTTATAGATTATTATTTACAATTGCATATTTTCGGCCCAAAGTGAGATAAATCTACAGTCTATTCTATGGAGAAGCGTGGCTCACTGGTTAGAGCGGCAGACTCTGAAGCAGAGATCAGGCCCGGGACCAGGGTTCAAGTCCCGACGCGGCACGGTCTTGAGCTCAATGTCCGCAGACTCGATAATTCTCGCCTCAGCGCCTACTCTAATCATGGGTCCCATGCTGCAACTCTGGGCAATAGCTTGCTCAATCTCCACAACGGCCCCTATAACACTGGGATGCATGGCTTCACCTTGGGGGTGCCCAGGAGGGGCTTCTCACGGGGAGAGCCAGGAAGGGTTCCACAGCGTTATACAGCGCCGGGACGCCCCGTTGGGGCAGCTGTGCGCTTTACAAAATACACTACATCCTCCCATCTGTTTTAGTAGTACATCTACTTCCTGCGGTTCTTGGATATTATACATCTTGTTTTTGCCACATAATCTTCAACATGGCAGGAAATTCCATCTGGACTTGCGCCCCCCTGGACCGGAGTTTGTTCATTTTTGAACCTAGAAGCCATTGCCTCTCTGCTGTTCTTTTGCCCATACCTGATCTTATTAGATAGGTAGAATTCCCATACATCAATGGGCGTTCTTTTAATGCCCGAGCTAAAACAAGCTCCTTAATTGAATAAGTAAGAAAATAAACCAATATCTTTCTCAGGGTTTTCCTCCCAGGCTGCAACCTATAGGGGTCTCTATGCACACTCTGGAGCTCTTTTCCCCAATCTATATCTGTTCTATCTTGGAAAAGCTCCCCCAACAGCCTACAGATGAAACCTTTTATATCTCCCCCTTCTGCATTTTCATTAATTCCAAGAAGGCGGATATTATTTCGCCTGGCTTGCAACTCCAGCCTTTCCATATCCTGCTGTAATGCCTTGTTCCCTAGTTTGAGCCTCTCGATCTCTCTAAGATTGGAAGCAGTGGTCTCACCCAAAACCTTCACCTCCTCTTCCAAACTCTCCGTACGTTTAGCTAATCTGTCAATCTTCTGCTCAAGGATCTCCCCTCTATCCTGAATCTCCTTTAGATTAATTTCAGAAGTCTCAAATTTAGCTAAAATCTCTTGTCTCAGGTTGTTTAAGAGGTCAACCAACTGACCACCTGGGGCCCCTAGGGTAGCCTCATCTCGAGAAACATGCGACAGTGCAGAACAAGCACTATCATTTGAAGTTGTTCCATTTGTGTCATTTTAAATCCCTCCCCCGGACTCTGGTGGGTTTTCCTGAACCTCTGTAAGCAGAGTAAACCGATTCTCTAGCTTTAATGGTATACCCTGTAACAGAGGGGATACCATGTTCTCCACTAGATTTGGTACGCTCTTATTCTCTCCGATAACCAGGTTTGACTCTGCAACCGGTTTCATTATTTTGAAGTATGATCTAAGATAGGGGAGCGGTTTGGGTAGTGACCGCAGTTCTCTTGACCTACACTTTTTAATTGGAGCTTTTTAGAATTCTTTTTAAGGGGCGTTTTTGGAGTCACCACTGGAGAGGATTAGTCAGCTTTGTCTTTACTTGTTGTTTTCTTCTTCTTTTCAGGAGCTGATCGAAGCTGATATCTGCTTCTAACTGTGGGTGACCGCCCACTTTTATAAATAATATTCTCACTCTGAGGGTTCAAGTCCTCTGAAGGTGCGTGACTAAGTGTAGGTACTCTGGCTTCCCTTCACCGCTTTCACCAGAACTTATAGGGTAATGTGTGTTAGATGTTAGGGCACAGGTGAGAGACTCACTCTCCATCCACACCTTCCTGCCTTTAATATGGCTGCTAACCCCATCCCGCAGCTGAAAAGGAGCAAAAAGCGAGGAAATTGGTCCTCGGGATTTAGAGGCAATCAAATCAGGCAATTCAGGAAATGTATGTTAAAATCGTGGATCATTCCCAGACAGCACAGGCATACATGGTGGGTATTCATCACAGACATCTACTTTTGACAGTCCTTACAGGGTTTAAAACCTGTTTGGGGTGGTGACGTCCCCTGTACACCAAAAACGTCTGAGAGATGAGAAGCAGCTCTGGATCCACGGCTGGTGGCAGGAAAAGAAAATAACTGACGTCCGCGTGCAGGAGTGGTGCCTACATAAGCCTCCAACTGCACTTCTGGAGCATAAATGCGTCCGTGTACAGCCACACACGACCACCATCTGGTGCACAGAGGTACTATGGAAATGTTTGAGTTTGAGTTTAAAATTACTTTTAGAGCGCACGTATACCAGCGGTTTCTTGGCGCTATAATGTTTCTGCTCCAGTCTGGGAGCTGGGAAGTATTCAAAAGTTGAGGAACCTGCAGATGCAGATAGAAGTCTATCTCAGAAATAGTTTTTTTTATTTGTATACAATAATAACCTTCAATAAAGGCAGAATTGGTTAAGCATCTTTGCCACGGGGAATTAAAAAACAAACAACCTTTCTGTCTCCTTGCTTAGCCTGGAATTCTTCAAAGTAGCTTGGTTAGTTTTTCACAGCTCTGCATAGTTAGGTGTTGAGTTGGTATTTCCTGATTTTAATCCATCTTTAGATTGTATTGCAGGGATCAAAATAGTCAATTGGGCTATTTTTTTTTCCACTATTTGGATATATTAAAGATTTAGTAAATGTTTCCTAAGAAGGCATGATTTGTAGAAGTGTCATTGATTTTGGAGATTTTCCCTTGGTGAAATGCCTTCAGGAATTTTACAAATGGGTGGGAATATTCTACCTTTTATGAATACCAGAGGGAATCCGATCATGAAAAAGTACATATTTTCAAAATCGCTACACTGTAAGGATTTGTCCCTGGCTGCCACACTAACCTTGCACCGCCTGACTAGCCAGAAGGCTGCACTGAATATGCATTTCCTATATCTTTTTTTTACCAAGCATTTCTATAAAACGAAGCGTGCTCTTGGGTCTCTATCATACAGCAAAAGTTGAGTAGGTCTGATGGGTGCATATCTCCAGGTACTGTGATACCCGACATACACAGTTGATCTAAGGGTCCCTGATCCGCCCAAGGACAACATTAAGCTTTCCCCAAGAGAGGGTTGGAAGCTATGTAGGCAACTGTCCCCCATTTATTTGTAGACAAACCCCATGTTCAAAGGCAGCTTTTCTAAAACATTTATATTCAATATTTGTCTACCCAAAGGAATCTGCCACTGGAATCACTTTCTCCAGTCTCTGATCCATCATGTTTAAGTTGTCATCTGCCCTGAGCTCCAGTTCCAAAAATCATCTATCGGTTGCCATGCTCTCATAGCTCACCCATCTTTGGTCATTTTTCATCTATAAACTGCACTGCTGGGAACTCACATAGGATACAAATGTACACTCTTCGGCCTTGTCCTGGCTAAACTGCGTATTGCAATACATTAGGCACAAACTATCGCGACTAGACATTTGGAGGGCAGACATGCAAGAGTGGGGGGAGGCTGAGGAGTGCCTCCTGCGAGCTGTGCGTACAGAGGAGAATGCAGAGTGTGATTTGGAAGACTGGGGACATAAACTGGAGGGATTACAGCCGATAGACTCGAATGAGAGGGCCCAACACAGACTTCAAACCACACCGAACACAGAATGGAGACAACCCACACACCCACACATAGAAATAGCCTTTACCGGAGGGTAATTATGATCAATCCCTGTTCCATTCGATTAATAATGGTGCCAGTTCGATAGCCCTGCTCTAGACGACATATATTCATTATATATGATATGGAGTTCGAGCACTAGTCGCTGCCTAGTTTCTTCTCTTTATAAACTGCACTGCACCCCATCTCCTCTCATACCCATTTGACTTGGAGCTCACTCATCTCACTCCTTTTTTTCACCATATTCAAGTTAATGTTTGAAAGCACAGCTGTCATCAGACCTTGTGTGATCAAAAGCCCAGCCCAATATGATTCTCTTAATTAAAAATGTATTTGGGCAGAATGCGTATATCCCCCCCCCCCCCCCCCCCGCCCCTGAAAGAAAGTGCTTATACTGAACCATTTGTCTTATTTGAAAGCCTATGTCACTACAGTAGTTCTGAATTGGTTAATTTGACAAGCCAATGATGCCATTTCAGATCCCATAGATATGATCTCTATTTATGAAAGGTAACATCTGCACACCTGACCAGTTTATTACGAATAGAGTATGCTAAAGACAAAAGGCCTTTAAGTATGGATTGGTATTATAAAGGGGTAAATCATGTGCTCGGGTAATTTATTACTTGGAATCTCACAGATTATAGCAGCATGCACATCTTAGTGTTTGCTATCCCCTCTGAAAAAACCCTTTGGGTAAAAGATTAGCACAGGGAGAATCCTCTTTAGGCCCTCTTAGGAGTTGCATATTTTTGCCAACTGTAATATTGTTAATATTTGTAATTTTATGACTTATACCAGTTTAATTACCTTGTGAAAACGCTTAAGTTCAATACAGTGGGCTAGAGTTAGTTACAGTGAAAACCAAGTGATAAAGACAATACAATGGATTGGTTCACTGAGAAACGTTATTTAAGATGCCATAGGTTTTTTTTTTTAATAATTAAGACAAAACCAGTAAGCCAGTCTTATTTATTGTGAAAAACATGTTTAGGCACTAGACCTGTAAGGATGGACGGTCTAAAACTGTGTGAAAGCCTGTAAACAGATATTTAACTACGTGGACAGGTTACAGTATTAGGCAAGAGTTGTGTGCTTCTTACCTTGCTCTGCCAAACCCTCGAGGTAAAATATTTGCACTGCAAGTCTTTTTAATGCAGGCTGTATATTGTTTTACCAATTGCAATTTTGTACATATTTGTAATTTTAGGACTGTGTACCTGATAGTTGCCTTGAGGAAAAGGTTATGCTCAATGAAGTGGGCCGGAAATTCTCTCATGGTGAAAAGACAGTGATAAAGTACTTATGCTTCTTTGGTTTATTAGGAAAAGTTATAGCAGATGCCATATATTTGATCTATTTATTAAGAAAAGGTATGAAATCAGTAGGCCAGACTTATTTTTTGTGAATTGCATATGCTAAAGCCAGTGGGAATTGAGGAGTGGATTTCTGTAGCACTGTGGTAAAATCTGTAGACCAGTTTTTTGCTACATGAAATCTCACAGGGAGGCATATGTTTGGTGATGAATAACCTCACGACAAACACTGGGGTAGAAGATGTACTCTACACTAATGCCTGGTAGAACATCTTAGAAGGGGTTGTATATTTTTTGCCAATTGACTTTTATATGTATTTGTAATTGTATTCATAACTGGGTGTATTATCATACTCTTTTAGATGTGAACTGACTGGTTTAGCTGTCTTCCAGGCTTCGTAATATTAAAAAAATCTCATCTGCTTGCGTGTCATTCACATTTTACTGGAACCCATGACAGTATATATCATGGGGCATAGTCAGCTCTCCTCAGCCATTGCCTCTATTGCCCAGTAAAAGACAGTATCTCGCCTCATCACATGTCCACACCTGCACAGTCATGTGCGCTTCACTGGCAGGGCTATACTCCAGTCCTTCACATTCCATTTTCTCCTTTAATACTCCACATTTTTCTCTTGCCTCAAGTGCCCAGCACTGTACCAAAGAGTGCTATTGGGCTTTTGGCTTTTATCTGCAGTTCACTACATCTGTGCAGCCACTGCTCTTAAACCTGGCAGTACTTTGGAATGACATTATCCTAGTGTATCATTCTTTTACCATCCCAAGACTACCAGAGTGTTCAAAAGCTACACATTTCCATTCTTGGATCAGTACAGCAATGATACACAATACCATTCTAAAATGGCCGTTCACATAAGTTTAATTTTAAAATCAAGTTTTTGATCAAGCATATGCTTGCAGCATTTATGCTTCAGCATTTTTCTTCTATTTTTAGATTATCCCGCATATGATATTTTATTGTAGATGGCGGAAAAGACTGAGTCATTGGGTGAATGAATGGCTGTGATGGACAAGTTACTTACCATCGATAACGCCTTGTCTGGTAGACATGATCTAGCTGCAGATTCCTTACCTATGAACTTCCAGGCGTCAGGCTGGGATCGGAGGATTTTTCATAGTAGTACCCCTGCGCGCATGTAGGTGGCGTCGGTCAACTCCACCTGACGTCGTTGGGGTTGTGCTCATCGCCGCCATGAGTCCGCACCGTCAACATACCCAACACTTTGGTGTACGGACGTCAGTACTTTTCATGACATTCCACACCAGAAGCAGGGAGCTATGAACAGACTCGTTCTAGTGACAAGGGCTATTTACTTTCAGGGCCCTAGTTGCCTTTAACACACCACAGTCAATCTGCACTGGCAGGAGGATGAGTAGGTCGGTAAGGAATTTTCAGCTACAGCATGTTTCTACCAGATAAGGCGTAACCAAAGGTAAGTAACTTGTCCATCTGATAGAGACATCTAGCCGCAGATTCCTTACCTTTGAACAGATTCCCAAGCAATACCATCCTTGGAGGCTGGACCGCAAAAAGGTTTAGCCCAGGAAGGTCTGCAAGATAGAGCGATCAAACAGGCCTTCTCTGCGAACCTATGAATCCAGGCAGTAGCGTCTGACAAACATGTGCAGCAAAGCCCACGTGGCTGCTTGGCAGATATCAGAAATGGGAACACCACCCTGGAGAGCCATGGTGGCCGCTTAGCCCTGGTGGAATGGACTCTAAGCCTTTCAGGAGGATATTTCTTCGCTAAGGCACAACAGATTTTGAAACAGAGGATGACCATCAGGATATAGTCCTCTTTTCAACAGCACGCCCTTTCTTTGCACACACATACCCGATAAAGAGGTGGTCATCCACAGAACTCTTAGTTCAATCGAGGTAGAATGAGAACGCTCTTCTTGGGTCCAGACGATGGAGGCGCTTCTCTTCCTTGGAAAGGTGCGGAGGTGCATAGAAGGTGGGTAGAGTGACGGACTGCCCCTTATGAAAGGGTGTTACCACCTTAGGTAGAAAAGATGCCCTTGTGTGGACCACTGCTTTATCCTAAAAGACCGTCAGGTAAGGAGTCTGTGAAGACAGTGCCCGTTTGCTCATCCTCCTGGCCGAGGTTGTTGTCACTAAGAATATTGTTTTGATGGTGAGCAGCTGAAGAGGGTAGTAGTGCAGCGGCTCAAACTGTGCACACATCAGAAAGGTGAGAACCAAATTAAGGTCCCACTGTGGCATAATAAAGGATGAAGAGGGAAACAAGTGGGTTAACCCCCTTGAAACATCTCTGCACTAGAGAGGATTTGAAAAGAGAAGGCGGATCAGGCAGCCGAAGAAAATTGGAAAGGGTCGAAAGATAGCCCTTCAAGGTGCCCAATGCAGCGCACTGCTGGACCAAGAAGAGTATGAACAGGAGGATATCAGATAAAGATGCATATAGAGGGTCAATAGACAGGTCTGTACAAAATTTAGACAATCAGCAGGCATATACCGAATTGGTGGAGGGATGCCTTGCTGCTAGAATACCCTAACAGACTTCGGGAGGAATGTACAGAAGCCTGTCACACCAACAAGAATTATCAATGCGAAATATTCAACAATAATGCAAATTCACAGATGTAGTACAAGTTCGGTAAAGATTAGACTTCATTTAATTTTTAGAGGTTTTCCTCCAGTCCAGCCAACACGTGTTTCGTCGATTGGGATGGAACCCACGACTTCATCAGGGCTGGGAAAAAATACAATACAGAGAATGTTCGGGTTATGAGATAAATTATCTCATCCACATTGATTATACATGAGTCATTGTGTATTGTACATTAGCAAGTGGGTAATTATCATTAATAATCAAATCCCTTAGCTGAGTGGGATCATGCATTAGGAAAAGATTATGAAGGGAGTATTAGAAATCTCCCATGTAGAAAAGGAGAGGCACTCTCATTATCGAGAGATGGTGCGGGTCCCCACAGTTCGTGATTTTCATTATAATATTGTGTATGACTATATATTGAGACAATTTCATGTGCTCGTGCCAGTTTTCTTGTGACCGCCTTATGGTGCTACCTCCCGTGAAGGATAGTGTCGGTCCTCATTGGGTATCATTTGTGCTCCGTGAAATATATTTAGGTGCTGAGTAAAACAATACTCAGGCTTACCTTCTAGTGGGCGTTTATACAGTTTTGCGCCTAAAGTAACAAGTATTAGAAGAAATTCAAATTGTCAGCTTATTATGACATTACAATGTCCAAGCTTGAAACAGTTCCTATTCATAAAGTGCCAGTGAAAAACAAAACGGAATGTACCTTCCGACTGGTGATAATTCCAACCCAGCCTTATTTGGCATGGGTAATAGTATGCTTCTAGGTCTTGAGTCCTGTATCAGTGCAATCTATAATTTACAAAAGGATATTGTTTACTATTAGTATTTAGATTAGGAGGATAGCTCATCCTCTTTTTTGTCGTCATGCAGATTATAGGCTTACCTTATCTGAATATTGTGTTCCAAAATGATATGTAATCTTCACTGGAACCAAGATTGTATTTACTCTGTCCTTCCTTCAAACTTTATCTATTGAAGTAAAGTTGCTCCTTGCTATAGAAAGTCAAAGAAAAAGCGGCACTGTAATGACGCTGAAAACTGCGCGTAGAGCGAGCCATTCATTAATCTCTATTTTTTCCTCCCGATTCGGTCCCTGATTCCAACTTACCTTCTAATATTTGAAGTCCAGGGGCTGAGAGAACCGACTGTTCGTGGCGCGGTCTTCCGTGTTTTGGAAGTCCGCGTCTGTTACCCGGAAGTTATTAATATACTTCCACTTTCCATTCGAATTCGCGCCTGAGTTGACTCGGACGCGTCTGTCCGCCATTGTTGAGTGGTGTCTATTTCTGATAATATCCTGGCCCGAGTGATACCGTGTAAGGCAGTGCGCTTACTATTAGCGATATTTTGTGCAGGTGAAGATGTACTCATTATTTCAGACCAAACCACGTATATTGATCGGTCAATAGAAGTAAAAGTGAAATTATCACAAAATGTCGTGCATATTGAACTGTGGGGTCTCGACAGCATAGTGATAAATATGTGTCACTCGATAATTATATGGAGACTATTAATATTCATCAGTACATACATTTGTTCAAGTATGAGTATACATGACATTGTATATCACAGATTAACAGATTGAGTGATTCCACATTCATTGTGCATATTCGGATATTGTTTCTAAATCCACAATATCCCATTCATATTATGCAACAGAGACAGTGAGCATCATTAGAGGGTACATTTGCATTTAGGACATTTGTCTAATGTATGCAATACAGTGTACATCGTATTTCTGAGTATAGAGGTAGTATCAGTGTTATGTCCACTCATATATCTTAGTTACCCAAAAAATAATGTAGTTCCTGATCAGCATTCATCCCGTACTCAACTGCACGCATAGTCAGTATCCATGAAGCTTCCCTTTGTCTTAAGGCTAATTCTCTGTTACCTCCTCTCGGGTCATTCTTTATCTGGTCTATTGCACAAAAGCTAATGCTTTTCTGTTTGCCTTGTTTGGGACAAAGGTTAACATGTGTAGCGGTGTTATATCTTGTGTCCTGATATTTAATGGCTCTAATATGTTAAAAAATTCTCTCTTTGAGAGGTCTTATTGTGCTGCCTATGTAAAAACTGCCACATTTGCAGTTAATCATATAAATTACAAAGCAGCTATTGCAGTTCAGTAGTTGTTTGATCATAAATTCCTTGCCCCTGTAGTTACGGAATGTTTTGGTTCTGTTCATTGCCATGGGGCATAGCTTACATGTGCCACATTTGTGAAAGCCAATACTTCTCTGTGTTAGCCAGTCAGGAGCTGGTTTCTTGTTTATTGGGTAGGTCGGACTAATCCACGATTTTATGCTTCTACCCTTTCTGTATGTTATTAGGGGATTTCTTGATATATATTGGTTGAGGGATTTATCATTATTGAGAATCCACCAATGTTTTCTCATGCTGTTTCTCAATGTTGTTGCAGCATCATCATAATTCGTGATTAGCCTGATTTTATTGTCCGTGCTGTTCACTCTCTGTTTTTCACAGAGAGTCATTTCCCTCGGTATTTTGTCTATTCTCTGTTCAGCCTTAGTAATCATATCCATATTGTACCCCCTCGATCTGAACCTGCTCTTCATATTGTTCTTGCATTTTGCAAAGTCCTCATCTTTACTGCAGTTTCTCCTTGCTCGAGTGAATTCCCCAAATGGAATGGATTGGATTTGATGTCTTGGATGAGAGCTCCCAGCATGTAAAAGAGAATTACATGATGTCGGTTTCCTATACAATCTACTTTGTATTTTGTTGTCCTCAATAAACAGTAACAGACTTCGGGAGGAAGGTTAAAAGCGGTCAGCTGTTGCCGCTCAATCTCGACCCAAGGAGGCGTAGAGAGTACAAGTTCAGATGGTGAACGCTTCCCTGCTGCTGCGACAGGCTATCTTCCCGAAAGGGGCAACCCAATTGGAGGATCAATGCTCATTGCTAGAAGCTCGGGATACCAGACTCAACGTCCCCAGTCTAGACCCACAAGAATGACTTGTGCCCAGTCGCTGCTGATCTTCTTGAGCACTCTAGGAGTGTGTGGTATGGACAGAGAGGCGTACAGGAGGCCAGAGCTCCACTTGTAATAGAAAGCGTCGCCGTCCGAGAGCCGCCTTGGAAACTCAAGAGCAAAAATGCAGACATTGCGCATCCTCTACAGAGGCGGACAAATCTAACCAAGGCTCTCCCCACCACTAAAAGAGTCCTTGCGCCACCTCCGGATTGAGACGGCACGCGTGATCCGCTAGGCACCTTCAGCTGAGTTCATCCACTATGGCTTTCAAAGAACCAGGCAAATGCTGAACCACCAGGGTAAAGCCCTGCTGTTCCAGTCCAGAGACGCAAAGCCTCTTGGCACAGGGTCTATGACCCCACTCTGCTTTGCTTGTTGCAGTACCACATGGCAGCCGTGTTGTCTGTAAACACCTGAACTAGCCGCCCCTTGATGGACGTCAAGAAGGCTTTTAGTGCCAGTCAGATCGCCCGAAGCTCCAACAGGTTTATATGGAGCTGGGCCTCCGCTGGAGACCAGAGTCCTATGATCTCCACCTCTCCCCGATGGCCACCCCATTCCAGAAAGGACGCATCCGTCACAACTGTGAGGTCTGGATTGGGAAGGGAGAAGGGGCTGTCTCTGACCCAATCGAGGTTTGGTAGCCACCACTGCAGGTCTTTCGCAGTGCACTCCAAGATCTGGACAAGGTCGGTGAGATTTCCCTGAAGCTGCGCCCATTGGAACTTCAGGTCCCATTGCAGAGCCAGAGAGACGCAAGAGGCCATGAGGCCCAGCAACCTCAGAGTAATTCTCACTGAAATCCAGGATAGAGGATGAAATATCGGTATCATAATCTGAATATCCTGGACTCAACGCTCCAGAAAATAAACCCGAAACTGCACCATGTCCAGAACTGCTCCAATGAAGGGAAGTGTCAGAGGGAGTCAGGTTTGACTTTGGCACGTTGGTAGTGAACCCAAGCGAATGCAATCTGGTCGCCTTAGTCTGGAGATGGGAGACGACTGCCTGGGACAAGCTCGCCTTTAACAACCAGTCGTCGAGATAGGGAAAGACTGGAACCCCTGATCTCCACAGATGAGCTGCAACCACCATCTTGGTGAACACCCGTGGGGCACTGGTGAGGCCAAAGGGGAGCACAGCAAACAGAAAGTGCTCCTGGCTCACTGTAAACCACAAATAGCGGCGATGGTCTGTCAGGATGGTAATGTCAAAATAGGCGTCCTGCAAGTCAAATGCTACCATCCAGTCTCCAGAGTCTAGAGTAGACAGTACTGAGCCGGGGTGCGCATCTGGAATTTTCCTTCTTGAGTAAGTAGTTGAGGGCTATGAGGTCGATGATAGGACTGAGGCCTTCGTCCGGGCTCCATCCTTCCTTTGAACCAGGAAATAGCAGCCACACGCTATTCTGGCCGGTGAACCCTCTATAGCTCTCTTGGCGAAGAGAGCCTTAACTTCCTCGCGGAGTAGTGAGAGATGATCCTCCGTCAGTTAATCGTGAGTTTGAGACAGAGGTAGGGGTAGTCTCGAAGGGGAGGTAGTATTCCCTTCGGACTATCTACAACACCCTCCTGTCTGAGATGACTTCACACCAGTGGTGGAGGTGATGGCGTATCCTGCCAGCTACTGGACGTTTGTGACCCGTAAGGGCCGGACTAGTAAGGTTTTGTGGTGGAAGAGGGGATGATGGCTTGGTTCAAATTCTGGCCTCCCAACCTCAGAGGACAGGATAAACCGTGGCCATGGCCCCACAGAGGTTGCTTAACTTGCGGAACCAGCTGGCTGCAATAATGTTGGCGCAGTTGGAAGCCCATTCCTTAGCCACAAAAGGAGCGAAAAGAAGACGCAGGCAGGGTTGTAGTAGTGAGGGCCCCCAAGAATTTGTCAGTAGCCCACAAATCCTTGAAGCGGTCATGAGCTGAGTCAGCCTCGTCTCTGAAGAGACGCGAGCCATCAAAGGTCATGTCCATAAGTTTTGCCTGTACATCCCCCAAAAAGCTAGATGTCCTCAGCGAGGCGTGAAACGGATGGCCACTGTCAAAGAAATAGCTGCCCAGCGAGTCTGCTGTGTCCAAGCCAAAGGAAATGTCTAACTTTGTTGCATCTCTCCCATCTGATATTGTTTGCTAGAGCAGGATCTGGTCTTCCTCCGAGATCGTAGGTAGCGCCTGCGTAACCGTATTCCACATATAATGTCTTTAATGGCACAATGTGAGGCTGGCGGAAGAGAACATTTTCTTCCCAAAAGGTCTCCAGCCATTTGGATTCCCTATCCGGAGGGGTGGAAAGGAACGCGCTGTGGGAAATGGAAGCCTGGACCACGAATCTTTGGTGGATGGGGTGGGCAGTGAGGAAAACTGGGCCACGAATTGCAGGGCGATGGCAGCAGGCAATCGTTCTATTGACAGGTACCCATTGGTGTCTATTGGACCAGGTGCCCGGAAGAACGCCCGTTAAGGCCTTGTTAAAAGTCAGCAAGGGTTCCAATGAGTAGACAACAGGCCTGCGTCAAGACATTCGTCTTGACCGCCACCGTAGGAAGCTTAAGGTCAAGGACCTCAGCAGACCTACGCACCACTGTAGCAAACTACGCCCCCTCCTCCGTAGCCAGGTTAAGGTGAGACAGCATACCAGAATCTGGGGTGGTGTCCAGGCCACTGGCATCACCCAGTTACTCATACCAGTCCATGTCTTGGGGCTGCAAGAATTCTAAGGGATCCTGCTTCCCTTCCTAATCCTCTTCCTCCAACCCTAAACCTTCAAAAAGGGGTTGGTTGGACAGTAGGACGCCAGAACGGGTCTGTATCGTACGGAATGAGGAAGAGGGAGGTGCCGGAGACCTTAGAGTCGGACATGGCACCTGGGAAGGTCGCTGAGGAGGTGCAACAGGGGGCTGGTCCAGACTTGGGAACGGGTCCGACAGAAGGCCATGGGCGGAGCCGAAGGTGTGGGGTCCACAGGATCTACTTCACCTAGACCTGCGGGGCCCAAAGGCATGCCGGGAGGGTCAGGCCGCCCAAACACGGTGCACATGATGTTGTAAAAGTCCTTAAGTTGGGTGGGGGTCGCCCCTGTCCCTGGAAAGGGAGGGAGACCAGGAGTCAAAACAGGTGCCCGCTTCAGGTAGCGGGCCCTAGAACTCTGAGACACTTCCGTCTCGCGGTGTGGTGGATGGGGCGAAGTCGAAGCACACCTTAACTTCTTGTGGTGCCTCTTACCGGACAACTTTGACGAAGAGGATCTTCTTCCTCTCGACAGACCAGAAGCGAGCTAGGTGAGACGACCTACGCAGTGCGTGCAGGGCCATAAGTCACTTCAGGGACCGCTCCCACAGAGCCTTTCGCTCTATGGTCCGGCAATCGAAGCACAACTTCATGTCACGGCCAGGCTCCAAGCACCAGAGACACACGAGATGTGGGTCCATTACAGACATGGCGCAGTGACAGGTGCCACACGGCTTGAACCCCAAAGTCTTCCTACTAGACATCCTAACACACCAAAAGGAGTCGACAAAAGGTCAAACAACTGTCGATAAATGACTGATTAACTCTCTTCAACGCATCGGCGCTGAGTGGCGCGAAAATAGAAGAACTGACGTCAGCGCACTGGAATGGTGGTTATATTGACGAAGCAAACACCACGACTATGAGCACGATGCCTACAACGTCATGCGGAGTCGACCGACGCCCCCTACCGGCACGCAGGGGTACTGCTATCAAAAATCTTACAGATCCAGCATGACCCTGGAAGTTCAACGGTAATGAATCTGCGGCTAGATGTCTATCAGATAGTACATTAACAAAAATATATATAGTTCCTAAACTCATTAGTGACTGAAGAGGCACACCTACTGCCATTACCAATGCTTCTTGCCTTGGTTACATTTCTAAATTGCTTTTGCTTCGGTCCAGGCTCTTGCCCCTTTTGTACTTAAAGTTCCTCATCCCTCTTGTTCCTCATTCCCTATAACTTGTCTTTTTTTGTCGTCAACTCTTTATTAGCCTTGTGTGCATAAACAAACAAGTTGAGCAGTAGACATGACACCAATATAATTACAAAGAGACACTTTGTTGAGCAGGATACACAGATCTAGGTGAGCAAGATCATGGTAAACTGTGGAAATGATGAGATGGCAATGGGATGGGGGGGTGGGTGGGGGGGGGGGGGGCGGGGGACTCCCCTCGCCCCCACTGAGTATAACCCTATCTCAGCGCTGGGATGCCTCCTGGTAACCACGCGCTTTACAAAAACGCCATACAATACAATACAATACGGGGGTTAGTTGTGGCGCCACAATAGTGTCAAATCCAATTCTTTATGGTTAAGTGTTCAGAGTACATGCCTCATACTTGAGAGGGCTGGAAACACTACTCCCATGATGTAAATTGTCCTCCATAGACACCATATCCTCTCAAATGTCTTAAGGCACCCTCTAGCAGTATATAGCACTCTTTCCATCCACAATGTATGTGTCTATCCACACGATCCACTGTGCCTTGGTGGGCATCATTGGAGCCCCCCATACCTGTGCTACGTTACGTCTCTTAGCCATCACAAGGCCCAGTGAGCAGAACACCAATTTCGAAACAGGTAGGACACTTTCTCCGGGCTCACCCAGAAGAACAAAGTGGGGATTGAGTGGGACCTCTTCTTCAAGTATATCCCCCAGTTCCCGCCAAGTATTCCTTTATCTCCGGACAACCCTACACCATGTCATAGAATGATTTGTTGGATGCTTTGAAGCGTAAGCAACTGGATTTGAGGATATGTTCCATTTCATGTAATCTGTCCCTGGATATGCACACCCTTTATAGGATCTTTAGTTGGTTTGGAATGTTGGGATGGGCATGAGAAGTTCCAGGCAATAGCCATGGCAAACCACTGCTAAGACCCGCTTGTCGGAGGTGATTAACGCCAATAAAGAAGGAAATCATGTAGTCTGCCCAGCAGGTGTTGGGTGATCGAGCGTGGACAAAAGGAGTCCGTGTCAAAACCTTTGCCCCTGCCGCCCCCGATAGGCACCCATCGTGTAACCTCTCTGTGCTGATGGTAAGACTGATGCTGCCTTTGACAGGAAGGGGTAGGGTTGAGGAGGCGGTCTGATAACTGGGAGAGTACTGTCACTGAATGGAGAACTGAGGTGATTAGGTCAGAAGGGGGCCCTTGGCTTTAGCACTGTCAACGTCCTTCATAATTTTTCCCAGCATCTGGTCAAATTGCAGATGTTGACCATCCTACGGATCTATTGGGTGGAAGCAGCTGCGTTCCCCGTGAGAAGAATTTGGGGAACCCTCTGGAGAATATGGAGGCGGTGATGAAGGAGAAGATGGTGCTGGACGAAGAGAAGGAGGCACATGCAGGAGGAGACTGGTGCCCCGGTTCTTGGTCTCTTTTATGCTTGGGAGCTGGGAGAGACTCAAAAGCAAGCTCTTTCCTGAAGGTCAGCTTCTCTTTCAAGGCAAGTGTCTGAGTTTGAGAGGCAGTTTTGTAGAGGTCTTCCTAGTTTGCGGCTGGATAAATAGACATTTCTGCCTCACATCCAGCCCTCCTGAAGCCACTAGAGATTAGGATGGTGATTCATCGAAGGCAGTAGTTGAAGTGGAATTCAAACACCAATGTTGTCTATAACTGATGGGAGTCTTCGACCCGAAAGGTTTTTCGGGGCTAAAGGCCGGTTCAAACACAGATCTGGTCTCGGTAGGGGCATCAAAAGGAGCTTTGGCATCAAAGGCCTTTGAAGTAGCTCAATGGCCGCAAGAGTATGGCACCAGTAGATAGGAATGTGGCAGGCTCCGAGGCCTTTGGCTGAAGCAACTGAAAAACCAAGGGCGGTAGGGCCCATATTTGAGTCAAATTGGCAGGCTGGACCTGAACCAGTATAGAACTCAGTTGCCTTACAAACAACACAACCAAATGAGATAGTGGAAAAAAACTCTTATTGGATTTTGGTGCCTTGGCACTTGGCCCACTACAGGAGGAGTCACCATATACTAGGTGACTCGAAAGAAGTCTTCGAAGAAAAACTACTTACAAAGGTCTGAGCATGTGTATCTACAACAACACAAGCTACAAAGACTCTTATTCGTTTAAGTCTTCAAAAGCAGTCACTACCAATCACACATTGTACAGGTAGCTGCATCACAGAGTTATTTGCAGTAAAAGAAAAAGTATATGATAATGAAGCCACTACAGTTTCGAATGCCAATGATAATTACAGCCAGGGAGGCTCTCTTAGGACTTCAACAAAGAGTTCTATGATACAGAACCAGGGCTACAAACAAGTTAACATTTTTTCTGCACTGTAGGATCTTAGCCGATAGTCATAAGCATTAGAATAAATTCTCAAATTGTCACTGCAACGCTAGGACAGAAGGCAACGTTTACCTGAATGATTTAGCTCAATTTGGCATGTTATGTGGTTAACTCACAAGTTACTACTTGTGTAACAATGTATCTGTTAGAGACATTAGTTAGTGATATATTCCTTACCTTAAAATATCCCCAGGCGTCAGACTGGATCCGGAAAGTTTTTCGTCAGCAGTACCCCTGCACGTTGGAAGGTGGTGTCGTGCGGCTCTTTGTCCATCGCTGGCGTCGTATGCACCGAGATGACGTCACGGAGACTACTTAGGCGCCACCTATGTACGCTGACATCAGTTCTGTACACGACTTTCCGCGCCAGGAACGCAGAGCCATGCAGGAAACGGACTTCTGGTGCCATGAAACTAGGGCCCTGAAAGGGATGACCTTAACCCTAGAAATCAGTTCGCAGAACAGGGAGGATGGGTGGGGCGGTAGGGAATCTATCACTAACTAATGTCTCTTACAGATATATCGTTACACAAGTAGTAACTTATGCATCTGAAAGATACACATTAGTGATAGATTCCTTACCTTAGAATAGATACCCAATCAATACCAGCTCCAGTGGTGGGTCTACTAACAAGATTACACCAGAAAGTCACAGATAACAGAACGGCCAAAGAAGCCTTCTCCATACTAGACTGTGAAGGCAGTAATGCTTGGTAGACGTGTGCAGCAAGGCCCACGTAGCTGCTTGACAAATGTCCTGCAAGGGAACACCACGTCCCAAGGCGGTAGGGGCTGCTGTTGCCCTGGTCGAATGGGCATGCAGCCCCACAGGAGGCTTCTTCTTAGCCAATGAGTACTAACATTCTTTGATGCACAGAACGACCCACTGAGAGATGGTTCGTTTGTTCACAGCACTGCCTTTTTTGGCGCCCACGTAGCCAACAAAGAGTTTGTCATCCACCCGGAACTATTGGGTACGCTTCAGATAGAATGAGAGCGCACGTTTTAGGTCCTGACAGTGGAGCCTCTCGTCCTCTTTTGAAGGATGCGGAGGCGGAAACAAGTTGGGCATGACAACCTTTGGCAAGAAAGAAGGGCGAGTCCTCAAAACTACCTTGTCCGGATGAACAGAAAGAAAAGGAGGTTTAGAAAAAAGAGCCTAGAGCTCACTCACTCTCCTGGCAGAGGTGATAGCTACCAGGAAAGCCGTCTTTAGAGAGAGAAGTCGTAAGGGACAGTTATGAAGGGGCACAAAAGGAGCGCACATCAGATAGGTAAAAACAAGATTTATGTCCCAGTGAGGCATTATGAAAGGCACAGGAGGAAACGTATGTGTAATGCCTTTGAGGAAGCGATTAACAACCGCGGACTTAAAAAGAGAAGGCTGATCTGGAAGCTGTAGAAAGGCGGAGATGGCCGAAAGATAACCTTTGATAGTGCCCAGAGCAGAGCCCTGCTGGGCCAAAGAGAGAAGGAACAGAAGGACCTCGGAAAGAGGGGCAGAAAGGGGATCGACAGCCTTTGCTGTGCACCATGCCACAAATTTATTCCACCTGCAGGCGTAGACAGTCTTAGTGGAGGGACGCCTGCCTGCCAGAATGACATCACAGACTTCGGGAGGAAGGTCGAAAGCTGTCAACTGTAGCTGCTCAATCTCAACGCATGGAGGTGGAGGCTGGACAGGTTCGGGTGAAGGACTGTCCCCTGCTGCTGCGACAGAAGATCCTCCCGAAGAGGCAGTCTGATCGGGGGATTGATCGCCATGCTGAGTAGCTCGGGATACCAGTATCTTCGTGCCCAATCCGAAGCCACAAGGATAACTCGGGCCCAGTCGCCCCGAATCTTCTTCAGCACTCTGGGCAGAAGTGGTATAGGTGGAAAGGCGTACAACAGACCACAGCTCCACTCGCGCCGAAAAGCGCCGCAGAGCGAGTACCACCGTGGAAATTCCAACACGCAGAATTTATGACATTGCGCGTTCTCTTCTGTGGCGAATAGATCTAACAAAGGCTCTCCCGTAGAAAGAGACCTTACGCCACACATCCGAGTTCAGACGCCATTCGTGATTCATCATGCACCAGCGGCTGAGTTGGTCTGCCCTGGCGTTCAGAGAACCTGCCTGGTGTTGAACCACCAATGTAATGCCTTAATGTTCCAGCCATGTCCAGAGGCGCAGAACCTCCTGACATAGGGTCCACGACCCCACCCTGCCCTGCTTGTTGCAATACCACATGGTGGTGGTGTTGTCCATGAACACCTCTACCACACTTCCCCGGACAGAGAATCAGTGCAAGTCTATCAGTGCAAGTTTGATCGCCCGAAGCTCGAAAAGATTGATATGGAGTCGGGACTATGCCGGATACCAGGTTTCCCTGATGCTGCGCTCACTGGAACTTCAGGTCCCACTGCAGAGCCCGCATATGCCATCTGGCATGTTGCACTAGCAGGATGCAGGAGGACACCAGGCCCAGGAGCCGGAGGGTCATCCTCACTGAAACCCGGGATAGAGGTTGAAAGATCGGAATCATAGCCTGAATATTCCGGACTAGCTGCTCTGGAGGATAAACCAGACACATTGTTGAATCCAGAACCGCTCTGATGAAGGTGAGCTTCTGAGAGTGACAGGTGCGATTTCGGCACATTGATGGAGAATCCCAGCAAATGCAGGAGGTCGGCCGAAGTCTGGAGATGGGAGACGACTGCCTGGGGCGAGCCCGCCTCCAATAACCAGTCGTCAAGATAGGAGAAGACTGGAACCCCTGATCTCAGCAGATGAGCTGCAACCACCGCCAACACTTTCGTGAACACCCAAGGGGCACTGGGTAAGGCCGAAGGGGAGCACCGCAAACAAAGTGCTCTTGGCCTACCGTGAACTGCAGGTAACCCTGGTGGGCCGGCAGAATGGGGATATGAAAATATGCGTCCTGCAAGTCCAACGCTGCCATCCAGTCTCCAGGGTCGAGGGCAGCCAAGACGTGAGCCAGAGTCAACATCTTGAACTTCTCCTTCCGGAGGAAGCGGTTGACGTTCCTGAGGTCCAAGATGGGTCGCAGGCCTCCTGTCTCCTTCTTGGGGACCAGAAAGTAGTGGGAACAACTACCATGTCCTACTTCTGGCAAAGTAACGCGCTCAATGGCCCCCTTGGCCAAGAGGGCTGCGACTTTGTTGGAGAAGCGCAAAGTGATCCCCGACATACGGTGGAACTGAGGTGGTATGGCTGGGGGGCAGACTCGAAGGGAAGAGTGTAGCCCCTTCGGACGATTTGCAGCACCCACCTGTCCAAAGTGACAAAACACCAGTGGAGGAGGTGATGGTGAATCCTGCCGCCCACCGGCGTGGGGTGCACCCCAAAGCTCGGACTAGGAAGGTTTTAAGGCGGATGCGGCGGGAACAGAAGTGGACTGACCCACACGCTGGCCCCCTATAACGCTGCAGTGGGAACCGGGGCCACCCAGAGGATGGTTCTACGCAGGCTTTTGGCTGAACGAACGTGTCGGGCGCCCCTTCCGTGGCCATGAAAGGAACGAAAAGCAGACGAGGCCGGGCACGTGGTGGAGAGACCCAAGCACTTGTCCGTAGCCCGGGAGTCCTTAAAACGCTCGAGCACACGATCTGCCTTGTCACCAAATAGGCGAGTACCATCAGGCATGTCCATAAGGGAACTCTGACCATCCCCTGAAAACCCAGTGGACTGTAACCAGGCGTGGCGACTGAGGGCCGCTGTGGGGGAAATCGCCCTACCTAAAGAGTCCGAAGTGTCCAGTCCACACCGGATGGCGAACTTCGCTACATCTTTCCCCTCAAGGACTTCAGTGAGGAGGTTAATTTTTAGAGTTACTGTAGGAAGGTCAAGGGCCTCAGCTGCTCTACGGAGCACAACAGTGTATGTGGTGCCCTGCTCCATGGACACAAAAGGAGGAGAAAGAAACCAGGCTCAGAGGAGAGGTCAAAGCCACCTGCATCCTCTGACTCTTCTGCACTCTCCTGTTCCAGCTTGCACTGCCGTGCAAGAGGGTCCTCAGACCCCTCCCAGTCATCTCCCTCCTCCACCACCCGCGGCACAGGCTCCGGCGGCGGGGGAGGGACAGAGGAATATAAATGGTCCAACGGCGCTGGGAACGGCGCCAGGACCAGCGCCGGTCGGCGCCGATCCAGCTCCATATCCCAGTTAGGGCCCCAACCTGGAGCAAAATTGTCCGGAAACCCGGGCAAGGCCGGAAGTGGTACAAATGGAACCCATTGTGGTGCCGTGAACGGAGCCGTGGGTGATGCTGAAGCCGCTGGCAGCGGACCCTGCGCAGTCGAGGCTGGAGACGCCAGTGGAGGACCTTGCGGCGCCGGAGAAGCTGGAGGCCCCAGTAGCGGAGCTGCCAGCAAGGGAGGGCCCTCAGGTGGGACCGCGGGCCGAAGATGCACCAGCGGGAGCCCGAGGCCTTAAAAGGCGGTCCAATGCAGCAAGAATATCTTGCCCCTGGGCTGGAGTCGCCAACGGACTCGGATAAGGTGGGTAGGCCGCCGGACTCACAGCATCCAACTGAGCCGCGAGGGTGGTACCCCCAGCCCCCTCGTCCGGAAACCGATGGAGGGATGTCAGAGCGTAAGCGCTTTTTTGACTTCTTTTTATGACATCTCTTACCCAATTCCGAGTGTGAAGACTTCGACCCAGAGGAGCCATGATGGCTCCGCGGGCGGTCCCTCAATCGACCCTTGGATCTCGAACGGCATGGAGACGACTGCTGAGCCTCCAGCAGCTTATGGGACCGCTCCTATAAGGCCTTCGGAGCCATGGCCAGACAGTCGGAACAGGACCGGGAGTCATGGTCGCGCTCCAGACAGTAGAGACAGACGCCATGGGGGTCGGCCACTGACATCGTACAGCGACAGGCCCCACAGGATTTAAACCCAGGCATCCCTACGTGGCACCAGGAGTCAAATACTCAAAAAAGTGGAGACAAAAGTCTCAAAAAAGGGTGCGTGCTCTAACCAGATTGGCGCTTGCTGGCGCGGAAAAAAGAAAGAACTGACGTCAGCGCGCATTGATGGCACCTAAATAGTCTCTGTGACGTCATCTCAGCGCATACAATCCCAGCGACGGACGCGGAGCCGCACAACGCCACCTTCCGATGCTCAGGAGTACTGCTGACGAAAAACTTTCCAGATCCAGTCTGACGCCTGGGTATATTCTAAGGTAAGGAATCTATCACTAACGTGTCTCTTTCAGATTCCTCAACCTGACATCGTCAAATCTGAAAAGAAGCTGATGATAGTAGTCTGCCCATCGGCTTTTTCACCCATGAAGCAGAGAATGTTCAGGGACTTACTCGATGTTGTGTTTCAATGCCTTAGGTTTAGATAAGCTGTGCTTCATAGGCATATATTTCAACACCGATGGTCTTAGCCACTTCAGCTCTAGGTGCCTTGAAGGCTAGTAGAATACGACAGCAATCTACAGGAACGTGTTGTGCTGTGTTGTGTTGCACAAGTTACTACTTGTGTAACAATATATCTGTTAGAGACATTAGTTAGTGATAGATTCCTTACCTTAGAATATCCCCAGGCGTCAGACTAGATACGGAAAATTTTGCGTAGCAATACCCCTGCGCGCCGGCAGGCGTTTTCCGCGGCTCCGCGTCCGTCGTCGGCGTCGTTAGCGCCGGAATGACGTTGTCGGAGTACACAGACGCCACCCATGCGAGCTGACGTCAGTTCTGATACACAGCTTTTCCACGCCAGATGCGCAGAGCCATGATAGAACCAACACTGGTGCCATGAAACTAGGGCCCTGAAAGGGGATGACCTTAACCCTAGATATCGGTTCGCAGAACGGGGAGGATGGGTGGGTCGGTATGGAATCTATCACTAACTATGTCTCTTACAGATATATCGTTACACAAGTAGTAACTTGTGCATCTGAAAGAGACACGTTAGTGATAGATTCCTTACCTTATAATAGATACCCCAGCAATACCAACCCCGGTGGTGGGTCTGCGAACCAATATTCACACCAGAAAGTCCTGGAGGACGGAATGGCCAAAGAAGCCATTCCTCCGGACTTGGCTGTCCAGGCAATAGTGTCTTGCAAACGTGTGCAGCGAGGCCCACGTAGCTGCCTGGAAAATGTCCTGCAAGGGCACTCCTCTGCCCAGGGCAGTGGTAGTCGCCGTGGCCCGAGTGGAATGAGCCCTCAGTCCAACAGGGGGTTCCTTCTTAGCCAAGGAGTAACACGCCTGGATACACAAGATAATCCACTGCGAGATGGTCCGCTTGTGCACCGCTTTTCCCTTCTTAGCGCCATGTAACCAACAAAGAGTTGGTCATCCACCCGGAACTGGAGTGTGCGATCCAGATAGTAAGAGAGCGCACGTTTTGGGTCCAGATGGTAGAGCCTCTCTTCCTCTTTCGAGGGATGCGGAGGCGGAAAGAAGGTGGGCAAAGTAATGGACTGCCCGATGTGGAAGGCCGTGACAACCTTGGGCAGGAAAGAAGGTCTTGTCCGCAATACAACCTTGTCCAGATGAACAGAGGAAAGGAGGTGTAGAGGAAAGAGCCTGGAGCTCACTCACTCTCCTGGCAGAGGTGATGGCAACCAGGAAAGCAGTCTTCAAGGTAAGAAGACAGAGAGGACAGTTATGGAGCGGCTCAAACGGAGCACACATTAGGTAGGTAAGCACAAGATTAAAGTCCCACTGGGCCATCACGAATGGGACAGGAGGAAAAATGTGTGTGATGCCCTTCAAAAACCTATTTACAATCGGGGACTTGACCAAGGAAGGCTGATCAGGTAGGCTTAAGAAGGCGGAAAGGGCAGAAAGGTAGCCCTTGAGAGTGCCCAGAGCAGAGCCCTGCTGGGCAAGAGAAAGAAGGAAGAGGAGAACTTCAGAAAGGGGTGCAGAGAGTGGATCCACAGCCTTTGCTGTGCACCATGCCACAAATCTGTTCCATCTGCAGGCATATACCGACTTAGTGGAGAGACGCCTGGCTGCCAGAATGACATTACAGACTTCGGAAGGCAAGTCAAATGACCTCAACTGTCGCCGCTCAATCTCCAAGCTCGTAGGTGGAGACTGGACAGGTTCGGTGGAGGACCATCCCCTGCTGCTGCGACAGAAGGTCCTCCTGAAGAGGCAGAGGAATCGGGGGATCAACTGACATGCTGAGTAGCTCGGGATACCAGTATCTTCGTGCCCAGTCCGGAGCCACAAGGATAACCTGGGCCCGATCTCGCCTGATCTTCTTCAGCAGTCTGGGTAGAAGTGGTATAGGCGGAAAGGCTTACAATAGCCTGCAACTCCACTCGCGACGAAAAGCGTCTCCGAGCGCGTGCCGCCTTGGAAACTCCAACGCGCAGAACTGATGACATGGCGCGATCTCTTCTGTGGCGAATAGATCTAACCAAGGCTCTCCCCACTGCTGAAAGAGGCCTTGCGCCACGTCCGAGTCCAGACGCCATTCGTGATCCATCATGCACCGGCGGCTGAGTTTGTCCGCCCTGGCGTTCAGGGAACACGCCAGGTGTTGAACCACCAGGGTCACGCCCTGATGTTCCAGCAACTGACAGAAGCGCAGAGACTACCGGCATAGGGTCCACGACCCTACCCCGCCCTGTTTGTTGCAGTACCACATGGCGGTGGTGTTGTCCGTGAACATCTGCACTACAGAGGGGAGGAATGCCTTCAGTGCAAGACAGATCGCCCGCAGCTCCAGAAGGTTGATGTGGAGCCGGGACTCCGCCGGAGACCAGAGGCCTCTGATCTCCGCCTCTCCCATGTGGCCCCCCCAGCCCAGGAGAGACGCGTCCGTCACAACCACGTGCTCCGGATGGGGTAGGGAGAGGGATCTGCCACTGACCCAATCGCGATCCGTGAGCCACCACTGCAACTGTCTTGCAGTGCCCTCCGAGATCAAGACATGGTCAGACAAGTTGCCCTGAGGCTGGGCCCACTGAAACTTCAGGTCCCACTGCAGAGCCTGCATCCGCCACCGGGCGTGATGCACCAGAAGGATGCAGAAGGCCATCAGCCCCAGAAGCCGCAGCGTCAACCTGACGAGACTCGGGATAAAGGTTGTAAGATCGGAATCATAGCCTGAGTATCCCGAACCCGCTGTTCAGGAGGGTAAACCCGAAACTGCGCCGAGTACAGAACCGCTCCGATGAAGAGGAGCTTCTGGGAGGGACACAGGTGCGACTTCGGCACGTTGATGGAGTACCCCAGCAGTTGCAGGAGGTCGGCCGTAGTCTGGAGGTGGCTGACGACTGTCTGGGGCGAGCCCGCCTTCAACAACCAGTCGTCGAGGTAGGGGGAAGACTGACACCCCTAACCTGCGCAGATGGGCTGCGACCACTGCCATCACTTTCGTGAACACCCGTGGGGCGCTGGTAAGGCCCAAGCGGAGCACGGTAAATGGAAAGTGCTTGTGGCCTACCGTGAACCGAAGGTTACGCCGGTGGGCCGGCAGGACGGGGATGTGAAAGTAAGCCTCCTGCAAGTCCAACGCTACCAGTCTCCGGGGTCCAGGCCAGCTAAGACCTGAGCCAGAGTCAGCATCTTGAACTTCTCCTGTCGGAGGAAGCCGTTGACGTTCCGTAGGTCCAAGAGAGGGCGTAGGCCCCCTTTGCCCTTCTTGGGTACCAGAAAGTAGTGGGAGTAACAACCACACCCTACTTCCGGCCCAGGAACGCGCTTGATGGCCCCCTTGGCCAAGAGGGCCGTGACTTCCTCTTGCAGAAGTAGCAAGTGATCCCCCGACACGCGGTGGAATTGCGGTGGCATGGCTGGAGGGGTCGCCTCGAAAAGGAGGGAGTAGCCCCTTTGGACGATTTGCAGCATCCACCTGTCCGATGTGACAGTGCGCCAGTGGAAGAGGTGATGACGAACCCTGCCCCCCACTGGCGTCACATGGGCCTGAAAGCACGGACTAGGAGGGTTTTGAGGCAGGTGCTGCGGGGGAAGGTGTGGACTGGCCTCGCCGTGGTCCCTGACCGCCGCTACGGCGGTTTCCACGGCCGCCACCGCGCTGTTGAACGCTCTACAGCGCGTGGCTGGCGGCACGTGTGGGGGCGCCCCTTCCTTGGACACGAAAGGCACCCGTTTGCTGGCGTGGGGCCGAGAGGCCCAAGGACTTGGTCGTAGCCCTGGAGTCCTTAAAACGCTCAAGAGCAAGGTCTGCCTTGTCGCCAAAGAGGCAACGGCCATAACACGGCATATCCAGAAGGGTAGCCTGGACATCGACCGAAAAGTTGGCGGACCTCAACCAGGCGTGGCAACAAACCACCACCGTCGTTGCCATCGCCCAGCCCACACCGGATGGAATACCGTGCTGCATCTTGACCCTCCGCAAGGGCTTGGGGGAGTTTTGCCCGGGCCTCCTCCGGACATTGTGGCAGCACTTCCGCGACCGTGTCCCACAGGGTGTGGGTGTAGCGGCCCAAGAGGCATGCGGTATTGACTGACCGCAGTCCCAAACTGAGGGAAGAGAACACCTTCTTCCTGAACTGTTCGTACCTCTTGGATTCCCGATCGGGCGGGGCCGTCGGGAATAGGGTCTGGGAAGTGGAGGCCTGGATGACCAGGCTCTCTGGGTGGGATGGGTGGAAAAAAAGCATGGGTCGCCCGGGGCTGGGCGGTAGCGTCTGGTCACGTTCCTCTTCACAGGCGGACCTGTGGCGGGCTTGGACCAACTGCCCACAAGAATGTCACACAAGGCCTCATTAAATGGCAGCAGAGGCTCACTGGAGCTTGTCTGCGGTTTAAGGACCTCAGTGAGGAAGTTAGTCCTCACGGCTGCAACAGGGAGCTCAAGGTTTAGGGTCTTGGCTGCCCTTGTCAACACTACACTATAAGCAGCCCCCTCTTCCATAGCCACGGTTGGAGGGGAGACAAATCCAGTGTCAATTCCACTGTCCTCCCCAAGCTCGTATGTCCAGTCCTTATGGATAAGGATGGTGCACCAAAAGTAGAAGTCCAAACAAATTCTAATTCTTTGCAAACAATTCCTTTATTGATCCGATTCTTTAAAAGGCCTCAGCCAACGCGTTTCGTTCCTGTTGGGAACTTCGTCAGGGCAGAAAGGTATATAGTTGGAGTCCCTTAGAGCAGTCGAGGAGATTTCACATGCAGGGAGTCTCCAAAGTAACCAATGGATTTTATGTCTGTTTTAGAAGTGAAGAATGTTAAGCCAGAGCAAACGTTGTTGAAGTATCAAGCTGGGCGGTGAGACTGTTGATAACCAGATGATCAACAAAGTGTGCATGGGGCATCTATAACCCCACTAGCTTATTCCGTGCGTCAGTGTACTCAAGTATTCGAGTACACTGACGCGCGGAATACGCTAGTAGGATACAAGTACTTATGCCGACGGGGAGGACATTTTATATATATATATGTGTGCTAGTGGGGTTATAGATGCCCATGCACACTTTGTTGATCATCATAGGTCCTCCAGCCGGGGCCGTTGGGCCCGGAGGCGCCACAGAACCCGGCTGAGGAGGGAGGGACTTCATGGCCATGAGGTACCGCTCGACCTCCTCAGGCGTCGCGTCATGCCCAGGGACCCGAAGGTGTGGGGCAGGCGGTGACGTCAGCGACTCTGTCGGAGCCCCGTGGGTGGTGTCACCCGAACCCCCGGCCACATCGCGCGAGCGTCGGGGTGAGTCGGAGGACCGATGATGTCTCTCCGACCTCTCATGCCTCTTACCGGAGGACTTGGATCCTGACGACCAATGTCCACTCCCGGAGCTGCGAGGGCTCCGACCCCGTGACCCGTCCCTCGACCTCCTGTGGGACCCGGACCTGGAGCGGCGCGGGGCCGACTGCCTGAGTTCCAGTCACTTGCGTGACCGCTCCCGCCTAGCTTTAGACGTCAGGGCCCGGCAGTCGGAGCAGGTGCGGTCATCGTGGTCAAGGCCTAAACACTTGAGGCACCGGCGATAGGGGTCGGTAACGGACATCAGTCGGCCGCACCTGGAACAAGGATTAAACCCGGGCATCCCTACCGGCACCGTAGGAGTCGTAGACTCGAGTAAAGAAATGATCAAAAAGATCAACAAGTTTAGTCAAAAAAGACTAAGGGGTAGAGCTTCTCCAGATCTGCGCTAACTGACGTGGAAAAAAGAAGAACTGACGTCAGCGCGCATGGGCGGCGTCTATGTACTCCGACGACGTTATTCCGGCGCTAACGACGCAGACGACGGACCCGCAGACGACGCCTGCCGGCGCGCAGGGGTATTGCTACGCAAAATTTTCTGGATCCAGTCTGACACCTGGGGATATTCTAAGGTAAGGAATCTATCAGTAACGTGTCTCTTTCAGATGTGTTGTGTTGTGTTGGGGCATTTGTAAAGCGCAACTGTTACCCTGAGGTGTCCTGGCGCTAGCTACAGTCCTCTGAAAACAGTTAAAAAACAGGATCGATTAAAAAAGCCACGTTTTAAGGGCCTTCCTAAAACCAAGTATATCCAGGATGTTCCTCAGGTGGAAAGGCAAGGTGAACCAAGTCGTGTCCACCCCAGAACTAAAGCGTTTTCCTGCCCAACTGGCCTTTTTTGTAGATGGTGCAATCACCAATTTTGCTTTAGAAGAGCGCAGTGTTCTAATGGGCACAGACCACTGACATTGCCGCTTTGGTGGTCAGGACAGTTACCTTGTAGAGCCTTAAAAACGATGCAGGGTAGGTATGGGGTTGGGGTGGTCTTGTTTTGGTTGGGTTTGAGTCGTGAGAGGGTCCCCACATTTGCTGTGTGCACACCTGCATGGCCCAGTGCACGGACTATGGTTCTGGTCGTTTCCTGATGGCGGAGCATGGGGATAAGGCTCTAGGGTCCCGAGGCGCTCTTCGTTTTCTTGGTTGGAATGTGCGGGGAGTCCTAGATAAGATTAAGAGGGGGCAGTACTACGACAGGCGAAGAGGGCTAGAGCTGATGTATTAATGCTGCAAGAAACCCACCTGCTGTGTACCAAGGCTCTGTGTCTGCAGCGATATGGTTACCAACAAGTTTTCCATGCAGGCTTTGCTAGGGACTCTAGGGGGTGGCCATATTTGTGCATCGTAGAATCCCCTATGTTAATTTGAATCAATGGGTTGATACACAGGGACTATACTTGTTTATTAAGGGCTTGGTCGGGTAGGAGCCTTTGGTGTTGGGATGTGTGTATGCCCCGCCCCTCTGCAATGGTCGCTGGTTGAGAAGTTGTTTGCTGTATGGGCAGATATCCCAGACGCGTTGGCGGTTGTGGGAGGGGATTGGAATGTTATGGATGTGCTCAGACTGGTACAGGCCCGGGGGCGGCCCGGCCGTGGGTCACCCACCAAATTGAGTGATATGATCAGGGGCTTGGATTGGGTGGACACATGGCGGCACTTGCATGGCAACGGGCGGGAATACACGTTTCTCTCAGCTGTCCACAACCCTTTTCCAGATTGGACTATATCTTTGTCCCTAGAGAGGTGGTTGGTAGGGTAGAGTCGGAGGACATACTGCCGCGTGGGCTCTCAGATCACTCCCCCATCTCGGTTGACCTCCGTTTGGGCAGGGGGCGGCAGCCGTTTCTCTGGCGCCTCTCAGTGTGGCACATGCAGCAGGAGGACTATTGGAAACATATGGGCGAGGCAATTGCAGAGTACCTGGTCGACAACGTGGGGTCCGTCGCCAGTGCTGGGACGCTTTGGGAAGCCCTAAAGCCCACGTTACGGGGGGTAGATATAGCCTGGTGTGCTGCTGCCCGGAAGAGGCGCAGGGTGAAATTGGTGCGGGCCGAGGCTGAGATTAAAGCGCTGGAATGTCGGGCCCGCGCCGAGGGTGAGGGCCAAGTGGTGGGGCAGCTGCTCCTGGCGCTGCAGTCTTATGCATCTCTTCTGATAGATGAGGCGCAGCAGATGTGGCTCGCAACGCGCAGCAGAATATATCAGTGGGGGGACAAATCAAGTACGATGTTGCACCGGCTGTGTCAGGGCGCCTTCCAGGCGCAAACCTTGCCAGGGATACTGGATAGAGCGGGTGCCTTGATTACGGACCCAAGGGAGCTGGCAGAGAGCTTCGCTGCATATTATGCAGATCTGTATGCCCTGAAAGAATGCCTACATGAGGATGTGGTGGACAAGTTTATAGCCAACCTGCTGCCTCGAGCGGTGTCTGATGAGGTGCTAGAGCGTTTAGAGCTCCCGCTGACAGATGAGGAGCTGGGTACGGCCCTGGGTGAGCTCAACCCGGGGAAGGCTCCCGGACCAAATGGGTTCCCCAGTGAATTTTTCAAGAAATATCACCTACAGCTGGGCTCGCATTATAGAGCGGCGTTGGAAGAGGCCGGAGAACAGGGTTGCCTCCCCCGGATTGGAGACCTGCTGAAGTGGGGGTGTTCCACAAGCCGGCCCCCGGAGCATCACGCTTCCTACCGCCCAATCTCCCCCTTGAACGTGGAGGCCAAGGTTTTGGCCAAAGCATTAGCAAACCCGCTTATACCTCATATCTCAGCGCTTGTCCACTCAGATCAGGCCAGCTTTATGCCCCAGAGGGTGACCAGGCACAATATCCGGCGTGCGCATGTGGCGGTGGTTCGGCGTACGGGGGTGCAGGCTGCGCTTCTCCTGTCGGATATTGACAGGGTATTCCATTAGTTGAGCTGGGTCTATCTGTTCGCGCTCCTGCCCCGTCTCAACCTTGGGCCCCGCTTCCTATCCTATTTGCAGCTTCTATACACGGACCCGACGGCTTTGGTTCGAGTGGTGGGGGCCATCTCTTCCAGATTTCAGGCATGGCACCAGGCAGGGCTGCCCTCTCTCGTCATACCTTTTTGCCCTGGCTATGGAGCCGCTGGCAGATTAAGTGTGCATTGATGCGCAATTACGAGAGTTTGAGTGGGCACAGGGACCATCCGACAGGATTGTGCTGTATGCGGACGATGTCCTGTTCTTTCGTACAGATCTCAATAGGTCTGGGTCACATCTCCTGCAGATTATGCAAATATTCGGAGAAACGTCGGGCTGTATATGAACACTCACAAGTCCACCCTATGGGTGTTGGGGGAGCGTTCAGGA
This sequence comes from Lissotriton vulgaris, assembly GCF_964263255.1. Classification (NCBI taxonomy): domain Eukaryota; kingdom Metazoa; phylum Chordata; class Amphibia; order Caudata; family Salamandridae; genus Lissotriton; species Lissotriton vulgaris. Next base: position 1,503,743,519 of record NC_141695.1, on the reverse strand, counting down.
GTGGGGGATTGGGCATCTACACTACAAGTGGCAGCGGGGGGCATTAAATATTGGGGGGGTTTCTGTCTGAGGCACCCACGGTCTCCTGGGAGCGGTACTTTCCGCCGGTAAGGGGCGGATCTGAGGACTTGGACCCATACGCCACTGACGATTTATGGCAGGTCGGCCATTTGTAAAATGGTGGCTCTACCCCGGCTGTTATACCAACTGCAAAACCACCCATATCCCATCCCGCCCAAATGGTTCCTGCAGGTAAACTCTGTACTGGGGCAGTTTCTTTGGTAAGGGGGCACTGTACGTGTGGCGCTGCGCACCTGCTTTCTATCCACATATTGTGGGGGATTGGCGACTTTCGACATCCTCTCCTATTACCAGGCCTCTCACCACCTAGTCTTGAACGAGTGGTGGTATGTAGTCAGGGGGGACCCGGCGTACGCTCTGGAGCGCTACCTTATGGGGTCTCATACGCTGCACACCATCCTTTATACAGCACCGTTGCGGAGGGAACTGCCACCGGCCACGCAGATGGGGTTTCAAATTTGGAGGCAGGCTCTGCGCCGTATGGGATGGTGGAATACTCTGACTGGTGAAACCCCCCTGTGGCACAATGGGCGGCTACCTGGGCTCGCGACGCTACAGGGCTTCCGGGGATAGGACAGCATTGGCATCTCGACCATAGGGGATGTATTATCTGGTACAATACTTAAGTCCTTTCAGGATCTTTGCAAGGAATTTAGTATGCCCCGCTCTCAGTTTTTTAGATACCTTCAGCTCGGTCATGCACTGGCCCTCAGCCTAGAGGGTCTGGAGTCCCTCCCTGAGTTTAGCCCTCTGGAAGCAAAGGTGTTTATGGGGGATTTGGAGACGAAGAAGATATCACACATATACCAGTCACTAGTCACACATGCAGAAGCTCCGGGAGACGTGGTTGAATTAGAGGAAGATTGGAGAGAAGCACTGGCAGCCCCCAGGGGTGCAGCCATAGTGATGCGCCTACGTCTCATCCAATTTAAATACTTACATAGAGTTTACTTCACCAGGGTGCGGCCATGGAGGGTGGGAATGATTACCTCTCCGGACTGTCTTCGATGTGGTGGGGAGGAGGGGACGTTTATACATACGGTTTGGAGTTGTGGTTCCCTCGATCGGTTCTGGAGGGGGGTACTGGCCTGTTTGTCTGAGGTACTGGGGTGGGAGCTCCCTCGTACGCCGCAATTAGTTTTATTGCATGTGATGGAAGGGGTGGGTGGCAACGTCTATAAGAGGCATTTGCTGCTGCTGGGCCTCACATTGGCAAAAAGACGTGGCCAGAGCGTGGAAAGACCCGCAGGCCCCTTCTGTGGCCGCATGGAAAAAGGGGTTAGATTTTTGTATGGGGCTGGAGCTGCCGATTTTTGTAGCCCGGGGAGGCCCACGAAAGCATTATAAAATCTGGAAACGCTGGGCTGAGTTTAGGGGCCTGTGGCTTGAGCCTCCGGTGGAACTGGAAGACCTCCCAGGGGTGTGATGAGAGGGCTTTGATAGCGGGTATGCATGTGCAGTCATCTGGGTTTGTTTTGTGTAGGAGACGTGAGGCGGAACTGGTGCGACTCGGGGGGTGGGAGCAGGGGTGGGGGATTTGGGGGGTGGGGGATTTGGGGGGAGGGGGTGGGGGAAGGGGGGGTGGGCTTGTCCAGTGTTGCTTTGTTTATATTAGCTGGTTTTGTTCTAAAAAGAAAAGTCGATTCCATTTCAGTAGATGTCCTATTTCTGACCCTTAGATGTCTCTGGTGTGCAGAATCATGCGAAATGTGTGCAGTCTGTCAATAAAGTGTTTTAAAAAAAACAAAAAACGATGCAGAGTTATTTAAACTACACTTGTTTTTTTTGACAAGGAGACAGTGAAGTTTGCAGATCTCACTGGAGCCAGAAGCATTTTTGGGTATACCTGAAAGCAGTCTGGCCGCTGGGTTCTGCAACATTTGAAGTTTATGCAAATACCGCTCCTGGAGATTCAAATATAGGCTGTTGCAGTAGTCTAGTCTAGACATTATCAGTGAGGTAATCACCAAATGCTGACTGTCCCTTGGCAGCAAAGGCAGTATTTTCTTGCATGTCCTAAGGACACATGACGTGGCAGAGGTCAGTGCATTAACTTGGGTCCCAAAGTTGAGTGTCATCTAAAACGAATCCCAAGTTTTTTACCTTTCTGGTGGGAGTCGGAAGGGAACCCATAGAGTCTGGCCACCAACTTGGGATCCAAAAACTGGGATCGTACCCAAACAAAACAACTTCCGTCTTCTTTGAATTAAATTTAAGGCAGTTTTGGGGCATCCATCTCCCTACCGCTTTCATGCAGTCGTGGAACCGTTTATCTATTCCAATCTCCTGTCCAGGCATCAGCGACACCACAATTTGTGTGCTGTCGGCATACGAGGTGGGACAAAAGTCGAAGGAGCCAATAAGGGGGTTCAGAGAGAACACATACACATTGAAGAGATGACCCCTGTGGGACTCCACAAGGCAGACAAAACGGTGTGACAAGAAATACTGCATATACTGCTTTACACTCTACTCCTGAGGCTTGAGCCGGGAGGTTCTTTTAATAATCCTTGCTATCGATTTTAAAATTGTGTTGCTTTTCCCCGTGTGTCCTCTCCCCTGACCCCCTGGCACTTGATCTGTACTCGCGCTGATTTTACCTGGGTGGCAGACAAGGCAAAAGTGATTGTACTAGACTTTAATATTATCTTAGTTAGGCGGCAGAATACTTGCTTTGCCCTCATGGGTGTGGCCGATTCACAGGCCGTCATCTGGTGGGGACTAACTAAGTAACTGAACTGAAGAAAGGACAGCGGCCATCTTTGTGAGGGCTCGCACTGTACGTCGCTCGGCCGACTGCATAAAATCATACGTCAATGGCTCCGCGCAGCGGGCGCGCCGATCGCGCGCCGGAGTCAAGCCTGAGTCCTGCCCGTCTGCGCCCGTCCACGATCGACCGGGGCACGGGGCAGGACTCTATGCCCCCACAGAAAAAACAACTGAGACAGTCCTGGAGGCAGGTCATCATAGAATCCACTACTCAAAAACGGAACTACTCGCACTTGGTAAGAACTCTACCAAATCCTGCCTTTACACCATAGACCCGGATTTGATACCCGCGCACTGTAAGATATGCCATATGTCACTTCCCACAGTACACAATACCGCTGCCCCGACAGCTAAATTAAAGATGATGATGCTAAACTGCAGATCAATGATAAAACACAAAACAGAGATACATGACTTATTAAAGAACAGTGATTTCGATGTAATGTTTTTCACAGAAACATGGTTGGAAGATCCATCCTCCCCTGATATTCTAGAGACTATACCAGCGAATTACAGTCTTCTAAGAATCGATAGGCAAAAACAACGCGGTGGAGGACTCGCACTCATATGCAAAAAGGAGTTAGAATGTACCCTAACTAATAAGGCCATCACTAATAGTGAATGTGGCACATTCTCCATAAAACTGACATCAGCTACTACAATTACAGGCCTCCTTATATACCGTCCGCCTGATACCCCAAGCGCTTTCTGCAGCCAACTCACAGAAGCTTCCACCCAGCTAACTATAAGACATAAAAACTTTATCTTAGGCGATCTAAATCTTCATTTTGAAGATAGCAACGCAAAGGAGGCACAAATACTCAAAACAGCACTTCACTCTTTAGGTTTAAAGCTGCTATCCACTAATCCGACCCACCAACAAGGACATCTCCTCGACCCAATTTTTGCAAGTTGGGAAGGAATTAAAATTTCCCCCCCCCCCACTCCGCTAATTTGGTCTGATCACAATATGATCACTTTTGATATACCTATCAATCTTACTAAAAACGCTTCTAATAAAATATTCTCTCTTCAACGTCGCAACTGGAAAAATTACACCCCCGATCGATTTATCAGCGCATTAGAGGAACAAATGCCCCCCACAGGTCAATCCTTACAAGAGATATGGAATAACTATGAAATATGGCTAGGAAAGGCATTAGACAAAATCGCCCCGTGGACTACTAAACCCCCAGTGAGAGGAACCAAATCAGAGCCATGGTACACTGAGAAACTAAAACTTGCAAAAGCCCAATGCAAATCGACAGAACGCAAATGCTGAAAAAGTTACACTCCTGAACTTAAGGAAATTTATAGAACTGAGCTAAAAAATACCAAAAAATGGTAAGAGAAGAAAAAAGCATCTTTTTCAAAAATAGAATTGAGGAGGCAGATAACCCCACGAAGGAACTGTTCCGCATTTATAAAGAATTAACGGATACCACACGCTTAGACACCCAAGACGAATATTCCAATGATATATGTGAACAAATAGCAGATTTCTTCGTCGAAAAAGTTGAAAAAATTCATGCTACCTTCCCTAAACCCATCAAATTAGTAAACGAGGTAGTCACTAAAGCCTCCCCTACTCATAATTCCATACTTACTACATTCACTACACCTGACAAAAAAGATCTAATCAATATCATCAGTGGTATTCACTCAGGATCTCCCAGTGATGTGTGCCCACTGGTAAAAAGTAAGGATATCATGGAAAACATCCTTATAGATCATATCAGAAACATGATTACCTTATCCTTTCAAGAGGGTAATGTACCAGAGGCTTGGAAAATAGCTCAAGTCATACCTTTAAAAAAAACCAATATTCCTATTACACAGTTCCAAAACATTAGGCCTATCTCCCTTCTTCCACAATGTGCCAAAATAATAGGAAAAATAGTCAACAAACAACTTATGGCATTTCTGGAAAAAGAAACCCTACTCCATCCCTCCCAATCGGGTTTCAGACCTGGCTATTCCACAGAATCAGCGGTCCTGTACTCCACGGAATGCATCCGTAGGATGGTGGACGAGGGAGAGACAGCAGCGCTGGTCATGCTCGACCTAAGTGCAGCATTTGATACTGTGCTTCACTCAACGCTGCTGTCCCGGCTCTCGGATATAGGAGTGAAGGACCAGGCACTAGCATGGCTCGAATCTTTCCTTACCAAAAGATCGTTCCAGCTACACTGCCCACCCTACAGATCATCTTCTCGAAGCGTGAGCCATGGGGTTCCACAGGGCTCCAGTTTGAGCCCTACCTTATTTAACATCTATATGGAACCCCTGGCTCACGTTGTAGAGCATTTTGGGGTGGGCATTGTCAGCTATGCTGACGACACTCAATTAATGTTCAAACTTACACCGGACAGCAGGGAATATGCCACCAATTTCTCAAGCTGCATGGCTGCTGTAGCCACTTGGATGGACACCAATTGCCTCCGCTTAAATGGAGACAAGACTGAGGTGCTGGTGGTGGGGAAGGAAACTTCGATATGGTCCCATGCTTGGTGGCCCACTGTATTGGGTGAACTACCCTGCCCTGTAGAAAAGGTTAGAAACCTAGGGGTCATGTTAGATTCGGAACTCTCGGGCAAATCCCAAGTCAGCAAAATAACAGGAAAGTGCTTTGGCACATTAAAAGCCCTTCGTAAAATCATTGACCTTATTCCCATCGAAGCCAGAAAAACAATTGTACATGCTCTCATAACACCCCATTTAGATTATGGAAATGTTCTCCTATTAGGCCTTAATCAGAAAGGCTTACACCAGCTGCAATGCATTCAAAATGCTGCCGCTCGAATGGTGTTTGGTCTTCCTAGAAGAACCTCTTCCAAAGCTGCCCTATCTAAACTGCACTGGCTTCCCGTTAGGGAAAGAGTCAGATTTAAAAGCCTCTGCTATGCCCATCGGATTGCCCACAATAAAGGACCTATCTACCTCAGAAGTCTCTTGACCATCCATCGCCCGATCAGAGACTTAAGATCATCCGGCATGATGCAATTCGAACTACCCCGCATCTCCAGAGCGAAAATGGGAGGTAGAGCCTTCCGCTATCTGGCAGTTAAACATTGGAATGCCCTCCCAGTACATTTGCGGCTGGAGCCTTCCGAAAACTCTATTCAGAGCTAAAGTGAAAACTCATCTTTTCCCGCAATAACTTCTAGTTTCTACTTCCTTTGTCTCCTCTCCTCTGGAATGGTTTGTTAGCAGTAAGCGCGGGGATACACAGTTTTGTGCAGCCAGGCGCTTTATAAATGTCTTATTATTATTAAATCGCCCCGTGCAACCGTTTGCGATCTGTCAGAGATGAAGCACTTTAGTAGTTTCCAGGCTTTGCCCCGAACTCCACAGTCCTGCAACCGGTCCATCAACAGATTGTGATGGACCACATCGAAGCCGCAGAGAGGTCCACATTATCAATGCCACCTTACCCCCCTGGTCTAGGGCAGCCCTGATCTCATCAGTAGATTTAATAAGAGCAGACTCCGTGCCGTGCCCCTCTTAAGCCAAATTGTAGGATCCACGGCTTGAGTAACTCACAAATAGGTACTCAATGAGTATTCATTCTTTTCTCAAACATTTTTGCCGTAACAGGAAGACGAGAGATCGGGCGAAAGTTGTTTGGATCCTTAGGGTCCAAACTGGGCTTTTTGAGGAGTGGCAGTATTTAAGCTTTTTTCCAGACTCTAGGAAAATACCCCTCCAAGAAAATTGCATTAAACAAATAAGTAAGTGTCAATGCGATAGGTTCAGGGGCCATTTTTAATACCACGACTGGATACAGGTCATAGGGGGATCCTGATTTAGTGGACATAAGTAAATTATAGTTTTCCAAAGTGGATAGTGGTGTAAACTTATCAAAAGTAGACTGCATATTGAAGAATTACTTCTGTCCCTCATTTTGGTCCACTGAATCTTTTGTGGACAGTTCTTTGAACGTAGTGATGATGGCCTCAACTTTATCGAAGAAAAACCTATCAATATCTTCACAAAGCCCCTAGCTCATTGAGATGTTTGTTGGGCGAGGGTGTGGCAAACAAGTTACTGTGTTGAACAGCTCTTTAGCAGAACTCTTAGCCAAGTTAATTTGATTAGCGAAGAACTTTTGTTTCGTCTTAAAAAGTAGTTGTTTGTAGATCCTGAGACTTTGATTATAGATGATTTTTTCTGAATCTTTGTATTCTTTCCTCCAATTTCTCTCCATCCGTTAACAACACATTTTCTGGTTTTTAAGTTCTTGCGTGTACCCATGAAGCAGAGGGTTGTGTCCTCTTTTGAGATAAGATTATCTTTGGGGCTAGTTAATTACAGGCTGCCTCCAGCCAGTTGGTATATAGCGTGGTGGCTTCCTCCACAACGAGGGGCATTAAGTGTGCTGTGGCGGTAAGTAGTTATGCTAACTCTGAGCCTTCCACTTTATTCCATGTGCTGGATTCCCTCTGCCTCTTAGGGGGCACCAGCCACGAGATAATCTAGAACTGCCCACTCAAACAGTATTGCCACATGGTCTGACCACTCCAAGGGCAACAGGCCAGTAAATGAGAGAGATGTATGATTAGAAAAGATGCAATCCAGCGTATGGCCTGCCACATGCGTGGGCCCTATTACTATTTGCCCAAGATCAGCACTATTCATCAAGTCTTAAAGGGAGACCGTTTCAAGATCCATATGTGCCTCGAGATGAAAGTTGAAATCTCCCAAAATGCAATCAAACCTTTTGCAGATGTGCTACTCTCACTGGCTGTAAATTCTAATAGTTAGTGATTTTAATATTCAGTGAAACTACCCCCACCTGCCCAGCCCACCTCAACACACTTAAGAAAGTGTGTATGCAAACCAAATGAAGCTGAAGGAAAGGCTAGTATTGTCTGTGCAGCTACTATAAAAGTGCAAGCAGTGCATAAGGAGAAAATTTTACTTCATGAGTGAAACCTAAACAAAGCGCTGTAAAAAAAGTTGAGAAGTTAAAATATAATGTAAAAGGAAACCTGTATGAAGGGTAACAGAATTTCTATTTCTTAAATTAGAACTTGGCGTTTGCAATTATGAAGATGAAATGCAAAAAGCAACAGTTGAAAAACAGCTACTCAACACCATATGCTCATGTCAGACTCCTAAAAACACGCTACAAGGAAAATCTGAAAACTAGTCATATTAACCAATGGCAGCTTCAATTGGCTCTGAGTGATTATTAAAATGCTTCAACAATACCTCTTTTTTTTACTCACATACAATTCATCAAACAATCTTCCCACCCTAAACATACAAACTTTACATTTTTACAAAGAATACACAAGTGCCAAAGAGCAGGAAAGTAGTGTCTTGCTTTGGTTTAGGACAATGTTTAGAATGTTCTTAATAAAGTTTTGCACTTGAGACTAGAAAAAGAATGGCTCACTGAGAAACAGATATATAATGTACCTAATTTGGCTGTACACCTGTTGCTGCAGCAATAAATACGCACCTTCTGGAGACTTCTTTGGGCTAAATGTGTGGTCTTTTAAATGATGTTCCACTGATTCAGCTGATGTCACAAAGACGTCTTCATTCATCTCCAGGCTAATGTTAGAAGACTGTTGTGATGCTGTTCTCGTAAACTGAGCTTTCTCGTGATTGTCCAACAAGGAGTTCGACTTTTCCTCACTTTGAACACATGGTTGAGTGTTGCTTACTTGTTCTGCAGGAAAGATTGACAAACGATTTTGATAACAAATGGCAATCATTCTTCATAACAGCAGGTTCAATGTTAAGAAATCTTATGCATTCTGTCAAAATAGCAAAAGGAAATCTTACTTGTAATAATAAAACAGAAGTGTGCAATTTTATTGACTGTTCTTTCAAAACAATTAGAGATTAACTATTCTGGGGCGTTTAGGGTTTGGCCCGAGGTTTATAGAGTTGGTCAGATTTCTCTATACAGACTTGATGGGGCAGGTAAAAGTCAACCACAGAACGTCTAGAGTGTTCCAGTTGGGTAGGGACCCAGGCAGGGCTGCCCCCTATCCCCCTGATCTTCTCCCTAATCCTTGAACCACTGGCAACATGGGTGAGAGGGGACGTCTTAATTAGAGGGCTAAAGTGGGAGGTAGGACACAAAGATAGGATTTCGTTACATGCGGATGATAGTCTAGTATATCTAGCGTCTCCATATGCTTTAATACACAGTTTGTTAAACATTTTCATACATTTTGGCAAATATTCAGGATATGCAATAAACTGGACAAATCGGGGCAGTTTGTTCTTCGGACCCTGTCCCAAGGCTCCCGCGGGGATGCAAGATTGAGATATCTCCAGATGGATTTCTATATCTAGGGGTCTATATTACACCTGATCCCCAACTCTTATGATATAAATCTAGCCGCCCCCCTTGGAAAGACTGCGCAGTGATGTTAAACACTGGAGGTCTCTGCCATTATCTCTGCTGGGCAGAGCTGCTCGGTTTAAAATGCTGGCTCTCCCGCGATTCTTGTTTATCCTTCAAAACTGCCCCTACAGGGTACCCGACTCTTACTTTAAAGGCATTGAAAGCGAGATTCGGCTGCTGTTATGGGATGGGGGAGCGCCTCGTATAGGGCGACATAAATTGACTAAAGGGTGGTACGATGGGGGGATTGACCTTCAAGATGTTAGACTTTATTACTGGGCCTCCCAATTAGTGGCTATAAATCATGGCTATATCGTTCGCCCGTAGACCCAGCCCATATGCTAGACAGATATCAGATGGGGAGAGAAGGATGCCTAGGAACTCAGTATACAAAGGTCCGAAGGGGGAGGTATGTGTGCCCCACTGCACAAACAGTTGAAATTTTGCACCAGGCAACTAAATGCCTGGATTGGAAGGGGGTGTTAACTCAGGCCACGCCCCTATGGTCTAATCAAAAACTTGGGCCTCTGTGTTTTCAGCAGGGCTTTGACAAATGGGATACGATTAGTATACCCTACATTGGTCATTTAGTGAAGAAGGGCAAGATCCTTAAATTTATGGAACTACAACAGAAATATAAATTAGCCCAGGGGGAAATGCTCCGATAGTTGCAAGTCCACCATGCACTTATGACAGCACTACCAGATATAAGCACCCTAAAGGAGTCATCCCCCTTGGAGGACCGGATACTCTGAGTCAATGCCCACCAAAGCCATATCACTAACGTATCGAAAACTATGTAATAATCTACCAGATCCCCGTCAGACTCTGCGTGATAAGTGGCAGGATAAGGTAGGGCAAATTGAAGACGAGGACTGGCAGACAGCATTGATGTCTCCAAGAGAAGCAGCTATCATTCTCTGCTTCAGTTTAATCCAATTAAACGTCCTTCATAGATCGTACGTCTCGAAGGGGGGGGGGGGGGGGGGGGGGGGGGGGGGCCTAGTAAAAATGGGCACCTGGCACAGTGCACTCTGCCGGCGTGGCTGTCAACAAGAGGCAACCTTTTTTCACACTATATGGGACTGTCCGCTCCTACGTCGCATATGAGAAAGATTCAGAAAAGGGGGTGGTGATGAACAGTGTCTGAATCGCATATGAGAAAGGGCAACAAGACAACTGCAGGGCGCCATGGGGAAGCACAAAACTCTCACACCATCGCTGGGGCTTCTCAATGTCAAAATCATAAAAAAAAAAAAAGATTCAAACTATTCAAAATGTCATGCATCACTCATGATGCTGATGATAGCCATCTTAACCCTATTAAGTCTCTAAAAAATGTTTTAAGTCGTTTTTATTGCAGACTTATGTAACAGACTACTTCCATACATACATTGCATCTCTGACTCCCCAATACACCATTCTCTGTTCAGCTCCGTACACAGCCTTTCAGCCCACAACCCGAAGGTCGGGCGGCGTCAAGCAGGGAAGTGTTAGAAGCCTAAGTGTAATAACGGTCACAACCCTTTCGCTAGGAGTGTACATGTCTGCTTTTAGTTTTCCTCCCTTGCCCCCCCCCCCACATCCCTTTAACTGTCCCCCAACTCCCTGCCCCCTCCAAATCCCACCACCTACGCATAAGAGCTCGTGTAGCCTACGTCAATGGGTGTAATCAGGAGCTAATGATTGTCTAGGTATGTGATGTGCCTGGCGTGTCCTGGGAGACGTCTCTGTCAGGGTCAGGAACGTCCCCATCCTCCTGCGACGTGCTATCTCTCAAGCTCTGCACCAGTCTCCGTAGCGTTTATATAGTAAAGCAATGACTACATCACAATTTCTTGCCGGTATACGCCCAAAAGTGCTACTAGTGTTATATTTGAATTCGTCTTGTCTGACAGTCTCATATTTATACAAAGAGACATTCTAAAATTAAGAAAATTACACAATTCAGTTATGTATTTGTTGGACAGGCCACATAAAGGGCCCGCTCCCCCTCTGCCCGACCAGGCCCGAGCCCGGTCCCTCAAGTGTTACACACCACCACTTCACGTTTTCCGTCCCCTCCGGGACCCCTGCCTCTGAACATATCGACCTCGTGGGCCCGATCCACTACTGGCCCGCGCGCCCGACCCGGGCACCATCTTGGACACTGCACCACGAGGCCGCGTGGCCTCCGATCGACCCTAACCCTGGGCCTGGCCAGGCCTCAGACATCCCGGCACCACCATCCACCCAGGAGGTGAGCGGACTACTTGGCAGGTCAATGGGAGAAAGAGGTGTCGATGGCTCTCCCCCGCCAGATACCGCTCGCCCCCAGCCTCCCCGGGCGCTGGCTCCACCCCCCTGCTGGGTGTCTGGACTCCCTCATCCTGGACCCCCCGACCTCCAAGTGCGAGGGTCCGGACATCAAAGGGCACCAGCCCTATAACTGAGGCAGCTCCAGAACAGGAAGGCAGTTGTATCCTGGAGTCGAGAGACGCAGAGAAGAACTCATCCTTGATGGACTACTGGCGCTGCCGTAGCCCCTCCTTGTGAACTATCGTCCTGCCTGTTGGCGCTGCCGTAACCTCCGTAAACCTTCATCGTCGTCGGGACCTGCTGGCGTGGCCGCGGACCGTTTGTACCACCATCTTCATCGGGACCTGCTGGCTCCGCCGCGGACCGTCGCTGCCTTCAACCAACTCGGGACCTGCTGGCTCCGCCGCGGCCCGATCATCTAGAACGCCGAGCTCGAGGATTGAGAGCTATTTATCTACCCAATTGGTAACAAGACTGTCCCGCTACCCCTTTTTCCCCACCAGAGACCCGAACCGAGGGGACCCCTGAGTCCAGACCTCCTTGTATCATTTAACCGTACTCGAAGAATTGCTGATAAAGTATCGTTTAACCTTATCCGTGTGTGGTGTCCGTCTGTGGGGGGGAAGTTACTTGTCTGTACGATCGCTGGAGACGGCTCTCCCTGGAGACCTCTCCCCTTATACTCGGCCGACCCTCCCGGTCCGTCTAACATTGGTGGCCAGCGGCGCGATCCGAATCACCGCATAATCGTACAGAGAGTAGCTCACCCCACGACGAAATCACGATGACGACCAAAGAAAGCGGATCCACCGAGAAATTTCAGATGGAGAAATTGGAAGAATACAGCCATCGTGAATTAAAACAATTCTGCATCGAACTAGGTATCGCTACCACCGGTCTAAGTACCAAAGATGATTTCAAGCAGGCCCTGGAGTCCTGGGCAGAAACCGGGGCCGTCAGACCCCCGGACCAAAATATCGCAGCAGTAGAAAAAGACACCGCGGCTCCCGAGGAGCGAAGAACGGGCCTCTCGCAAGACGAGATCCAGGAACGAGAAAGAACAAGACTACATGAACTAGAAATGGCCCGGCTCAAAATGGATGGTGAACTCAAGTTGGCCGAACAGAAACTGAACTTAGAACATCTGAGGCTCCGAGAAGAAAGAGAGGAAAAACAGAGACAAAGAGAGCTCGAGGAAAAAAGACTGGCATATGAACATGAGCGCAAATTAGCTGAGATAGACTTACGCAAGCAGAACAAGGAATCAGGGGTGACCGAGCAACCCCGCACCCCGGGAGCAACAGATAAGAAGGTACACATCCCCAAGGATGTCGTTCGAGAATACTTCCGGGAGGACGACATCCAACAATGGTTCAAGGCCTACGAAATAGCTATGACCTCCCACCGGATCGATCGAAGCGACTGGGGAGCCGGTCTATGGGGGAGATTCCTCAATGAGGGCCGCGATGCCCTGCTACAGCTCCCGGACCATCTGATGACCTCCTATGACCACATGAAAGCAGCCCTCCTCACCCGCTATGGGCTCACACCCGAGATGTACCGCCAGAGGTTCAGAGACTGCACCCGCATCTCGGGTACTACTTGGGTGGAGTACGTTAACTATTTCAGCAGAGCCTTCGAGGGTTGGATCAAAGGAAGCAATGTCACAACTTACGAACAGCTCTTCAATCTCATGGTGTGGGAGCATCTGTCAAACAATTGCTTCATCGAGCTCCGGCAGCACCTCCTCAACAGTAAATTGACTGATCCACGGCAGCTCGCAGCCGAAGCTGACCGGTGGGAAATCACCAGAGTGGGCCGGAATGGGTCCTATGAGCAGAACCGAAACCACCACGGTCAGCACCGTCCCCGAGGAGGGGGAGGAGGGGGCCAAGGAAGAGGAAGAGACAGCACTCCGGCCGCCCCCGCTGCCAACACCACTCCCCCGGCCAACCGGGGCAGCACCCCGGCACGACCGGGATATAGGGCCAATGTCACGTGTCATCGATGCCAGCGAGTCGGCCACTACGCAAACGACCCAAATTGCCCACAGAACCAGAGCCCAAGACCCCGCCAGGTGGCTGCCGCTGCCCTGGGGGAAGAACAGATCTCCGAGGAACAAGAAGAATATGAGCAAGGACATCAAGAATGGGAGCCAGCCGCCATGGCTCTAGCCTGCTTAGGGGGGAAAGACATGGTCCCGCGGGTCCCCCTACCCGCTAATACCCGGAAGTACAGCCAATGGGTGAGCATCAATGGACGCCGGGCCGAAGCCCTCCGTGACACCGGGGCCAGTGTAACAGCCGTCCGCTGTCACCTGGTGACCCCAGAACAGTTCCTACCAAATATTCTCTGCCCTGTCCGTTCAGCCGATAACTCGGAGAGTCTGTGTCGGATGGCCTGCGTCCCTTTCGAATGGGGAGGAGTCTCCGGCATGTTGAAGGTGACGGTCCGAGATGATGCCCCCGTAGACTGCCTCCTGGGGAATGACCTTGAAAGCTCTCCGTGGGCAGCTGTAGAACGAAGAGAACACCTGGGGATGTTAGGCATCCCGGACTGGGCGTGCGTCACCACCCGGTCCATGGCCGCCCGTGCCAATCCCCGACCCGAGGAACCTGAATGGCCGGCGCCTCCTCCCCCGGTCGCTCCAGTCGAAGACACCGACCGTGCCGTCCCCCCAGAACCAGCTCAACCTCCGGACCTCTCTGGCCTCGACCAGTGGCATCAAGAGGGGGGGCCCACACAGGAGCAGTTTCGCCAAGAGCAGAAGACCTGTCCCTCCTTCGAGGGACTCCGCCGCCAAGCCCTCGCCCAGAGCGCAGGGGATACCTCCGGAACGCATTGGGTCTATTGGGACAATGATCTGCTATACAGTGAACAAAGGATCGCGGAGTTGGGGGCCAGTCGAGTGCTAGTGGTGCCCCTCCGTTTTAGAGACTTCTTGCTAAATCTGGCCCACGATGTCCCCCTGGCTGGACACCTGGGTCAGGATAAAACTTACAGCCGCCTAGTGACCCACTTCTTCTGGCCTAAAATGAGGAATGATGTACTCCAGCATTGCCGATCTTGTCCCACGTGCCAAGCCAGTGGAAAGAGCGGCCGCAAACTAAAAGCCCCCCTGCAACCATTCCCAGTGGTCACCACCCCGTTCGAGAGGGTCGGGATAGACATTGTGGGGCCCCTGGACCCCCGTACAGCACAAGGACATCGGTTCATCCTGGTACTGGTGGACCACGCCACCCGCTACCCCGAGGCTGTTCCCCTGCGAACTGTGACAGCCCCGGTAGTCGGCCGGGCCCTGATGGGGATCTTCTCCCGTGTGGGCTTCCCCCGAGAAGTCGTCAGCGACAGAGGCACGAACTTTATTTCAAAATATATGAAGTCCCTCTGGCAACAGTGTGGGGTCACCTACCGATTCACGACCCCCTATCACCCTCAAGGAAACGGACTCGTCGAGCGGTTCAACCGCACGCTCAAAGGGATGATTGGGGGGTTGGAAGAGCCCCTCCGTCGCCAGTGGGATGTGCTACTGCCGTGCCTCCTCTTCGCATATCGAGAGGTCCCCCAGAAGTCCCTCGGCTTCAGCCCGTTTGAACTGTTGTATGGACACCCCGTACGGGGGCCGCTCAGCCTAGTCAAAGAAGGCTGGGAAATGCCCCCTCTAAAGAACCCTCCAGATGTCTTCAAATACCTCCTAACCCTCCGCAACCAGACCCGACGGTTCAGAGAGCTGGCGAAAGCAAACTTGGAGGCCAGTCAAGAGGACATGAAAAAGTGGTATGACCAAAATGCCTCCTCCATCGAATTTGAACCTGGCCAACAAGTATGGGTGATGTCCCCCACCGAACCATGCGCCCTGCAAGACAAGTGGACGGGGCCCTTCAAAGTAGTCGAGCGCAAGAGCCCTGTCACCTATCTCATCGACATGGAATCTTCATGGAACCCCCTCCGGGTTCTCCACACTAATAGACTGAAACCCCATTTCGTGCGTTCAGAACTCAGCCTCCTGATGGCCACAGACAATGGAGCCGAAGAAGACTCCGAACCCCCCCCTGACCTCCTACGGACTCGGGAGAAAGACGGCTCCGTGGACGGGGTCCGACTCTCGGAGGCCCTTACCCTGGAACAACGCCAAGAATGTCGAGACCTTCTGTTGCAGTTCGCCAGCCTGTTTTCCCTCACCCCAGGTGTCACCTCCTGGTGTGTGCACGACGTGGACACGGGGGACAGCCCCCCTATCCGCCACAGGGCCTACCGCGTACCAGACCGGGTACGGGCCTGCATCCAAGAAGAAGTAACCAAGATGCTCACACTCGGGGTCATTGAGCCCTCAGACAGCCCCTGGGCCAGCCCAGTAGTACTGGTCCCCAAAGCAGCCACCCCCGGCACCACACCGGAACTCCGGTTCTGCGTCGACTACCGGGGCTTGAATGCGGTCACCAGAACAGACGCACATCCCATCCCCCGGGCAGACGAACTAATCGACCGCACGGGAGCTGCCCGCTACCTCAGCATTTTCGACCTGACGGCGGGCTACTGGCAGATTGGCCTCACACCCCGGGCCCAAGAACGATCTGCGTTTTCCACTCCTGACGGCCATTATCATTTCAAGGTCATGCCCTTCGGCATGAAGAATGCCCCAGCAACGTTTCAGAGACTCGTTAATCAGGTCTTGGCCGGACTCGAAGGATTCAGTGCCGCCTACCTAGACGACATCGCTGTATACAGCCACCACTGGTCCGACCACCTCCACCACCTCCGAGAGGTGCTACAGGCCCTTCAGCGAGCTGGCCTCACGATCAAGGCCAGCAAATGCCAGATTGGTCAGGGGTCCGTGACCTACCTCGGACACCAGGTGGGAAGCGGCCTGGTGGCCCCTCTGCAGCTCAAGATCGCCGCCATCCAGTCCTGGCAGCCCCCCATCACCCAGACCGAGGTACGCGCCTTTCTGGGACTCACGGGCTATTACCGACGGTTCGTGAAGGACTATGGTAGCATAGTGGGGCCCCTCACAGAACTCACGTCCAAAAATCAACCAAAGAAGGTCAACTGGACACCAGATTGTCAAACAGCCTTCGAACAACTGAAGGCCGCCATGTGCTCCGCCCCTGTGCTCCAGGCCCCCGACTACAGCCGGGAATTCGTCGTCCAGACGGATGCCTCCGACCACGGCATTGGGGCGGTCCTGTCTCAATTGAACCCCGAAGGCCTTGATCAGCCAGTGGCCTTCATCAGCCGGCGACTCCTGCCTCGAGAACAACGCTGGAGCACCATCGAGAGGGAGGCCTTCGCCGTGGTATGGGCCCTCAAAAAGCTCCGGCCCTATCTCTTTGGCACACACTTTCGGGTACAGACCGATCATCGACCCCTGCAGTGGCTGATGCAGATGCGGGGGGAGAACCCAAAACTACTACGTTGGTCCATCTCCCTACAGGGGATGGACTTCACTGTGGAACATCGACCTGGGCAAGACCACGCCAACGCGGATGGCCTGTCACGCTTTTTCCGCCTCGACGAGGAGAGTCCCCAAGAGGATGGGTGACTCTCCCCGCCTTCAGCTGGGGGGGACGCATGTTGGACAGGCCACATAAAGGGCCCGCTCCCCCTCTGCCCGACCAGGCCCGAGCCCGGTCCCTCAAGTGTTACACACCACCACTTCACGTTTTCCGTCCCCCTCCGGGACCCCTGCCTCTGAACATATCGACCTCGTGGGCCCGATCCACTACTGGCCCGCGCGCCCGACCCGGGCGCCATCTTGGACACTGCACCACGAGGCCGCGTGGCCTCCGATCGACCCTAACCCTGGGCCTGGCCAGGCCTCAGACATCCCGGCACCACCATCCACCCAGGAGGTGAGCGGACTACTTGGCAGGTCAATGGGAGAAAGAGGTGTCGATGGCTCTCCCCCGCCAGATACCGCTCGCCCCCAGCCTCCCCGGGCGCTGGCTCCACCCCCCTGCTGGGTGTCTGGACTCCCTCATCCTGGACCCCCCGACCTCCAAGTGCGAGGGTCGGGACATCAAAGGGCACCAGCCCTATAACTGAGGCAGCTCCAGAACAGGAAGGCAGTTGTATCCTGGAGTCGAGAGACGCAGAGAAGAACTCATCCTTGATGGACTACTGGCGCTGCCATAGCCCCTCCTTGTGAACTATCGTCCTGCCTGTTGGCGCTGCCGTAACCTCCGTAAACCTTCATCGTCGTCGGGACCTGCTGGCATGGCCGCGGACCGTTTGTACCACCATCTTCATCGGGACCTGCTGGCTCCGCCGCGGACCGTCGCTGCCTTCAACCAACTCGGGACCTGCTGGCTCCGCCGCGGCCCGATCATCTAGAACGCCGAGCTCGAGGATTGAGAGCTATTTATCTACCCAATTGGTAACAAGACTGTCCCGCTACCCCTTTTTCCCCACCAGAGACCCGAACCGAGGGGACCCCTGAGTCCAGACCTCCTTGTATCATTTAACCGTACTCGAAGAATTGCTGATAAAGTATCGTTTAACCTTATCCGTGTGTGGTGTCCGTCTGTGGGGGGGAAGTTACTTGTCTGTACGATCGCTGGAGACGGCTCTCCCTGGAGACCTCTCCCCTTATACTCGGCCGACCCTCCCGGTCCGTCTAACAGTATTCATATTGAGTTTTGTCAACCTCTTAATATGTCTGTTGTATCACCTTAAATTTGTGATTTTCAAGCCCTAAATGGGCTTAGGTGCATAACGTATTTCAATTAATGAATGCATGTACCACATAGAATAGGTAGCAACACATTTTGCCCTGAATGGGCCTACAGATCTGAGTGTCCACATTGTAGTAATGCATAGTAACTGTATCGCTGCATATTTGGATTCAAATATTCTAGATTTGGATTCAAATATTCTATCATCTAGTGTTTCAAAAAGTCTAACCGTAAAAAAATACATCTCTTAATAAACAGATGTTTACGTAAACTACTCCTTTCACTTGTAGGGGGTTCCTCAACATCTGTTTCGACGTCTGAACTAACGTCTGATGCTTTTTCGCTTTGATATTGCTCTCGCTTCTGCCTCTTACTTTTGAAAAGTCTTTCTCTCCTGATAGTATCAAACCTTAAGGCAAAGGTGAAGATTTGCCCTCTTTCATAATCGTTTGTAATCACATTTGAATGGGAGTTTTGCAGCTGATATTCTCCTCATACTTGTTTATCTTCACTTTAATTTCTGCCACAAATGTGTTTACTTTACTTTTTTTATCAGTTTCTTGTGACAATTCCGCATTCAATTTGCCAATGTTCTGAATGATGGATTGTCTGTCAGTATCAGCCTACTTAAATAAGATCTCTGCCAATCGCAAAGAAACATTTGTGTTACTCTGCGCCCATTCCTTTAGCACATCATGGTATGGGTTCTGGAAACTAGGTGCTACTAAAATACGGAACTCCCCCATGCACCCTTCTCGCCCTCCCCCTTGCACCCTTCTCCACCTCCGCCTTTCACCCTTCTCCCCTCCGCCTTGCACCCTTCGCCCCTCCGCCTTGCACCCTTTGCCCCTCCGCCTTGCACCCTTCGCCCCTCCGCCTTGCATCCTTCTCCCCCTCCGACTTGCACCCTTCTCCCCCTACGACTTGCACCCTTCTCTACCTTGCACCTTTCTGCCCTTTGCTTTGCACCCTTCTCGCCCTCTGCCTTGCACCCTTCTCGCCCTCTGCCTTGCACCCTTCTCGGCCTCTGCCTTGCACCCTTCTCGGCCTCTGCCTTGCACCCTTCTCGGCCTCTGCCTTGCACCCTTCTCGCCCTCTGCCTTGCACCCTTCTCGCCCTCTGCCTTGCACCCTTCTCGCCCTCTGCCTTGCACCCTTCTCGCCCCCTGCCTTGAACCCTTCTCGCCCCCTGCCTTGCACCCTTCTCGCCCCCTGCCTTGCACCCTTCTCGCCCCCTGCCTTGCACCCTTATTGCCCCCTGCCTTGCACCCTTCTCGCCCCCTGCCTTGCACCCTTCTCCCCCCTGCCTTGCACCCTTCTCGCCCTCTGCCTTGCACCCTTCTCGCCCTCTGCCTTGCACCCTTCTCGCCCTCTGCCTTGCACCCTTCTCGCCCTCTGCCTTGCACCCTTCTGAGCCTCCCCCTTTCACCCTTCTCCCGCTCTGCTTGCACCCTTCTCCTCTCCGCCTTGCACCCTTCTCCTCTCCGCCTCGCACCCTTCTCCTCTCCGCCTCGCACCCTTCTCCCCTCCGCCTCGCACCCTTCTCCCCTCCGCCTCGCACCCTTCTCCCCTCCGCCTTGCACCCTTCTCCCCCTCCGCCTTCTCCCCCTCCGCCTTGCACCCTTCTCCCCCTCCGCCTTGCACCCTTCTCCCCTCCGCCTTGCACCCTTCTCCCCTCCGCCTTGCACCCTTCTCCCCTCCGCCTTGCACCCTTCTCCCCTCCGCCTTGCACCCTTCTCCCCCTCCGCCTTGCACCCTTCTCCCCCTCCGCCTTGCACCCTTCTCCCCCTCCGCCTTGCACCCTTCTCCCCCTCCGCCTTGCACCCTTCTCGCCCTCCGCCTTGCACCCTTCTCGCCCTCTGCCTTGCACCCTTCTCGCCCTCTGCCTTGCACCCTTCTCGCCCTCTGCCTTGCACCCTTCTCCCCTCCGCCTTGCACCCTTCTCCCCTCCGCCTTGCACCCTTCTCCCCCTCCGCCTTGCACCCTTCTCCCCCTCCGCCTTGCACCCTTCTCCCCTCCGCCTTGCACCCTTCTCCCCTCCGCCTTGCACCCTTCTCCCCTCCGCCTTGCACCCTTCTCCCCTCCGCCTTGCACCCTTCTCCCCCTCCGCCTTGCACCCTTCTCCCCCTCCGCCTTGCACCCTTCTCGCCCTCCGCCTTGCACCCTTCTCGCCCTCCGCCTTGCACCCTTCTCGCCCTCCGCCTTGCACCCTTCTCGCCCTCTGCCTTGCACCCTTCTCGCCCTCTGCCTTGCACCGTTCTCGCCCTCTGCCTTGCACCCTTCTCGCCCTCTGCCTTGCACCCTTCTCGCCCCCTGCCTTGCACCCTTATCGCCCCCTGCCTTGCACCCTTATCGCCCCCTGCCTTGCACCCTTCTCCCCCCTGCCTTGCACCCTTCTCCCCCCCTGCCTTGCACCCTTCTCCCCCCCTGCCTTGCACCCTTCTCCCCCCCTGCCTTGCACCCTTCTCCCCCCCTGCCTTGCACCCTTCTCCCCCCCTGCCTTGCACCCTTCTCGCCCTCTGCCTTGCACCCTTCTCGCCCTCTGCCTTGCACCCTTCTCGCCCTCTGCCCTGCACCCTTCTCGCCCTCTGCCTTGCACCCTTCTGAGCCTCCCCCTTTCACCCTTCTCCCGCTCTGCTTGCACCCTTCTCCTCTCCGCCTTGCACCCTTCTCCTCTCCGCCTCGCACCCTTCTCCTCTCCGCCTCGCACCCTTCTCCCCTCCGCCTCGCACCCTTCTCCCCTCCGCCTTGCACCCTTCTCCCCTCCGCCTTGCACCCTTCTCCCCTCCGCCTTGCACCCTTCTCCCCTCCGCCTTGCACCCTTCTCCCCTCCGCCTTGCACCCTTCTCCCCCTCCGCCTTGCACCCTTCTCCCCCTCCGCCTTGCACCCTTCTCGCCCTCCGCCTTGCACCCTTCTCGCCCTCTGCCTTGCACCCTTCTCGCCCTCTGCCTTGCACCCCTCTCGCCCTCTGCCTTGCACCCTTCTCGCCCTCTGCCTTGCACCCTTCTCGCCCTCTGCCTTGCACCCTTCTCGCCCCCTGCCTTGCACCCTTCTCGCCCCCTGCCTTGCACCCTTATTGCCCCCTGCCTTGCACCCTTCTCGCCCCCTGCCTTGCACCCTTCTCCCCCCTGCCTTGCACCCTTCTCGCCCCCTGCCTTGCACCCTTATTGCCCCCTGCCTTGCACCCTTCTCGCCCCCTGCCTTGCACCCTTCTCCCCCCTGCCTTGCACCCTTCTCGCCCTCTGCCTTGCACCCTTCTCGCCCTCTGCCTTGCACCCTTCTCGCCCTCTGCCTTGCACCCTTCTCGCCCTCTGCCTTGCACCCTTCTCGCCCTCTGCCTTGCACCCTTCTCGCCCTCTGCCTTGCACCCTTCTCGCCCTCTGCCTTGCACCCTTCTCGCCCTCTGCCCTGCACCCTTCTCGCCCTCTGCCTTGCACCCTTCTGAGCCTCCCCCTTTCACCCTTCTCCCGCTCTGCTTGCACCCTTCTCCTCTCCGCCTTGCACCCTTCTCCTCTCCGCCTCGCACCCTTCTCCTCTCCGCCTCGCGCCCTTCTCCCCTCCGCCTCGCACCCTTCTCCCCTCCGCCTTGCACCCTTCTCCCCTCCGCCTTGCACCCTTCTCCCCTCCGCCTTGCACCCTTCTCCCCTCCGCCTTGCACCCTTCTCCCCTCCGCCTTGCACCCTTCTCCCCCTCCGCCTTGCACCCTTCTCCCCCTCCGCCTTGCACCCTTCTCGCCCTCCGCCTTGCACCCTTCTCGCCCTCTGCCTTGCACCCTTCTCGCCCTCTGCCTTGCACCCCTCTCGCCCTCTGCCTTGCACCCTTCTCGCCCTCTGCCTTGCACCCTTCTCGCCCTCTGCCTTGCACCCTTCTCGCCCCCTGCCTTGCACCCTTCTCGCCCCCTGCCTTGCACCCTTATTGCCCCCTGCCTTGCACCCTTCTCGCCCCCTGCCTTGCACCCTTCTCCCCCCTGCCTTGCACCCTTCTCGCCCCCTGCCTTGCACCCTTATTGCCCCCTGCCTTGCACCCTTCTCGCCCCCTGCCTTGCACCCTTCTCCCCCCTGCCTTGCACCCTTCTCGCCCTCTGCCTTGCACCCTTCTCGCCCTCTGCCTTGCACCCTTCTCGCCCTCTGCCTTGCACCCTTCTCGCCCTCTGCCTTGCACCCTTCTCGCCCTCTGCCTTGCACCCTTCTGAGCCTCCCCCTTTCACTCTTCTCCCGCTCTGCTTGCACCCTTCTCCTCTCCGCCTTGCACCCTTCTCTCCGCCTCGCACCCTTCTCCCCTCCGCCTCGCACCCTTCTCCCCTCCGCCTTGCACCCTTCTCCCCTCCGCCTTGCACCCTTCTCCCCTCCGCCTTGCACCCTTCTCCCCTCCGCCTTGCACCCTTCTCCCCCTCCGCCTTGCACCCTTCACCCTTCTCCCCCTCCGCCTTGCACCCTTCACCCCCTCCGCCTTGCACCCTTCACCCTTCTCCCCCTCCGCCTTGCACCCTTCACCCTTCTCCCCTCCGCCTTGCACCCTTCACCCTTCTCCCCATCCGCCTTGCACCCTTCTCCCCTCTGCCTTCCACCATTCTCCCCTCTGCCTTGCACCCTTCTCCCCTCTGCCTTGCACCCTTCTCCCCTCTGCCTTGCACCCTTCTCCCCTCTGCCTTGCACCCTTCTCCCCCTCTGGCTTGCACCCTTCTCCCCCTCTGCCTTGCACACTTCTCCCCCTCTGCCTTGCACACTTCTCCCCCTCTGCCTTGCACCCTTCTCCCCCTCTGCCTTGCACCCTTTTCCCCCTCTGCCTTTCACCCTTCTCCCCTCTGCCTTGCATCCTTCACCCTTCTCCCCTCTGCCTTGCATCCTTCACCCTTCTCCCCTCTGCCTTGCACCCTTCTCCCCTCTGCCTTGCACCCTTCTCCCCCTCTGCCTTGCACCCTTCTCCCCCTCTGCCTTGCACCCTTCTTCCCTCTGTCTTGCACCCTTCTCCCCTCTGCCTTGCATCCTTCACCCTTCTCCCCTCTGCCTTGCACCCTTCTCCCCTCTGCCTTGCACCCTTCTCCCCTCTGCCTTGCACCCTTCTCCCCCTCTGCCTTGCACCCTTCTCCCCCTCTGCCTTGCACCCTTCTTCCCTCTGTCTTGCACCCTTCTCCCCTCTGCCTTGCATCTTTCACCCTTCTCCCCTCTGCCTTGCACCCTTCTCCCCTCTGCCTTGCACCCTTCTCCCCCTCTGCCTTGCACCCTTCTCCCCCTCTGCCTTGCACCCTTCTTCCCTCTGTCTTGCACCCTTCTCCCCTCTGCCTTGCATCCTTCACCCTTCTCTCCCTCCGCCTTGCACCCTTCACCCTTCTCCCCTCTGCCTTGCACCCTTTTCCCCTCTGTCTTGCACCCTTCTCCCCTCCGCCTTGCACCCTTCTCCCCTCCGCCTTGCACCCTTCTCCCCTCCGCCTCGCACCCTTCTCCCCTCCGCCTCGCACCCTTCTCCCTTCCGCCTCGCACCCTTCTCCCTTCCGCCTCGCACCCTTCTCCCCCTCAGCCTTGCACCCTTCACCCTTCTCCCCCTCCGCCTTGCACCCTTCACCCTTCTCCCCCTCTGCCTTGCACCCTTCACCCTTCTCCCCCTCCGCCTTGCACCCTTCACCCTTCTCCCCTCTGCCTTGCACCATTCTCCCCTCTACCTCCCCCTACGCCTCGCACCCTTCTCCCCCTACGCCTCGCACCCTTCTCCCCCTCCGCCTCGCACCCTTCTCCCCCTCCGCCTTGCACCCTTCACCCTTCTCCCCCTCCGCCTTGCACCCTTCACCCTTCTCCCCTCTGCCTTGCACCCTTCACCCTTCTCCCCTCTGCCTTGCACCCTTCTCCCCTCTACCTCCCCCTACGCCTCGCACCCTTCTCCCCCTCCGCCTTGCACCCTTCACCCTTCTCCCCCTCCGCCTTGCACCCTTCACCCCTCTGCCTTGCACCCTTCTCCCCTCCGCCTTGCACCCTTCTCCCCTCCGCCTTGCACCCTTCTCCCCTCCGCCTTGCACCCTTCTCCCCTCCGCCTTGCACCATTCTCCCCTCTGCCTTGCACCATTCTCCCCTCTGCCTTGCACCATTCTCCCCTCTGCCTTGCACCATTCTCCCCTCTGCCTTGCACCATTCTCCCCTCTGCCTTGCACCATTCTCCCCTCTGCCTTGCACCATTCTCCCCTCTGCCTTGCACCATTCTCCCCTCTGCCTTGCACCATTCTCCCCTCTGCCTTGCACCATTCTCCCCCTCTGCCTTGCACCCTTCTCCCCCTCTGCCTTGCACCCTTCTCCCCTCCGCCTTGCACCCTTCTCCCCTCCGCCTTGCACCCTTCTCCCCTCCGCCTTGCACCATTCTCCCCTCCGCCTTGCACCATTCTCCCCTCTGCCTTGCACCATTCTCCCCTCTGCCTTGCACCATTCTCCCCTCTGCCTTGCACCATTCTCCCCTCTGCCTTGCACCATTCTCCCCTCTGCCTTGCACCATTCTCCCCTCTGCCTTGCACCATTCTCCCCTCTGCCTTGCACCATTCTCCCCTCTGCCTTGCACCATTCTCCCCTCTGCCTTGCACCATTCTCCCCCTCTGCCTTGCACCCTTCTCCCCCTCTGCCTTGCACCCTTCTCCCCCTCTGCCTTGCACCCTTCTCCCCCTCTGCCTTGCACCCTTCTCCCCCTCTGCCTTGCACCCTTCTCCTCTCTGCCTTGCACCCTTCTCCCCTCCGCCTTGCACCCTTCTCCCCTCCGCCTTGCACCCTTCTCCCCTCCGCCTTGCACCCTTTCTCCCCTCCGCCTTGCACCCTTTCTCCCCTCCGCCTTGCACCCTTCTCCCCTCCGCCTTGCACCCTTCTCCCCTCCGCCTTGCACCCTTCTCCCCTCCGCCTTGCACCCTTCTCCCCTCTGCCTTGCACCCTTATCCCCTCTGCCTTGCACCCTTCTCCCCTCTGCCTTGCACCCTTCTCCCCTCTGCCTTGCACCCTTCTCCCCTCTGCCTTGCACCCTTCTCCCCTCCGCCTTGCACCCTTCTCCCCTCCGCCTTGCACCCTTCTCCCCTCCGCCTTGCACCCTTCTCCCCTCCGCCTCCCCCTCCGCCTTGCACCCTCCTCCCCCTCCGCCTTGCACCCTTCTCCCCTCCGCCTTGCACCCTTCTCCCCTCCGCCTTGCACCCTTCTCCCCTCCGCCTCCCCCTCCGCCTTGCACCCTCCTCCCCCTCCGCCTTGCACCCTTCACCCTTCTTCCCTCCGCCTTGCACCCTTCACCCCTCCACCTTGCACCCTTCTCCCCTCCGCCTTGCACCCTTCACCCTTCTCCCCCTCCGTCTTGCACCCTTCACCTTTCCCCCCCCTCTGCCTTGCACCCTTCTCCCCTCTGCCTTGCACCCTTCTCCCCTCCGCCTTGCACCCTTCTCCCTTCTCCCCCTCCTACTTGCACCCTTCTCCCCCTCCCCCTTGCACCCTTCAACCTTCTCACCCTCCGCCTTGCACCCCTCACCCTTCTCCCCTCTGCCTTGCACCCTTCTCCCCTCTGCCTTGCACCCTTCTCCCCTTCTCCCCTCCGCCTTGTACCCTTCACCCTTCTCCCCTCCGCCTTGCACCCTTACCCCCTTCACCTCCCCCTATGCCTCGCACCCTTCTCCTCCTTCGCCTTGCACCCTTCACCCTTCTCCCCCTCCGCCTTGCACCCTTCACCCCTCCGCCTCCCCCTTTCATCCTTCTCCACCTTCGCCTTGCACCCTTCTCCCCTCCGCCTTGCACCCTTCTCCCCTCCGCCTCCCCCTACGCCTCGCACCCTTCTCCCCATACGCCTTACACCCTTCACCCCTCCGCCTTGCACCCCTCTCCCCCCGCCTCCCCCTACGCCTTGCACCCTTCACCCCTCCGCCTTGCACCCTTCACCCTTCTCCCCTCCGCCTTGCACCCTTCACCCTTCTCCCCTCCGCCTTGCACCCTTCACCCTTCTCCCCTCCGCCTTGCACCCTTCTCCCCCTCCGCCATGCACCCTTCTCCCCCTCCGCCATGCACCCTTCTCCCCCTCCGCCATGCACCCTTCTCCCCCTCCGCCATGCACCCTTCTCCTCTCTGCCTTGAACCCTTCTCCGCTCTTCATTCAACACTTCTCTCTGCATTCAACCCTTCTCCTCTCTGCATTCAACCCTTCTCTCTGCATTCAACACTTCTCCTCTGCATTGAACCCTTCTCCTCTCTGCATTAAACCCTTCTCCCCCACAGCCTAGCCCTGGTAGAGTAAGACAGCAAGCTCTCAGGGGGTTGCATTTTCACCAATGATTAACAGATTTTTTTGCAGAGCACTACCCATCTACCAATTGTTAATTTCTTTCCCACCTTTGCTTCAGTGAACCCAATGAAGAGCGGATCGTCCACCCGGTGATTGTTGGTGCAATTAATATAAAATGACAATGCTTTTTTTGGTCCAAACGATGGAGTCTGTCCTCCTCCTTTGACGGTTGAGCGTAGAAGGCCAACAGAGTAATGGTCTGGCCAGTGTAAAACAGGTTGACCACCTTCGGAAGAAAAGAAGCAAGCGTTCGAAGAACTAGTTTGTCAAGGAAAAATTTGGTCTATGTAACCTGGACAGACAAGCCCTGAAGTTCACTGACCCTCCTGGCCGATGGAATGGCCACCACAAACACTGTTTTTAGAGTCAAAACCCGCAGAGGGCAGCTATGCACGGACCAGATTGAGGTCCCATTGGGGCATCACAAAGGGAATAGGTGGAAACAATTGCTGCAAACCTATTAAAAACAGTGTCACTGGGTGACTTAAATAGGGAGAGTTGGTCCGGCAGTCACAAGAAAGGAGAGATGGCTGACAACCTTTAATAGTACCCAGAGCAAGGCCTTGCTGGGCTAAAGAAAGAACAAACAAAACCTTAACAAGAGGTGCAGAATGGGGGTCTAAATGGTGTGAGAGATACCAAACCGTAAATGTATCCCAACGGTAGGTGTAGACAGTTATAGTGGAAGGATACCTCACTGCCCCAATAACATCGCTAACACCAGAAGGAAGATCAAAAACCCACAACTGTCGCCATCAATTTCAATGCATGAAGGTGGAGTGTGCACATTTTTGGATGCAGGGCCTTGCCCTGTTGCGACAGAAGATCCGCCCGAATGGGCAGCCTGATTAGAGGACAGATGCTCATGCAGTTCGGAATAACCTACTCTGTGCCCAATCCAGAGCCACTAGGCAGACTTGGGTCTCATCAGTCTTGATCTTCATGAGAACTGAGGTAGAAGTAGAGTGGGTAGAAAGGCAAACAGGAGCCCCAAATTCTACCCAAGATGAAATTGGTCTCTGAGCGAGAACCACTTTAAAAACTCCAATGAGCGAAAGTGGAGTCATTACACATTCTCTGCTGAGGTGTATATATCTAACCAAGGTTCTCCCCAATCTCAGAAGAGACTTTGCACCAACTCTGGATGTAAACACCATTTGTGATTTCAGAGGCATCGATGGCTGAGTTTGTCTGCCATGGCTTTCAAAGACCCCGGTAGACCTGAAAAGATCTTGTTCCAGCCAAGTCCAGAGGCGCAGAGCAACCTGGCACTGGGTCCACAACCCCACCCTGCCATGTATGCTGCAAAGCAACATGGTGGTGATGTTGTCCTTGAACACCTGTACCAGCCTTCCTGGGATCGATGGAAGGAAGCCTGCAATGCCAAGCAAATCGCCCTCAGCTTCAGAAGATTGATGTGGGGCTGGGACTCTATCGGAGACCGGAGTCCTCTGATCTCCCCCCCTCTCCCAACCCAGGAGTGATGCATCTGTCACCTCTGTAAGCTCTGGGTGGGGAAGGGAGAGCGATCTGCCACTGCAGATCATTTGCAGTTCCCTCAGATATATGAACAAAGTCCGAAAGATTCTCCGATTGTTGCACTCACTGGGAGTTCAGGTCTCACTGCAGAGCCCACACATGCCAGTGGGCATGCTATACCAGTAGGATGCAGGAGACTTTGACACCCATGAGCCTCAGAGTCAGTTATGTTAGGAAATGACAATTTGTATAGCCTACTAATCACCCATGAGGGTATCTAGGCCCTTGAGCAGGTGTGTTGTTCCGCAGAGTTACTTGAAGAGCCAGATCTTCTGCCTCTTTTGGAACTCAAGGATGCTCTGATGTGTTGAGGGAGGTCGTTCCATGTGTTGGGTACGATATGGGAAAATGAGCGATGTCCTGCTCTACTTTTGTGAATGCCGGTGGCAGAGGCAGAGCATAGATATGTGGCAAACTGGTGAAAATGGATGCAGCTGTTCAGGTAAGCAGGTCCAGTGTTGTGAAAGGCTTTGTAAGTGTGCATGAGAAATTTCAATTGGCTGCGCAAGTGAATTGGGATCCAGTGTACTTCCTTGAGGTGCTGTGAGATGTGGGTGTTGAGTGGGAGGTAAGTACGAGTCATGCAGTGACATTCTGGATGGTCTGAAGTCTGTGTAAGAGTTGCTTAGAGATTCTGGCATAGCGTGGGTTGCCATTGTGGAGCCTGCTTGTGTTGAGTGCTTGCTTGACAGTCCTTCTGGTGTTCTGCAGTACCCAGTTGAAGATCTTTCGTAGCATGTGTAGGATGTGGAAGCAGGAGGTGCTCAGTGCTTTGACTTGTGCAGTCATGTTGAGCTTCTTTTGGGTGATCCCAACATTTTTGTGGTCTGTGGGTGTTGGTCCTAGCTCTGACAGCCACCAGGTGAAGTCCCATGGGGAAGTCTCATTTCTGAATACCAGTACTTCCACCTTGTCTGAATTGAACTTCAAGCAGCTGGTTCTCATCCACTCTGCTATCATGGTCATGTAGGTGGTGAAGTTGGTTCTGGTGGTTGTTGTCTTGCCCGTCGGGGAAAGGATGAGTTGGGTGTCGTCAGCATAGGAGAGGATGGTAATGTCTTGAGCTCGGATGATGTTGGCTAGTGGTTTCATGTAGATGTTGAACCAAGTGGAGCTCACAGATGATTTCTGAGGTACTCCACAGATCAGGTTCTTGGTCTCTGACATTGAGAGGTAATCTGACCCTTTGGGTTCTTCTCATGAGGATGGAGCAGATCCATTTGAGTGCAGATCCTTGGATGTCCGTCTCACCAAAATCCATGATAGAGACAAAAACATTGGAATCATTACCTGAGCATCCCGGACTCACCACTCCGGAGGATAGGCGTAGAACTGCAGTGTGCCCAGAATGGGTCTGATGAAAGGAAGGGTCGGATAAGGAGTTGTATGTGACTTTGACAAGTTGAATGCATAAGGGCTACCATTGGCTGGAGGTGGGAGACGACTACCTGGGGCATGCCCATCCTCAGCCAGTTGTCAAGGTGGGGGAAGACTGGCAAAGCTAACCTCTGCAAATGAGCTGCAAACACTGCCATCACTTTTGTGAACACCCAGGGAGCCCTGGTGAAACCAAAGGGGAGCACGCTGAATTGAAAAAGCTCATGACTCATGAACTACTGGCGAACTACTGGCAATGCCTGTGTGCCGGACGGCTGGAATGTGAAAACACGTGTCCTGCAAGTCCATCACTAGCATCTAGTCTACATGGCAGAAAGTACCTGAGCCAGTGTGAGCAACTTGAATTGCTCTTTTTTCCGGAAGTGGTGGATGTGTTCAAGTCTGTTACATAGTGGAGACCTCCTTCCTTTGGTACCAAAAAGTATTAAAAATAACCACCAGGCCCTTCCTCTGGTGCGGGCACCTTCTTGATGGCTCCTTTGGCCAATAGAGTTTGCACTTCCTGACTAAGCAAGACGAGATCGTCCACGATCAGCCGTTACTGGCATGGTGGGAGGGGAGGTGGGGGGAAATCGGGGGGGGGGGGGGGGGGGGGGGGGAGTGTTTCCAAAAAATGGTAGGGTGCACCCCTTCTTGATTGACTAAAGCATTTGTCCGATGTGATCACCGGCCACTGGGGCAGCTGGTGTATGATTCTATAGCAAACGAGATGGCTGCGCTGGATGGAGGACATGCAAAATTAGTTTTGAGGCTGTGGCAGCGAGGAGGACAGGAAACTGGTAAGTACGGTGGAACTGGTTCACACATTCTTTCTGGGTTCCAATAACCCACCCTCAAAAGGGTGGGCACACTGCTGGACTTGATATGGCTAGTACTATGGTCACCAAAAATGTCCCTTTCTGTGTCCGCAGTAGGTGTGAAAGGACTGGTGTTGCAGACTAGTCAAGACAGTAGAGGCCAAGGGATCTGGCAGTGACCCTGCTCTTGTGAAAGTGCTGAAAGCCACATCAACCTTATCATCAAATAGGTGGAAGCCATCAAAGGGCATGTCAATTAATAAATCTGTACATTCGCTGAATACCCAGTGGACCCTAACAAAACATGCAACAGTGCCAGGGTAGAAGCCACGGCTCTACCCGGTGAGCCTGTGGTGTCCAATCCAAACCAGATGGCGAACTTCTGTGCATCCCTGTCGTCCAACAGAGCTTGGTTGAGGATGGCAAGTCCTTCCCTACCAAATCCCACATAATATGGGAATATTAGCCCAAGAAGCATGCAGTGTTCATCCACCACAGGGCAAGGCTGGAGTATGTAAAAATGTGCTGACAAAAGGTGTCCAGCCTCTTGTATTCCATATCTGATACTGTGGTAGGGAGCACACTTGGGTGGACCTTCGCCGTTGATGCCTACACCACCAGGCTCCAAGGGGAGGGGCGCTGGGAAAAGAAAGCTGGCTTTCCCGGTGCGTAACAGTGCCAATGAGCAATCAAACAGTGCACAGGAGCCACTGTTCAAGGTTTTGCCCTGCCCCCAGAAGCACATCGGTGAGGGCTTTATTAAAGGGGAGCATGTGTTCAGATGAGCCCACTCCAGATTGGGGAACCTATGTCAAGAATGCAGCTAGAAAGAGAGGACCACCACCACCATACACATCATGGTTGAAAAGGATGCACTCTCTTCCAAAACCTGGCCCGGAGGGGAAAACATGCTTGAGTCTGGGGAGGTATTGAGGTGACTGGCATCAGCAAACTCCTCATGCCAGTTATCATACACCTCATCACCTCCTTCAGAATGGTAGGGATCAGTGGAAAATTCCAGGGGATGGGGAGGCCTAAACTGCACCAGCATCGTCTAGTGCGTCGGCTATGGGGATGATAATCAGCTCACTGTTGAGCGGTGCCAGGGGATAGTGCTGTGAGGCACGTAGCTCAGGTGGGTGGTATTACCCGTGACGGCGCTGGTCCGGATTCAGATGCAGCTCCTGAGGACCCAACTGTGTCAAGACCGAACCAGTTGACTGTGACCCAACAGGGGAACCTGCCAGCTACATGAGGTCTCAATGAGCTTCAGAGGGTGTCGATGTTCCAAACATGGCTTAACAAAATTAAGTAAGGAAGGCGTCACTCCGGCACCTGGAAACTATAGGTAGCGCGGAGATGGCCCTTACGCCCGCTCCACAGGTGGAAAACCGGACCTGGAAACATGATATAAAGAAGATGAAGCAAAAGAGGATTTCGACAAATTCTTCTTGGGCTTTTTTGACATACACAACTTTGACAAGGAGGTCTTGGAGTGGCAAGACTATCGTTGACATGAACGGCTCCAGGGGCAGCCCAGTGATCATCCACAGGAATTAGACTTGGAGCAGCACAGAGCCTTAGCCCGCCCCACCGCCAGGACCTTCATCGCTCACAAATTACCTTTGGGTGCAGCGATTTGTACTTGACGCAGACCTTGGTGCTGTGGCCCAAACCCAAGCACCAGAGACAAGCCAGATAGAGCCGGACACAGAAATTTGCCTGTAACAATTTCCACAAAGATAAAACCTATAGGATTTAGCAGGGGAACCTAATGCCCTATTTGCACTGGAAGCAAAGCCCAAAAATGACGACAAAAGGTGACAAAAAAAAAGTATTAAAAGGTGACTACGGTAGCTCTTCGGACTCACACTGTTGGCAAGGAACACAGGAAATGTCAGTGCGTAGGTGTGGCCCCTATATAGGCACTACAACCTCACTTTCAAAGCAGACGCAAAGCCAAACAATGCCAAAGACTGCCAAGAGTTACTACTCATGATTTTCGGACTCCAGTCTGATGTCTGGGGAATATTCTAGGGTGAGGTATATCCGGTTAAAAGTTTATCAGAAAGAAGGTTACTGCCTTTCATCTTTATCACAAGATTGAAAATAATATCTGGTTTTGACCAGAGAACGAAGACAACAATTAAGAGTATGTTGCTGAATGCTAAAGAAGTAAACCAGAAAATAGGTAGAAATGAAGACAAGTAATACAAACGATCTCTTTTAGCTGTAACTTTGGCACACAGCAGCAATTCTCAC
Organism: Lissotriton vulgaris; assembly: GCF_964263255.1. Lineage (NCBI taxonomy): Eukaryota > Metazoa > Chordata > Amphibia > Caudata > Salamandridae > Lissotriton > Lissotriton vulgaris. Next base: position 1,503,711,051 of record NC_141695.1, on the reverse strand, counting down.
CTTGAGGTGGTTGCTTTAGACTCAAAGGCTGATCATTCAAAGGATGAATCACTGTGGAACCTGGTGTCAAATGGATTTCATCAAGTATCTCTTGCATACTATTTGAAGATCGTCTAGTTGATCTCAGTGGTTTCTGTTTTCTCTTAATGTTGCCTGAAGAACCAATCAATGTTTCCTTGGTTTGAATATCAAGTACAGTTTCAACATGTTTTCCTGAAAAATAGATAACAAATCATCCACAATGTTAATTGTGCATTTGATTTAAAACATTAAAGACAGTTATTAACTTTAAACAAATGATAATGTGACTATGCTTGCAGCCAAATTACCGGTGCCATAGAAGAAACTCAGCAAAAAAAAAATCAATAAAACAGTAGGTACCAATATAAATTGAGACAAAGAATGCAGCTGCTAGAGTCCGCTTATGATTTTGCTTATAACCACATATATTGGCTAACTGGATACTGAGTGCAATTCTCCCGCCATACCCCTGAGAACACTTATGGTGTGTTTACTGAAGTCATATCTCTTATACCAACAGTGCTTTCTTGAACAGACTGAATGATCTTGCTCAACTTTTCTATCAAATGCAGAAAAGTCATAGCACCGGCAAGCCTTAAGACTCGTCCCCACTGGACCGGTAGCAAATCGGCTATCAGAGCTAAATTAAATGCGCTCAGTTCCATATTGTTAGTGAAAAGCTACTTTTCTTTCAGTCTCAGTTCTTTTGTGGCCTGTGCGTGCAGATTAACTCAACCTGATAATCAGGTGTCTGTCTTCACTCAAACTGTAGGTTTGGAGGATGGAAAGGGAGGTAATTCCTTAAGACTGAGAAGTGTCTGTCACCAGTGTATTACAATATCTAAGAACGGGCATTATTCGTTCCACTGCTTCCTTCAAACCTGTAGACCATTTTGTGTTGTGCGCCTCCGAAATAGGTCAACCTTCCCAGTGTAAAATCCGTAATCAAGAGGAGAAATAGCCAAGAACAAAGGCATTATGACAACTGTTAATTGATTTGGGAAAGAGCTTTCCAAAATATTTGTCTGTCAATCTTTACAGGTTCAGGATTCTTAATGGAATTCTCTACCACCACATTTGACGAAAGAAACAACTTTGTCAAGCTCAGGAAATCTTTAAAGATCCACCTACTCTCCATTCATTTTTGATAATCAAACCTTCAACACATTCCAGTAAGCTTGTACCCAGTGTTATGGCTCCATCATTGTAATGGGATATTTTAGTTGGTAGGCGTACTCGGCACAACATAGCCATAGCCATACCTAATCCTCTAATTGATCCTACAGCAGGCTTCTAACATGCTACTTTGTATGTACCCTCACCCACAAATCACTGAGTCCAGAGGTCGATGGAAAGCAATCTAAATATATAAATATTAATGTCTAATGGAGACACTGCAATTGGCAGTGGTCTTATTGAGAGAATGTTTAGGTTCATCAACAGTCCCATACTGGATAAAAGGGTTACCACAGTTGTAAACATCTATTTTAGCAGTAGTGTAAGAGAGGCAAGGTCAGACAATCTCCCTGGATGAGGAAAACAGTGTCCTTCCCTTAAATGAGCTGTCAGCGGTGGCAGATATTTGTGCAGACACTTGCTACCGATAAGAGCCACTGTAGGCATTGTTAAAGCACCTTGAAGTGCAAGTACTTCTGGTGTTTGAAAGAAGAAGAATTAAGAAAATGTCACTAGTTGGAAAGAATATTTAGTTATAGACTTGTCAGATTTCTTAAATCTAGTATACTTGCTTTAATTTCTTAAATACAGTCTAATCCCCTATCTTATACTTAATTTCATCATACCTGCCTACTGAGGTTCTCAAAGCTCAGCAAGCATCAAATGTTCTATAAAATGTACTAAAAATTAAGTGCAGTTTCTACAGTTTTACCACACTCTGTCTGACCCAGCTTGACTGTGACCAACTCGCTAAGAACAAGTTACTTACCGTTGGTAATGATTTATCTGCAAGAGAGAAAGGTTAGTTATAGATTCCTTAACTTATAATTACCCGAGGCGTCAGACTGGACTTGGAGATTTGTTTCTCTTAGCGTCCCTCTGCGCGTCAGTAAGTGTTGTCGGTCGACTTTGCGACTGTCGTCGGTGTGATGGTCGGCAGGATGATGTAGCAGTGTCTACTTAGACGGCGACCCTGTGTGCCGACGTCAGTTTTGACAAGACTTTCCACTCTATAAGCGCAGATCCATTCACGACAAACTACTGGCACGCCACAACTAGGACCTGGACTATCTAGGCAGTAATGTCTGGTAAAAGTGTGCATAGATGCCCATGTTTCTGCCTGGCAGAGGTCATTAAGTGTGACTCCACGTGACAAAGCATTAGTTGCTGCTGTAGCTCTAGTGGAATGAGCCCAGAGCCCCACTGGGGGTTCCTTCTTCGCTAAAGTGTAACAAATATTTAAACAAAGGACAACCCATCTGGAGACGGTACGCTTTGCACAGCTCACCCTTTCTTGGCACCCACATAGCAAACGTAAAGTTGACCGTCCATCCGGAAATCTTAGTGCGGTCACAGTAGAAGGACAGCATACGTTTAGGGTCCAGAAAGTGAAGTCTCTTCTCCTCCTCCTTGGAAAGGTGGGGAGGTGGGGAGGTGGGCAAAAGGTGGGCAACGTAATGGTTTGTCTAATGTGAAAAGGTGTAACCACTTTAGGAAGGAACAAGGGTCTTGTTCGAAGCACCTCTTTGTCCAGATGCACAGAGAAAAAAGGGGGCTTAGAAGAAAGCCTGAAACTCACTCACTCTGCAAGCAGAGGTTATGGCAACAAGAAAGGCTGTCTTCAGAGTAAGGAGCCTGAGAGGACAGTTTTATAGAGGCACACATAAGATTAGTCAAGACAAGATTCAAGTCCCACTGAGGCATTATGAAAGAAGATGGAGGACGGAGATGAATAATGCCCTAAAAGAACTTGTTAACAATAGAGGACTTGAACAAGAAAAGCAGAGATAGCCGCCAGATAGCCTTTGAGTGCCCAGAGCAGAGCCCTGCTGGGCCAAAGAAAGAAGGAAGAAAAGAACCCCAGAAAGAGGGGCGGAGAGGGGATCCACTGCCTCCGCTGTGCATCATGCCACAAACTTGTCCATCGAGAGGCGAATACCGTATTAGTGAAGGGAAGCCTGGCTGCCAAAGATGACATTACAGACTTCGGGAGGAAGGTCAAAGGCTGTCAGCTGTCGCCGGTCAATGTCCACGAATGAAGGTAGGGGCTGAACGCACAAGTTACTACTTGGGTAACGATATATCTGTGAGAGACATTAGTTAGTGATAGATTCCTTACCTTAGAATATCCCCAGGCGCCAGACTGGATCCGGAAACCTTTGCGTAGCAATACCCCTGCGCGTCGGTAGGCGTCGTCTGTGGCTCCGCGTCCGTCGTCGGCGTCGTTAGCGCCGGAATGACGTCGGAGTACTTAGATGCCGCCCATGCGCGCTGACGTCAGTTCTGATACACAGCTTTTACGCGCCAGATATGCAGAGTCATGATAGAACCAACACTGGTGCCATGAAACTAGGGCCCTGAAAGGGGATGACCTTACCACTAGATGTCGGTTTGCAGAACGGGGAGGATGGGTGGGTAGGTAAGGAATCTATCACTAACTAATGTCTCTTACAGATATATCGTTACACAAGTAGTAACTTGTGCATCTGAAAGAGACAAGTTAGTGATAGATTCCTTACCTTAGAATAGATACCCCAGCAATACCAACCCCGGTGGTGGGTCTGCGAACCAATAATCACACCAGAAAGTCCTGGAGGACAGAACGGCCAAAGAAGCCATCCCTCCGGACTTGACTGTCCAGGCAGTAGTGTCTAGCGAACGTGTGCAGCGAGGCCCACGTGGCTGCCTGGCAAATGTCCTGTAAGGGGACTCCTCGGCCCAGGGCAGTTGTTGCCGTGGCCCGAGTGAAATGAGCCCGCAAACCAGCAGGGGGCTCCTTTTTTGCCATGGAGTAACATGCCTGAATACACAAGATGATCCACCGCGAAATGGTCCCCTTGTGTACTGCCTTTCCCTTCTTTGCGCCCAAGTAACCAACAAAGAGTTGGTCATCCACCCGGAATTGGCGTGTGCGATCTAGATAATAGGAGAGCGCACGTTTTGGATCCAGACGGTGGAGCCTCTCTTCCTCTTTCGAGGGATGCGGAAAGAAGGTGGGCAAAGTAATTGACTGCCCGATGTGGAAGGCCGTGACAACCTTGGGCAGGAAGGAAGGTCGTGTACGCAACACCACCTTGTCTGGATGAACAGATAGCAAAGGTGGAGTAGAAGAAAGAGCCTGGAGCTCACTCACTCTCCTGGCAGAGGTGATGGCAACCAGGAAAGCAGTCTTCAGGGTAAGAAGACGGAGAGGACAGTTGTGGAGCGGCTCAAAGGTAGCACACATTAGATAAGTGAGTACAAGATTCAAGTCCCCATAAGAGTGCCCAGAGCAGAGCCCTGCTGGGCAAGGGAAAGAAGGAAGAGCAGAACTTCAGAAAGGGGTGCAGAGAGAGGATCCACAGCCTTTGCTGTGCACCATGCCACAAATCTGTTCCACCTGCAGGCGTATACCGACTTTGTGGAGGGATGCCTGGCTGCCAGAATGATATCACAGACTTCAGGAGGCAAGTCAAATGGCCTCAACTGTCGCCGCTCAATCTCCAAGCTTGTAGGCGGAGACTGGACAGGTTCGGGTGCAGGACCGTCCCCTGCTGCTGCGACAGAAGGTCCTCCCGAAGAGGCAGACAAATAGGGGGATCGACTGACATGCTGAGTAGCTCGGGATACCAGTATCTTCGAGCCCAGACCGGCGCCACAAGGATGACCTGGGCCCGGTCGCGCCTGATCTTCTTCAGCAATCTGGACAGAAGTGGTATAGGCGGAAAGGCGTACAATAGACCGCAACTCCACTCGCAACGAAAAGCGTCTCCGAGCGAGTGCCGCCTTGGAAATTCCAACGCGCAGAATTGATGACATTGCGCGTTCTCTTCTGTGGCGAATAGATCTAACCAAGGCTCTCCCCATTGCTGAAAGAGACCTTGTGCCACGTCCGAGTTCAGACGCCATTCGTGATCCATCATGCACCGACGGCGGAGTTCGTCCGCCCTGGCATTCAGAGAACCTGCCAGGTGTTGAACCACCAGGGTCACGCCCTGATGTTTCAGCCACTGCCAGAGGCGCAGAGCCTCCTGGCATAAGGTCCACGACCCCACCCCGCCCTGTTTGTTGCAATAGCACATGGAGGTGGTGTTGTCGGTGAACACCTGCACTACACTCCCTCGGACAGAGGGGAGGAATGCCTTCAGTGCTAGACGAATCGCCCGCAGCTCCAAAAGGTTGATATGGACCCAGGACTCCGCCGGAGACCAGAGGCCTCTGATCTCCGCCTCTCCCATGTGGCCTCCCCAGCCCTGGAGGGACGCGTCCGTCACAACAACGTGCTCCGGGTGGGGCAGGGAGAGGGATCTGCCACTGACCCAATCGCGGTCCCTGAGCCACCACTGCAGTTGTCTTGCAGTGCCCTCCGAGATCAAGACATGATCGGACAGGTTGCCCTGATGCTGGGCCCACTGAAACTTCAGGTCCCACTGCAGAGCCCGCATCCGCCACCGGGCGTGATGCACCAGAAGGATGCAGGAGGCCATCAGCCCCAGAAGCCTCAGCGTCAACCTGACCGAGACTCGGGATAAAGGCTTCCTGCCGTCACCGGGCTGACTGCATCGCTGTGTGCGAGCAGATAGTCACTCTGTTTTATGGGAGTGTAGTCATATGGCAGCTATCACACTGCCCTCCTACGAAGAAGAATGTTCGTGGGTTACCAGCTCCGCCTCTTAACATGACTCCTGTGGGCCAGGTGGTCCGGAGAATTGCTGACTGCCCCCCACGGATGTGCAGCTTCCTGGGGAAGTCTACTGGCCACCTGGGCAGAACCCCTCTGTCCTGAGACGGGTACGCACGTGGATAGACACACACAGACACAGACCGAGTCCATGCCGCACCCTTGGCCGTCCAGTGCCCAGCTCTTGCCTCCTACTGTCCTGCTCTGCCCACCTACTGCCCTGCTCTGCCATGCTAGACCATCTGCTCATGCTATCTGGTTGCCCATTGCTCTCCATTCTAGCCACAGTGCCCATCTACCTTCTGTCCACCTAGTGCTACAGTCTCTAACCTTGCCTCACTGGCCACCCCTAGCATGCTCTGCCTGCTGCCAGCTCTGCCCTCGCTGGGTCACCTGACTGCACCTACCCCTACGGCTCAAACTGCATGCACTTCTCTTCCCCACACTGCCTGCCTTTAAGTTTTGGAGCCTGGCCTGCATGCACAGTGTGCTCTTGGGCAACTTTGACCTCTCCGTGGCAGGGTGACGATTTCTAGATGCAGTGTTTAGCATGCAGTGTTTTTCAATGGATTTTAAAGAGTGTGGGTGGCACTTGTGGAGGAGGGGCCTTCTCAGCATGGGTTCAAGTGCGGGGGATGCATAATGGTGGTTCCAGTAAGGGTCTGAGGCGGAACACTTACAATGAAACCTAAAGAAAAGTTGCGTGCACTGCTGATTTTTTTGTCAAACAGATTTCGTCAAGTGCTCAGCGCAATTACATACCATCAGTAAGGTTTTGTGCGCACTGCTCTTTGGAGCATAAATGTTATTATAGTGCCTTTTGGTGGGACTTCACCATGACAACCGGGTTCAGTACGTATATTTCTTATACTGCACACAAACCTGCACAGCTAGCTGAGTTTCACGGCTTTGTGTGCTGCTAGGCACATTGAAGAGCGAACTGGGATATTTAGACGAATGTTTAGCTAAGAGATGATGTTTCAGGTTAGTTTGGGGAGTCGTGTTTGTTGCTGGTGTTTAGAAAGAGTTACCGGCTGCTGGGTAGTAGTGGGTGCAGTTCTGTGTTCAGTTTCATACATGGGTGCACGGTGTGTACTCTGGGTCGCTCAAGAGGGTATATGCTTTGTGTGCACTCATGGGGGGCATGCTGCTACATGGGGTCTCTGGGGAGGGTATATGCTTTGTATCCATGATGTGCACTCATGTGACGCACGGATTATATACAGTGCATCCCGGGAGGTGCATGCTGTGCACCTGGTTGCTCTGAGTGATTAACTTTTTTTGTTGCTTTTGCGATGGCTTGTTTTTATTTATTTATTAGTTTTCACTTTTATATAGCGCAAACTTTACCCGCAGGTATCAGAGAGCTTTAAATCAGCATGCTTACAACAAGCAAGACTAGCACTCTATATTACTGGCAACTTTGCTTAGCATAAGCAACAGCTAACCATTCACAAAACAATGTTTAAATACCAATTGCAAATTAAAAATAAAAAAATTATGCAAAGCATTGTCATTTACAATGCCAGTAACTCAAACTTTAATGCTGCGAGATCTATTGCATTGTAAATGCTTGTTTAGGGCTTGTGCCCTGACTAGAAGCCAGATCGAACAACAAAGAATAACTGAGCGTCAAAAAGTAGTTCTCATTTGACTATTTGGCTTGTTAGTTTTAAAAAACTGAAACCTGGTCACTATATGGGAGGGAATATTTACTCACTCCATAGATTGCATTTATAACATTTCTATACAATACTCAGCCCCACCTCTGTTTGGATTAATATACCTCCTGCACTTGCCTCTCTTTTGGCATGCAACTTTTGCATGGTCCTGCCTGGATTCATTCCCCTGTTCTTGAATCTCACTAGTGTCCCAGATCCAAACACCACCTGTTGACTCCAAGCCCTTGGGTCACCCTCTTCCAGCCACACCTCAATAGATGAACACACTTCTTGCCACAACCTCTCTCCTTTGACCCACAAACTTTTTGTCTCTTCTGTGGCCCTCATTTGCCCACTTCTCCCTTGATCCATAAATCTTATTCATACACTTTATTTCCTCGCCTTCCTCTTGATTCCAACACTTCCTGGCCCTTGCCTCTCTTAGTGCCAGACCTCTTGTTTTCACTGCTACTTTAGTCTGGGATCTCTCTGCTCAATTCTTCCTTCATGCCATTCACTTGGTACTTAAACCTTCAGTCTCTGCCCTCTCTTTGGTTTCTGCCCCTTCCTCCCTAATCCTTAGACCTTCTGTGTCTGCACATAATGCACCCAGCCTTTCCCAGGTCCATGCATCGCTTGCCCAGGTCCATGCATCGCTTGCCCAGGTCCATGCATCGCTTGCCCAGGTCCATGCATCGCTTGCCCAGGTCCATGCATCGCCTGCCCAGGTCCATGCATCGCCTGCCCAGGTCCATGCATCGCCTGCCCAGGTCCATGCATCGCCTGCCCACTCTGCTCACTTCGTCCTTGTGCCTCATGCCTCCATCTTGCTGGATGAACCACCTGCCCATGCTTTTCCCATGAACCAAATACCCTCCACCTCTACCATGATTGAGGATCATAATCACACTAAGGCTGTGAATGACAAAGGCATGCGGCAATACAGCAAGGTGGCTGGGAGCTTTGCATAGCCCTTTCACGGAGGGCCCTTTGCAGGGCCATGCTGGTACCCCGGGAACGCAAAGGGGAGGGGGGGAAGAGGTATGGGGTTTTCGACAGTACCTACCAGGCACGTTCCATTACTGAAGCCAAGAAGATCTTCTGCTGCCCAGCAATAGGGGGACTAGGGGTTCAGGCCAACATGTGACTGCTAAAATCATCCACAGGCATCGCACAGCAGCCATGCTTGGCGCACACATCTGTGACACGATAGATCTCATGTGCAGGTTGTTAGCATTTAGGGAACGAAAGGTGCTATATATAGATACAGAAAGGCAGGGCTGTCAGAACAAACCTTTTCCCACCTTCTCCCCCGCGACGGGAAGCAGGAAGGTAGCGAAATGATCTGGCTGCCGGAGGCAGGGCAATCAAGCCTACGTGAGAATAACCCCTTCAGGAGCGCCCTCTTACAAAGGGGAGGGGGTGTCATTATATGTTACGCCACTGGTCCAAGGAAGGGCTGCCGGTGGATCTTGTCCAGGGCAGCAAACAACAGAAAAAGGCGAGATCGCGACATCAAGCCACCCTTCGCTTCCTTTCACGCTCGGAGGGTGCAAGCTCGAGTGATCATGCGGCTGCGAAGACTTGGCAGAAAGGGGCTGGGGTGATGTGTAGGGGATGGGGGAGGAGGGTGTTATCACCTCGGATCGTCAATGCTCCCACTCCAGCAGAGTACAGGACTTTCTAAAGAAACCATATCCATTCTTGCCTGGAATTCCCTCAGGGATGCAGAGAGGTAGTTTGGAGCCGGTACGAATAGGCTTAATGAGAAAAGGCCAATGGAATGAACAATCACTGGCCAACCTTGGGCAATCAGGGCTGGCAGTGTTGTCACGATAAGACACCTTCCCAGCCTAGGCCGGAAAGAAGGCGAGCTAGAGGAATCCTGGGCTGCCGGAGGTCGGGCAGACATTGCTCGGAGAGCATCACCCCGTACCCGACTCCGACACTCCAGGGAGCAGGCAGCAGCTAGGGCGGAGCAAGCAGCAGCCAGGGCAGGACCGCCCGCTCAGCCCTCTGTCTCCAGCTGCGATTTATGAACCGGGAGAGCTCTTCCCCTCTCACGCGGTGCTGATAATCGCACGTTTTCGGTTTTTGATGCAGACGCGCTGGAAGCCTTGTGGAACTGGGGGTAGAGAGTGGGCAGGATCTCGCGTATGTGCGCTCGTGTGTGTGTGTGCGCTCATGTGTGTGTGGCAATGCGTAAGCAGGGGGAGGTGTGGCTGTGTGTGTTAGAGCTTCCCAGGAGACAGGAGATGTGCACACGTGTGCGCGGCCCGCTCTGATCTAATTTATGCGCGTGGCCATCTCTTGTCTCCTGGGAAGCTGAGCCGGTGACTATAGGTCTCTGGCGAGACCGCCCTTTAGCGCGGTAATCGCCACGAGACCTAAAAAAGAGGTTAAAAAACAATAGAAGGGGGCAGGATACAAACCCCTAGACATGCTCAAGTGGTCCCACATGGACCCCCAGGGCTAAAAAAAAAAAAGCATTTTTTAAAGAAATAATTTCGGCAGGAATCGTGTTGGGGTTGCGAATCCCACCGAAAAAAGCCCCCAGGTGGGTCAGGTTCTGGAGGCACTCGCAAAATAATTAGCGGGGCCCGCGGGAGCCCCCGCTGCTCCGAGGACCGCCACCTCCCTGAGGCTTATTTGATTGGATGCGATGGGGTACTGCAGCCCCGAGGTCCACCACCTCCCCGGGGCTTAGGAAATAAACAGCGGGGGCACCCGACCCCCACCCAGTCTCGGGGACCGCCACCTACCTGGGGCTCAGTTATGAAAAAAAAGGTGTGTGGGAGAGCTCAAGCCCCCCCCCCCCCCCCCACGCCCCAGGGACCACCACCTCCTGGGGCTTTGCTAACGTTGGGAGGGGCAGCCCCCCTCCTGGAGCCCTTAATGGCCCTGGGGACTGCCACCCCCCCACCCCCCATAGGGCCAGCTCCTGCAGTGTCCCGGGGAGGCCACCGTGGGGCCAGTGGGGCTCCCCCCACGGTCCCTAACCATGAGGCCAGGCCCCGGGAGATGGGGTCCCTGGGGCAAGAAGGGGCCCGGGAGTGGGGCCACACGTACCCCCTCCATCAATAAAAAAAAAAAAAAAGTATGATTTGGTCCCGGGGCCAATCAGCCCTCCTCAAAAAATATTAATATTTTTTGGGGCATAGCAACCCCCTTCCCAATATTTTTTTTTCAAGAAAAAAAGGTTCAGGCCCTGGGGGATGGGGTCCCAAGGGCCCTAATATTGAAAAAGAAAGGGGACACACAGCCCCCTACAAAAAAATAAAACCTGACATCGCACCGGAGGCCCTGTCCCCTACCTACAGCACTCTGCAAACGTGCCCTCAGGCGCGTTGTAAGTTGGGGAATTAATTCCCCTTGAATCCTGAGGGTCCCTGGGGGCCAACTAGCCCACCAAGGTACCTCCAGTATGCACCAGGGAGCTGTGTTGCAGGGAGGTGGTACAAGGTCACGCCCCCTATTTACACCACTGCAACTCAGCTCTGTGGCGCTTACTGGAGGTACCTGGTGGGCTCGTTGGCCCCCAGGGACCCTCAGGATTCAAGGGGACTTAATCCCCCAACTTACAACACTCCAGGCGACCATCACCAATTCCTGCGTGAGCTGTTATACTAAGAGAAACGGTGAGGGGGTTGTGATAGCTAGTAATATTGGGTACCACCTCAAGCATTTTGAACTTCATAGAAATAAACATAAAATCAATAAAACTTTACCTGCCACCACCAACAGAAGTAGGGTACCAGGAACAATTGTGGGTGATAATGGGTGTAGAGGAAGAAATGATTTTCCTTCTGAGAAAACTCCAAATGCTAAAAACCACTGTGGCCATCAGATATGGTCCACAGGGGGGAAGACTAAGCCCATTGACTCCAAAGAAGGAGTCCGACAGGGGTGTATTTCAGCTAATTTTCTTTTCCCGAGTTACACTAATGGGTTAGAGGCATTGTTATTTGGCAAGAAAATTGATTTCTCCCTTATCACCTTAGCTGCTTTGGAACGTCCAGCTCCAGTGCTGAACGTTCCATTGTGCAGGTGCAGCTGGAACGTCCAACGGCCGACGGCAGCACTCCCGAGGTAGTGGTGCCGTCGGCCGTTGGTATAGGCGCAGCACTTATCCCCTTCCATGCTCATGACGATCTCAGCTCGTCATGAGGCACACTGGAGCTGTGCTTATGACAAGCTGAGCTCGTCATGAATAATGTAAAATAGCAATTTCCAGCACAGGAGGGGAATTGCCTTAGCAGCCAAGGTGTTAAGAGGTTAAGCAGATGACACTGCGCTTATGGCCTTGACGGCAAACAGCGTGAAAAAGAAAATCACTTGATGCTTTTACGGATTTTATATCAGCAATTGACCTAAAAGTTAATTTTACAAAAATTACAAAAAATAGAATTTTTTTTGTAAGGGTCAAGAGTATTGAGAAGCTGAATAACTACTTATTTGGGGGAACATGCTTAACAACCAGGTGATGTGGAAAACGCTTGTCATTGCAAGAGTTCACCAGACAAGTAGGGTTGTGGAGGGGCTTTTCCGCTTTGCCTGTAAACTAGGCCACAAGCCAGTGACTGAGCTAATTACCATATACAAAGCAAAATGTTTATCTGTTGCTTCTTATGGGGCAGGGGTTTGGGGCTACCATAAAAGCCACCTTCTTCCAGTTATGGAAAACAAATGTATTAAAAGGTTATTGATGATGGTGATTGGTTTTGAAGATTGCATTAACTTGGACAGTGCATGGTCGATCCCTTGGCTTCGATTTGTGAGGGAAAGTCTTTTTGAGATAGGCCTGGGAGACTACTTTGATAATCTGGTGATTATTCGTACAAACGCTAAGGCTATTATAAAAGAGGTGCATTATTCTAGGGCAATCATGCGCCATACACATCTGAGGCGACAGGTCCCTCTTGCTTTTTTCTTGCCTAGCAGCAATTTTACTTAACATTCACTATTAATGCAGAGACATGATCTCTTTTAACCAGATTTAGTCTAGGCACACTGCACTTTTTAGTGGCATTCCCAAGACAATCTGGGTGGGTCGAAACTTACTCCCTGCCCATGTGAATATATGGCAACTCAAAGCACACTGAACTTTGTTATTTTTGCTCCCTTTACAAAGAACCAAGGGGAAAACATTTAGCTCCACTCCTAATGGATATCTAGCCTTACATCTACATGGATGGCTTTTATTATTTGCAATTATTGGCTACTTCCGTTATCTGTATTGCGGTCTCCAATTATATAAAAGTTGCAATGGCTATTAGAAAGAGGTATGAGCAATAGCAAAAAAATAGGAAGGTTAACATTTTTCATTGTGCAATTTTAATCTCAATGAAATGTTATAATTTATTATATTTTTACCTTAATATTCTTATCTATGTGATTTTACAATAATATGAACATTTTAACTTGTAATGTCTGTTTGCCAAACCTTTATGGTCTTTGTACCGAATAAAGTTATCTTGATTTGACTACTGATCACTTAGCACCATATGTGACAGCTCTACCTTATTTACAGGATTCTTTTAAACAAAATCCAAAACATACCTTGGAAGAACTTGTATCTGATGGCTACAATTGACGTTTCATTATATACCTCCATTAGACACAAAGATGGAATAAAAGCAGTTCAATACTTCCTATGTGGCAGACCAATTAACCATCTTGAACATTCAAATTTACTGATTGAGATGTTACATTTCTGTTTAACACAATGTTACTGTTCAATGGCAGCTACTATTTACAACAACAAGACACAGCAATGAAGACCTCATTTGCTCCAACTTATGTGAACCTTCTCATGGGCTATTGAGAACAATTCAGCAAGACTGGAAAATAAAACTATGGACACAATTTATTGATTAGCTCTATTATACGGGATGGGGAGAGTAAAGAACTTGTTATTTATTCCGTCCCTAAATGAAAATGATCGGAATCTAGCCTTCACCTACACCATAAGTTCTGAACAAATCATGTTTTTTGACATTGAGGTCTTCATTAGAGATATGTATATTTGCACAAAGATACATAGTAAAAAAAAAATCATGTAACAGCATTCTCCATGGAAATAGTGCACATCCAAAGAAACCGAGATTGGGTATCCCCTATAGAGAAATGCTAAGGACCAGCAGGAATTGTTCAGAGGTTAAGGATTTTAAAATAGAGATGAATGAAATGAAAAACAGATTCCTCGCAAGGGGGTACCTACTGGCGGTAATACAAGAAGCCATGGAAAGAGCTTAATTGAATTCAAGAAGTGAGCAACTGGCACTGCAGAAAATCCCTGTAGACAGGGGAAAAGGAGAACATCCACCTAATTATGGATTATAATAAGCAACACAATAAAATAATTAGACTATATTGCAATCTGATAAAACAGTCAAAATTCTGATGGATCTTACGAACATCCCTTACAGAAAGACCACCTCACTGGGAGACATTCTAACTAAAAGCTACTACTCCACTGGAACGAGGACAAAAATTAATTGGCTCAGACAGGCATTTGGAAATGTGCTAAATGCAAAGCCAGTTAACATGGAATTAACTAAAAAGAATACAGATTGCATAATAGAAAACATAATAGAAAATTACTTTTCATATAGACTTTGTAGTATATGTCTTAATCTGTCCCTGCAAGAAAAGAAAAAACACATGGGAAGTACAGTCAACAAACTCAAATTAAGTATTCTGCAATATTTAGAGCGATCAAAAATATCCAACTGCGAAATATTTTTGGGAAGAACATCAAGGCGAGATCAAGAACTTGGAGTATTTTGGAATTAAGTATATAAAGAAAAATGAGAATGGAGGAGATAGAGAATTACTGTTGGGGAGAATGGAATCTAGGTCGATAATTCTAACAGGAACTGAAATACCGTTGGGACACAATCTGGACGCAGAATTACATGTACACCTGTAGACTGATCTCCAACTGTAGTAGTTCAAACACTGAATTCATCTGGTTTCTGGGACTGCATTTGGAAATTATATGTTTTATGTCTTTTTAAACATCCGTTATTGATGCACACATACTTTAGAGAAAGTCTTAAAAATAAGAAAATATTTATTTGAATAAGAAATGTAAATTACACTTGTGTATGGAGATATAAAAGAAATAGGGAGTCTTGATCAAAACTACTCCCTACCATACTGAGTGTGAGGGAAATGTGAGATAGAATGCATGTGCACTTGATAAAATGATGCTGCTAATAGCTACTAAAGGGTCAACACTTTAGATCAGGATCCATTGCTGCTAGTGAAATGGAGCACTACTTGACGACCTCTATCCATTTGGTATCATGTTATGACTTATAACTTGCACAATTCAGCTGCTATCACAGTTGCACTTTATAGAGATATTTCAACTGGTACTTTAACAATAGTCTCCTCTCAATCTACTTCGCTGAAATGAAACCATCTTCCCCCATCTTTTTTCTTTCGCACTTGTATTGATAAATGGATTGTTTTTATCCCAAAGTGTTAGCGCAACTGATAAAGTAATTACATTGTATAAAAAGCGGCTTCCTTATTTTTAGTAGTTTACCGTGATAATTAACTGAAAGTAAATAGATCAAATACTCTAGACAGGGTATCTAGCTCCATATTTTCTTATTTCATGACAACCTTGTACACAGCTTGTGGAAATGTAATACAGCAATGAAATGAGAATTCATGTATTGTACATTAAATGTATTTTGAATGTTAAGGATTAATTTCTCGAAAAGTAAAAAACCATGTGCGGTCTAGTTACGATATAAAAAGTAAAAACTAATGATGGGCTATGGTCATGGACACTAATAAAGGACAAGCTAGACGGCAAGGCTCTATGGTACTGTAGAAGGAAATCGCCGAAACGAGTAGGCTGTACACATGTTTGTTGCACTAGGGATTAAATAATAAAGTAAAAAAATACTGCCACCAGCTGTGCAGTCTGTGATCCCTCTAAACATTGGAACAGAAGAACAATGGAATTGTGAAACACACACACATTTATTTTGACCTGCCTGAATCGCCGCTGACAAACCCAGTTTACCAATGGAGGTCATGGATTAACCAAAACCAGGTACGCCAGTCATTTGACGGATGCTCACGGAGAGAATCTATTTTATCCAACGGCAGGCGAGGGGTGTGATATGCACAGAAACTCACTATCAACGAGTGGCAACCCAAGTGAGCGATTGAGGTGCGGCAGGACAGGTATGAGTGACAGGGGCCAGCACCCAATGAAACATTGGGAGGAATTTCAATTGGAGGTTTTCAATTCGATTTATAACATCGAGGATGCGGGCACGTCATCATCATGCCGGGAGTGACTGCTGCCCTCTAATTGTCCACGGAGTAGCCAATTAAAAATCTGGATAATTTTAAATGAACCGGATACTGTATCGGACATTGGTTTTACTGCACTGAGAAAGTCATTAAGCTGAAACGCATCTGTGCTCAATAAAGCCAATTTTAACACCCCGTGAGTTCTCTAAGCGCCTATGAAGTGGTTGTGAAACCAGAGGGTCCTACCCCCGCTTATGAATGCACCGGTCAAGAGTTCTGCGGCCTTGGTGGGAAGTTGGCAAACGTATTCATTTTGTCTTGCGTGAACTGCCGCTGACAGAGTCCATGGATTATTCAAATCCAGGGCAGCCAGTCATTTTACGGATGCCCATCAAGAGATTTTATTTTATCCAGTGGTAGGTCGTGGGGTGTAATATACACAGAAACTTACGAACAACGAGTGGCAGCTCAAGTAAGAGATTGAGGAGTGGCAGGGCGGGTATGAGTGACAGGAGCTGGCAACCAATGAAACATTGGGAGAAATTTCAATTGTACACTGAGGGCAGCCTTATGAAGGTACCAGGACTGCTTGAAACTTCAGCAGTAGATTAGTTTTCGGAGATTACTAGGCCTTGGCCCAAGTAGCTCCCACTTTTTTCTCCACAAGGTGCTGAGCTTACCTCATTTGTTAGACCACATACAACTCTCCCAACTTCTTCTATGGATGCTGTTTTCATACATCCCTAGGCAGAAGGTTATATTAGGCTGCTTAGGTTGTGACAATGGTCACAAGAGCCCATGGCTAGGATACATAAAGAGTATCGCTGAGGCAAAGGGCAGGCCAGAACTACATTGCTACCCTCATAAGCTGGATACGGGCGAGTGTAATAAGGTCAAGCAATCTTTTATGAGATCCGTCTCTGCAACCAGGGAGCTAAGGGAATAGGATAAAATCGACCATGAAAGATATTATCTAGCCATCAAAGTTAGTGATGGACTGAAGTCTTATCTCCGCTTGAGGAATGTCTGGGAATGGTTCCTTCTAACTAAGTTTCGCCTTGCCTCAATTTCAGTCTCCTCTGCTTTCCAACAGGCCATTAGGACCCGAAAAGTATATAAGTTTGCCCCTGTGATAATTCCTCTTTGCAAATGTTAGAGCACTTGCTATTATGAGCCTTACTACCTATTGCTAAATCTGATGGGTTTTGGCAATACAGACCGGCATTTTACTTTTCTCAGAGTGATGCATGAGTAGACCGTCTGCTATTCCGTGGGAAGATCTTTACAAAGTGCTCTGCACTGGCTCACATTAAAACATTTTTAGACTTCTTTTTAGCTTTTAATTGTAACCCGTTTTCTGATGGTTAATTACGTAATGGCTATCTACCACTCTATACGGATTTTTGCTGATTTTAAAACACACCTTTTTACTGTTCTTTCATTAATATTATTCAATAGTTGAACAAAGATATGATCATACAAGTCTGAGGGAGCAATTTCAAAGCGTGTGAATTAAGTGACAGGTTGCTTCTAAAAAACAAGCAGTTAAACAATGCTGAGTTGACTTTATTAAAGTACATATAACATGCTGGAGAAAGAGAACTAAATGCTTAACAATCAGGCAAGTCAAATGTTAACATTTTCACTGCAGGATAGAGAAAAGCTGAGAGTACAAAGTAAAGAAAAAATCATTTTATTAAGTAATCATCTGGATTTAAAGCAATCTAGCTACACACCTTGTGGAGAGTCCTGTGGACTGGAAGCATGTTCTTTCAAAGACTGAACCTTTGCTGGAAGATGAAGTAATTCAGTCCCCTCTGGCATATTGCAGGAAGACAACCGTGATGATCTTCTAGGCACCTGTACCTTCTCACGTTTTGCTCGCTTTTTCCTCAATTTTATCTTCTTTAAAATACTGTTTGAAGGTTTAGGGAGTTTCTCTGCATTAGCTGCAGAAGGGTCATCTATAATGAAAAATAAATCTTTGATGAGCTGGACATATTTATAGTATTATATTATTTGTATGTTTGCATTACAACCAAAATTATTCCTACTCTTAATATTAGACACTCCTCTCATTGACTAAACAATAAAAGACTGAGGGGCTTTCAAAGAACTGAAACCCATGTGCTGCAGTTTACTGTCATACCCGAAGCTAGCTTAGTATTTTACCAGCAGCTATCAAATTTCCTGGATTTATTGGTAAGCGTTACACTTCATAAAGCAATATAATGCATATTTTTGATAAATGACAGGACATCTGCTGCTACACTCATTACATGATCAATAAACAATCACGCACTGGGACAGGAATAGACTAATTTGCATACAGTCAGGTTCTGAAACTGGGATGGTGCAGTGAGCTAAAAAACGGTGTTGGATCTAGCCCTGATCTTTTGACTGGGTGAGAGCTTTCTGCTTAATTCAGAGACTCTGTCCCTCACCACCCCTTTTTGTAAATATTTTTGTCCACCCTAAGCGTGGAAGGGTATTCTCAGATGTGAGACCCTTGCTCATTGCACCATCAGGATTCAAGCAAACCGGGCCGAAGACGGCTGTAATGCCAGAAACCGGTCCCCGGGAGCTTGTTTCCTTCCCAGTGTAAGAATTGGCTTCTGTAGTTTGGTTTGTCCTGTTCCCATCATGCACTGGGACAGGAATAGACTAATTTGCATACAGTCAGGTTCTGAAACTGGGATGGTGCAGTGAGCTAAAAAACGGTGTTGGATCTAGCCCTGATCTTTTGACTGGGTGAGAGCTTTCTGCTTAATTCAGAGACTCTGTCCCTCACCACCCCTTTTTGTAAATATTTTTGTCCACCCTAAGCGTGGAAGGGTATTCTCAGATGTGAGACCCTTGCTCATTGCACCATCAGGATTCAAGCAAACCGGGCCGAAGACGGCTGTAATGCCAGAAACCGGTCCCCGGGAGCTTGTTTCCTTCCCAGTGTAAGAATTGGCTTCTGTAGTTTGGTTTGTCCTGTTCCCATCATGCACTGGGACAGGAATAGACTAATTTGCATACAGTCAGGTTCTGAAACTGGGATGGTGCAGTGAGCTAAAAAACGGTGTTGGATCTAGCCCTGATCTTTTGACTGGGTGAGAGCTTTCTGCTTAATTCAGAGACTCTGTCCCTCACCACCCCTTTTTGTAAATACAATAAACAATCACGTCACTCCTGATCTGAAATCCCTGAACAGCTTCCATATGAGGCAAGGATTCATCTGAAAATGTCCTGCGTGACCCATAAAGCCCTCTACTTTAACCCGAAGATATCTTGCACAAAAACGTGATCGGGTTGTGTTTGAATTTCTCGAAGCTCCAGGCCTCTACTGCTGAAACTAACTCGATTTTGTAAAAAAAAAAAAAAAACTTAACTGAGGCTTCTTGGGTAATGCCCCTAGAACCTGGAACACACTACAGCCTGTAATCCGAATGAAGTACAGTATTTTGAAAGTATGATAAATTAACTGATGGAAAGACAAAACCATACACTTTAAAGATGAAAATCGTTTGGTTGATGCAAGTCTATCAAAATGTCAACTACTAGCTTCTTTACCCACCTATAACTTAACCCATTAAGAGATATTCCTGCTGAACTTTAAGGATAAATCTACACTGCTGATGCACGAAGTGGATTTAAAAAAATTAAATATTCCACAAGCTGACTTTTCACTCTCCGTGATTGTCTACATATCTTTAACTATTGTCTTTAATTAAAATACAAGCCATTTTCTTTCCTGAGGAATTTATGTAACCTCATAATTCAACATTCAATGATGCTGTAAGAATAAAACCTGCAGTAGATTCACATAAGTTGCCTAGGTCTTAAATCATTTGGAGGGGTAATTAAATATTCTTCTCCAGTATATGTAAAAATGGTTCAATATTTATTCTCTTCATTCGATTTTAATCAGCCTAAGCTTGCTTTGCAATATATATATATACAATAATTTCTTCAAGGCCATCAAACAAATATCTCGTGTCATATTATAAATTCACCAAAAATAAAAAAGAAATACTTTTTATTATACATCATGTTGGGAGTCCCCTGAAACAAAATACATCTATATTATCTGTACAATAGGAATTGTACAAAATACTTTCTTCTGCATTTCTAGACTTCATATCAAACATTCCCTAACTACTGGTCACAAAATAATACTAATCATTCGATTAGTCACATAAAGGTAATATTTACTTACAGCTTCAGTCAAATATAAAGCTTTCAACATGATATTGTTCTTATGGCGTATATGTGATACTCCTTTAAAGGGAGAACTAAACAGAGTACATTTCATTAATCTAACCACTTATGCTTTGACAATAGGGAGCGCGCGGTCAGCCTATCTATAGTTTAGTCCACACAGTAATGGCTGTATTTCTCATAATTTCAATAAAAGTAATAAGCTTTCTAGTGTGCTTTCTGGAGGCTGTAACAGATTTGCAGCTAAAGAACATTGAAGCTTTTTGGATGTACCCCTTAGCAGACCTGCCAACTTACACTATGCCACCGTGTGACACACGATATCGGCTCCTATCACTTAGTCTCCCAGTGAGGAGCAGATATAACATGGCGGCAGAGAAAACGAGCTGAAAACCACGGAAAAACCAGTGCCTCTTAGGTACTTCTCAGCACAGCCTCTTCTAATTCCCCACCTTTTCTCACACTGAGATTTTTCTTTAAGTTCGCAGGTCTGCCTTAGGAGCAGTTTAAAATTGAAAAAATACAGATAAAGACTTAAAATGTGAATGACTGAATAGCAGAAATAAGTGTACTTCTTTCATGATGAAACATTGATTTACCATGGACTATAATGGTGCATTTGATACAATATATACAATTTATAGGAAACAGAAATGTAACAAAATAAGCAATTAAGTAGAGAACTAAAGTTAGTTAAATTAGTGCCTACTTTGTTTAGTGCACCTATTGTCAAATTAACAGGAAAGAAGGAGTTTAGTGTGAATATGGTGTTAGCCATACTTGCATGGAAAGTGATTGTATTGTGTGTTGTGAGGCTATTAAGAGATTGTTATTTAGACTAAGTATATTGTAAAGGATGAACAATAACCAAGACTCAGCTACTATCTAGACACTATTGACATGTTAGTGGGGATGTAATTATAGTAAAAATAACGTAGCTCTTTTCACACATCTGTGATTTTGGAGAAGTCAGTTACATTTACCTATATCGGGTAGCTAGGGTTTATACCAGTCAACATGCAGGATTCGAACCTAGCAATAACATTTAATACCTGTGGAGGGACACAGCAGATATAGTTGAAGAGTACATGACAGTGATAGATCTTTTACTGAGAAGAGAGTAGCAGAGCAGGTTTGAATGAATTGCTTAGTGTTGGAAACAAGTTCTGAAAAGATATAACACGGAGCTGCAGTTTCAATTCTGAATATTACATTTAGAACAATATAAGTATTATGGTAGTCTTTTAATTTGGCGGAGGGCATGATGGAAAGTTTCTCGAGACAAGAAATAGTTTTACTATTTATAATAACTCCATGCGCAAGGCGGGTTTTCCCGCTGTGCGCTGACTTTTTTAAAAACCTGCGGTTCATGACGAGCTCAGCTCGTCATGAGCGTACGAGAGCCGTAACTCATGACGAGCTGAGCGCGTCATGAGCGTCAAAGGGGTTAAATACATAGCAGTTGCTCATATATGTGACAAGAGAAGTCTTATTCAGGACTAAATAAATGTGTAATCTTACCTGCTGAGGCTGCAGTTAATGGACGGCAGCGGTGTTTGAATAAGAATTACTTAACTGACTGCATAAAAATTCCATGAAATCTACACCACAGAGACTATTCCATACAGATTATGACCATGTGATCTCCATGCAATGGCGATATCATTAGTACACCAACGTAAATGTGGCAGCCAGTTTGGGATGCATTGGATTGTTAGAAAAATGTTAATGAGCAAGGGACAGTTAGGCCAGAATT
This sequence comes from Lissotriton vulgaris, assembly GCF_964263255.1. Taxonomy (NCBI): domain Eukaryota; kingdom Metazoa; phylum Chordata; class Amphibia; order Caudata; family Salamandridae; genus Lissotriton; species Lissotriton vulgaris. The sequence goes on along the minus strand of NC_141695.1, from coordinate 1,503,689,291 downwards.
CCTTAAGGGGAGGCTTCCCTAAATCAGTAAGATAGAAAATGATTCTAAGCAATTACCAGATCAGTGTTTAGAGTAGTGTTTTCTAAACTTCTGTGATTTTGTTTTCTAAAAATTGTGGACACTACTGAGGAGCCTACATTGGGCATCGAGATCTAGAAAACCGTTTTAACCCCTTGGCTGCTGGGGAAATTTTCCTGCTGTGCTGGGGGGCGGGGTGCACGCACAGCGCCCCGGTGCTGAGCTACAGTGCTTGTGTGCTGATGACGTGCTGAGCTCGTCACAGCCACACCAGTTTCCTTAGAACGCTCAGCACAGCAGGGAAATTATCCCAGCGTGCAAGCGTTCTAATGGCCATGACTAGCTCCGCTCGTCATCAGCACACGAGCACCGTGGCTGATGACGAGCTGAGCTCGTCATCAGCATGGGAGGGGTTAATAGGAGTAATGTAACGGATAAGGTAATTACATTCTGCTTTAAGTGTAGATATACTTCTAAAGAAGTTCATGAACTCATGAATTCAGTAATAGTATACTGTGACAAACAAGATGAATGATTGCCAGGATATTGGTAGTATGTCTATTGGAACAAAGTATACCAACTAAGGGTATACTTGTTATAGTAGTGAGCTATACTATAAAGGCTGCCACAAGTTTTCCAGCAAGTACGATAGAAAGGATACTGCTTTCATTAAAATTAAGAGAAATACAGCCATTACTATGGTGACTATAACCTAGAGAGGCTTACCGCTCTCTCTCTCTCTACAAGGTGGCCACTACATTAAACCGCTATATTGATTACTTCTATAGAATCAAGTGCATGTGGCACACCATAAAAACAGACAGTAATGCCAGGAGATGCTAATTTATTAAGCATAGGGATGCCCCCAAAAACATGATAAGATATGGGGTGGTTGTGGGCATATAAAGAACCACTGGTGTGATGCTGTTGTACAGATTTGTACTCTTTTCCAATTTCAAGTGAGCACTGATTTTAATCGATTGTTGGTGGATGCTGCTGATTATTGTTAAGACAAAATGTACTCATAAAAAAATCCTAAAAAATGCCAACACACGAAGAGCAGACCAGTAGAAAATTACAGATTAAAAATACAAAAACTCTGGGGGGCAGGCAACAGCGAACCAGGCCAAAGTTAAGTGAGCGTGGGGGATAAAAAATAAATGTAAAACATGGGAAACCAAAGCGTGACTGGTAAGGGGGGAGAAGTAAACCAAGCTAGGAGCGAACAACACACAGCAGAGAGGGATAGGAATTAAGTGAGGAAGCAGCACACAAGGGAGTGTGCAAGAGAAACCAGCACTTGCATGACACGCTGAAATGAAAAATGAAATAGTTGCTTAAATATAAGCAGTGTTATGATACGAGTAATTCAATCAAAATAACAGTATAGAGACTATCTTCAGGCAAGATACAAACAAAAGAGGAAGGGAAGCAACTGACTAAGAAGCAGGCAAATGAGACTGACAATAAAACCAACCAATGGCAAGCAATTTGGTGAGCTAGAGGCCACTAAGTATTGGTACGGACTTCATTAGATCTTCAGCAATAAATAGCTCAAAGCAGTCACTAGGTAAGATCTTTAAAGTACTCCAAGCAGATGTATTTTAATCATGCTGGTTCACACCAGTTATGTCTCGGAATACTGAAAAGTCCCCCAAAGTAGGCTAAAAGTCAGTGGTCAACCCTATATAAACCCCATGAACTGAACACTGAATTAGGGAGACACTCGCACTAGGTCCTGACAGACTGCTGCAGATTCATTCTTATGCTAAGAGTCAATACGAAGAGGAGTTGAGCCCAGGTGATAAGGTATTCCTTTTGAGGGAACGCCCTCTCCCAGCTGAAGTCTGATGACCACAGCTGATCTACTGTGAACAGGTATGTAGTGCGCTGAACCCCAGAAAAATCCTAAAGGGCAAGTTAGCTACTCCATGCTCATAGTGTAGCGCATAGTACTCTTTAAGGTGTTAGGCTGCTAAGATTAAAGAAGATGAACCTGTGATTTTAGTGAAGGACTCTATGGTGTCAAGAGTCCTGGCTAGAACATACCAATATCAGCACAAAACCTATTAACATGTGGGTCCTTAAAGCAATAACCACTCTTGAGCACATATGTAAACTTAAATATCAAGCACTATCCCAGGTAAAACAATAAATTCTAAATTGAAATTACAGACATCTATCAACAAACAGGTAAACACACCAGTGGAATGAAAGTGTTAACAACATTTATTAAAATACCTCCCATCAAGGGTTACATTCTAGATAAAAACAATAAAAATTTAAAAACATTATTTTAGAAACTAAACTAAACTAAATAAAATAATGTTTTTAAATTTTTAGATTACTTAAGAAATTGTCAAAGTGTCCTGAAGAAGGTGTAAATATTTGAAACTCACACCGAAACGCAGCGTCGACCCTTTGTACTTTGACCTTTTATGTGTTCATTTTTATTGTTTTTATCTAGAATGTAACCCTTGATGGGAGGTATTTCAATAAATGTTGTTAACACTTTCATTCCACTGGTGTGTTTACCTGTTTGTTGATAGATGTCTGTAATTTCAATTTAGAATTTATTGTTTTACCTGGGATAGTGCTTGATATTTAAGTTTACATATGTGCTCAAGAGTGGTTATTGCTTTAAGGACCCACATGTTAATAGGTTTTGTGCTGATATTGGTATGTTCTAGCCAGGACTCTCGACACCATAGAGTCCTTCACTAAAATCACAGGTTCATCTTCTTTAATTGCAGCAATTTCCCCCTACCTGTGTTTAAGTAAACCAGGGGAACCTTCCGCTCAATTTTTGTTGTTAGGCTGCTAAGAACATTTTAACTATGTTAGAACAGTTCTTTTTAGTCTTACTGCTAGCAACAGGTACAAGCTTTGTTTTAATTATATTCTGTGTGGTTATTACTTATGTACTAAGCAACAGGATGAGACTTGAAAACCAAAACGTAACCATATAATGCCTTTTCTTAGTGCAGTGCTTGAGTGTGCTATTCTAAAGACGAAATTTGGTTTGCATTACCAATGAGTCTCCCAGAAAGCACAGATACGGAAATGTCCATATGATTGCTGGTTACCTCCTACCGACAAAAAAAGGGAGCACCTATTTATCGTAGGTTAGTCAAGCTTGACTCTCCCCCCCATTTGTGGTATTCTATATTTTTTAATCTCATGTTTTCTTCAATCTGTTCAGTTAAATGAGGGTTACTCCAACCGTCATAAGAGTAAATTAGGAGGCAGTCACTCAACATCTCAAAAACAGATGTCCCCAATGAGGGGAAGGCCTGAGGTGGCAATTACATTTGCAACAGCTGCATATGCCTTCGAAACATACTCACTCGTGGAGTTTGAGGCTATAGAAGCTGTGTCAGGGCAATTTTATTTTAGGGCTTACCAGTACCTGGAAATCCCTTTGACATACCGAGAACAGCAGAATGCATTTGCTGGTGAACTTACACATACATGCACGAACGTAAGATTGGACTCCCCCCTGAGTAACAAAAGGGAAACATGGCCTATATTGGCTGTATATATACCATCTCCACATCTTGAGACCCTACCAATCGCTGATGCTGTCAGAATCTTAAATTATACAGTCTCCTTCCATATTAAACTCATACAATTTGTGCTACGATCCTTGAACACTAGACCAGCTCTAGCAGGACCAGTAGTGCAGGGGCAGGTTGCTTTACAAGTAATCAGTACAAAGACAAACATTATCATTGGGAAGATTACTAGGAAGCATGAAGAAATTGCCTTTCAGATTGCTTGTAAGACCAACCAGTTGAAAGTGGTTTACCCGCACACAACACCTCAAGACAAACACAGAATACGGACCGTATGCCTTCCACTTGGAATGGTGCCACCTGAGGTCTATTGCAACACCTATATAGTATATTTTTATGAATCTACACTCAAACATAGCACATCCTAGTTCTCCCAGATGTATAGAACAATTACAAACTGAGCACAGAGCTGTACAGAGTCTGGACGATGGCATGAAATTAATAAAGAAATGTTCTACGAGCACCTCAATCATCCTAACCAACATTAAGGGAGAACGTCAGCTCTGGCTATATGCCAGAAGCTTGCAGCGGTTCCTGTTCAGGGTCATGAAATGAAAATACTGAGAATATCAGAAGTGAGCCATGAAACTTTAGATATACGAATAATTAAACTACATTTAAATCCCAAAACACAATTAAGAGTTCCACTAAGGAAAAACCTGCAACCGAGGTTTAAAAGAAACAGCGGGTGAGCGAGAGAAAAAAACGACTGGATCTCCGTAACCAAGGAGGCTATGATTTGAGGGAGATAAAATTAGAAAACAAGAATGGTATCAACATACTGATAGCTGCTCTACCGTTCTTTTCAGGGCTCAGACTGTAAACAAATAAAAAGAGGGTCGTACAAATGAAAAGAACATAGCAAGCAGAAAGGTGAAACAGGACATTAGACTGAGGTCAATGTAAAGAGAGAAGAGAACCTTTGGACTCTAAAACCGAATTTAATATGGAGGTGATGGACTTTCTAAAATACACATCATACTAGCAATAGGTAATTCTCTGGAATGGAAGTTGGGTGAGAGTGCTTCTAGACAGCACAGCATAAGTAACAATAGTGCATCAGGCTCTCCGGGAGTTACTAGTAGGTGGTCCAAAAAATAATAATAAAACACTTATAAAGCGCCCAGCTGACCATTTCATACAGATTGAGACGCCACAAACATTTAAATCTTGCAGATAGGGTTTATAATTTAGATTTACAAATTGAGGGGGACATACCATGCACAATTAGAGCGGTCTTTTATCTGCATTTATCTGAAAATGATGACAAATCTAGCAGGACAGGCCCCCAGTCTTTATTAGGGTAACGCAGAGGAGAGGAGGTGATACTAGTAGCCTTTTCCTCGATAGTACCTGATGATATCAGGGAAATGTAATCAAAAGATTTGGCTACAAAACAAGTCCCGACCTTATACAGGAACTAAGCAAGGTGGAATAAATGCTGTATTTCACATGTTATGTTATGCTTTCTTGTATAGCGCAACAACTCACCATGAGGCATCTCGGCGCTTACTTAGAGCACAACCCAAGGGGAAGAAAAGCAGAAAGGAAGAGGTTTCAATAAAGGAAAGCTTTTAGGTGTTTCCGAAAAATTTGATAAGATGGGATTTCTCGCAAGGAGATAGGAAGACTGTTCCAGTAGACAGGAGCTAGATCAGAAAAAGCCATACCTCCTGACCTATGACGTCTGATTCGGGGGACATGTAGTAATAATTGCGAGCTAGATCTAAGAGTTTGTGTCGGAATATGTTTCACCAACTTATGTTGCAGATATTTAGGGCCCTGACCCTGTAGGACATTAAATGTCAAACAGACTTTAAAGATGGATCTTTGCTTTACAGGTAGCCATTGTAGCTTTCTCAGTAGTGGCAGCGAAGAGGATCTGGCAGGCATATTCAAAACCAGCCTGGCCGCTGTATTTTGGATCACCTGTAATTTTTTGAGGGAAGTCAGCCCAACTTCTGCCAACAGGGCGTTGCCGTAATCCAAACGGCTAATAACCATGGCTTGAGTCAGGGTTCTACGATGTTCTAATGGAATAAAAGGAAAGATCTTCCTAAGCAGTCTTAACCTGAAATAGCAGGATATGCCATTCATTACTCAGTGAGCCCCACACACAGGCTCAAAATCCCATGAAGCCAAAAGCAAAGCACGATACTAAAGTAATACTAAATCGACGGCATTATAAGGCCATTACAGCACTTTGTCATTTACCATTGAACACTTTTTTTTTAAATATATTTATTGATTTTTGCACTTACACACAATACAGAAAAAAAAAAAGAAACAATTCAAAGGAAAATCAGATGATCACAGCACAGTATAACAATATTACCGTACACACCAAAATACATCAGTAGATTCAACCTAACCCTCCACAGTCTACCTTATCCCTACTAATTGCGGGATCCAATAAATACACAAAACATGTCCAATAACAACAAAAACAAAAAATAGATCAATCTGTTAGTCTATTCAATCAGTTACCCACCATACCCTCCTTCCAGGCCATTATTGGCTCACAAATTTTCTTACCTAGTCCCCTCGCTCTCCTACCCCTTCTAGCATATATCCCTTTCTAGGTTTCGCTGGGGGGCGGAGCCGTTAGGCTCCTCCTCCAGAGAAATCTATTGAGTACAGTAAGCACTCTGGAACACGCCCCCCCGTCCCATTTGCTAGCTCCATAAATGGAGCCTAGCCATTGGACGAGGGGCCTGTCCATCAATGCCGGACCAGACACGGGGGCGTTCCCGAGATTCTTTGGCTTTGGCGACGTCACGCGACGCCGGGAACGCCCCCGAGTCTGGTCCGGCCGGGCTGTGCTTGCTGCTGTCCTGCCTTGTGTCCCTCCTCCCGCTGTCCCCACGTTTCCCGCCTCCCTCCCGACGTCCGTGTCCTTTCCCGCCCCCCTCGTCCTCTCCCGCCCGCCCCCCTCGTCCTCTCCCGCCCCCCCCCTGTGTTCATTTTTTAACTCGGGTCGGAGGGAACTCTTCCCGCCGCCCCCCCTCCCGCTCTCCCCCCTCCCGCTCTCCGTGTGTTCCTCCGTGTCCCCCCTCCCGCCGTCCCCCCTCCCCCCCTCCCCGTAAAGCGGTGCTTAGTTTGTGTGAAACGTGAAGGACACCGCAAGCGCCCCCGCCGCCTCCTCCTGGGAGCAGTCCGGTTTGTTGTCGGCTTCTCTTGACGGGTGATTGGGCTTGTCACAGATTTCACATCTGAAGCTCAAAAGCTCCAGGTAGGATGGCGCTGGCTCAAGCAAGGGAACCCGACCTTGTGTTGCGTTTCCTGCAGGAGGTGGAGGAGCGAGCCGAGGAGGTACTGGCGGACAAACAGCAGGTGAAGAAGGGAGGGCGTGTGCATTTGGAGGAGAATGCAACTGTTTCGGCGTGCGGTGCTCGACTGCCCCGCCTCCTTCCCACGCGTCGAGATGCCTCTACCTCTTATTAGTCCGTGATCTTTCAATCAACTGCTCTGCTACTTCGTCCTCTCCTTTCACCACCCGACCACTCTCTGCTCACACACCCCCGCTCTGCCTCCCGCCTGTCCCTCACTAGCCCCTGATCTCTTAACCAGTCTGTCCCCAGTCAGTCTACTCTCTAATGCGTGTTCCCTTTTCGCTCCCCCTTTCATCCGCCTATCTACTCTCCCCGCTCTCCTCTTCACCCCATCCTGTCCTGCTCACTAGCTCCCGTGAACCGTCCGCCACTCTCCCCGCGCTGGTATTTTGTATCCATTCGCCATTCGACGCCCCGACCCCCTGCTTTCACTAGCATCCCTCTGTCCTGCCTCTCCCTCGTTGATATCCGCTCTGCATTTCACCCGTTTGTCTCCGCTCCCACGCTGCCTCCTGCCCTTCTTTCAGCAGGCCGTCCCCGCTCCACTCACTGGTCCTCTGCTTACCGTTTCACCCGCCTCTTCCCCTAGTCCGGGCTCCGCTTTTCATCATTGGGCCTCCCTCCCATCTCTGCTTGTAGTTCTCCATTCGCCAGTCTGCTCTCGCCGTCCTACCCCCAAATTCGACCCTCCTGTCCGTTTTGTCCGTCTGTCCCCGCTCCCTCGCGCTCACCAGTGCCTGCACTACTTCACATCGGTCCTTAATCTCCGACCATCGTTTGTCCCTCCTCTCTTCATCTTCAGCTGGTCCCCTCTCCCTCGTTGGTCCCCTCTCTCTCTTTTTTCGCCCATCTGTCTCCTGCTCCTCTAGCTGGGTCGCGCTTTGCTTTCGGCAGCCTGTCCTCTCTCCGCGCACTCGTCCCTTCTCTCTCATACTCATTCGCCTCCCTCCCCCTCACTATGATCTGCTTATCTTTTCAGCCGCCTGCGCCCTCTCCAATACCAGTCCCTACCTTCTTCCCTCGTTGGGCCGTGCTCTCTCTTTGAACTGCCCGTCCCTTTCACCCAACAACTTGCTTCTTTAAATGCCTCTCCCCGTTGACCGTTCGCTCTCGCAGTATAGATTAATTTCTATTTCTGACCCGGGCTCACCCATCAGCCGTCCCCTACCCATCCAGCAAGGGTGCAAGGACATGAAATGTCCCGCCTCCCCCAGCTGGAGTGAAGCGGGGCCCTCTCAAGGCCCCCCCCAGGCCCCGGTGCCACTGCTGCACAAGTAAAGGGGCGCCCTCGCCCCTTCTCATGAATGTGATATAATGCCCCCCTCACCCCTATTCACCTTGCACCTAACCCGCTTTGCTGCATTTTCCTGATTGGGTGTCTCTCTTCCCAGCAGGTGTCTTGGGTGCCCTTAGCCCTCCGCCCCCTCTATCATGGTCTCTTTTCACCCTCACTGAATGACCCTCCCGCATCCGCAATGTACTTTACAGAGAATTCTGGGCACCTGTCACAAGACACTCAATAGAAGTGCAGTGCACCTGTCGCACTCCGGTACATCACGGTACTTTACTGTGATTGTTGCAAAGTTTGAAAAATGTAAGTCATTCTGTCTTCAGTGCCAAAACGTCTCGTACGTCAGCTTGGGTGCGCCTTGAAACATTGCAGGCGCTTCTGTTCAAGAGCAAAGTCACAAGGTACTTTCAAAGGCACATTTGGGGTAAAAAAAATGAGGTTTGCTGTACACAGCTGGTGGGTACCTTTTATTCCAGTACGGTCTAATATACCCTTTGGGCCAACAGCTGAAGGCACAGAAAAACACGCGCACGTATTTGGATACAAACCTAGCGTCGTGAAGGCGTCTTTTGAAACTGAGATTGTAGCGGCATCAACTTTCCAGACAGCTTGTGTCGGGCCAATAAAGCAACTACTTGGCCCAATGCGTTGACCCAGTCACTATAGAGATTCGCATGTTTATTCGTTGATGTATGTAGTTTATGTAAAGCGCCCACATGCGTTGTGACTGCACCTTTTGGGCGCTTTGGGATACTAAATAAATGTAGGTAAGGAAGCAGTCGCTGGGTGCAGGGGGTGATACGTTTTATGTGGAAATGTGCAAAAGCTGGCCGACCACTCCTTTCATACCAACAGAACAAACTCGGCGGCTTGGTGGGTTAATGCACCTGCTGGAGCGTTGCAAGGTCCCTTAAATCGTGGAAAAAAATCAAAATTTGAACAGTGCATTTCCAGACCAACTTGCGCACGACCAGCTAAAAGAGAGCTTTAATGCGTTGCCACGTCGAACCGTATGGTCGTGGAATCCGTATGGTCGTGGAATTAAATTGATTCATAAACCACTAGCTTTGGTCCGCCTCTAGGCGCTTTCGGCAGACGAGGGGCAGTCGTGGGTAGTGATAGAGGCACGTCTTGAATACCTGAATTGGTGCCTTCTGGTGTAGTGGTACTCGGCGTTGTCTTCCAAGCCCCCTAGAATCAGACCACCACAGGAAATGCGGACATTCCAATGCTTGATATCTCGGGTGCCCTTTGCGGTTGGAAACAGGAGGATGTGGCATAACGGCCAGAGCTGCCACTTTGGACCTGGGAAACCAAGTTCGAGTCTCGGCGTCGGCTCCACATCCTGTGATCCTGGGCAAATCACTTAATCGCCCCATCCCTATATATGTGTATCTTTTTTGTAACGTAACTAGTGCTCATATAAAGAGCTACAATACCTTCTAGTCGAGTTTGCGCTACATAAAAACTGCAAAAAGAACTTCTAGTCGACCAGTTACATATGGATTCCATAGGACCCAGTTGCTTCCTGGCTTTAGGGTGATTGGGGGCAAGCCCTCGACTACTATGGAGGAGTCCCAGTCGTACCCTGGAGTTTGTTTGTGGCACATGGTGGTGTCTGTCGGGGTTTTAATTCGAGCAGCACAGGCATATATGGTCAAATGTACATATAGATGCTGCAGCTGAAACCAGTGGTAAATTGTCCTTCCCATTTTTCCCCCAGGGATGCCCCGTATTAGACAAACGGAACAAAAGCGACGCTACAGGTGACCTGTGATCTTTGGAGAACCCCGTATTGACCGACTAGAGAAATGAGGCAGCGCGGTGGGTTGGCGTGCCGGCTGCCGAGTGGCAGGTCACAGATATTAGCCATGGTGAGCTCAGCTCAGCCTTTCATCCTCACCAGGGATAGGCTCAGTGATTTGGGCAGTAGTCATAACCGTTGTTCATAGTGCCACGGAGCCATAAGCATGTTCTGGCACGTGAAATAAAGAAGCAAGCTGTATATGTTGTTAAACGTTAACCACGGACAGGTGTCTGGTGAAAAGTGCAACTGTGTGGGAAAAAGAATCCTCCACCAGTGAACAAAACGAAGAGCGCGTGCCCACCTAATGTAAAAGGGTAGACTCCACCCAGTAGCCGAGCCAGTGTGTCATGGACCCCAAGGCAAGGAAAATAATGCCCCCCGGCTGCTGTTTGAATTATAAAATACAGTAAAAAACAGGGTTAAGGGCCCACTCTGGGCAGGGCCCCGGTGCCACTGCACCTGCTGCACCAAAGGAAGCTACGCCCCTGCTCCAAGATCTTTTACTCCCACTATTTTTTTGGGGGTACCAGTTTCACTAATTGTTGCGGGCGCATGTGTGCTGCGCAGAGTAATAAGCAACCATTAAAGAAAGTCCCTTCAGACGGCGTGCAGTGCTCGTGTGCCCCGCCCCCTTCCCACGCGTCGAGATGCCTCCAGGTGAAGCAGGATAAATGACTCTTTCAGAGACCTGTTTTGTACGCTCTGCTCAGAAGCTGTAATACTCCTTACCTTCAGAGGTTCGTTTTTGTAGGGGTGGGAAGATTTCCGGGGGTGCAAGGGGCTTCTAACAAACAAAATAATTCGGCTCTTGGGGGGCGGGGGGGTAGTTGCTGTATAAAAAACGGTTTGATTTGAATGAATCATTATGCACGTCAGGGTGTAGTGTAAGATGCACACAATGGGCCCGATTCACAGAATGAACTTAAGACTCAATCCTAAACTTACTACTATTTTGGCATTCACAGAATGAACTTACTACTTTTGGTATTCACAGAAGTTAGGATTTTGTCTTAAGTTTGTCTTGAGACAGACTTAAGACAGACTTAAGACAAAATCCTAACTTCTGTGAATACCAAAAGTAGTAAGTTCATTCTGTGAATGCCAAAATAGTAGTAAGTTTAGGATTGAGTCTTAAGTTCATTCTGTGAATCGGGCCCTATTTTTTGGGGGGTACCAGTTTCACTAATTTGGATATTTGGATGGGTATTTATAGAGCGCGAACGTTCGCTCCGGAGGGAGCATCATGGCGCTGACAAACCAAAAGACCAAGTCACAAGGAAGGTAGTGGGGGGCTAGATGGCTGCTTTAGTCCAGTCATCAGAGAGATTAAAAATCCACGTTTTGAGGTGTTTCCTAAACGGCTTTTCAAGCGTGTGAAGTCTGAGATGCCTTGGCATGCTGTTCCAGGCTCTGATAGCCAGGGTACTAAGTGTTTTACCGCCTTTGGACTTCAGATTGAATTTGGAGGGGGTCATGAGGTTTTCTTGCGAGGATCTAAGGGAGCGGCCTGGTGTGTAGTGGGGAAAGCGGCTTGACAGATATGCAGGACCGGATTTGTTGAAGGCTCGGAAAGCTACAATGAGAATTTTAAAAAGTATTCTTTTATGCAAGGGGAGCCAATGTAAGGCTTTCAGAGCAGAGGAGATTGAGGATTTGCGTGGGAGTTTAAGGACAAGGCGCGCAGCAGTGTGCAGGACGCTTTGAAGTTTCAACCGGGTGGACTTTTTGGTCCCTGCCAGGAGGCCGTTACAGTAGTCCACTCGAGAGAGGATGAGGGCTACCGCGATGGTCTTTCTGGAGTCGAGCGGGAGGAAGTCAAAGAACTTTCTCAGGGACTTTATGATGCCGAAGCATTTACCTGCTACGGTCGTGGCGTGGGTATCGAAAGAGAGATCGGAATCACAATAAATTGTTACTGGATGCCTTGCCTGTTCCGATACCCGACCAACCGTCATCTGCTACCTTGCAACAATCCGTTGTCTAGGTGGATGACTACAGCTCCCAGGATGCATCAGGCCGCCAAATGACACCCGGGCATGGGTTCTTGGTGTTCTGAGTGGCATTTCTTCCTTGAAACGAACATACCCTTGCTCCCAAGGAAGTAGTTTGTGCTTTCCATGGGCAGGCACAGAATTGCCATCTTTACAAATATCTTGGGTTTTCTCTACACTGTTTTTACCTCCCTTCAGGCGTTTCCAAAACGCTGCAAATGTCAGCTGTTACTTGTACCCAAATAGGTGATCATTAATTTACAGATCAAAGAAGGTGAAAGGGCGAGTCTCCCTTGTAGTGTAGGCAGAATTGACAAACGTTAAATATTTTTTGGGAGTGGCGGAGCAGTGTATTAAATGCACCATTAAGTTGGGCAAGTTGTCTTTCTGTATGTATGCGTGTGTACATGTCTATATGCTGCTTCTTTTGGTAGGGCCGGCTTATTTACCGGTCATTACAAATGTTTCTGTGATTTCTGGAGATGCTGCCCACAGTGTGAGCTTTGTGCGGCTGTGTGTGTGGGGAGCTTTGTGCGGCTGTGTGTGTGGGGAGCTTTATGTGGCTGTGTGTGTGGGGAGCTTTGTGTGGCTGTGTGTGTGGGGAGCTTTGTGTGGCTGTGTGTGTGGGGAGCTTTATGTGGCTGTGTGTGTGGGGAGCTTTGTGTGGCTGTGTGTGTGGGGAGCTTTGTGCGGCTGTGTGTGTGGGGAGCTTTGTGCGGCTGTGTGTGTGGGGAGCTTTGTGTGGCTGTGTGTGTGGGGGGGCTCTGTGTGTGTCATTTGCGAGAGATAAAGCTAGTGGCATTGTAAATGACAATGCCATTTATTTATGTTAAAAAAAAACATAAATAAAAATAATGTCAAGAGCAATGCCAATAGCTCTAACTTTAACAAAGGCGAAACCATTGCATTGTAAATGCTTGTTCTAAATTGTAGCCAGCAAGGAAAGTGGCCAGCCACTGTTGCATTACTGGTGGTATTTTATCCAGCCATGCCCTTGCTATCACAAGTCTAAAAACTGCCATAGCCACAAACACAAATTCGCCATATAAGTAATCCGAATCTGTGCTGACTCCAAGTAAAATCACGGGAGGGGTAAGAGTAGGGACCACCCCCAGTGAATTAGACAAAAAGTCTTCGATGCCCTTGATGAGTATATGGAGCCGAGGACAGGTAGCAAAAATATGTATACTGTCAGCCTCTGGTGCGTTATATCTCGGGCAGGTTGTCCAGGAAGTCCCGCCCCACTGTGCTATTCGTGCCGGAGTGAAATAAAGAGAGAATAGTGTTTTATAGTGCTGAGCTTGGAGAGAAGCTGAACGCCCTAATTCCAAAGAGTCCTGAAAGTAGCCTGCCTCGATCTCCAACTCATTTGCCCATTTGTCTCCATGTTTCCCCAGGTCGTCTGGTTTATTTGCTGCCAATGCTGCATATAAACTGCAAATTGAACACTCCCCCCCGCGCCCCCCTTTCAATGGCCTCCATAATGTTATTCTTGGCAAACAACCCGGTAGCCCCCCTTTCTTATTGCTTAAAAAACTGCGCGCCTGGAGATATTTAAAAAAAACTCCTCCTATTTAAATGATATTTAGCCTCCAGACTTGAAAATTGTTGTAGACCCCCATCCGGCCCAAACAGGTCCCCTATTTTCACGATCCCCTTACTTGACCACTCAGCCATAGTGGCGTTGGCGAATATCATTGGGGGTAAAGTTCTGTTTTTAACACCATCGCTGCTGATGGTTTTCCCTCCTGTGCTGATAACCTTTGACTACTATTGTTCATGACGAGCTCAGCTCGTCATCAGCACAGCTCAACCGTGCCTCATGACGAGCTGAGCTCGTCATGAGCATCGAACGGGTTATACAACCGAGTAGACCTATTGAATCTTCCCAGGCCAAGTTTCTTTGCAAAGGCGGACCAAATATTATGAGCGGCCCGAATAGTCTTGAACCTTGTCCTTTTGAAATAGGAATAATCAGTACAATTTAGAAAGCAGTTCTCCGTATCTGGGCCGAGAATAGTTGCGTAGACTTCGGTAGAAGTTGCTGTTATTCTAGGGTCTGGCCCCCGCCTCCCACCAACCCCTGCATAAACTGTAGTGCTGCTGCCCAATAACATAGTCTAAAGTCCGGAGCCCCCCACCCTCCTCTCTCCCTAGGTAAAGACAAACCTATACGCCCTCCTAGTTTTCCGGTGCGCCCATATGAACCTATTCAGAAGTGCCTCCAATTTATTAAACCATATAGCCTCAAAAACCAGCGGAATCGCCCTAAAAAAGTATAAAAACTTAGGAAGAATCAGCATTTTGATTATATTCGTGCGTCCTACCAGGGAAAGATGGAGATTATTCATCCTCATCAGATCCACACTAACCTTAGACATTAGGGGTGCCAAGTTTCGTTCCACTACTGTATTTAAATCTGCAGAGATCTCCACCCCCAGGTAAACTGCAGAGCTGACTACTCGAGAATCACTACATCCAGCGTAAGAAGTTCTAACTATTTGGGTCTTATTGCTGTTGAGTCTATAACCTGAAATTCCACCAAACCTATGTGCCTCTAATTCTATCTCATTGATGGCTAGAGCGGGGTTGGGGGTAACTATTGCCACATCGTCTGCGTATGCTAATACTTTAAGCTGCCTGCCATTTATGCTTATAGGTAGAATATTTGGGTTCCCTTCTAGCTTACGTAATAAAGGATCCATATAAAGCGCGAAGAGCAGAGGTGACGATGGGCAGCCCTGCCTAGTCCCCCTCCTGATGGACACCGATGCAGAAAGACCTTTATTGATCCTGATCGGGCTGACGGTTCCGTATATAATTCTTGCACTGCTCAAATATAGCCATCCCTAGACCATACCATTTCATGACTTCCCACAGGTAATCCCAAGAGACCCTATCAAATGCCTTTTCTGCGTCTAAAAATAGGGCAGCAATAGGGTCTCCTGAGGATTCGGCGGCGTCAAACAGAGTGATGACCTGTCTAATATGCTGAGTGGTGCCCATGCCTGGGATGAACTTGAGTGGGACTAACCATGCCCTCTATTACTCTAGCCAGTCTTTTTGCTAATATTTTTGAATAAATGTTTGCGTCAGAATTCATTAATGTAATAGGTCTATAGGACCCAGGAGCTGTTGAAGGCTTACCTTTTTTTAAAATAACTATTACTTCCGCTCCTCCCAACGAATTAAGAATCGAGTGTCCCTTCTGCGCCTGTTTAACCGTATTTAATAAATCTAAAATCAACTCCTTCTGGAATACCTTGTAGAATTCCACTGGTATCTGGTCTGGGCCTGCCGCTGTGGCTGAAGGGAGATCTGCTAATGCTGAAGTCACTTCCTCCAGGTTAATTGGGGATTCTAGTATTACTTTTTCGTCCTCTGGTAAATCTGGTGCTAAATGGTAACTAAGATATTCCTCGAACTCCTTGCCACCTCCTCCCTCAAATGTGCCATAGAGATCGGCATAAAACTCTCTAAACACCTCTCGGACACCCTCTGTCTCGGATATCAACGTTCCCTGCCCATCCAGAATGCCCTTGATTTCTCCTGCTGCCGCTTCCTGCCTAGTGCGAAGTGCCAGGATATGTCCAACCCTCTCGCTTAGTTCCAAGGATTGTTCCTTCTTAGCTAAATATTTGGCTGCAACCTTGCTAGCGATGTCCTCTATAGCATCAGATTTTAGTGTCAAGATTTTTAATAATTGTTGCTCTACAGGCATACCTTGTTGAATTAGTAGGTTGAGGTCTTCCTCTGCCTAAGTTAGCATCCTCACTATTTCCTCCATTCTCCTCCTCTCGGATTTCTGCTTATGTATTGAGTAACTAAGCGTTTCGCCTCTAATTCCTGCATTAAATGCGTCCCAGGCATTACCTACAGATGTGCTCCCCCTATTACTCGTCCAGAAGTCTTTTATCCAATTATTCATGAAGTTGATGTACCAACTATCTTTCACGAGAGCCCTTTCGAATGTACAAATATTTTGTTTAACCGCTACGCCCATTAAGTTAATTGAGAGAATCAGGGGGTTATGGTCCGACATAATTTGTGGAAGTTTTTCAATTTGGGATCTGGATATTAAAGAGTTAGAAATCAGAAAGTAATCTAATCTTACCAGAATCCTGTGTGGGGCTGAAAAAAAAGTACTACCATCCATCTGTGGATTAAGTTTGGCCCAGAGATCTGTCAATGCATTATGCTGCGCCATAGCGGTTACTGCCCGGAAAGATCTCTTCTTCCTACCAGTATATCCTCCTCCTATTTGGATCTCAGAATCTGAGGGGCTGTTAATGTTAAAATCGCCGCAGCATATGATTGGTTCCGGCCACCTAGCTAATTCAGTATCCAGGTAGTCAAATATATCTGGATCGTCCTCTGTGGAGCCACAGACCGAAACCAGGGTGAATTTTTCCCCCCTTGGTATGAGCGAATTCAGTAAACCCCAGTTGCTCAAGCAGAAATCCCTTCCCTCCCTCAACATGCGTTACTTGTAAGCATACAAAATCCAGCTTCATTGTTTTCAGTAATGCAGATGCCCGAAGTTTTTTCTGTACATCGTTTAACCCACAAACATTAATTGTAGCAATACGACAAGACAATAAAAAATGGCAAATGGTTGTTCTACTTTTTCCACCGGATCTTCATTAAGAAAAAAATGTGTGCTGTGCTGCAAGTGCTGTGCGTGCCCTATCTCACCCTCCCCTATCCCCCCACCCCCCTGAACCCCCCCCTACGGGTAAATAGGTCAGCAATGACCTATGTGAGGGTCGTTTTGGAATGTAGCTGTCGCCTCTTCCTCCCACCCTTACGTACTAAACAACAAAAAGAACAGAGTGATCCCCTTCCTCCTAAAGTATACCCTTTATGAACAGGAGTCCCTGAGCTAGCCGCTAACTTGAGGGTTTTATAGAGACATTCTTCCCCTTTACTCATCTGCTCCCTTCCCTGTACCCCAGCACCTCCACCATGTACTCCTGAGCCTTGATCTCTGAAAAAAACATTTTCATCTGTCCTTTGGTGATCACCTTTAGTTTGGCTGGGTACAACAAGTAGGACTCTGATCCCAGGGCCTTTATGGGAGCGATAAGCTGTCTTAATTTCCATCTACGCTCCACCGTAACGTGACCAAAATCCGGCCCCGCAAAAAAAGAAACATTGTTAAAAGAGCGCTTCGCTTCTGGTTTTGTCTTCTCTAAAATGAATTGCCTCAACAAAAAGTTGCCAACGAATATGAGAATAGCTCTAGGTCTCCCCTCTTTAGACCCGGCTTGCCCCCTCTTAATTTTAAAGGGGAAACGATGCACCCTCTGGATTTCCAACTCCCACTGCCAAGAAGATAACTCTGGAAAAGCCCCCTTCAGTAAGTTCACTACAAATAGTCTGACATCATGACCTTCCAGCCCCTCTGCCACTCCCAAAAGTCTGATGTTGCGACGCTGGCGGTTTTCGTAGTCCTCCAACTTCCACTGCACATCCTCTGCTACTTTCTGCTGATCTTATTTAAAAGTGTGAAAGCTACAGAAGTCGTCAACCAGCTTCCATGTCCTTTATTCAACCTGAGTAACCCTCTCAGCAACCTCATCATACAGTTTATTCATTTTCCTTAGAGTATTCTGTATCTTCTTTGCCCCTTGCCTCGGACTCCGGCTTTCAACGCTAGCCTCACTTTGAATAGTTTTGAGGGTACTAAATAACAAGTCTAAAGAAGCTGGTTGGGGTGACAAATGTGGTGCGGCCTGCACCTCTGGGGGGAGTGAGGCCCCATCCGGATCTTGGTATTTCTGCGAGGTGGCTGAATAATCCCACATTCGTTTTTTAGATGGATCTGTGGGACTACCCAAAAGATTAGACTTCCTTCTGGATCTCTGTTTTTTGCGTACATTTAGGAGTAGTGGATCTGCTCCCCGTGTCAGTGGTATCTCCCGTGCCCCCTCGTCAGATCCCAGTAACTCTGAGTCTCCGAATAGAAGCGGTCTGGTGAGGCACCCCCGCCCCCAGCCCCACTCTCCAACTGCCTGGCAAAAGACATTTCCTGATGTGAAGCTGCCAGAGCCTGGTTGTTCCCCCAGGTACTCAGAATGCCTTCTCCACCTACACAATGCCCCCGACTGCCCCATTAGAACCTGCGGCATCGCCCTGGGTTTCATCTGATGGGAGATTACACTGCAGTTTTGGGTTACACATGCTGTCCCCGTCACAGCCTCCAGCACCGCCCTGCTCAGACTTCCGATTGGGACAAGTTAGGGGAACAAAAGAAAAGCAGAATCAGAGCTATCCTCCATGGTACAATGATGAAGGAATACCTTACAAATAAAATGGCCCCGAAGGGTCTATTGGTATCCAATGCCCCACGAATATTCCTTGAGGACAGTGTATTCAGGAAAGAGTGTGCGCAAATTGCTTGGCACTGTACGCATGATTGGGCCCTCCTCATTATAAAAACAGCAATGCGTTTATCAGAAGCCCTATTAATTGACATACAGGTCACAGAGAACCACATGAAAACCACGATTACAGGTTTTAAAAAGAAACTGGAGGAGTTTAATAAAGAACTCAACGAATACAAGGATAATCTTGCACAATCTAAAATCACCAAATTCCAAAAAGATCTTAAAAGATGGTCCTATGACAAAACCTACCCGTATGCCAGTGATGATTATACTCCTCCTGACCGTACTAATCAAGATCTCAACACTACAGATGATTCTGATTCTAGTAACTCGAGTAGTGGCAGTCGAGGGAATAGACCACGCGGCAGGGGCAGAGGGAATCAACAACGAAACCAATATAATCCCCACTGGTTTCCCTACCCACATCAGGGACCAGGCGCCTATCAGCCTAACCCCTACAACCAACCACCATTTCCACCGAATTTTGGTTGGAATCCACATTTTGTTCCCCCTCCACCACAACATTTCCAACAAAACATGTACCCACAACCTTTTTTAGGGTTTGGCCGGAGAGGCAGGGGGAAGAGGAGAACAGGGAACCAGGTCCACTGGGGACCAACAGAATCCGTAGGGGACAACACACGGAGCAAAACCCAGGACCAGAGAGCGGGCCCGAGCAACCAAAGAGTCTAATAACTAATTTATCAAATGTAATCTTGACTCCTGATGAAATCTCTGTCTTGGAAAAGGGCTTAGGTTTTATACCTACCCCCGTCTGGACCGCTTCAAATTAAGATGTGAACTTGGGGAGTTCTTTAGAAAACTTAGGCTTAAGACTTTTTTCGAACAACAGGAACATACTACCCAGGCATCCTCCAGTGACACCAATTTCAAAAATAAATCTAACTTCATTCCTCCTACTCACCTAATACCAGCAGATATCATAGTGTTTGAACACGCTGTGTCTCTTGAGGTAGAAGCACTGACAGAGCCGACCCCGTATAAAAATCTTACAGCAGGGGAGTACAAAGCCATACAAAGTTTACAGAAGAACACCGAAATCATGATCAAAAGTGCGGACAAGGGAGGTGGCATTGTCATCCAGGATGCCATTGCCTATGACAATGAATGTAAACGCCTCCTGGGTGACACCAACAGCTACACCATCCTCCAACAGGACCCCTCCCCTTACCTTAAGGATGAAATTGCAGATTTAGTTGGTACTGCGGAAAGGGATGGCTACATCAGCAAACAAGAGGCTGACTTTTTGACCAGTTCTGAAGAGAAAATACCGTACTTTTACACTCTTCCAAAAACCCATAAAAATCGGGTTCCACCTCCAGGTAGACCTATTGTGTCAGGGATTGGCTCCCAATTAGAGCCTCTCTCAAAATATTGCGATTTCTTTTTCAAACCCTTGGTACAATCCACCAGCACCTACATCAAGGACACCAAAAGTCTCCTTTCGATGTTGCTTACTGTAGAACTACCAGAAGAACCATGCTACCTGGTTTCTTTAGACATCCAAAGTCTATATACCTGCATCCCGCAGGATGCAACCTTGAAGGTCCTTGCAGATGTACTGGAACAGACCACCTGGACGTATAAACCTCCAAGACTTTCATCATTGATTGCGCTACTTTAGCACTGAAACGCAATTTTTTCCAGTACCAAGATACCATCTATTTACAGAAGACTGGTACCTCAATGGGTAGTACCTTTGCACCCAGTATTGCGGGGCTGTATGTATACAATTTTGAGAAGACACACATTCTGAACGCTAACAACCCTTACACTCTCAATGTTATCCTGTGGCAGAGGTACATTGATGATGTGCTTTTAATTTGGAAAGGGTCAGAAGAGAGCTTGCTAGCGTTCTTCGATTGGGTGAATACTTGCGACTCCCACCTTAGATTCACTCACCAATACAACTCTGAATCGATTGTCTTCTTAGATGTAACCCTTACCAGAGCTGGTAACCGTCTTGTGAGTAAAACCTACTATAAACCCACCAGTACCAACAATCTTCTTCACTTCACGAGTTTCCATCCACGCCCTTTAAGAGAAAACCTCCCTTTCGGCCAATATCTACGCATACGTAGAAATTGTAGCAATATTAAAGATTTTAACATCCAGGCTGATGACCTCACTGTGAAATTGTCACATAGAGGGTACCCCAAGAAAATACTACAAAAAAGCCGCAAGAGGGCTAGGAACAATAATAGGGAGGCCCTGTTAGAAGATCAAGAAAAGGAGGCAGAACCTGATGTCCCTCTGACATGTGTGACCACATTTAGTAATATCTCCAATTCTGTCAGCCGTTGTATAAACAAACACTGGAGAATCCTTACAAGTAATGGTCGCAATTGGCAAAAACCTTTATTCTCCTACAAAAGAGAAAGGAGCTTACATGATGCACTTGTACATACCCGCCCCAAAACCAATCAGACTTTTCACCACCAATCTGTCCTCAATGCCTGGGTTTTACCACCTGTCACAGGCCATTTCCCTTGTGGGGGATGTAGCGTGTGTCACCTTACCACCACTACCAAGGTCTTACATTTGGAAGAAGGGAAAGAATGGCATTTGAGAAGTCACACCAATTGTGACTCAAGTAATGTAATCTACTTGATTACTTGCCCTTGCCATTTGAGGTATGTGGGAATGACCACCAGGAGGATAAAGACACGCATTGGGGGAACATCGCAGTAATGTTAGATGTGGCAGGAATACCACTAAACTAACTACCCATTATTTGGAAAATGGTCACAGCCCCAACGATGTGAAATGGGTGGTGATAGAGCAATTGAATTCAAATGATGAGGGCACCCTCTTTGAAAAGGAGCAAAGGTGGATATATCGCCTTGCCACACACCTTCATGGCCTTAACGATGAAATTCCATGGGGCACGGTAATGCGGCGATAACTGTAACATTGTTTCACCTTTGACATTGTAATTCTGATTCCCAGCTAGCTTTAGTGTAATGCAATTGACACTTGGGTTACTAGAAATCAATTTTAATAACACCTTCCTTTCATCCCCCATGAGACACCTTCCATTTGGTGTATTGCATTCTGCCAGGCAGTGTTGTGGTGCAGAACTACATCATCATATATACTGCTGGGGTTGGGCTGATACAACGACTGTGTGTATATTCACTGTATGTCCCCTGCTATCCATTTAGATACCGTTTTGTCCCCGCGATTGTTTTGACGTTACAATTCATGTCGCGATGTCTTCCGTGCCAACATCACATTGGCCGCCTCCAGCTAGACAATGGTCCCCCTCCTTTTTGCCGTCCCAATATTTCATAGTTACGGCAGAGTCAACCACGATCTAGCGAGGCCCCTTTAAGCGATAGACCATACAGGAACACGTGACCTCAAGCAAACGCGAGCCGCACCCCCTCGGCACTTCCGCGTTTCTGTCCTTACAAAGTAAACCCACGTAAACATTGCCGCTTGGTTTCTACGGGCGGCGGTCGCGGACTAAAAAGGTTTACAGGCGGGGAGTCGCATCGGAGAAAGTAGGTGCACCCATTTCTATTCATTCACTGCCACCAGCTGATTAATTAATCCTACACGCTAACGGTTGCTTTTTAACACATGATTTGTACTGTGTTATATTATTAGATGGACCGAGCGTGAAGGTTTCCCCCCACCGCCAGCCCATGAGGTCCCATTACGGACTTTTAAATGTGAGTTCTCACTCTGTTACTCGACTTGTCACCCCTGTATGCCCCATTCAAAGGCCTCTTTGTGAATTCTTTCAACCCCAGCCTCTGGTTGGCTCTGTTATTTTGACGAGCACGTTTTACTAATTATATATCTACCCTCTAAAAACACAGAGTAAATTTGCTCGCTGTGTTTTTTGATTCAGACTTCTGAGATTAGGAGCTTTATCTGAGCCCTCATTTATTGAGATAGCCTTTCCCTGGGCTCCGCACTTGATATATTTGAGATTATATTCCACAGGAGTAATCACTCCGTTCTATAATATAGGTGCATGTTTGCTGTGAGTACATGAATTTTGACAAATGTTAGTATATTCACATTTTAAAACAGTTTTGTGTTGTTCTTCATATTTTTCAGACTTTTGGTCCCCCATTATTGGGGTGACACTGTTGGAAGACTTATCCAATATAGGAAGTCTACACTAATCAGGTTGTATTAGTTTTTTTTTTTTATACGCTTTTTCTTCTCTACACCTTAGTTTTGGACACCCTAGCGAGTGCCCATCTAGGAGTATGATAGAGTGTTTTGGTCCTTACGAATGCTGAGCCGATTCTGGGCTCCCAAGCAGAAACATGTTGACCATCTTTGTTTTCTTGTCACTTTAGTGAGGACTTATTGGTTCAAACTAACCTAACCAATCACCAGTCCTTTATTTTGCACTGTTTTTACTAGAGTTAGAGCTACCCTCTTAATAAAATTATTGTGTGATGAGTAGCCCACACTCTTTTTAAGGCACTTTTTCATCACCACTTCCGTTTTTCCAACTTTTTGGACCCAATGAAGACAATTGGCTACTGACTTCCACAGTCGGTGCCTGAGGGTTCTTTTTCTTCACTGAGCACGTGCACTCTATTTCTTTACTGAATCTCAGTATTTCTAGGCGGTGGTAATCCCTATTCTGTCTGTTGATACAAACCGGCTTTGTGACTTGTCCTTTGTCGTTTAATAATAATTTTTCTTGTATTCTGACACTCTTCTGTTGATTACTATACAGAACTTGTAGTACTCACAGTTCCCGAGACCTGTAAATAGCCATGCGCCACCTTTCCTCCTGGGGTAGCATCCTCTGGTGAAGCCTCTTCGCGTTCTGCGCTGTGACTTGTCTTCTGCTCCAGTCCTGTCAAGAGTCACGCATCAGGCGTGACACTAGCGCATTTCAGTGTGGTACTCCGCATTACCGCACTGAAATACATTGTCACACATATGCAGGTAAACTGTCCATGGCGTACTCGCTGTTCCTGCTGCCAGTGTGAGGCTCCTAGCAGAGTAAAGGCTGGCTGGTGCTCACTCTCTGACTCTGTCACTGGAAACCCTCTCTTGCCCTCCCTATCCCCTGGGACTCACAGGAGTCAAGACAGCCCCCGGCTGTGGACAGCTATCAGCAGGCGGGACGGGTGGCAAATCCCTGAATTTCCCCGGCCCGTGGTGGCTCACAGCCTGCAGCAGCCAGCGCTGCAGATCAGCGACTGATTAAATCAACTCTCAGCTCCGGTGCACGATTTATGAATTCAGATCCCCCACAGATAAGGAACCTTCCACGTGACGTGTCACAGTGTTCTGTTGTCAAACAAGTGAATGTGATCCAGATGACAGTGCGTGCCCGCAGCCCCTTGTGGATTCGGCGCCCAGTTTGTTTTTCCGAAAAGGCCTCAGTGCCCTTATTGGCCTGAGACAGACAGAGACGGGAAGCTAGCAGGCAGCTTTGATTTCCCTACAGTCGCCGCCTGCCAGAGTGGCACGTTTTAGTCCACAGCACCCCCGACCCACATGTGCAGCCTGGTATTCAGGAGATCATGGGGCCAGTCACATTTAAGTCAGTGTGGCAGGACAAGGGAGTCTGACTGCTGTAAACAACAAATCGAAGTTTTTACAGGTACGCTAAATGGTTGGTGCACAGGTGCTGGGCAAACGCAAGCTACCAGTGCTATATGTAGCAGTGTCCTATGTGTTTTAGCACCACCGGAGCATTATAAGAGGAAGATAACGGACAGTGAGTGGTATGTGTGGGCCCCTGTTCTGGAACAGCAGGTGGCGCTCATGTGTGGACCGAGGTGCAGTGCTGAGACTTCTGGTTAATGTAATCACTGCAGCTGTGTTTGCAACATTGACATAGAATTGAACTCTGGTTGATGCATTGGATATTAGTGACATGTACTTGAAGTGCGACGAAGTCCCGGCCAGCACTATAAGTATGCATGTCATTATTTTTAACTTGTCTTCGAGGACAAGGTCAGAGCCATTTTTAACACATTCACACCCGACTTAGTGCGCTCTCCCCCTCACCCGATCGCTGATACTGGCCCCATATTCGCAGCTTTCGAACCTACCACCTGCGAAATCACCCTACCCCTGATCGCCCGAACCAAATCCGGTTCACCTCTAGACCCTTGCCCTCCAAGCATCCTTAACCTCATCCCGGAAGTTATTGCTCCACCTCTAACCACCATCTGCAATGCAATGTTTGCATCTGGTGTCTACCCCTCGGTATGGAAAAAAGCAATAATTAAACCACTACTCAAAAAACCCAGCTTAGACCCTCTCCTGCCTGCTAGCTACAGGCCCATTGCCTGCCTCCCATTCCCTGCAAAAATCTTTGAAAAGATCATGAATACCCAGCTGTCAAATTACATTCACCACAACAATCTATTGGATGACACCCAATTCGGGTTTCGACAAGGCCACGGAACGGAGACGGCTCTGCTAAAAGCAGCAGATGAGATTAGGTCCACGATGGATAACGGAGGAGCCGCAGTACTGATACTCCTCGATCTATCTGCGGCCTTCGACACGGTCGACCATGCCACCTTGATCGACCGTGTCGAGGCCATAGGAATTACAGACAAAGCTAAAAACCTCCTAGCCTCATTTCTGTCAAACCGTCCGCAAACTGTAAAACTAGGCAATTTCACATCCCAGACCTTCTCCCTGCCATGTGGAGTACCGCAGGGATCCTCGCTAAGTCCGACACTATTCAACATCTATGTGTCGGACCTGGCGAGGGTCATAAAGTCCTGCGGAATCTCCCTCACTACCTATGCCGACGACACCCAATTGGTGCTGTCGATATACAACGACGGAATCTCGGTGGCAGCCAATTTCCAAACGGGAATGAAGGCAATAAGCTCCTGGATGTCATCCAACTGTCTTAAACTCAATTCTGATAAGACAGAAGTGATGACATTCGGGAGGCTTCAACCTACCTGGTCCCCACAATGGTGGCCCCACCAGATGGGACAACCCCCAGAACCTGTAACGAAGGTACGCAACCTGGGCGTTATCTTCGATAACAAGCTGTCATTTCAGCAACACGCCAATGCTGTGGTTTCTTCTTCCTTCCACATACTAAAAAGGATAAAAAAATTAATTCCATACCTTCCTCCACATGCAGGCAAAACACTAGTCAGTACGTTCGTATTCTCTAAAACTGACTACTGCAACGCATTGCTTCTCAATGCGCAACAAAAGGTCCTCAATAAACTGCAAACAGTGCAGAATGCAGCAGCCAGAACTCTGCTATCCATCCCTAAATTTGCATCGGTCTCCCCCTACATCCGACAGCTACACTGGCTACCGGTGAGGAGCCGTATCAAATTTAAAGCATTATGCATAGCATATAAGGCTATCCACGATCAAGGACCCCTATTCCTAAGAAGAGCCTTCCGACCGCTTGAACACACGAGCCCTGCGGTCATCCTCAGCACACTTACTCATGGTCCCCCCTACAAGAAGGGCCAACTGGGGCGACAAACGCTTCTCAGTGGCAACAGCCATATTGTGGAACACACTTCCTTTACACATCAAGTGTGCTCCGACCCTTCTAAACTTCAGAAAAAAACTAAAGACATGGTTGTTCCCTGCCTAAACCTCCCTTACCGCCCCCGAGAGTTCTGCAACTACAGCGCCGAGACACCCATGGGTATTTGCGCGCTCTAAAAATCGCCAAATAAATAAATATAACACAAGGTGAAAGAAAGGCTGTAATAAAAATGTGCACTAATATCTAGGGACTATTTAGTGTTTAGCAAGGGCATAACTACACCCCCTCTACCCTCGGAGTGCGACTGGGCCCCTGGCTCCCAGTATTGAAAGTGGCGCCTTAGCAGATCTATGCACATCGTGTCTGCTGTGTTAAATGTTCAACATTTTCTCTTGTCAGTGAGTTCTCAAACAGAAATGAAAAACAAAGTTAGTTTCTCTTTCAGTTTGACCAGTCTCAGAGAACCCCGATTTAGGGTATAATCTGTTATTTGCACTTGCTATGCTATGAGCTTTGTTTTTTAGGCTATTGAGCGCTCACGAATGATAAAATCTGCAGGCACACAGTCTGTTAATGCCCTTCCATTTCTGGTGCTTTGTAGTAGTTTTAAGATCTTTTAAGAGGTTCTCCTGACTCAAATGAGTGTAATTACTGATATTTATATGTAGTTTCCCTCATGTTCACTGCGTGATTCTGCTCGCGAGAAAGTGTCTGTCACTCATAGTTGTTGAAATGTCGCTCATAATTTCAGTGGAATTATGAAAACGTCACACACAGCAATCTGAAACCTTGGCAGCTATGCTCTAATGCCCAGAGTAAACTCGGACAGAGCAGGTCAGGCGGGGCACGGCTAATCTGTAAAGCCCGGGCCTCGCCATGTATGATTCAATTCCAGCTCCGATTATTCAGCTTCTTCATTACAAATTATCAGAAAAATACAATAATTTTACTTATGCAGAATTACATTTATTAAAGTTGAGCAGCAGACAGACGACGGCGAGTGAGTCACCCGCCTGCAGCGCTTGGGGTCGGCTGAGCCTCAGAGGGTGCAGCCAGGGCTTTCCACGAAATCCGTTATGCTGCCACCGCTGCAACAGAGATGGAAGCAGTTTGCTCAACTGCACTACCAACATCCCGCGCGCGCACACAGCAGTGGAGCAGCCCAGTCAGTTACTAAATTTAAAATATACCGCCCTCTCGCGCCGACCTGCCTCCCCTATTAAAACGGGTCTCATAATTTGGCACTCGCAGTGACTCCTCTTCTGACGTCAGCATAGCTGCCAAGGTTTCAGATTGCTTTGTGTGACATTTTCATAATTTCAGTGTAATTATGAGTGACATTTAAACAACTATAAGTGACACTTTCTCACAAGCAAAATCAAGCAGGGAAGACGAGGGAAACATACAATTATCAAAAATTACACCCATTTGACCAACAAGAAATTCCTAAAACGATCTTAAAACATATCTGCAAAGCACCGGAAATTGAAGGGGACAACCTTGTGCCCTTATAACCTGATCGGTCAGTGGCCAAAGACTCTCCACATCAGGCAAGCCTCAGGAGAGTGAGACTGAGGCACACCTAAGTTACAGTCAGCCAGGCTCATTGCTGCTCTCAAGCCTGTTAATACTGGACAAACGCTCAATCAACAGTGGAGTCACTAAGACAGGTGGTAATTCAATTCAGTTGTATGGCTTTGGCCATTGCAGAAAACACGCACCTTGTCAACTGCTTTGTTTGTTTGCTGGACCCCCAATGACCACCTTCGCTGCGGATTCCTTATCTACCACCCCTTTAACAGTCCCCTCAATTCTCCATAACCACTCTCACTAAGATGCATTTAACTAGGTTTATAGCGCCACTCATACCCGTGTAGAGTGTTAGAGCACTTTACATCACACACATTACACACATACACTCATTCAAAATGTGTAAATCAATGTATAGGAATGTTACTTAAGACAGAGAACAACAAGGTGTAGGAGTGACAGGTCATCCATACTGATAGACAGTATAGTTTATGAGTACTTGGTCTGGTTAAACAACAAACCCAGAATTCAAAATGTTACACCATGGTTTGGGGGGGTTCTCTTTAATGATAACTGTTTATTTTTTAATCGAAATGACCCCTTTTTGCAACATTATAATAATGAAAGACTTGGGAGGGAGGGGAATCATAGCAACCAAACCTCTACTTTTCAGTTTGCTTCCAGCTCTTTTATGACGGTTATTAGCTCCCTGTTCTAAACTGGGATTTTAACTTCTACACTTCAAGTAAAAAAAGACCTCTAACTAAAGCACTAACCTATTTTCATTATATGCACTCCCTGGTCTGCATGGATCGCGTATTTTGCAGCAGGTATATTAACCTGCTGTGCTACTTTATAATCAGTCACAACTTCCACTAGAGGAAATGATCGCACTCCAGGAAGAACATTAATCAGAGTTATGGTGACATTTTTATTGTTGTATGAACATTTCAGGAGGAAAGGAAGACACCAGCAGGTGCTTGGTAAACTTAAATACTTACAAACTGCATGGTGAATACTACTTGTAGTTATCATTACAATATGTGCTACAAATGGATTGTAATTGTGTTCCATTGACAAAGTGCTGATCGAGCTGTGTAAACACTCGGAGTAAAAGTCTCATGCATATATGGATATTTAGATATGGCTCCGAAGGCGACCCCGGGAATCTTCCAGAGGCCAAAAGACCGGAAAAGAGGTACAGAGTGCCCTGAGAGGTAAGGAAAAAGCCGAGACTAGACAATTCAAAGTTTTATCGCTGGAAGCAGGAGCTGAAAACCTGAAGCCGGTACTGTCAGATTATGTGCGTTTCTACACAAAGTGTTCGCTCCGAAGGTACCAGGCATGTTTAGTAGGACATTTGGTAAATATTACTTTTTATCACTAAATAATAGACACTGCAGGCAGGCAGAGGCTCTAAATTATGTGAACCATAATATTTGGAACTTTAAATTAACGTTTCTTCAATGAATTATGTTATGCGTCCAGGACTTGCCTTCCGCACACACTTACTTTATGCAGTGATGGCTGAGAGTAGCTGCATTTCCATGTTGGAGACCCGCGGCCTCCACTTGTCTGATGCTTGGCAGCCCGAGCTCGCATGGGGCGTCTCAGTGTCAGCTGAGAGCTGCAGTCAGGGGTCCTGGGCCGCTTTGCTCGGGCGGTGTCAAGATCATGGTGGCCCCCGTGGTGTCCTCGGGGGCCGGGGTTAGGACTCTTGCTTAGTTGCAAAACCACCGGAGTCCTTGTTTTACAGCGAGCGGGTTCAGTGCAGAATTAACTGCGACCCATGATTGGTGGCAGTAGCTTTGACATCAGGAAGGTGCGTAATGCGCGCAGCTGCGCGGTGATTATTTCAACAATCGAGCAGCGTTGCATGATGTGTAGAGGGCCTGGGCTTACCCAGGCCAGCCTCTAAGTGTGTCGAGCTGCGCCGCCAGTTGCTATTAGTAATTAAACAGGCCATGGTTTGACTGCAGTGCTTGACAGCTGAGGACCACAAGCCCTAATATGCGTGACTTCGCATTTCAGTGCGGTGATGCGGATAACCACACTGAAATGCGTAAGAATCACGCCTGATGCGTGATACTTGGCAGGACTGCGTCAGGCCTCTTGGTGTTACATTGTAGCACAGGAGCAGCTGTACCATTCCCATAGCCTACCGTAGAAGCACACACCGCGCTACGCACTACCACTGCAAATTTCAATATTAGTGCATTATAGGCACTTTGGTTTACAGTTGAGGGGCTATAATGCATGACAATGCATTTCAGTGCGGTTATGCGGATTACCACACTGAAATGAGTTTGTCCAACGCCCGATGCGTGATACTTGGCAGTACAGTAACTGCAGAAACTGGGGATAATCTCGCCTAAATCTTCCCCCTACCTAACAGTAAGAGCACGGAGGTCGATCAAAAGCTGAAACGATCGCACGGAGCCCTGAGACTGCTGGACACAGCCGAAGAGCCTGACATTGCACTGCGCGGCCTCGTGGAGACGGAGGGTGAGGCCTCCTGAGAGGGTTTCCTCTCACCCGGGGGCTGTCCTTTGTTTGCCTTTGACTATTATCCCGCAAGGCTGCTGTCCAGTGGGGCGGCGGCCTGAAGGTCCACTGCGGAGGAGGGATGGATCGGGGAGACTCATTGTGCCATGCTAGCTCACGAGGCACAACACACTTCCTTCCTGCGGGGCTGCTCCCACTGCCTGCTCCTGCATATGGTCCCTGCCTGTGGTGTCCACTCACCTATCCAATCTGCCCGGACATGGTGAGTTTACACCAGTGCATGCCCTGAATCTGGCACCGCACCGCCATTAATCGTTGGGCGAGCTGCGTCACTGAGGCCTGTGAACGAGGTGTGGTTCCTGTTTCCCTGCGGATGCCGAGGCCTGTGCGCTGGTGACGACGGGATGCCATCGCCTGGGGAGTTGGCCGGCATAGCACATTTCTGCACACACCCCCCCCCTCTTTTCGCCGGAGCTGTGCAGATTCGGGATCACGAGCAAAAACAGGTGATGGACAGAATGCAGAACAATGTCATACATTCACCCCAGTACAGAGATCTGGGCCTAAATCCATCGTTTTTTTTGCTCACCATGCCATTCCAGTTTGAACCCAGCCATATGCACATCAGTCTTGACCCTGTGCCCCATGGGAACAGTCCAGCCCGAACTGCCAAGCCAGGTCCTCCCCGGACTGGAAACAAGCATCCAGGCGTGCAACACCCATTGGGCTCACGGGGCTTCAGCCCCCCCGTCGTGTGTGTCAGCCCAGGTAGAGACAGCTTCGCGGGCTGGCGAGCATTTAATTGCAGCCGCACCCGTGTACTTAACAGGTCTTTAAAAGACCATTTACTTGTAAATTAGGCTTTTGTTGTGTGGTCACCCCTTCTTACAGCCAATCTGTCTGTGGTTGGAAGAATTAGGCCCCCCCCCCCGAAATATTGATCACCCCAGTCCCCCCTCCCCCCCTGAAATTTGGCTCTAGTTGCCCACCTGCAAGCATCCAAGGGCCGGTTTCGGGCTTTCAGTCCTCATCAGCCTGGATAGCTTGATTCCAGAAGCATGGAGAGCACGGGACTCACGTCTGAGCCTACCCGTCCCACTCGCGGTGACAAATGCAAAAACAACACGTGATGGACAGAATACAGAACAATGTCATTCATGGCTTGGCAATACGGGCTGGACTGTTCCCATGAGGCACAGGGTCAGACTGATTTGCATATGGCCATGTCTGAACTGGGGTGGCAGAGTGGGCTAAAGAACGGTGATGGATCATACCCAGATCTGTTGACTGGGTGTGAGTGTTTGATTGGTTCAGATGCTCCGTCCATCACCACCCTCTTTTGTACCGCTTTGTTCGCCATAAGTTGGCAGGGTATGCTCAGACGTGAGTCCCTTGCTCACTTTGCCACTGGAATCAAGCAAGCCTGGCTGAAGACTGCTTTAATGCCAGAAACCGGTCCTAGGAAGCTTCAATCCGGTCCAGGGAAGGCATGGCTTGGCAGTTCGGGCTGGACTGTTACCATGAGGCACAGGGTCAGACTGATTTGCATATGGCCATGTCTGAACTGGGGTGGCAGAGTGGGCTAAAGAACGGTGATGGATCAAACCCAGATCTGTTGACTGGGTGTGAGTGTTTGATTGGTTCAGAGGCTCCTTCCATCACCATCCTCTTTTGTACCCCAATGCTGGATCACGATCAGTGCTGGCGGGGGAGCCGGGAAGCAGCGAGTTTTGGGGGGGGGGGCATGTATGCAATGCTGTTGGAGGGCCGGTGTGCACCTGATGTCCGACTTCCTTCCCCGCTTCATAGAGTGAAACAAGCGGGGCCTGGTCCCTCTACACCTGTGTGGTGGGCATGGGACAATACAAGGAATATTGCTGCAACTTCTAATTGTATCGGACATTAAGCACAGGACCGGCCGCCCCCGAGCGACACCCGGACTGAATATTGGAACATTCCTTTTGCCTTGACGCCAGGATTTATATCAGAACTATCAGCCGGCTCCGTACATTTGAGTGGCTCAACATACTGCATGTACTATATATTCAACGCCCTATAATGATACTATATAGAATACCTCAGCTACTACTTGTGGATAGCTATATCGCTCATTGAAAGGCTGTTTTCCCCACTTGCATCATAAGGACTCAAAGTGCTTTCCCTGGCCTTCAAGTGAGTGACAGAGGGTCCTTTGTGCTCACAACACTGTGACCTTGTAATTTGCCCTGTGCCCACCGCCGGCACTGCACCATAACCTGTGACTAGATGGTCACTCATTGCACAGTAAAAGTGAATCTTTCTTTCTCACCCGCCCTGATATTCTCAGAGGATAGGGGGCACATACCTTATACTCACTAGGCCACTGACCTGTATCGTTGGACCTAAGAGAGTCAACCAGTAAGTATGCCTGACTCAACCATTATCATCCTCCTGCAGCCGCAAAAACGTTCTAGCGAGTATTGCTAGCACACTCACCAGCTCAGCCCCTACACCTTGTGCCGGCATCCCCAATAGCTTTTTATACTCATATAGCTATAACGCACGTATTGCAATGGGGCGCACAGAAGGGAAAATCTGTTATACCCTCAACGGAACTACCAATTCAGGGAGACTGACTCAGCTTCCCAAACGTCCTCAATAAGCTACATCCCACCAACGGCCTGGACAACCCCTCCTGATAAGCTAGATCAAATTCTCCAGGAAATCAGAGACTCGCGTCAATCTATAGAACATCAGATTGACACTCTCACCACTGACTTTACCCTCCTATCGGCGGATCACAAACTCTCTGACACGGTCAAGGACCATGCAGAAACACTACAAGAAATTGTACCACAACATAAGGAGCATTCTAACCAACTATTGCAACCAACTATTGCAAATGCAAAAACAATTGACTACCTTTCTCGACAGGGTTGAAGATGCAGAAGGTAGAGCCAGGTGCAATAATGTTCGTATTATTGGAATGCCGGAAGGTTCAGAAGGCCCCAATGCGATCCAGTTTGTTTAAACATGGCTAAAAGAGCATATAGCCCCGGAAGGTCTCTCTACCTTTTTCTGTGTGGAACGAGAACTTCGGATTCCAAAGGGCAGACCAACAGCAGGAATGTCGCCAAGGCCACTTATAGCCTGTACCCTCAATTTTAGAGACCGGGAAATTTTACTTCAAAAGGCTCGAGAAAATGCTCCTATACCATATGAAAACACTCTAATCTCTCTCTACCCAGACTACACTGTGCAAGTGCAACGCCAAAGAGCATCCTATCAACCACTAAAGCGGAAACTCCAGGCCCTTAACCTGAAATGTGCCCCGTTATTCCCAGCACGCCTGAAAATTATTCACAATCAAAAATACAACTTCTTCAAATGCCCAGAGCCAGCAAATGACTGGTTAGAGTCCACTCTTCCCTCACAATCTCTGGATCAACGTATACAATGAGCCCAAACACAGCCAAAGGGCCTGTGTCCCGTCGCAATAGAACGCAAACCTTATCCACAATCACCGGAACAAACCCTACTGTAACAGGAGTCGGCACTGGCAGCAGTTGCCTCCATGCGTGACCCTACCCAGTTCACGTCTCCAGAACGCAAAGATACAACATGGAACCTTCTGACTCGGAACAATTATATTTTGTTCCCTTCGATCACCCCACAAATCGTAAAATACTTATTTGGCTAATATTATCAACCGACATACATGGAATGTTTACCATTGTGGAACTATCCCACCGTGGTGAAGTGAGACATTACTGTTGCATTCATAAATTGCGTTTTTCCTCCCCATATTTCTACCCATTTTTTAACATATTATAGGGTCCCGCCTTAAGTGTAACTATCTACAGTTGCGACGTCGTGCTCAGCGTAGTACCCACCCCCTCTGCAGTTACTGCATTGTGTAACCTTTTGGAATTAGTGAGTTATAGAATGTGTTTGGACCAACATAGTTCAATCGTTGGCCCTAGTATTGGGTGTTGTAGTTTATGGAGGGTTTATTGGTTCCTGGCTCGTCCTATTTCACCCAATGCAAGTATTTCTTATGCTTCCCTAGGGCATTACCTCCTACCTGTCTACTATGGAAAAGCTAGATTGGGTAGATACAAACTTCTGACATGGTATGTACAGGGAATGGGGTTCATCCACAAACGTCATAAAATCTATGCCCAACTGAATAGGTGAAAAATTCAAATAGCTCACATGCAAGAAACATATTTAACTAATTCAGAGGTGACCAAAATGCGCAAAAAATGGAAAGGAAACATTTTAACGCATTCTACTCTGCCTTTGCAAGAGGTTCCCTAATATGGATTAGACATGGGGTACCCTTTGTTCCTGTGGAACAGCAGATAGACACAGAGGTGCGTTATGTGCTGCTGTGGGGCAGACTGGATGGTATTCCATAAGTCATTGGTAGTGTATATGCCCCAAATTATGAACAAAGTACCTACCTCACAAACCTAAACACAGTTTTGTCAGACTGGATGATCTAACCGTGAGTTATTGCCGGCATTTTATTTCTATCTTAGTTGTTCACTTTGATAGTGCTCACCCACGGTTAGGGGAGCGGTATCCACTAAAAATGCAGACTTTCTGCATGCCTGGGCCGTGGGTTGGTGCTTGCAAGATGTGTGGCGCCTGCAGCATCCCATGAGTCGTGAATACTCATTCTACTCCCCCCACCTCCTGCATCAGCTGCACACCAGGAGACAGAATCTTCAATTCCCTAATATCCCAGATTTCGGAATCCACATATCTCGGGAAAACATTGTCCGACCACAACCGGCTTTAAATATTTATTGAATGGGGGAGGATACCCACCCCAGTCTCAACCTGGCGGCTTTGGCCACAAACTCGAGGATGCGGTTTTCCGAGATACTTTAGGCACAGCGATCAGTAACTATTTGACAGAAAATGACAACTCTGCATCTTCCCACCTAATTGAATGGGATGCCTTTAAATCAGTAATTAGGGGAACAGGAATAGGGGCAATTGCAGGAGCTTGGAATGAAATACACAAGAACCTTACTATAATCAAGGACTCCCTTAATAACTTGGAAACTGCAGCCATTGCAGATCCGACTACATAAACAGTTACAGGAAGCCAGAATCAAACACGCTGAATTACTCGAACAACTTCGCCGAGTACAGTACATACACAGCATTGTCATGAAGACGCAGATAAATCGGGGACCCTTCTGACACGTCTTATCCATGATGCTCCACCCTCAAACCAGATACCAGAAATGTCTCTCCCAGGTGGTACTGTCGCACTTACTCAGAGCTTAACATTGCATTCTGTACATACTACAAAAACGTATATAGTGCTCCACCTGCTGCATCACATGAACATATATCAGCCTTTTTGAATGACCTCACAAACCCTAAACTTGCAGCACACGCTCAAGCAGAATTAGAGACTCCTATCACAAAAACTGACATTAAAGAGGCCATCAAGTACCTCCCCAAAAATAAGACCCCATGCTTAGATGGCCTGCCAGCCAAATGTTACACTGCGTATGCTGATAAACTGGCCCTGTGCTTATAGAACCTATATAAGACTGACTTAGAGAAGAGTACTCTCCCATTAACAACTATGCAAGCACTAGTTATCTCTCTCCCCAACCCGTATAGAGATCCCGGTGACATGTCAGGGTATCGCCCCCCTTCATTGTTATCTACTGAGTATAAAATACTTACTAAAATATTAGCCAAATGTCTCCTCCCCTATCTCCGAAAAACGAATCCATTTCGATCAATATGGATTCACACCTTGCCGCAATACATCCCTTAATATCAGACGCTTCCTCTCTATAATGGAAACTGCTGCGGATCTCTCTAGCAAAACTGGTTGTACCTCCCTCATCATGCAACAAGCGTTTGATATGCTCAATTGGACGTATATGCTGGCTTCTTTGGAAACATTTGGCATTCCAAGAGGTTATTTACGATGGGTTGAAGTTTTATATAGTGCCCCCACGGCGCGGGCCAGGACTGGCTCTCATAGTTCCCCTGCGTACTCTATAACATGGGGCACTAGGCAGGGATGTCTCATGTCGCCATTATTATTTGTCCTATGCAAAAACCACAGTTGATAGACAGAATGCAGAACAATGTCATACATTCACCCCAGTACAGAGATCTGGGCCTAAATCCATCGTTTTTTTGCACTCCACACCACCCCAGTTCAGACATGGCCATATGCAAATCAGTCTGACCCTGTGCCTCATGGGAACAGTCCAGCCCAAACTGCCAAGCCATGCCTTCCCTGGACCGGAAACAAGCTTCCGAGGACCGGTTTCTGGCATTTTAGCTGCCTTCAGCCCGGCTTGCTTGAATCTAGTGGTGTGGAGAGCATGGGACTCACGTCTGAGCATACCCATCCCACTCAGGGTGACAAATGCAAAAACCACAGTTGATGGACAGAATGCAGAACAATGTCATACATTCACCCCAGTACAGAGATCTGGGCCTAAAACTATCGTTTTTTTGCACTCCACACCACCCCAGTTCAGACATGGCCATATGCAAATCAGTCTGACCATGTGCCTCATGGAAACAATCCAGCACGAACTGCCAAGCCATGCCTTCCCTGGACCGGAAACAAGCTTCCGAGGACCGGTTTCTGGCATTTCAGCCGTCTTCAGCCTGGCTTGCTTGAATCCAGTTGTGTGGAGAGCATGGGACTCACGTCTGAGCATACCCATCCCACTCGGGATGACAAATGCAAAAACCACAGTTGATGAACAATGTCATACATTCACCCCAGTACAAAAATCTGGGCCTAAATCCATCGTTTTTTTGCACCCTATCTTGAAATGAGATAGGGTGATAAGTGGCACAATCCAAGGGGTCTTTAGAGGGTTTTAGAATGACCGAGACAGAAGCTTCAGAGAGGGAGTCAGGCAAACAACATGTGTCAGTCAATGTGTTAAACCGTCTTGTCAGCAAAGGGGCTAAAATCTGACATAACTTCTTGTAGAATAGTGGGGTAAAGCCATCTGGACCCGGTGACTTAGAGACTTAAAGATTGCTATTGCCGACACCACCTCATCTATTTGGATGGGTCGGTCGCTTTGAGAGGCAATGTCCGGAAGTAGCCTGGTTAACTGAGCGTTGCAGAGATATGAATCTTTGTCTCCCTTGGGAGAGACTTCTAACGCAACAAGCCTGCTGTAGAAGTCTCCGAAGGCTTCAGCAATTGAGTGTACTATTGTCCCCGGAGTATTAATCGCCGGCACAGTTCCGGAGAACTCTCTCTGATGCAGTCTGTGGGCTAACATACGGCTTAAGTAATCACCACTGACAAATTTATGCCAAAGCATATTCTGCTCTATCTAGGTCAAGGCGGTGCAAGAGTAGTCTTTTCCAATTCCCTACAGATGCGAAGAGCACCTGTGAGTTTGTGTATTGATTCTAATCCTGCTACTGTCGCCTCAACTGGATTCCTCTGCTCTTTACAGAGCCTGTTTTCACCCGCTGAAATCGCTATTAGTTTGCCGCGTATTACAAATTTTAAAGCTTCCCATACAAAGTAGAGGCGTACCTCCTCACGATCGTTTATGGTGAGATACTCTGTAATCGCCGTATGAATTGCTTTTACTGTCAGGTCTGATTGGAACATTGCGTCTCCACCAAGGTTCAGCGATAACGTGATTGTGGTGTTATCAGAAAGGACGTATGGTTCAATTATTGCATCAGCTACACATCCTTTTAGAGCATCTGTAATTTGAAAATGATCTATGCAGGCATAAGATTTATGGGCAGCTGAGAAGAACGTGTAATCCCTAATGGGAGGGTGTGTGTCTCCATATGTCGTTAAGGGAGCTGCTTGCAAGCCTTTCATGCTCGGTCTGTGAAAAAGCCCCAGCTTGTGTAGTTTGCTGCACAGAACGGTCTAATTCTGTATTCATTACAAGATTCAGGTCTCCACCATCACCACCGTTCGATCAGGAGTGACTAGAACATTTTTTAAGGTAGTTGATCAGAAAGCACTCTTGGTGTCCATTCAGTGAATAAAGAGACACCACCGTAAACTGCACATGACCCCACTGAAGCCTAATCCCCAGCACCCTGCCTTTAAGTTCCGCTACTTTCTAATAACCATGCTTTGGAATTTCTGTGCAGGTAAAATGGTGACCTCATTTTTCTTAGTTGTGTCTGAAGTCCAATATTGCCTGGGGAACCTGGGTGATTGCATGCTATGGGTGTCTCTAGCAAATAGGTGAGTCTCTTGTAGCAAACAAACCAGCCCCGAGTGTTCTGAAAATGATAGTAACGCTTAGCTCTACACTGGGCTTTTAAGGCCTCGCACATAAAGGCTCACTATACGGATATGTGTCATGTCTCTTCAGGGCAGCCTACAACCGCTAAAACGTTAGGCCTCTGTCTTTCCAGTGGGGTGGTGAGCAGAATGCTTGTTTTGTCGTCCCTGGTGTGCCTGATACCTATATACGGCTTCATTAGTGCGGAGGAGAAAGAAGTGAGAAAAGACAGAAAGAAACACATGTCAAAAATTAAGGGTACAACAGATGAAACAACAAGTGACCATTGTCCGTCAAATCCAGTGAGTTGGGGTGAGAAGTGGCCACCACCAGGATGTCTTTTCCAGCGATGAGTCTCCTGCCAGGACAAGGAGTAGCCCATAGGGCGAGCAGAGTGCGAGTCTTCTCTAGTATCGTCAAGCTTTCAGCCCCTCTGCCGCTGGATTCACACCGACTCTTCCCCGGAACACTGCTTTCCTCAATTCAGGACACCTTTGAAAGGGCAGATTCCGCTGAGAGGGCCTGCAGCACCGCCTGCCTTTCTTTGGAGATGGTGGCCGGGTCAGGTATTGCCCAGCGGCGGCTGCCTGTCACCTTCTACCACATTGGTTGCTGCACCCTGGGCGAGGAAGGCTGTTGTTCATTGCTGCACTGTACAGTGATGTGTAAAAGGGTGCCGGCCTCCTTGAGGGATCTAATCTGGTGGAGTGTTCCTTCACACTGGAAAATGATGCGAAAGGGAGGACCCCAAGCATAGGGTATGTTGACTTTCCTCAACTATTCTGTAACCGGGCGGAAGTCTTTATGTTTTTGTAAAGTGATCCTGGAGGAAGGTGGGGGGTGACCTTTAAACTGGACTGGATGTAAATCTCTGGCTTTTCTAAGTATGTCCTCTTTAGTTGGAAAATCATGCACACATACCAGTATATCTGCCGGGCGTCCCTTTCCAGATCTGTCAGGCCCCACTCTTTGGACCTTGGTCAACTGCAAGGTTTAGTCTTCAATGTGGCCCAAAACATGTTGGAAGAGGTCTGCAACAGTCAGTCAGGATGGAACACTCTGCTTTAGATGGCACACCTCTGGTTCTAATATTATTTCTCCTGGATCGATTCTCCAAATCCTCATTGTGCGCCTGGAGATCAAGCTGTTGCTCTTTGAGCCGAAGGACTTCTTGCTGCAGCCAAGTGACCTCTTCCTCCCGGCTGGATTCCCTGTCCTCTAACTCAGCCACTCTCTCACCTACTTTGTCTACGTCAAGGCGCACCCCCCGTTTTTCTATTGCGATTTCCGTCATCATCGCCTGGAGTTCTGCGCGCAAGAAGGTGAATAACGTTTCCAGGAATGACTTGGTTACCGTGCGCTCCCGGTTTTCAGTGTCTGACCTAGCGTCCATCCCCATACTTGTGCTTTTGTTCCGCACTGGAGCTTCCTGAATTTACAAACATTTCTTTAAGGGAACGCTCTTTGTTCTGCTCCCCGCCATGTTGCTGTGGTTTATCAAGGTAATTACTGCTGGTCAGCCCTCACACTTACACCCTGCATAGCAGACAGCACTTTTATCTCGACGCCTGCAAGTGACTACCGCACCACCTCCTCGATCTTAGTCTACAGGGTCTCTGGGAGAAGGCACCCAATGCGCAGCCTCAGCACACACCCACACTGTTAGTTCCCAGCTAGTAAGTACCTGCGCTGTAGCCGATATGGTCCAGGTACTCCACACGGGTAATTTAATTCAGACCACCGCTCCTTGTCCACTATTAGCACAGGGCCTGTAGAGTGATATCCTCCGCCACTG
Source organism: Lissotriton vulgaris (assembly GCF_964263255.1). Taxonomy (NCBI): domain Eukaryota; kingdom Metazoa; phylum Chordata; class Amphibia; order Caudata; family Salamandridae; genus Lissotriton; species Lissotriton vulgaris. Next base: position 1,503,649,308 of record NC_141695.1, on the reverse strand, counting down.
ACTCACATATCATTTTCCTCTCTGTAGCGGTGATCTAAATGCATTCTGTAGAAAAGCCCTCGGGAAGGAGGGCCCCAGTCCGCGGGCGCTCCAGCTATGACCCTTGAGACCCTCCGACCAGTACCAGAGGGAGAGGGCTGCCGGGTATGCCCTGGGCCTTGCCGAGCCTATGCCCTCCGTGATCTTCTCCGCGCATGCCAGGAAGCAGAGCGCGTCAGTCGCAGCCATCTTCACCGCCTCACTCGTATGTGCTATATAAGCGCAGTCAGGCCGGTGATTCCCCCTGCGACCCAGGGTCCGGCTCCCCGCAGGGGCCCACTCCTCGGACTCCCCTGCCAGTTATCTCTCCCCCTCTGCTGCTAGCTGGGCACAATTCTTCCTTGCTGCAGGTATAGACCGGAGGGGGGGACAACTTCAAAGCTTCAACTCCCTCAAGGGCCACCACTCCCCTCCGGTAGTCCACAGATGCAAGATGGGGCCTGCCTGCGATTCCTCAGGCCCAGCGGGCTGCAAGAGCAACCCGATCTTCACTGCTCTGCCCTCCTTGCAGAGAGCTCCAGACCCTGGGAGAGGCCTAGTGCTTTCCATTGTGGTCCTCGTCACTTCTTTTGACCACTGGGGGATCAGCTCCAAAGCCCCTGCCAGGGCGTATCGCCAGCTGCTGTAGATGGGCCCGCACCCAGCTCCTGGGCGACATCGATTCCTGCAGTCGCGCAACGTGCCCGCCCATGCCGCTCGAGCCACAGGCCACTGCAGAAGTCCACACCTTTTCCACTGGCCTTCACTTGTGCCCGGGACCTCCACAGCTCACACTCACTCCCGAGGGCCACGGGTAGAAACTGGCAGGCCTGCTGAATTGTAGCAGACATCAGGTGTTTGGAGAATGCTCTAAAACAATTTAATCCAGACTAAGTTTAAAATAGTGTGGAATAGGGATGGGCGTCGCCTGAGCAGCCTCATGGAGTGAAATTGATCCCCCTGGCAGTGAGGCGCCAATTACTGACTATAGTCAAGCTGTCAGTACAACTTTGTAAAGTCTCTGTGTGAACTTGGATTTCTAACTAAAGATTTTTCATAGGCACTTAGAAGAGGGTTCAACTATTCCTCTACACACAGGTCGGACGCACATCGTGCCGCTTCCAAGATATCAACCTTGTCCAAGTTCTGAGGAGAATCCGTGAATTGTATGGATTCGAAACGCGGTGGCTCTTGTGAGCTCGGGGGATTGTGTATATATTGTGCCTTAAGGAATGTAGCAATAATTGTTTTCTCTTGTGTCGGCAACATTGTTTTAAAGACGTAACCCCACCCCGGTCTCTTGGCCTAGGCAATACAATTAACAACGTCTAGTTAAGAATCTAACGTCCGTTTGGTGCCTTATGTAAAAACTAAGACTGGTCTTGTAGTTTCAATGTTAATGTTATTTCACACAATTGTTTAAGTTTGTTTCACTTGTCATTTTTGTCTTTTATTTTTTTCGTTTTTAAGTGGAATATAACATTGTGTATAAATGTGTTTTTGTTAATGTGGTGCTCTGTAAATGGAAGGTTTCTTTTTCTAAGACCTGAAAAAATATTTATTTGCTTCGCTAATCTAAATAATTTAAAATAAGCTAAATAAAGAAATAAGAACCCTAGAATTGATGGTCTAGGGTATTCCCTTTAAAGTGTGCAAAGTAGTCCTTCTGGACACACTTAGTCCTCTCTGGCAGCACCCGCTTTCCTCTGCGTGATCACAGAAATCCCTGCGGACTCGAAATATCCTAAGGAGCTAACAGGACTTTTTACCTTATGTGATCTAATGGCAGAATGTTACTTATCTGGTAAGTAGTCCGTGTGGGTACACAATTTATTTCTGAATGGATGGCGCCGCGCGGTTTAATTGCGTAGCGCTCCTGGCCATGCTGAGGTCTGCCCCAGACCTATGTAAGCATAGTACCAGTGTGAAGCGTTAAACCCATTTTCTCACAATCTTCCTCATTTAAGAGTTGACTTGGGGCTGTTTATGGGATTCTCTATGGTTATTTTCGCCCCTGGGCCCCACTATAAAATAACAAGCATTTGCAATGTAATAGGTCTCCTTTACACAAGTTTGAGCTATTGACATTGCAAATAACAATGCCGTTTATATTATTATTATAAATTATTATAAATTATAAATTTTATAAAGCGCTTGGTTACACCCGCTGGTGTGTCCCCGCGCTGGTATCTGCTGTTTGTTTCTATTAGAGTGGGATTCTGGTTGTGGTGAGAGGCCCTATTTGAGGCATTGAGGATTGGGGAACAGGATTGTTTTCAGTTCTTTACAGAATAAAAGCTCAGATTTTTCCCGTCGCAGCTTTTCTGGCAGCTTGTTCCACAGCTTAGCCGTCGAGGCTCTAAAGGATTTTCCACCCATTCTTGCTCTTTTTACCTTTGGGACTTGCACCAGCCCCGTGCCACATGATCTTAATTGGTGTGTTGGCTCATACCGCTTAAGATAGTTGAGCAGGTACCTGGGGCCTTTCCCATGTAGGATACGATGTCCTATGCAGAGGGCCTTGAAACTCACCCGTTCCCTAATAGGGAGCCAGTGAAGTGTTCTTAGAGCCTTTTGTGATGATGCCATTCTTGGTAGATGAAGGATCAGGCGGGCCGCCGCATTTTGTATACGCTGCAGTCTAGTGACGCATTTTTCGTTGGCTCCTAGATATAGTACGTTTCCGTAGTCCAGCCTGGATGTTATCAGTTATTTCATTGGACCTGAACTGTCCTTGTGCAACCTGGAAGCTGCGGCCTGTAAGGAATGATTCCAGCCACTCCCATGCCTTGCCTCTTACTCCTCCCTTTTTAAGACACTGCAGCAGTGTGTGGTGTTTGTTTTAGTTTTGAAAACATAAATAAAAGGCAGTGTCATTTACAATGCCAATAGCTGTAATTTGTGTAACTCCGAGACCTATTGCATTGCAAATGCTTGTTAAGACAAGAGACCGAACCCAGCTCAGGCAGGAAGCTGACGGAATAAAGTGCCCCAGACAGGCCCCACTGCTACTGGGGATGGGGCAGTCCGGGGCTGGACAGCAGGACAGGCAAGGGAAGGCATTGCTCTGGTGGTACAGTACAAATTCATATGTAAGATATGGCATGGCTGCCAAATTACATTTTTACCTGCTTGTTTAATCCTCCATTTGGTGCCTGGATGTGGAATACGAGATATTGTTGCATTCCAATGCAGCATGTGCATTCACCCTTGGTCAGGTCTACCATCTAAATGGGAAGCACACTTTACAAATCATGCTCATGGCAAACTTTGGCCCTAAGCTTTTGGCTGTAGATGTTATTGAATTAGCTGGCGTGTTACACAACGCACTTGATAAACTAGATTTTCCCATGGAGCCGGGTGGTGGGCTCTGCTCATGCTATCAACCTAGGAAGGACGAAGCCTTGATCGGTCCCACATTAGACTTGAAGCAGCAAGCTTACACACGCTTCACAGTAAATAAAACTCTGTAGACCAGTGGTCAAAGTAAAAAAAAAAAGACGTACGATAACAGTGATCATGAGTCTAATGCGAAGTCGTGAGTAGTGGCAAAATGCATGAATATGTAACTGCTGTTCTCGAAGCAAGGCATTATTTATAACTCACAGTATAGCAGCGACATCTAAGAGCATCCTGACGTGCAATGTTGTTTATATTTTTTATTATTGTTTTATTTTCAAAGGTTGGGAAATCTAAAGCATTCTCAACACAGGCGTACACGACAGGACAGGGTTTTGGATTTAACTTCTGTGAGGGAGGGTTACATTTTAATTTAAGCATTAGCATTTGTGATGACCCCATGCCGTAGTGACATGCGACAGTGGCAAACAGTTGGGCATGCTTGAGTTGCATTAAAAAAAGCGCGGTGCCCGTTTAAGGGCTTGAAGTGGGATGAAAAAACTTGGGGGCCTGTCAAAGGGGCGTGGTCAATGTAATTAAGGGCGTGGCTTGAAAACACTCAAGTTAAAAATCTGTGCTCAGCATAGTGTGCCGCCCGACTTGTATTTTGCTGTTTCTGTCATTGCATCCAGATATGGGATACAAGTAACATCATACCTACAAGTCAGAACTGTTGACTTTGTCAATAGTTGTCAGTTGCATAAGATAAATAAGCAGCAACTATGGCTTTACATAATTTCGAAAAAGCTTCCACTTAAAGCCCTGGTGACACCACAACAATGTTGCTGCTCCTGAGTTTTCAAAAGAGAAGGGAAATCCAGAGAGAAAATGACTTTCTGTAAAGGATTTCCCTTCCACTAAAACGCTCACCTGGCATGACGTCATGCTGTAACTTCTCCACGTGTGAGAAGTGAGCAGTGTGAGCAGGCACACATCGATGTGCCTGCTGTCACTACAGTCAGGAAAAAAATTGACCGTCTGTGCCAGGGCACAAAACAGAGCCTGATAGAGATCTGTTTTGAGGTCTCCTTTAAAAAACTGCCGGTGCTCAGCACCGTTGGGACCCAGCCCACTTAACACCTTGGCTGCTAGAGGCATTTTCCTCCTGTGCGGATTACTTGAATTCCTCATTGTTCATGACGAGCTCGGCTCGTCATAAGCACAGTTCAACCGTGCCTCATGACGAGCTGAGCTCGTCATGAGCAGGGAAGGGGTTAAAGCCCTGGTGTACACAAACTACACTGTTTCAGCACTTACAAAGTAAAGGCCGGTACATTAGTCTCATGGAGAAGTGTACATTAGGGTAAGGAGTGGAAGAGGAAGTCTGGCACAGCAGAGAATGCTGCAGGAGGGAGGAGCAGTGAGGATTGAAGACGTAAACACGTTTCAGCCTCATTAGGGGAAAGGCTGTGGCCATTGTGAAAGTGAGCACGGCATGGGTCACATGTTTTCGCAGCAGGAGGGAGGAGGTGTTTGAGGTGAAGGAGAGGAACCCATACCCATATGAGCGTGAAATCCACAAATGCAAATCCTAAATATATGCGTATTGTTGGCCCTGCGTTTCATAAAGCAGAAGGGAGGAGGCAACTGCAGCCAGAGAGAAGGGGGAGGAGGCGGTGTCAGCTGCAGCTCGGGAGAGGGACTCTAATAAATAGCATAGCAAAGCGGAAGCGCCGCGAAAATGCGCATGCTATGGACCCGGAAGCTGTGTGCATAAAATAGTACTAAAGACAGATACACATCCAAGCGTGTGAGCCCGCGAGTACAAAATCAAGTCTGTAGAGGCAGGCCAGAAGTGAGACAGGGGGTTCACCAAAAAGCCTTGCTTTCAATAGAAAGCTTGGCTTTTGCATAAACGGTGACTCGGACCAATGGTAAGCATAGGCGGAGCTTCCAGCCCACTTCTAAAGTCGACTTGACGACAATAGATCTTGCCAGAGCGACAACGCATGCGGTGAACGCTAAGCGAGACCTAAAAAGGAGCTCACATTAATAGTGCAAAGGACAGCAGCACATTTCAAACCACTACTATCAAACATGGCAGTGTTTTTTAATGGGATTACCAGAAGCAAAACTGGCTCACTCAATGGAGAACAGGACTCATATCACTTAACACAGCAAGCCTAAATTCACCCCACAAAATGACCAAACTGTGGCAATCTCTCTAGGAAGTGTAATTAGAGGTAATAGCACCTCATGAAATATAAGAAGAAACAAAAAGGACATCCAAATTAATATAAATGCTACCCGCTTGCTTTCCGTTCGTTAACCACGACGAAACACATTGGAGTGGTGGTGTTCTTCACAGATCACTAGCTTTTAAGCCAACTGCTCACAAAACTGACAGACGCGGCAGGAATGTCAGTCTACAGATAGTTTGTTTCATTGTGGCCACATTAAATGCCCAAAACATTAGTCAGGACTTCTTCATAAGTTCCTTTCACAATGTGCTGGGGAGTTTTCGGAGGGTAACTTCAGGAGACAAATTTGATATGTGGTCCAACTGAGAACAGATCAGGCCTTTTAAACCGGGGCTTTTTAAAAGAGTTATTAGCAACAATTTGAAAGCTGTCATTGCGAGATCCACAGAGAGGGCAAGATGTTGACTGAGTGGACATTTTTCTCCTCTCACAGAGCCTCTTCAAGATAAATCACATTCTGGTGAGCAATATGCTTATGCCGAAAGTACTTCTTGATACCACAATATACCCAATAAACATCCCAGACCACACACACAGAGATTTACCAGACATGGGGCCCAAGTACAACCCCACATGGGAGGTAGAAATTCCATCCTGCACTTCTTTTGTACTATCAGGTACTGAAAGCCAGACCACAGAATACTTTCGACCAAACCCTCTATGGGTTACGAATCATGCCTGTACCTGGAACATATGCAATAAATAAACTGTCCCACACAATGGGACAAGCACACGCAACCCTAATTCTAAAACCGGGTAAAGAACATATTGTACCTTCTACAGTCCTATAGCAATCCCCAAGCTATATAACAAGATACTAGCAAACTAGACTAGGTACCCTACTTCCAAGCAGCATACCCTCGGACCAGTCAGCATTTATTAATGGTAGACATAAGCATGACAACATCCAGAAAATAAACAACCTAATTAAAAAAGCAAAGAAAAAAGTGACACCAGCAGTTTAACTGTATCTTAGGCTGGATGTAAAAACTCTGTAAAACTTTTGTCTTAGCCCAGTTTCTTTCTTCATAATAATAGCCAGTTATAATCCCCTTCCATGAGAATCACAGTAAATGTAAAGGTCTCACAATTTGATTTTAGTGGAGGAGTCCTACAGGGATTCCCTCTTTCAGCTGCTCTTGGTATCGAACCATTCACAGCAAGGAAATGAATAGATAATGAGAAAGGGGCCATTCATATCAGCCAGGACGAGAAATCAGTAAATCACATTTTTATCAGGTGAGGTTTTGCTTGCTTTGATGACACCACACATCTCTACAATAAAGGCAGCAAATTTTAAGAGTTCGAAGGGACTGTTGAGTTTAAGATAAATATGAAACCAGAGATTCTAAATATTACTCTCACCCAGTTTGAGGTAAAAACTTCAGCTTGGCAAACACTGCAGGTGGAAGAACAAATCACTCAAATACCTATGGATTCACAGAACAGCAGATCCTACAGACCTCTAAAAAGCCAACCATCAGCTTCACTGCACAACAGCCAACATTGATGGTAACCTATGTCGTTATGTAGTCGGGTATGATTACAATTGTCTAAAGGAATGTGTTGCTGAGGGTCCTGTTCCAAGCACACTCAGACTTAATCATAAATATTTGTTGCTGGTGCTGAGCAAACACTAAAATTTATATGGCAGGGTAAAACAACAAATTGCCTTGCAAACATTTACATTTTCATACATTAGAAAGAGGCTTGGCCCTCCCAGAGTTTATGACACACTACGTCCTTGCAGTTAACTGTGACTCACACCAATACAGGACACAAATGGATAAGGCAGTGGTAGTGAACACCATATGCAACCTAATATGGCAGTCGATCCCAATCGTTTTAGACCCAAAACTCCCATGACCTATTGGCCGTGGCTCCCCATTATGTTACTTTTTTTTACAGTGTGGGGGAATGTAAGCCCGCCCTCTGGAGTTCTTCCATTTTTCTCCCTGAAAATAATTGGAATGAAGCTGATGAAAGTATTATAATCGAACAATTTGGGGATAGTTGGCTTTTTAGAGGTCCGCAGGGTCTGCTGTTACAGGAATCCCTAGGTATTTTAGTGATTTGTTCATCCACCTGCAGTGTGTTTGCCAAACTGAAGTATTTACCTCAAACTAGGGGAGAGTAAGATTTAGGATCTTCGATTTCATATTTGTCTTATGTATTTTAGAAACCAGAATCCCCTTAGATGGGTTTAGTGTCCAAGGGTTACATTTCTTTCACCTTGTACTCCTAACCAGAAAGGAAGCAAATTAGTAGGGAAATGCAGATGAAATTTCAACCTTGCAAAATTCTTTCCATCTTTCCGTCAGATGACAGAGACAATGGAAGAAACAGACCAAATTAAAAACCGTGAAATGTCCCACCTCTGTCAGAAATATTGTAACAAAACAAAAGGATAGCTCAGTAAATAGAAGGCTCATAACTGACAAGATGAGATTAGGGTACTGTAAAATGCTGGGTTAGCCTTCCAACCTTTAGAGGGGTTCAGTCAACTACGTTGTATAAATAGGCTAATATTAACATCTGTTAACATAAGTTCTTAAAAACAGTTGAAGTGAGGTACGATGCACTATATACAAATGTCCTATTAAAATGTTGGGTGTATTACTAACGCATCATTTTCATAGCCAGTTTCTGTAAATAAACATCTATGATCAGCGCCTAATTGTTTGGGATCCTGTTCACACAGCTGTAAAAATGATTAGTACTAACTCGCACTGTCCTGCATGCGGAGATTGTGGAGGTGCCTGGATAGACTTCTAGTGACAAAGCAGTTTGTTTTTACCCACTCCAGGCATTTTTTCCTCTTAAAAGGAGAATATAAAAAAGGTGCTTTGGGTATCAGATTTGCTGCATACCTTCTAATCAGTTACTATTCGAATATTTGTTTTTTATATTCATCTTACATGTGGAGAGGAGTTAGCCTAACGGCTAGGGCAACCAACATCAAATCTGGGGCACCGGGTTCGAGTCTCCGCAAGGACGCTCAACATCCTGTGATTCTGGGCAAATCTCAATCTCCCAGTGCCTACCAAAAAATAAATGTGTCCTCATGTAATGCAACTGGTGCTTGTGTAAAGCGCTCCGATACCTTCAGGTCATGTTCGTGCTATATAAAACTCTGAAGAAAAAAAAATGTGTAAAAAAAAATACAAAAAAAATGGAAAGCACATGTTGCATTTACATAGCCATTTCTTATTGCTTTATTTTGGAATGCTTCTTCCGGAGCCTTTTTTTTAAAGTGTACCCAGATCTAGCATGTGGGAGGACTTATTCAGCGTATGTGAATATATATGAAGATGCCCTGATTAAGAACTAAAAACAAGAAGAGTCCCTTCAGTGGGTTTGCTTAATTTCGAGTTTACTGGGAAAAAAAATACAGCAATGTCCCAAAAACATACAAGGGAAAGGTGGCATAACTTTACAAAGCTATGTTGAGAACTTTTATTCTAATAGATCTGCACCAAAGAACGTCTTAAATGGAGGTATAATGCTCCCAATAGGACTTCATTGGTTTCCACCTTGGAGTATGCTGTTTCGGTACCAGGGGAGAGAGTAGAAAGTTGAATCTACGGTTCATTTAGACTTTGATTACGGATTTAACAGTGAGCCCCTTAATATCTAATGTCGGCACACTGTCTTGACAGCGATCAACAGGGAACAGATAGGCAGGGAGGTCCCTAAAGTCTTAGGCGACTCCCAAAGAAAGGCTAAGCAATGGTGGTCAAGCTGATGTTTCTCTAGCCTTCCCTAAGAAGTAGGAAAATCAGGGTCTCCTCAAAAACCAAGGAGGAAATATAGTTTGATCAGGGCTAGTTTTGTTGGACAAGATACTGCAAATGTCTTCCCTGTTGTTAATGGTTACAGTATTTGAGCAGAACTTCAAGTCATTGATCTTGTGGCTCATGGAAATAAGGAATTCCTGTTGCAAAACGTCATATTTTCAACTTCTAGATCAGTTTTATGGTAAATTGTTCAGGAAAGAATTTTAATAACATATGCCAAGGACTCACGCACAAGCAATGATAATCCTCTATATTCAACAAAAACATGATGCTGGGGTAAAATCTTAAAGCAGGGATTTTGACGTGGCTGAAGAACACGTAAAACCCTTTCATTATTTTAAATGCAAAAAATGTACTTATTTTTATAGCATTACATAAGTCCCATCAATACTACTTGGGTCAAAACAAATGTCGTTCATGTACTTGATGAACTTCATGTCAAGTCTCTCTTGTGCAACACAGGCGACAATGTTAAAACACACTGCTAAAAGCAACTTACCTTGCTGAGGTTCCTTTGAAATAGAAGTGGTTTCCAACCTAGCCCCAACCATTTCTGTAGTAGAGGGTGCATGCACTACCTCAATGGCCTCCTGAATATCAGTAGAGGAGAGTCTGGAAGACCTTCTTGGTATCTTGGCTTTTTCTTGGCCATCTAATGACAGGTTTCCTTTTTTTCGTCTGTGAATGTTGTGGGACGATGTGGTTGGTTTATCTAAGTGGATTGACGGAAGACCATCTAAAATAATAAGCAGCGAAAGTATGAGCTGTACAACTAGATTGTCATCATACATCATCCTATATATAAATTTGGTTCTGAAAGAAGAAATCATTCTATGAGCAAAGTAGCGCGTTACATCATAGCTAAGCACATACACTCCGCATGAAGGTTATTTCACTACTGTTAGCATGCTACATTAACCAAAAAAATGTTTCCCCATTTTGCCCCATTAACAAAAATAGATCTCCTGGAAGGTATTTTAAGAAAATAAAAAATTAAAGAGCCAGCAGGCAATGGCCTTCCCTAAGCATTTCCCTACATATGTAGAAAGATTCTATGTGGCAAACTACCGGATGTTTATCAAGAAGCCTTTGACTAGGCACTTCCATCCCAGAATGAGGGAAGCAACAGTTTTCTTGGCTCCCAAACAAAACACAGATCCAATGAAACAAATCATACAGTCCAACACAGATATTCAATACTGATATTGAGCATTTACCTTGCAAAGAGCATAAGCAAAATTATTTGTAACGGGGAGTCTATCCAGACTAATATGGGTTTATCACTTGCAGAAACATTTCTCATTAACTAAGACATCTTGCATATGTACCTCATCACACTGCAACAGTATGTGACTAGCTTGCCTTGAAGTTAGTTGTCAGTATATGTTCTGAAACACTAGTTAAAGAAGGCTTTGAACCCCATTTCCTAAAATGGGCAGATACTCAAAAGTGAATCTAGAGCGAGAATGAAACCCAGCCAAATGGTCTCAGTGAAGTAAAAGGTGCAGAGAGGAACATGATCCTGGAACCCCAGTACACTCTAACAATTGTGCTAGCGGGGTAGTACTGCCATATAGGCTTCATAAAGCCTTATGAGAATGGGGAGTTCAAGACAGAGCCCATACTCATGTGATATCAATGTATCCAGTCGACATATTAGTTTATCTAACAGACTCCGAAAAATCGGTGTCAATCAACCTTCATGTATGAATTGATGTATTTGGGACTGCATTCAAGTTTGGAAAATTCGGAACTTTTCCCATAGAGGGGGATTAATCCATGCAGAAACACACATCTGACCAAACTTGGGGATCAATAGAAACGAGAGCAGGAATGTGTCAGTGTTATCTACGGAATGTGTCAGTGTTCTCTACTTTGAGCACAGCTTAAGTAACTTTCTTATATGTGTGGTGAGGGACAGCTGGGCTTTGCCATTCTGGATCACATTCAGATGCATACAGGCACACTCCTTGCTCGCCTTGGAGTCATGGCCTGAATCCAAACACTAGAGACACACCTCGTAAAGATGCCCGACAGCTGCATGCAACAGTCCCTTAAAAGGATTAAACACTATAGCTTTTAGACGGGATGTGTATCCTTGCCCACCAGAAAATAACTGAGCAAAAAAAACTAGCCAACTGACACGAAACAAATTAGGCGGTAGCTCCAGATCCATGCAGGAAGGCTAAGAAAGAAGGGATCTTAAATCCACAATCTTTGATATCGTGCATATGGGTCTCCAGCCAACACTTTCGGGGAGGAACGCAGTAAACGCAAAGCCATAGAACGTCACCTACCGGTGACCATAGACACTATGCTGAAAAATCTTCTGGATCATGTCTAGCACCTGGGAATATTAGATACGTGAGGAATCCATTAAACAAAAGTTAAGACTGTAAAGCTGCAGAAAGTACTGTGCAGTGAAACAACTTTCAATATCTTTGTTACATAAGGAAAAGAGGATAATGTAATGAGAGTGTACAATGTTCTAGATCAGCTCTGTGCCCAATATTTGTACTAGTTTGTTACAGATTCGGTTTGATCATTTATTGTGCCATTCAGGCATACAGTTCGTTTTTGTCTTTTGGTTTGTAGATAATATATCTGTATAATGCCTAAATACTATGCATAAACAGGAGAAAGTAAATGCTGATGGCTAAGTACTGACCCTAAGTATGTACATTCTTCTGAATCAAATTCACTTCCAATAAGCATAGCATAGCACATTGTATTAAATTTCCTATGGGGGATGTATTCTCCGGAAGAAACAAATCATATACTCTGCAATATGTCAGATGATCAAACAACTTTGTCTCCAATGCATAATATTCTTCTCTGCCTTGGTGCACCTTGCATTAAAAATCAATCACATCTCAAGAACCTGTTGTACCAAGCCATTTCATACCCCTGAGCTTTTTTCGGACACCATCAATTCTAGCTACATTTTATGATTTGTTAAATACTGTTCCTTCAAAAATACCTCATCTAACCTCAGACTAAAAGTTATATAAAACTGTTAATATAATTACCCTGAATCTAATGATCCACCTCTGTCCACGGAATATTCAACCAGTTTTAACATGTCTACACGTTACTGATCACTATGACAGCCACTCAACTAAACTACTTAGCTAGATATTAAAGACTCTGCCGCACAACTCTAAATTCGCAGCGTTCTCACACAACTTGTAACAATCATAAGGGTAGCGGATTCTGCATTCCTCTTAAAAAGTCACTCATGACCACTCCTACCCCAACTTCATCCACGTGTACATCCTCTTTTGACAATAAGGCTACATTAGTTACTGCTCTCTTTCAATACGGCAACTTGTATTTAATTTATTATGTGGTTAATTAAAACCATTACAATTTTAACAAAAACAGGAGTAAACATAACAAATCAGGTACAAAAAACACACGTTTTACAGCGTGACAGTGAGGCAAGGCATATGGTAAGAACCTTATTTTGTGAAAAAGTTAGACTATGTATTTTACTAACTTATAACAGTAGGTTAAACTGTGGGCCTATATCCGTAGATACATTTTTACATACATAATTTGCAGACCGCTAAAGGACTATTACAAACCCCCTAGATCTAGGTGCGAAAAATCTGCCACTTCTGTCGGAAACAGCAAGGAACAAAGAAGCTGTTTAATGCACCTGGGAAAAAGGATATCATTACTATTCGAAAGCACTTTAAAACAGACATCAAGTTAACCCCTTGCGCACCAAGGAAGTGATGGTTACATCCTCGGCAGCTGGGGGGGGGGGGAAGAGAACATGGCTGAAGCACACTAGGCACCAGGGAATTTATGTTTAAGCATTCTGGGAACAACGCATGGGAGTGATTCCATTTCTCCATGTACCCCCTCCCACCCTCCCCGCTTCTGCCGCTAGATCAGCTGACATAGCCCCCTGAACGGTCAAAAGCCAATAGAAGCCATTTTTAAATAATTACGGGGAGCAATCCCTTGGGCAAGGATCGCTCTCCTTTTGGGGATGAATGCTTTGGCCATTTCTGCCCGGCCTTATATTTTTAGGCCCACTAGACCACCAGGGATCTTTCTGTATGCAAGTAGAAATGTTTTGGGAGTGACCCATTGGGCAAGGGGCCACCCCTTTTAGGGATGATTTTTTGGGCCCTCAGCCTTTTATTTTTAGGCCCATGTGCCACCAGGGAGGCCAGAAGGCACGAGACCACTAAGGATGTTCTGGTATGTAGTAAAAGGGAGCAAATTGGCCATATATTTATAGGCCCATCTGCTCCAAGGGGGCAGAAGCTGCTAGACCACTAGGGATTTTATTGTCTATGGCGTAAAATGATTTGGGGAGTGGCCCCTTGGGCAAGGGTAGCTCTTCTTTGGGGGAGGGGATATTCTGGCTGTTTCTAGCCTCATTGAGGTCAGATAGGCCTTGTATTTGTAAGCCTATGTACACCCAAGGGAGGCAGAAGCCAATAGACCTCCAGGGAATCTTAGTGTGTTTAACGTAGCTTGGCTGATGGTCTGTGTTTTTTTTGCCATTATTTGTTATCGTAGCAGTTTTTTCTCCTTTTAATTTTAGTGCATAGTTTTGTTTTACTTTAGTGTAACTTCTGCTTGCGCTTTCGGCACTAGTAGAGCTTCAGTTTGGTTTAGCAAGGACTTTTTTCATATTGTTTACTAGGAATGAGTATCAATGACCTGCATGAATGTGTTTTTTAGAAATGTAATAGCAGCCTATTTAGCTTATGATTGAATGTGTGACATTTTCCTTGTATTTGTGCACAATGTGTATGGTATTTCCTTGTGTGTCATTTTCTTTTGCTTTCTTTTTTTGATATCGGTGCTGTGTCTCTGCAGAGTGGGTGCTGAGGAGTCAATAGTGCAGCAAGTGGCATCTAGATTGCAGCCCAGGGCTGCAAGGCTTCCCATTGGAAGTGCTGGACTCTGGGTTAACCCAAACATGGTGCAGACGGTGTTGCCTGCTTTTAGTGGGGGTACAGGGTGTAAAGTGAATTTTGATTTTTTTTGCCTATACATTTCTTTTAGTTGTTTATGGGCAGGTCAAAAGAACTAAGTAAGACCCGCTGGGTCGATGGGTAATAACTGAACTAAAACTTGGCGATGTAATTCTGACTATTTACTCAGTTTATGGGTCCAATGCCGACGACCCCTCGGTTTTACATCAATTAAGTATTGAATTAGCTCTATGGCCACCTCTGTTAATATTGTGAGGGGTCTTTAATCTGCACATCGAAGAGACTTTTGATTTACCCAGCAATGATCCCTACACTGGTAGGAAGAAGAATGTTTATAGAGCTGTTAAAAGTATGGTTCATTAATTTGGATTAATTGATGTAGGACATTTCACTTCTGGGGCGACATCTGGGTGTACCTTTTTCTCTGCCCCACATCGAAAATATTTCAGGCTTGATTATTTTTTTGTCGCTACAAGTCTTATTAATACTAGTGAAAATCTAGGGTACAAGGTTTTTCCTAAGGTGATTTCTGACCACAACCCCATTGTTCTTACCATTGATCTAAATCTACCACACAACTCTAAACCCTGGTCCTTTGAGCGTAAACTTATGTATGATCCATCCTATCTTGAACATATGAATAAATGGATTCCTGAATTTTTTGAAAATAATAGGGGATCACCCCCTATTGAGATAGTATGGGACACATTTAAGTGTGGGGTACGGGGCGAAACTCTGAGCTACTCATTGAGAAAACAGAGGGAGTATAAAAAGAAGGGAGAAGCGGAGATGACAAAATTGAGAGATCTTGAGATAAAACGTATGCAGGCATGAAAGAAGGGACTAGATACCGATAACATTCTAAAAGACTTACTGATGCAGAAGGTGAGGATTCATCAGAGTTTCTCCACGAAACTCGCTCAACAACTTACTGCATTACGTGCTGAGGTTTATGAAGCTGGGGAAAACTCAGGAAAACATTTGGCTAAGAGAGTACAGCAGAAGGCTGTGTTCTCTAGTATAGAGAAAATAGAGAATGATGCA
Source organism: Lissotriton vulgaris (assembly GCF_964263255.1). Lineage (NCBI taxonomy): Eukaryota > Metazoa > Chordata > Amphibia > Caudata > Salamandridae > Lissotriton > Lissotriton vulgaris. The sequence goes on along the minus strand of NC_141695.1, from coordinate 1,503,633,888 downwards.
GGGCAAGTCTCTAATAACACCATAGATATACTCACGGTGTTTCGTGAATTTTACTCTAGGCTCTACACAAAGGATGGCGGGCCGAATCTCGAAGCCAGGGTTTCTAAATTTATTGACGCTGTGGTTAATGGCACCCTATCAGTAGAGGAAAGGGAGCAGCTGGATTCACCTATTACGTGGTAAGAGATAAAATCCTCCCTTCTGTCCCTAGCATCTGGTAAAGCAGCAGGGCCCGATGCTATCCCTCTGGAGTTTTTCAGGCACTTCCGAACTATCTTAAAGTCTGAATTGATGTCATTATTTATAGACGCACAGCAGGTCACTGCTCCTCCCTCTTGGCAAGAATCAACAATCACGGTTTTCCTAAAGAAGGATAAATCTCCTCTTTCCCCATCTTCTTTTCGCCCTATCTCATTGATAAATACAGTTAGTAAAACTTTCTCTAAGATCCTGGCCTCACGATTAACCTGTGTTATAACCCCACTGGTTTCCAAATACCAGCATGGCTTTATTCCTGCATGCAACACGGCCGATCACATTCGCTGAGTCATTACCTTCTTGGACTGGGCCCAGGCATCCCGATCAAATATTGGATTAATTTTGTTAGATGCTGAAAAGTCTTTTGAACGGGTTGCCTGGGCCTATATGTGGGATATTCTTTCTAGAAAAGGATTTGGCCAGGGTTTCTTAACGGCACTGAAGACCATGTACTCTGCCCCTAAAGCTCGTATTCGCATTAACGCGCAGGCCTCTTCTATGTTTCCAATTACTCGGGGTACACGCCAAGGGTGCCACTGCTCTCCTTTACTTTACGCACTTTATATTGATCCTTTAGTTAATCATTTTAATTTGGAAGAAAAGATCCAGCCAGTGTTGCTGCTAATGTAAGTTATCGGGCGCTGGCATACGCTGACGACATTGTAGTAGTCACAACTGATGTCCAGACAGCAGTGCCAGCATTTAATGACTTGGCCTTGGAGTTTGGAGTATTCTCAGGTTACAAACTTAATTTGCAGAAAACTCAGATCCTTTGGTCACAAGATAACCTCTTGATAAATTTTCCGACAGTTTCGGAGGTTACGTATCTTGGAATTAAAATTTCGTTACCTATATCTGGTATTCCGGAATTAAATATCAATCCAGTAATAACAAAAACTAACACCACGTTAGAACATTTAGACCATCTATACCTCTCTTTGCAAGGCAGAGCTAATGTTTTAAAAATGCTGATCCTACCCAAGGTACTATACATGTTTCGTTCAATACCCCTTGAATTCCCGCCCTCTTGTTTTAAAAACGTAGAAAGGGCAACTTCAAGATTTTTGTGGGGTTATAAACGGCAACGGAAAGCCCTTAAAAAAATGGTTCCTAGCAAGGAGTGTGGGGGTGGAGTGTCCCTTATTTCTTGTTCTATTATTTTGCGGCCACCTTGCAATATATTAGTCCTCTGATAATTGGGGATAGAGCACGAATCCCGGCTTGCAGGACTCCGTCTATTCATGAGATGATAATGGGAGAAGGGATGAACGCTTGCTTTCTTAAGCAGATAGAACCCAGTTATTATAAAAAAACGAAATTCAAAACCCTAAAAGCAGCATTTGGCATATGGCAAAAAAATTGGAAAGATCTGGGATTGACCAAATTGAATGCTTACATACCTTTTGAAGGGTCCGGTTTAATACCGTCCGAAATTTTTTGTGACTTGCTGGCTATTAGGTGGAATGTAAAAGGGATACAATATTTGGGTGATCTGTTCTGTGAAGGCCACCTGGCCTCCTTTCAGCAGTTACTGAGCAAGTACTCCTTATGCAGAAATGATTTTTTAAATTTCTCCAGATCCGTAGTTTTTTTCAATAATTTCCGTTCATCTCAGCCAACAGCATGAACAGTCCCCCTCTTGGATCACTTGCAAAAAAACGCACCAATTGTTATCTTATATTTAATCCTGATGCAGGATTTTGGGGATGATTTAGATGCATGTCAAGTGAAGTGGGTAACTAAACTGGGGATTCCTGAAATTGATGTTCATGAGTCTGTTAAACTTGCCTCTGAATTTTTAATAACTGGGTTGATGAAATCCCAACATTTTATGTGCTTATACAATCTCTACTACACTCCCAGCAAAGTTGTTAAATGGAGTACGACAGTGGGGACAAAATGCAATCGATGTGGCTTGTTTGCAGCTGATTTTGTACACATGTTTTTTCAATGCCCTAAGCTTGGGGAGTTCTTCCTACAAATTGAGAACTTTTTGGCTGTAGCTGTTAAGTTTAAGGTCACAGTAACAGCAGAGTTGGTATTAATCTGCATGGACTCTGGTACCCCAATACCTAAACCTTTAATTTGCTTTCTTTTCATTTGTATGGCGGAAGCCCGAGCATGTATTACCAGAGACTGGATTAATAAGGATCCCCCTTCCTTTTTTAATTGGAGGGAGAGACTATTATTTATGTACCGCTATGTACAAACTCAAGGGGGTTAAAAAGAAGGGCTCTGGGAGAAAAAATCTGGGCGCCAATTGCTGAGTGGATTTAAACATTGATTTTTGTTGTATATGTTAGCATTGATTTGTAGTGATATGTATTCTCGAAGATGAGACTGTCTACTGCTGTATTTCCTTGCATAAAATAATAAAACTACAAAAAAAAAAGTAGACACTGTTGCTTGGGGCGCAATCAGCTCTATCTGTAAAGGTTACCCAAAAAAGCTGGTTTGTAAAAACCTTGTGAAGGGACAGTGCAGTGCCTTGCGTAGTGATAAACTTCTAGCTCTGACATTTTCTAACAGGCAGATGTCTATATGATGACTACCATCCATGATGAAAGTACGTCACCTGTGACTGTTTGGGATCAGGTTGCTGAGGTCCGCAAACGTGTGCATTTTAGACTACAATAAGCACATGGGTGGTGTAGATAGAGTAGCTCAGAGATTGGAACCTTACACTGCTGTTCGTAAGGCGTAGGTTTGGTATAAGAAGTTGGCTGTCCATTTATTCCATTTAGGAAGCTACAATGCCTTTGTTGTATTTAAGGATTGATCTCCAGAGTCAAAGATGACATTTGTTCAATTTCAGCAGTCTCTGATAGACAGCCTTGTTTTAGTGGAGCAGGCAGGAGTTCCTGGAGAAGTAGTGGGGGAGGATGTGGCAGGACTGAAAGATCACCACTTTCCTGATCAGCTTCCTCCCATGGCCAAAAAAGACTTCCCCCGCTAACAAATGTTAAGTCTGTGCTCGAAGAGGGTTGCGAAAGGAGAGTCGTATGTTCGGCCCCTATTGCCCTTCTAATCCTGGGCTGTGTGTGCCCAAATGTTTTAAATGGTGTCACATGAAATAGAGTTTTTGGTTGCAACCATGAGCGTAAACGATAACAGACTAGTCTGTATTGCTTTATATTTTTTGTTCAGAGGTCATGGTTGGCAATAGTGTAATGTATTAAGTTAGAGCTGTTGTGTTTGCAGTTATGCATTTCTGCCTTCCAAATGAACGGCCGTGTGTACAATAGACAACATTTTGAAAAATGCCTCCCGATTCACATGCTAGTATGGCTACCCACATACACAGAGATTTGCAAATTACCACTGCTTGTAAATTCCATATTTTGTTACCATTAGGGAAATGCATAGGTTTCCTTGAAACCCATTTTTCACTGTTTATTTTACCAAATTGACTGCTGTATACCCGGTACACAATGGAAAACATTGCAAGGTGCAGCTCAGTTATTTGCTCTAGGTACCTCAGGTTCTTTGGGAAACTACAAGCCAGATAGATCCCCGCAACCAGAAGGTTCCAGCAGACATAACAGTATATTGCTTTAAAAAACCTAGCAAAGGTAGAATAAGTTCGTTTCAAAAACTTTATTTCGATTTCATGTAGAAACCATAAAAGTATACATAGACAATTTTAAAAAGGCATTTGAATTAATCAACCATAAAATCACAGTACATGTTTACATAATTTTTTAAAACCAAATTCCATCAATATCTATTTCTAATCAGCAAGGCTGATCTAATAAAGTTTAAAACGGCATTACAGATATGTGCAGTTGACAAGGATAACAAGCGATCATACGCTTCTTTATAATAACGCGTTTCAAATGATTCTAATAATGGTTTAAGGAAAGTGTTTCTTGGCACTTTATACAAAGTGCAAAAAAGCAGAAGGTGGAGAGTATTTTGTGAGACCCTATTGTTACAAGGACAGTAGGGTAACTTCTCCCACCAACCCCCCTGCTTTGGGAAGGCAAACAAAAAGTGTAAGGTGCCAAGGCGAAATCTTGTAAGATAAAAACGCCATTGCGTGTTCGTAATATATGACAAATAAAACTGGGGAACTAGTTTTCCCCTTACACTTAACACATGGTCATTTGTCTTAAAAGAACCTAAACTATTACTGAAAGCATTTTTAATAATCTCCTTGGCATCTGTTAGACCTGGCACCTTGGCGTGAGTTTCCCTTCCACTTTTTGCTGGTGTGCCTCCGATGTTTTGCTGGTTTTCCGCTACTCAGGGCACTGCGCCACGGCTAACCCGTGCCGCAGTGCAAGTGCTCCCTACTGTAAATTGTACATGTGATTGATGTCCATGATTGGTTCATTGGATTTACTGTTAGTCCCTAGCAAAGTGCACCAGGAGTGCCAGGGCTTGTAAATGCCAATACTGCTAGTGGGCCTGCAGCGCTGGTTGCGCCACCCACAGAAGCAGCCGTAAAATGTGTCTAGGGTCTGCCATTGCAGAACCTGCGTGCAGTCGCGTACTGTCATGCTGGCTGGGCAAGTGCACCCACTTGCCAGCCCCTGAACCTTCCCTTAACTTCATATTAGTCACCCCTATGGTAGGCCTGAGGGCAGGGTGCATTGTATGTGTAAGGTAGGACAAGCCCTGATGTGTGTGGCCTGTCCTAGTAGTGAATTACAACCAAATTCGTATTTCACTATTGTAAGGCTACCTGCTTCCCTTAGGCCAGAATGGGCTGCTGGAATTATTACACTCTATAATCCCAGCAGGCTCAGGGAACATGGTAGAGAGTCATGTTTAGTATGCCTGAACTCAGAATAATAAAATATTTCTTTTAGTAAAGTTTATTTTAATATCCTGTGTTTGCAAATGCTACTTTTAGAAAGTTAGCATTTGCTTGCCTAACCATTTCAGCCCGCCTCTGCTGGTATGTGTATCTGACTGTCTGGGATGTGTGAGTGACAGGGCTGGGGGATGACAGGTGGTGAATGCGAAGATTACACCTTAGTGGGAGGAAGGAGTGGCTCTTGACTCTGAATCTTGCAGTGCTCTGCCACCACAATGCTGGTTCCACCCTCCTGGGGAGCGACTGATGACTCAGCCGACACCTGGCCCAGGAAGGGCGAAGCCCCATCAACAAGGTACTTCTGGCTGCCCCTGTCCCCACAATGCTGGCTCCACCTCCTGTGGAGCGTCTGACGTGCCTGCCCCTCACACTGAAAGCAGAAGCCGGATTGCACCCAACAAAGTACTCAGAGACTGAAAGTGGCTATGCAAAGGCCCCCCTGGCCTCCTTTCAGCAGTTACTGAGCAAGTACTCCTTATGCAGAAATGATTTTTTTAAATTTCTCCAGATCCGTAGTTTTTTTCAATAATATCCGTTCATCTCAGCCAACAGCATGAACAGTCCCCCTCTTGGATCACTTGCAAAAAAACGCACCAATTGGTATCTTATATTTAATCCTGATGCAGGATTTTGGGGATGATTTAGATGCATGTCAAGTGAAGTGGGTAACTAAACTGGGGATTCCTGAAATTGATGTTCATGAGTCTGTTAAACTTGCCTCTGAATTTTTAATAACTGGGTTGATGAAATCCCAAGCTGTGACCATCGCGCTCTTCAGCAACGCTCTGGGAGCTGCCCTCTCTCTAAACAAAGTGACTGCCGCCTGCCTGGCCCAGAAGCATCGTAAAGATCAGCCCAGCTGATCCGAGCACAGTGACTGACCCCGAGCTGCAGCTCACAACGTGAAGAGAAGGGGCGCCCGGTGCCTGCTTGCCCCCTTCGTGTCGTGTGCCCCTGAACGTGCCGCCGCTGTCCGAGAAACAGCTGTTGCGTGGGGTGCCTGAACGTCGCCTGGAGTAATAGAGGCCTGCGCCGAGGAGCGCTGTCCCCTGAGTGCGCCCTCCTGATCAGGAACCCCGAGGCGCTGGCCCCGTACGACCCGGCCCGCACAGCAACGTCGACCCACGAGCCAGAGCCGAGCCGCCGCTCGCTCCAAGCCAGACGGAAGACAACGCAACGCGGACTGCCGCATTGACCTGCACCTCACCAAGTCTCCCACAAGGTACTGTGTTCTTTGTCCTCCCGGTGCGAGCGTCCTGCGACCTGAGCTCGCACCGCGCTGCCTGTTCCTCAACGCAAGCCGCCTCTGAAACCGAGGCTCACACTGCTCCTGGTCCTCGAGGCCCACGCGGGAAGCGTGAGCTTTGGCCGGCCGGGCCCGATCTCCTCTCTGAAGCGAGCGGAGACAGCGGAACGTGCATTGAGGCGCTACGAGACACTGAACCTTGTTGAACCTGGGCAGAAGGCCCGAAAGATTGCTTAATTGCTAGAAAGAACTGTGGCAACTTGAAACTAAGTAAACTGGAACCGCTATTGAAAGTTTGACAACTGTATTTACAAGCCTGCTTGAAATTTATATAAAGATATATATTTTTACAAAATACAGTTTGGTGTCATTGTGTGGTGGGTTGGTTGTGATGGTGTAATATTGCAAATGTTTAACCCTATGTGCCCCAGAGATTAGCCTGAGACTGCTTAAGCCACACTACCTAGAGGGTAAGCAGAGGTTGTCTTGAAGGTAACCCTCAGCCCTGACGAGGAAGAGAGAGCCCCTGCTTGTCGCCAGTGCCGCACTGCGCCAACTAGAGACTCCCCCCTTCCTACAGCATCCCTACCAAGCAGTTAAGGATTTGTAAACATCTTACCTAAACCTATATTATTAAAAGTCTCTCTAACATATCGTAGCCACGGGATTTGGGTGTAATAATCAAGTTTAAGACAATCTTGAATAATATCTTTTGTTAATTTCAGTTCTTCAGATTGCCAAACCTTAGCCCATAGTGTTAAAGGGGCAACGTGAATAATATCACTTATAAACTCGATTCCAACTTCTCCATGGCAAAATATATTAGATGTGCCCATTGGGACAGATAACAAACGTTTAACAAACTTGTTTTCCACAATTTGTATTTTTTCACAGTTATGCGAGCCCCAAACCCCTGAACCATAGGTCAAGGCAGAAACACACTTGGCTTTATATAATAATGTAATTTCTGCTACACGTCGCTGGCCTAATTTGCTAGCAAAGCGGAAAAGGGCTTCAATTAGCTGTGCAACCTTCTGAACCCGTGCTATCAGCAGAGGCTCCCAGCTCAATTTTTTGTTAAAGAGGTTACCCAGATAACAAAAGTTATCCACTTTCTCAATAGTAGCGTTCTTCACCACATATTTCCGTGTTTTTACATTTTTTTGACCACAGGTCATGGCAAAAGATTTAGTAAAATTAACACCTAATTCTAATTTGCCCATAAATGTATCAAAAGCATTCAGGGAAATCTGCATGCTATTGGGGGTAAGTGCCATTAAAACAGTGTCATCTGCATAAGACAACATTGGGATTCTTCTTCCATTTATCTTTGGAAAATCAGCAGATGTTTCTAACAAGAAGCCCTATAAGCCGTTTGTATAGACCAGAAATAAGAAGGGCGCTAAAATACATCCTTGTCGGACACCTTCAGTGGATAATATAGGTTTTGATTTCTCACCACCACGGCCATATCTAACCCTAACCGTTGTGGCAGTATGTAACCTGCGGAGCAGGGTAACCAGTGGTTCTTCAAAACCCATAGAGTCCATCATACGCCATAATTTGTCCCTACATACTGTATCAAAGGCGCTGGACAAGTCCATGAATGCCAAGTGTATAGAACCATTCTTGGCACCCATGTACTTGCCCATAATCAAAGCAAGGTTCAGGCACTGCTCGTTAGTTCCTTTCCCTTTCCTAAAACCATATTGCGATTCTACAATTACCCCTGATGACTCAGCCCATGTTTCCAGCCGTGCCAATATCACCCTACCCATCAACTTACATGTTGAGTCTATTAGTGATATTGGCCTGTAACATCTAGGATCATACTTGTCACCCTTTTTAAAAATTGGAACCAAAACGGCCTCTTTCCAAGAGGTCGGAATAGGGCCAAGTATTAATGCCTTAAAAACATTCATAAGTAGAGGGGACCAAAACTCTCGATTACATTTAAAGAGATCTAATGGTACTGAGTCAGGGCCTGGGGCCTTTGCGGATGCCCCCTTAGTCAGAGCTAGCTCTACTTCTGCAAGCGTTATTGAATCACTAAACTTCTTTGCTGATTCCACATTAACATAAAGGTAATCGTCCTCCTCCGAGGTAGCAGTATATAATATCTCTTTGGGATTAAAATTTTTATTGTAATGAGTTACCCAGGTTTCCTCTGGTAAATGAACTTGAATGGTATTTTCGTCCCCTGATTTCAAAAAGGGCCTACTTATTACTTCCCAAAAGAGTCTATTGTCCCTTAAATCTACTGCCTTATCTAAATCTTCCCATGCTTTGGACTTCAGTTCATTTTTCCTTTTTCTAATTGCCTGCCTATATTGTTTCCTAGCTAGTATAACCATATTTCTATCTCTAGGATTTTGGCGCAAAGCTTTAGTTAAGGTAGTTTGGGCTGCAGAGCATTCAGCGTTGAACCATTTGGGCCCCTGATCTTGATTCTTCCCCCCTACCTTTACTAGTAAATGTGTAGCTACATTTTCCATTAGCTTCTCAAAGCTAGTGATTATATGGACTGGGTCAGGATTGGATGATAGGCAGGTGTCTATCTGAGCCACATTTTCCTTAAAAATATCCATCTCCAGTTGCCTTACAGCTACTTTATTCCATTTCACAGTGATACCCTGATTCTTAGTATATACAATCGGTTGTTCCTGGTACGATTTTGGATCAGAAGCAATAAAAAAAAGTCAAGGTTAGGGGGTTATGGTCGCTAGCCGGGTTTACCTCAATTTTAAAGTCTTTTAAATGATTAAAAAGTCCCATGGAAACGATTGCAAAATCAATTGTGCTTGTTCTACCCCTTGTGCCCTGAAAGGTGGGTATATTCTCATTACCCGAAAAACTATTCATATCGAGAATGCATAAATTATTATTTATTAGAATACTGTTTATGGCCTCGCCTTGTTTTGTATGGGAAAAATGGGCCATAGGATGGTCATTTAAATCCATCATCCCACAGGCTCTGGACCCACTAAATTTACACAACTCACAATTAAAATCACCTAACCACATAATAAGGAGGGGGAAGACTGTTTCTTACATTGGTAATCTCTTCCTGCAAATTATCAATAATTTCCGTTTCATTAGGATCAAATATGTTGTAATACCAATTAATAAGAAGAACAGTTAGAATATGTTGCAGCTAAAAATAAAGGCACTAAGGTTGGGTTTTTTCAACTTAATTTCAATGGGGTTTTTTTTCGGCTGCTTATTTCTATAGGAAAACCTTGAAGGATCTCCACAAATGACACCTTGCTAAATTCAGATTTCAAAGGGGTTGAAAAGAATAGTTTGAGCAAAGTGTCATAACAAAATGATAGCAACAGCTGCTCTCTTTACAACACTGTTGTCCCCGATAGCCCACCAAGAGCTTTCCACGCATACTTTCGAACTGCAACCTTGATTTTACTATCCAACTGATTTAACAACTTATTCATACAATTTATATCAGGTTGCTCCTTTTTTAATACATAATCTACACCCAAGTATTAGGAAGGAAAACTCCTATAGTTAGTACTGATATCTGACAAACTGACCTATTCCTCTCCCACTATCAACCCTTTTCCTTCTGACCAGGGAATCAAAACAAAAACAAAGTAAATATACTTCCTGAACTCATCCACATATCTAAACGAGCATGTGCAATTCATTAGGTCTCACAATTGCAAGATTTTGAGCTATTGGCATTGTAAATGACAATGCCTTTTATTGAAGTAAAAAAAACCTGCAATATTAAAAGGCATCAATACCGACAGGTCAAAGTTTCTAAAATGTGAGACCTATTTGATTGCAAATGCTGGCTGTTTACAAGTATCCCATGCTGCACTTTCACGTTAATAGAGGCCACGCCCCTTTCTTTGGATGAGACATGTCTAAAGAAAGGTCCACAGCTGCTATTAAAGTGAAAGCGCAGTATGGAGTGATTTTATGTGTAAAAGCACCCAGTGAAAGCGTGCATGGCCTGCTGACTGTTTCACAAAAGCATGTCGTGCCTACAGTAGGAGAAACCATTAAAGAAAACAGTGCTTACAGAGTAAATAAGACGTACCTTGTAACAACCTAAGTAAAAGGGCCAGTCCTCAATGGAGGGTACAAATGAAGACAAGGCGTAACTAAGGAGGAACTAACAAGCCTATTAACTAATCAGAGGACAGCATTTACAAAGCAAAATGACACAAGCCAATGACAAAAATGGGTGCAGGGTGGGCGGGGCTTCAAGTCTATACTCCAATACAGCATGGCTCGCAGAGCAGCTCATGTGCTGGCCAGGCTCGACCTAAAAAGGATGTCTTGATATACTTCAAAGTTTTCCTGAATCAAATCCATAACAATCCTTCACTCTTTTACATTTTGGATACACTTTTGGAGACATCATTTCTGGATCAGAATGTATGATGTTCTCAATCACTCTTTCCCCAATATGTTCGCTCTCGGGGCTTTTGGTTTACAGACCTCCAGGGCCGATAGCTCTTCACAAAATTGTCCTGTTAAGCTCTGCTATTAATATGTCCTGTAATACTAAGGATGCCTGGCCTCCACCTTGGGGGTGTCCAGGAGTGGACGCCTCACAGGGAAAGCCAGGATGGGTTCCACAGCGGTATTCGTACAAGCGCCTTGAGACCCTTGTGGGTGAGTAGTGCGCTATACAAGTATCAATTTACATTACATTTACATTTACTCCCAATTTCACGGTATTGGGAGATTTTAACATCCAGTTAGATAAAATCGACAACCCAGCATGTCAGAGTTTGTTGAATGTGCTAGACACGGTCCAACTCAAACAAATCACCAAAGGCCCCACACACAGAGCAGGACATACGCTGGATCATTGCTACACTATCTTAAGCACGCTTAAGTTCGAAAAATCAACTTTAATTCCCTGGTCTGACCATACTCTCTTATCCTTGTCCCTCACTCATCAGGAACAGACCTGCCAGGCATGTGTCTCAAAAAAAACGAGTCGCGCATGGTCCAAACTCTCAAAGGAGAAATGGATTTCTAACCTTTCAGAATCCCTTCCTGAACTTAGCAATGACCCCTCAGAAGCTAATGATTGTTACAACCATTGGCTGCATGCATCTTTGGATACGGTCCCTCCTAAAGTTGAATTCTCCCATCGTAGTGGGGTGAATAAAAAAGCCTGGTACACCCCAGAGCTTAAAACCTTTAAACAGCTTTGCAAGCAGAAAGAGAGGATGCGGAGGAAAGACTATCTTGAAGCCAGCAAAAATAGTTATAGGGTGAGTTACGTAATTATAAAAAAAGCTATCAAAGCCACCCAGTCTAATTACTATCTAGATAAAATTACTTCTGCCTCCAGCTCCTCTAGGGAAATTTTTAAAATATTCAAGTCCTTAGTTACCCCTCCCATCCCTACTACTGACTCCCTTTCTGCTCATACACGCTGCCGGGAATTAGCAAACTTCTTTGCCTCAAAGATAACTGATATCTACTCAATATTCCGTGGCCCCCTGGTAGCACCACCTCCAGCCACAGGTCCGGATGTCACCCCCCTTGAGATCTTCCCCCCACTGGATTGCCTGAAGGTTCAATCGCTTCTGGGTAACCTGAAATCAGGTTCACCGGTGGATGTAGCACCCCCTACTGTTCTTAACCTGGTCACAGACATAGTGGCCCCGGTAATTCAGGAGGTGATTAATACATCTCTGTCTACTGGCATAGTCCCACTCCATTGGAAACAGGCAAAAGTAAAAACGTTATTGAAGAAGCCCAATCTCAATCCTGATGATTGGGCAAACTATCAGCCCATCTCCCTGCTGCCCACGATCAGCAAGCTTACAGAAAAATATGTAAACTCCTTGATATCCAGCCATTTAGAAAACAACAATCTATTACATCCCACCCAGACCGGATTCAGGTGCAAACAGGGTACCGAAACTGCCCTTATTGCAGTAGTTGAAGCGAGGAGGATTGTTGATGGAGGTGGATGTGCGGCCATACTTTTACTAGATCTCAGTACGGCCTATGACACCGTTAACCATTCTATTATTTTTCAAAGGATGAGTGGTGTGGGTGTCACTGGGACCGCACTGGGGTGGCTGCAGTCCTTCCTCTCTGAGCGCACCTTCTCGGTATTTGAGGACGACATCTCCTCCGCTCCTATGCACTTACACTGTGACGTCCCACAGGGTTCATCCCTCAGCCCTACCTTATTTAATATATATATATGAGACCATTGGCTGAGGTGGTGTTGCCCTGGGGGGGTGCAACTAGTGACATACGCTGATGATACTCAGCTTATCATCACGCTTTCTGGGCAGATGCCGACTCATGACAGACTTTCCTCCTGCCTTAGCAGGGTACATGAATGGATGGATAACTCCTCCCTAAAACTCAACGGAGCAAAGACTGAGATCATGATGCTGGGCCACAACGCACCCTCCTCGGTAGATGGCTGGTGGCCTAACACTTTGGGCCAGCCTCCCCCCAAGAGAGAAAATTAAGAGCCTGGGAGTATGGCTGGACTCAGCGCTTAATTTTCGGACCCAAGCACAGAATGTAGCAGCTACCTGCTACGCTTTGATGAGATCACTCCGTAAAATCATTGGCTTGCTCCAGTTTGAAGCAAGGAGGATATTAGTACAGGCCCTGATCCTAACGCGCCTTGACTACTCCAACGCAGTTTACCTAGGGGCCCCATTGGGAACCTCAGGATCCTGCAGACTGTTCAGAACTGTGCAGCCCGGATGCTACTACAGATTCCTCGCAGAACTTCAGCCAAACCAGCACTCCAGAAACTGCACTGGCTGCCGGTTCAACAAAGGATTGAATTCAAGGCTATGACCATTGTCCATAAAGCTTTAATTAAATCAGGACCTGATCTTATTCAACCTTTGTTTAGTCCCCATCAAACCAACAGGACCCTCAGATCCAGTAATAAAAACCTTCTTGCAGTTCCCAGAATAAGGAGAAGCCGTATGGGTGGCAGGCACTTTGCTGTTCAGTCAGCTAAACTTTGGAACAGCCTGCCTGACTCTATCCGGTTGGAGGAGAACCATCTATTTTCCTATTTTCCTAAATCTCTGGGGATGAATTGGTCATTGAAGCGCTGGGATGCCCCCGGGTAGCCATGCGCTATACAAATGAGTAGTCATTCATTCATTCATACTTTCACCAATTTATCAATATGCTTAAACACATTACTAACTCCATTGCTTTTTTTCAATTTTTGGGTGGCTGCCCTAGAAGTAGGATGTATGAATATCGCCATATCATGCTACAAGCATTGAATGAATTGTTGTAAAGCACTGATTTTCCTTGACATTTAACCACATGTTTCTAGCAACAACAAAAAAGGAGACATTCACTGCTTTTTCACTACACTATGATATACATAGTAATTGCGTCTCACAGGGATGGTTTTATAAGGTAAGATTCAGGTTTGCTTCGAAGACTCTGTCTCAGTCACATTCCAGTTGTCTTTCTCCCCCTCGCTAATTTCTTTGTGAACAAAATAAAGCATATTCATTTCATGCTTAGCAGCTCTCAGAGAATCATGCCTTCACAGGAAAAATCCAGTCCTGAGTCTATTGCCACAGCAGAACCTATCAACAAACTGCAATTCTGGTCGCTCCTAGATATGAATTTACTTAAAATAATTCTAGGTAGCATCAAATCAGGTTCCCCTCAAGACCTTTTACCCACCATGGTGTTGCAGCAACTCGATACATCTTCTCTTGAATTAATTATGGACCTTCTTAATGCCTCCCTAAAGGAAGCAATTGTTCCGTCTGACTGGAAATGCTAAGACATCATTTGGATATGGGGGACACAACAGCCCTTGTACTACTGGATTTAAGCGCCGCATTTGACACGGTGTCACCGTGCTAATAAAATCCCTTCAATCCCTCCGCATTTCCGGCTAAGCACTAGACTGGTTGACATCTTTTCTTACAATCGTACATTTCAAATCTATTCTTCCACTGCTACTTCTAAAACTTATTTACCTCCCCATGGGGTACCTCAGGGCTCTACTCTTAGCCCGTAATTTAATATTTACGTCAAACCTTTGGCGACCATTGCAGAGGGGGCCGGTTTGTCCCTCTTCTCATATGCAGACGATACCAAGATTAACTTCTCGTTTTCCACAAAGAAGATGTCTGGCCCATCAGTTCTTCAAGATGGCCTAAGAAAAATTGCAACATGGATGTAAACTAATCTGCTTACACTTAATGGCGACAAAACCGAGGTCCTCATTTTGGGGAAAATTAAAGATCTATGGGCCCCCCAGCACTGGCTTAGCGAAATGGGAGCCCTACCCCAGGCCGCCCAAAAAGTCTGTAATCTGAGCTACTTTATTGACAATCAGCTGTCTATAAGACAGCAAGCAGTAAAAGTGGCAGCTACCTGCTTTGCTGTGTGAAGTGGTTGAAAAAAAATGTTTTGATGCTCCCCTGCCCCACCCAAAGAACCGTAGTCCAGGCGCTTGTGACCTCAAGACTGGACTACGGTAACATCCTCTATGTGGGGGCTAACAAGGATGTGCTATGGAGCCTGCAGGTGGTACAGAGCACTGCGGTTGGACTACGGTGTCAGATTTCCTAAAACCACTTCTATTTCCAGTCACTTACGTGACCTTCACTGGCTTAGGGTGGAGAGCAGTGTCAAGTTTAAAGCCTTGAGCTTTTTGTTTAAGATCAAGTTTGGCACTGCTTCCCAATAACTGCAAGCCTTAGCCCAGCCTTACCAACCTACACGCCTCTTGCGTTCCACGACTCAGGAAAATTATTGGTTCCCATGGTTAAATTCTCATGGATGGGCGGCCGCTCCTTTGCTTTTCTTGGCCCTACTCTGTGGAATACTCTTCCTGCATACCTTCGCAATGAAAGACATGGCTGTTCAACCAATTATACCGCTACTTTTTTCCATTCTTCAGGCTGGTGCTGGGAAACCCTTTTTGGGTAGCTGTGCACCTTATAAGACTAATTTAACATAACATAACTTCTTCCAAAATCAAAAATAGAAGAGAAAATGATCTTCCAACTCTGGGTAGATCTAATCTCTTTTCCTTCCTCTATTTCCTCCACAGAAGTTAGTAATGTTTTTACTTTTTCAGGTGATCTGAATCATTCATTCCTAGTTTTTCTTTTATAACTATTGATTTTGGTTTGACATGATGTGCCAAATACTCTTCAAATATTTTTTTTTTCTCAGCAGGATTTCCATGTCATTGTTGAGTGCTTTTTTCCCCCCACTTCTTGCACTTGGCTTCTCTTTCTCTCCTTCGAAATAGACAACTCGTCCTTCCCAGGCTTAGATTGCCTCAGTTTCTCATACTTCACTTTTGAAGTCAATATCAGCACTTCCGGTTTTTCTTTCGAGATCAAGTGCTTACATTTTTTTCAGTCTATCTTTTGAGGTAGACACTTAAGTTGCCTTCTTTTTATCTTTTTGGGATAAACTCTTTTAAGCAGATAAATTCTAGATCCTCATTTATACTTCCAAGTTCGATAACCTCTTTCTCGCCATTTGATCTCCATCAACAGAAGAGAAGTCGAGGTCTTTTGTATTTTTCAACAAAGGTGGCTCACAATTTGGACTCAGTGGGATGAGACTGGTCAAGGGACCCAGTAGGATTGGATTAACGGAGCTCTTAGTCCAACATTATTCGTGTTTATGGTCTTTCCTAGCGCAATTGTTTTCTAAACACAAATAACAGATGTAATCGAAGCCTTGTGATCGTTCTCTTTGTTCCTAAGAATCTCTTTTCGGGGACTGTGGGCTTGCATTCTTTAGTCTGAAGAGTCTGTAATAACTTCTTCCAAGCAATTCATGTACAGAAAAGGCATACATTTCTTGTAGGTCAGAATGTTCTCCTTTAACCTATGTATCAACATCTTTCTCCTCCAATTTTAAACACATTTCCTTCATGGCTAGAGCTAATCTCCTGTCTGGAGAGCATGGATTCTCAAAACAACTCCACTGTTCTCAAATATACAAAATCACGTTATCTCTACGTATTATAGACTTTGACTTGAACAGTAAACCAGCATAAGCCTTCAGGCATACTGTAGTGAAGAGAACAGACCATGGTTGTTTGTTGTTGGAAGCGAACGTACGGTTGCGGCTTGGGCACAACATGGATAA
This sequence comes from Lissotriton vulgaris, assembly GCF_964263255.1. NCBI lineage: Eukaryota > Metazoa > Chordata > Amphibia > Caudata > Salamandridae > Lissotriton > Lissotriton vulgaris. The sequence continues at coordinate 1,503,617,443 of NC_141695.1, read as the reverse complement.
ACTATTCAGGTTTTATAACTGCTTCAAGAAGACTCAAAGTAAATAACTACCCTGAAATACATTTTCATACCTAGTCTAAGTATCCAAACCAAAAATCTGATGCTTTGATGTTTAATCATCTTCACTGCAATTCTTGTTCATTCACAATGTCAATCTCAATTTCTCATTCATTTCCAAGAGCCTACATCTTCTAACCCAAAGGAGCAAAACAGTTCATATAAAGCCTATGATTTGGGACATGTCATATTGTCAACATTGCAAAGAGAATATATTATTTGGCCTTGCTCTTTGCCCACATCAAACACTTGATTTTAAACGCATCTGGATCCAAGCACAAGATGGTGAAATAATGCCCAACATATAAATCTAGAATATGATTCAGGCTGCATAACTCCGGATCCCTATCAAAGGACAGGGGAAAAAACAGTAGCCAACTTCCAAGCGCTGGGGCAATACAGAATACTGCTGTGTTACATTGTATCCAGTGTTGAATTAGGTGCAGACACTATAATGGATGACAATTTGGAGTAACGCAGGCCAGTTTAATCTAAATGCATCATATCGGACTGCCTTTCTTGTGATAATAGCTTTCGAATTCCCTGGCTGGCGTACGTCAATTTGGTAAAATTGGAGTGCCTTTGTGGAGACTGCTACTTGTAATAATCTCAATAAAAAGGGAGGTTTCACTAGCACTTTATAATTGCACACGAGGACGGCGCTTAAGCAGCATGGCAGTGAAGACAGATTGTGGCGTACCTGTCCTTGATTGCACTCACCAGCCCCACTAATTAGCTTTGGCAAGTGCTGGAAACATTCACTACTGTTTCGCTTAAGAGCTGATACTTGTATCTGTTGTGCTTTCCTCTAGGGTTTAAGAATAATGTAGATCAGTGGTCTTCAAACATTTTTTAAAGTTTGCAATTACGTTCTGTTACGGTTTTAAAAATGCAATCAAATACACGATTACTAAACATACTATTCTGGCCAGGTTTGCCTTACTAACATGCAATAAGTATCCACAGTTCAACTAATAGAAGTGGGGAGAGTAGTTTAAAGAAAAATTGGAGTTCCTCTCCTTTTGACACCTTCTCACAAGTAGGATATTAATGATCAAACATCTTCGTGATGGGCCATTACAGAGCGGATTCGTGCTGATCATTTTTGCCATCTTAAAACAAAGCACTGTTATCAGCACAATGCTTCTTTTGGCCAGAGCCTGGAGCCCCCCTGGGATCACTCGAGGCCCCTCTAGGGGGGCTCGCCCACCAGTTTGAAGACCACTGATCTTGATGGTATCCCAAGTCTGTGCGATGCGAAATCAGGACAAAAGATGATGCCCTTTGTTTTTTTGCACGTTTTATGAAAGGTACACAAAACTGTTCTTAATTCAATTTTTTTAAAGTACTGTCCTACATCAGGCACTGCAGGGTAGCTTTTACTTTTGTATTACAATGATTAGATGAAGAAGCCACCCAGTATGTTGGTTCCTTTTTTAAATTTGCTGCGAGGGCCCGCAGCACTATGCTCTCAATCATGCTGCTAACTCAGTCTCATTTTATGCTGCATGTTTTAACTGATACATATTGTAGGGAGGTAGGATTCTTCTGGCATGGTTACCCCCACTTTTTGCCTGGTGTCTGTGTTTTTGACTAGTCTGGCTGAGATCCTGCTATTCAGGACCCCAGTCACTGTGCTTCCTCCCTAAATTGAGCATGGTTAGTACTGCTGTACATCCACAATTGGCTGCTGGTGTACCCTTGTAAGTCTCTAGTATCTGGTAGTGAGGTACCCAGGACATAGGTACACCAGGGTTCTGCCATGGGCGCAAGCATGTATTGTGCCACCCATGGGAGTACATGTAAACTGTAACTACAAACCTGCCATTGCAGCCTGTGCGAGTTGGTGCTTGCACCTCTCACAACAGATACGTTTCCTTATATCTGATTTCACTGCCCTTAAAACATATGTCACCCCTAAGGCAGGCTCTTCGGTCCTGAGGGCCAGGTGGTTGTTTACAAGTGTGAGGTCCGCCCTGAAAGGGCAGGACACCCCTGCAATCCCCAAAGTCTATTCTCCAGGCTTTGTAAGTGTTGTCAGCCATTTTAAATACATATAGTGGATATCACTCATTACGAGATGTCTAACTACATAGTGGCTGCACCGAACCCGGTCCTGTTTGGTATAAAACATGTTGGAATCATTCCGAAACACCAATTCCAGTGTTGGAAGTAGGATCCCAAGTACTGGGGGGGCTCCCTTGGGGTACCAGGGTACCATACCTGTACTACCGTTAACTGCCTTTCAGGGTCTGGCAGCAAGCTAGTGCTGCTGCCGACCACAGGCACGATTCTGACCTCCTGTGGCTGAGCCAAGCTCAAGCAGGGAATGGTAGAACAATAGGTTTCCTGTCGCAGTAGGAGTAACCACCTCCTAGACAGGACTTTGTGTACTGGGCTGGGGGTGCGTGTCAGAGTGCTTTGAACAACAAATTTGAGCCAGTTCAGGGAGTCATTGGCTCCTGCTCAGGTGCAAAACTAGACCAAGGATATGGGACTATCCTCCTCTCTGTCCAGCCCCTCCTCTGAGAGGGACCCATGAGTCATTCCAACCCTTTCCCTAGGGTACTCAAGGGCTTACCTATGGGTGGCTCTTAAGAATCGTCCTTGGACAAGACTCAAGCCTGAAACTACGTCACTCTTCGACTGTCTGCCACTTGGACTTTTCCTGAAACAGACTGCATCAAGGAAGACTCCTGCTGCTCCTGGTCTCACTGATCTGCAAGTCTTCTTCGTCACCTGTATCTGCTTGTTACAGGATCTTCACCACACCTGTGGGAATCAAGGACACCCAAAGTAATCTCCCTTGGAGTGAAGGAGTCAATCCCCTGCATCTGCAGGCACCGGAATGAAGCCAACCTCTCTGCTGCTCCTGACATCCCATGGACCTCAAAAGGCTTGGCAACACAGGTGGTTCTGCATCTCCCTTGAGGCCTGAACAGTCCTCTCTTCAAGTTTGAGGCAAGTATCCCTTGTCAGAACCGCTGGGACTGAACTCTTGTGCACCGCACCCACTTGCCGCTGCCAAGGCTTGTTGGCTCTGCACGCCAGAGATCTTCGGGCTACAAGAAGCTACAGTCTCCAACATCTTTTCCTGCCAAGGACAGCGTCCTCATAACTTCCTCTGCACCATGGGCCTTCCTTCTTGGTGATCTGCTCGAGGTCCTCAAGCAACTCTTGTTCTTTGGCCTGTGGGTCGTCTTGAGGGTCGTCCTCTGCTCCAGTGGGCTCCCCTGCTCCGAGTCTCCTGCTGGCGGCGAGTCCCTTGGACCTTGCTGGTTACCAACGTTGCTCTTTTAGTCTCTGCGCCAGTTGCAGCTGCAAGGCGTGTTGGTGCTCTCGCCGGACACTGACCCCCTGGTTCTCTACTTCAGACTTGGGACCGCTCGAGTACGGCTCCTGGCTTTACTCAGCGTTGCTTGGTCCTCTCAGCAGTGACAATGTCACTGTCAACACTTCTAAACCGTTCGACATTGGTGGGCATCCTGGTCACCTCCGAGTGGCATAAACTCGGTCCCCTCTGCTTACAGGTTCTTCACTTCAAGAATCCACCCTTGGATTTGACCGGACTCTTGCAGACTTCGCATCTATGCACCCCGGCTTCCCTGTGTAGGTATCCTGGTTCCTGGGGTATCCTCGGGTGGGGTGACTCTCCAACCTTTGGTCTTCCACTGGGTTTCTTCAGGGTCAACTGGGAATGGTCCTTCTTGAAAACTGAAACTTCCCCATTGATTTCTATTGGACAAGTAGCTGTGTTTTCACTGCACGCACAGCCTCAATGTGGTTCCGGGGTACTTACCTTGGGTGGTTTCTTGTGTACCCAGCTCCTCCGAGTCTCCTGGTTTAAGTCCCAACTTCGGTCGCATTTAACATTCCACTTTTTTTTCTTCAAAACATTATTAAGTCAGCAAATATAGTAATTGTAGACATTACAAAATCAGCACAGTATACAAATACCCATATATCGAAGATTGAGCAGGTGACTATTACATGCTTATAGTAAAATTAAAAGAAATGGCTCATAAACGACATCCCTAAACATTTCAAAACCCTGTGTCATATACTGCAAAACAATATCACAGTCAAGCCACATTCCAGTTCTTAGTATGTATTTGCTCATCCCCTGAAGACCACTGTATTTTGTTGCTTACTTACCTATTTGCATTTGAAGTATTGTTGTGTATTTGTGTGGTACATCTCCTACGCGGAGATATCAAATGTATTAGTGAGTGTTGTGTGATATAAATGTTTATATATACACTGTGTGGTTCTTTTTCGCTTAACCCAAACTACATTATTAAGCTTGTAAAACAAACTGCTTAACATTCCTTCAAGATAAGACTGAAGGCTGCTCTCCACAGCTACCACTGAGAGGTTTCAAAGGTTATCAAAGACCACTAAAATCACAATAAGGGTTGCCTGGATTAATGCAAGGTGCATCACTTGAATAAAGGTGCACCGTACACTAAGCCAGCATCATACACGTATTTTATTATTTTTTATGCTACATTTATGGGCGAAATTTCGCCCGAATAAGGTTTATTCTGATCTGATTTGACTTTAACATGTTGAGTAAACTATATTGCAGCTTTACAGAAATCTGCAGGGGGATTTTGACATAAAAACCTATAAGGAAAATGCTACTTACCAGTATCCATCTTTTCTTGGCATGTAGAGCTGCAGAGTTGTACACTTTTGCATAGAACTCTATCTGGTGTTGGGCTCGGATTTTTGCATGTTGTTTTTGTCTTCGAAGAAGTCTTGTAGAAACGAGGTTAGGGACTCTTCCTTCGGTCGACAGTATGCTTGGGCTTCGGCTCAATTGTTGGATTGTTTTTGCCACGTAGGGTTAGATGGAGTAGTGAGAAGTAGAAATATGTCCATCCGTGATGTATACAAGTAAGATAATACTGGAACAGATAGAGGCATCAGGGAGGCGGTGGGCGTGTACAACTCTGCAGCTCTACATGCCAAGAACAGATGCATACTGGTAAGTAGCATTTTCCGTTCGAGGCATATGAGCTGCAGATTGTACACTTTTGCATAGACTATACAGCAGTTACCTCCTTAGCGGTGGCTACCTGTATATGTTGCAGTAGTTTGAAATAGTTGTTTTAGTACAGCCTGGCCCACGCTAGCTTGCTGTTTTGCTTACACATCTACACAATAGTTTTGTGTGAAGGTGTGTGGTGTAGCCCAAATTGCTGCCTTACATATGTCATCTAGGGGAATATTCCCTAAGAATGCCATAGAAGACCCTAGTTTGTGTGTAGAATGAGCTCTAGGGGGAATGGTTAATGTGCGTTTAGCTTTGACGTAGCATATTTGTATGCATTTACAATCCACCTGCAATTCCTGTTTTGGATATAGGATTACCTTTATGAAGTGGGGAGAAAGTCACAACAATGTTTGGTTTTCCTAAAGGATTTTGTTCTTTCAATGTAGTAGAGGATTGCTCTTAACATCTAAGGTGTGTAGAGCTCTTTCTGCCACTGGGTCTGGTTGAGGAAAAATACTTGCCGATCAACAGACTGGTTGAGATGGAAGGCAGATACTACTTTGGGTAAAAATGTTAGGTTAGTTCATTGTTATGATGGATTTGTAAAATGGTTCTTGTATGGTTAATGCCTGGAGTTTACTCACTCTCCTGAGAGATGTGATAACAACCAAAAAGGCTACTTTCCAAGTGAGAAACTGTAGCTCTCATTTGTGGAGAGGTTCAAAAGGAGGACCCATTAGTCTGGTAAGGACTACATTAAGGTTCCACACCGGAGAGGGTGGAGCTCTTGATGGAATTATTCTTTTAAGTCCTTTGATAGCGGGAACTCTAAACAAAGACAAGTGTTTTCTGTTTTGTAGGTAGGCCACTATGGCAGCTAGATGTAACCTAATAGACGTATACGCTAGATATTATTGTTGTAGATGAAAGAGGCAACAGTTGATCTGAATGGAAGCATCCAGTGGATTGATCTTGTGCATGCAATGACAAATTGCTTCCATTTTGCCGAATAGCATGCCATTGTTATAGGGCGTCTGGCCTCTGATAATGTTCATACAGTCTGGCAGGATATTGAGGTAGCCAAACTCTAAGATTTCAGGAGCCAGATCGCAAGGTTGACTTGATTTGGATATGGGTATCTTATCTCTCCATGGTTCTGAGTAAGAAGTTTGGGTGAGAGGTGTCGTTTTTGATGTGGTACTACTGATAGTTCCAATAGAGTTGTGAACCATGGTTGTCTTGCCCATGTTGGAGCAACTAGGATTATTGTGAGGGAATATTATTTGAGTTTCTTCACCACTAACGGAATGAGTGGGAGAGGGGGAAAAGTGCAAGCAAATTTGCCTGACCAATTCATCCAAAGTGCATTGCCTTTGGACAATGGGTGTGGATACCTGGATGCGAAGTTTGGGCATTTTGCGTTTTGGTGTGTGGCAAACAGATCTATTTTTGGGTGTCACCACAGGCGAAAGAATGGAATAAGAACTTGAGGATAAAGTTCCCATTTGTGAATCTGTTGTGCTTGACGGCTGAGCAGATCTGCTATTTGATTGTGTACCCCTGGTAGATTTTCTGCCAGGAGGTATATTTTTTGCAGAATGGCCCAACTCCATATGTTTTGAGCTAGGTGTGATAGCTGAAGGGAGTGTGTCCCCCCCCCTTGCTTCTGTATGTAATACATTGCTGTTATGTTGTCTGTACGGATCAGGACAGTTTTGCCTAGAAAGTGTAGTTGAAAAGATTTCAACGCTTGGAAGACTGCTAACAATTCCTGGTAGATGATGTGAAATTGTTTTTGTGGAGGGGTCCAGATAACTTTAATGGTATGGGTTTGAAGATGAGCTCCCCAGCCGATGAACGATGCATCCGTTGTTAGCACTATCTGTGGGACTGGCTTGAAGAACGACCGCCCTTTGGAAACATAACATAACCGGTGTATTTGTAAAGCGCACGTTCGCCCCAGCAACGAGGCATCTTGGCACTGAAATAACAGATGTATATTGTTACCCAACTCCATGGTACTCCTTTTATCGACCTCAAATGGATGAAAGGCTGAGTGGACCTGCCGGGATTTGAACCTGTGACCATGAGGTCGAACACAGACCCCTGCAGTGGAAGCATTAGTCCACTGAGCCACCAGACACGGAAAGGATCTGTGTTTTCCATCATTGCAGAGAGCGATGGGTGCGGTCGTCCACCAAAACCAGATCTGTTAGCCGACCTTGAGCTTGGTTCCACTGATGTGCAAGGCACTCTTGTAATGGACGCATTTGTAGCCTTGCATGAGGAACGAGAAAAATGCAAGAGGCCATCATGCCTATTTGTTGCAGGAACACTCGTGCTGGTAGTGAGTGTTGCTGAAATCTTTGAACTAGCGCCTGTATAGCTGTTATCCTGACTGAATTGGATATGCTAGGGCTGTGGAAGTATTTACTGTAGCTCCTAGATATAGCTACATTGTGGACAGTTGGAGATGGGATTTGTCCAGAGTTACTGTGAATCCCAGACTGTGAAGTAGGTGTATTGTACAGAGTGTGTGTTGAACACAGCTGTTGTGGGATTTTGCTTTAATGAGCCAGTTGTCCAGATAAGGGAAGACATGAATCTGCTGTCTTTTCAAATGGGTTGCAACCACTGCGAAGCACATGTTGAAAACCCTGGGTGCTGTGGCGATTCCGAATGGTAGAACTTTGAACTGGTAGTGTTGACCATCTACCACAAACCTGAGGCATTTCCTGTGAGCGGGATGAATGGGAATGTGGAAGTAGGCGTCCTTTAGATGTACAGTGGAGAGAAAGTCGCCTTGCTGAAGTAGTGGAAGCACTTGTTGTAAAGTGACCATGTGGAAGTGGTCTGATTGGATGTAGAAGTTGAGCGGTCTGAGGTCCAGTATTGGCCTGAGAGCAGTCCTTTATTGGAATTAGAAAATAGAGGGAATAGACCCCTGTGCCTTGATGAGGCAAGGGAACCTGCTCTATTGCATGTTTTTGTAATAGTCCAAGAACCTCTTGTTTGAGATGCATCAGGTGTTCTGATGACATTCGACGATGTTTGGGAGGTATGTTGGGAGGGGTAGAAGTGAGTTCCAGGCAATAACCATACTGGATAATTTGTCTTACCCACTTGTCGGTTCAGATGGAATTCCAGATAGGCAGGAACTGCGGGAGTCGTCCCCTCACAGGAGTGGGAAAATTGAGTGGAACACAGGGAAGTCACTGTTTGGTATTAGGGGAGCTGCAGGTGTTATTACCTCTGCCCTTGTTGCGGTTTCCCATGTAACCTCCTCTAGTGTATCCTCTGGAAAAGGAGCCCTGGTTGGGACTTTTGTAGGATGAGGACGGGTGTTCTGTTGTATTTGTTTTGGAGCCTGCTCTATAGAAGGAACGCCAAAAGGAGCCTCTGTGAGAGGGTGACTGTAGAGCTCTCATGGACTTGGCAGTCTGTGTCCTTTTTTATCTTTTCCAAAGATATTTCCACTGCAGGCCAAAGAGGTGGCTCCTGGTCAAAAGGTTGCTTAAGGATGGTATTTTGTACCTCTTGCTTAAAACCAGATACCCTGAGCCAGGCATGTCAGCGTAGCAAAACACTGGTATTTACTCCGCTGGACGCAGTGTTTGCTGTGTCGAGCGCGCATTTGATGGATATATTAGTGAATAGTTTGCCTTTTTGTATAAGGTCATTGGCTTTGTCCTTATATTGTTGAGGTAGATGTTGAATTAGCTTTTCCAGATCATCATACCTTGCCAGAAGGGCTTGTGTGTTGGCTATTTTCCAGGAATTTGCAGCTTGAGACGCCATACGTTTGCCTGATGCATCTAATAATTTAGATTCTTTGTCAGGAAGTGGCGAGTCACCTGACCCTTGAGAGTTTGCTCTTTTACGTGCATTGGCTACAACCAGGGAATCTAAAGGAAGTTGACCCTTGTGTATATGGGGTCAGTGGGAGCTGCCTTGTATTTCTTATCTATTCTGGGGTTAAGAACCCTAGCTCTAACTGGGTCTTTGAACATCTCAGGTACGTGTCTAAGAAGATCTTTAAGCATTGGCAGGACACTAGCAGGTTTTTGAGGTTGGCCAAAGGTTACTAGAAGAAAATCCTCTTCTACAGGGTCTGAGTGTAGTTTGACTCCATGGTATGTTGCTGCCCTATTAATAAGTTGGGCAAAACCCACATTGTCATCTGGTGGCGATGGTTTTGAGGGGGTAGAAGTCCGGTACATTATTTAGATCAGGATCCGTATTATATAGTCATGCCATGGGTCTGGTTCTAGTGGTGGATCATCAGGATCCTCAGCGTCTAATGGTGCTACATCTTCATCTTCTTGTCCCTCCCCATGTGCATCATCACTATCCTCTGGTTGTGGAGAATGTGGTGGAGAAATGAGTAAATTAGGGTTAGTTGGTGAAGGTGGTGGTGAAGTATTAGTAGCCATGTGTAATTTCTTTGGAGGAACTGGTACTTGTGGTAAATGTTCTGGTTTCCTCTTTGTAGGTGGCTTGGTGATTATATGACCAGTCTTTGGGTGGATTAAGATGGTGATTTGCTTTGGATCGGGGAGAAAAAGTTCGGCATCAACAGTTTTCTTTGGTGTGGAAGATTTCTCCTTGGAAACTGGTCTAGGCTGTTTAGTGACAGTGTCCGGTCTAGAAGCTTTCCCTGGTTCCGAGACCTTTGGTGCAGGTTGTTTCGGCTCCAGAGGTCTTATCAGGCTGTTTTGGTGCTGAGGTCTTGTCCGGCTGCTTTGGTGCCAAGGGGTCTTTTGAATGTTTTTCCGATGCCGACGAAGAACAGCGCAGCATCTCGAGCGACTTAGTTTTCGGTGCCAAAGATAGCTCTTCGGGACAGGGTGGCTGGCTCGAGCCGGAAGGCTTTTGTTTATCCTTCGGCGCCTGATCCGAAGGCAGGGCGCTCAAAGTTTTTGTATGGTATGGACCTGAGCGCGAAGGTGTCACCGGAGCCTTTGTTATGGGCTCGGGTAGGGTGGGGGTCTCGGTACTCACGTCCCTTTGAGCCAGGGTGATGTAATCTTCGACGTCTGAGAGGTCTGCTTCGGAGTCCGGGACCTGTCCTTCCTGTTCTGGTTCCAGAAGGCTATCAGGACCTGGATGGAACATGTCCGGAATGGAACCGGTCTCTCAGGACATCTTGTGGCGTCGAGCTCGACTATCCCGGATGGTTTTCTTGGACTTGAACAATAAACAAGCCTCACAGTCGTCCTCTAGATGTTCTGGAGAGAGGCACAGATTACAAACAGGATGGAGGTCCGAGTGTGGGAATTTAGCACTACACTGGGGATATTTCTTTAAAGGAGTCAATTCCATCAACGTCCGTCTTTACCGAAGCGGGAAGGCCCAACGGACCGCATCGAAATTCGCAGGTGTGGAAGTCTTTCGAGAGCTGTTGTCAAGGGTGCGCGTAGAAAGGTACGCAATAGGCAATACCGTTGGTTAGCTGTGATTACGCGTCGAAAGGGGGTTCGAAAACTACACTGACCGGGAGAGCAGCAAGTCACATCCGAACCAGATGGCAGAAAAAAACAATCTAACGATGGAACCGAAGTCCATGCGCACTGTCGACCGAAGGAGTCACTAACCTCGTGACTACAAGACTTCTTCGAAGACAAAAACAACATGAAAACATCCGAGCTTAACACCAGATGGCGATCTATGCAAAAGTGTACAATCTGCAGCTCATATGCCTCGATCTGAATCTTTAGGTCTCAGCTAGACAGTGCAAGCGCAGTCTCAAGGAGAAGTGTTGTGTTCTATTTCCCCATCTCCTACTACTGGTAAACTTCAGCTCTGCTCTAATGTTTGTTAATGCCATTCATCTTGACAAGCAGGCATCATGCCCTCTTCTTGTGTTTGGCCCTCCCATAGGGCATTGACCACGTGCATGTTTCCTTACACGACACCCGGTTTACGGAGCTATATTTTTCTACTTTTGAGTACTTGTATTTTCAGGCCGTCTCCCATGTACACATATACACACCAGTAAAATGCACGTGCATGTACATAAACCATTGCATTTCTTGAAAAGTTGTTAAAACATGAACAGCGCTTGTTTTTTTATTTTTTTGCATGATCCAATGGTATTGGAGCTCTCACTTAGTCGTCCGTCTTGCCATAGTTCGAACACAAACCAATGGTATTGAGGCGCTTTAAAGGCTCAACAGTTACATTACAAAATGACAAATTAATTTATGTTGCTGATCCTGCTTCAATTAAGGTTTTTTTTTTCCCCATTGTTGATTGTCTATCTCCCCATCCCCTCCTGCTTGACAAGTCACCCCATTACCTCTTGTCGCTCTTTTTCTTTTGTTGCACTATCTGATGGTACTAGAATGCTTGTTCTGTCCTTCATATTGCCAGAGTATTAACATAGGCCGATGGTACTGGGGTGCTTTCAATGCTCACAAGTTAAATTACACAATTTCACATTTTTTGTCGTAGGCAGGGGGAAGCGTAAGTGATTTGCCCAGAATCACATATTGTTCAGCCAACTCCGAGATTTGAACCTGGTTCCCCAGTTGGCAGCTCTGGCCGTTATGCCACATCCTAGCTTTCCTTCAAAGCTCAACAGTTTCTCCCTATCACTTCCAGATTTGTTCCGCAAGGCCCAGTCAACACCGAACAAGCACTGCCAAAGCCAATCTATCATGGCAATGTCAGAGCTATTAGCCTTGTCAATGTGAATGTCTTTTCACTATGTTGTCTAGCAGCACATCTACTGTTCAGCATTACTGAAAGTCACTGTAAAAGGAAATCTGATGCAGCCAGCGCAAGCCACATCACAACGTTTTCCTCATGTAAGGAGGGGCAGGGCAATAAACTCAATATGGGCAGCAAAGTCAGCTCAACATCTTTCGATTCTGAGCTTTCTGTAACTTACAGCCATGCTGAACAGCATCTGTGCTGCTAGCAACATGGCTAAATGACATTCCCATTGACAAGGCCAAGAGCTCATATATGAGTAGGAATAGCCTTGGGTGCAGTAACTAGTGTACACATAGCTATGTCGTAACAAACTTGAATGCCACTTTCGCATCCATTGTGCAATGCCTGACTTGAAAATGAGCTTCCCTTGGTGTGTGTGTGGCTTGGCAAAAGCAACAAATAGTTGATTTATTTACCAACTAGATTTTCTGTGGTAAATATAGTACATTGAGGTGTTTTGACATCTAAAACGTGTAAGGACCTTTATGCAACTGATGGAGGTTGTGGAAAGAAAATCAGCAAGTCAACTGTTTGGTTAACAACCAGCAGGGAGATGCAGTTAGGCAGAAAGCATGGATTTGGTTCCTAGAACAATGTGATGTTTGTGCATCTGAATAAAAGACTCCATCACAGTTACAGCTCGAAATTCATGAACTCTGTGCACGAAAGTGACAGCAATGAGTAAGGCTACTTTTCATGATGTAAACTGAAATGGGCAAGAATGTAACGGCCTAAAATGGGATCCAATGTGCTGGACGAGAACCAACATCACGATCCCATGAAGTAACTGGTACTGGTGTTGGTGGGATAATACTTTTTGGAGCTTCTACAAATTCCTTCACAACAGGTAATATAAATAAAGACTGGTGTGGTCTATTTTCCTTGTAGCCTGCTAGAGCTGCCAGAAGTACCCAAAAAGAGGTGTATGCTGGGCTTCAAGTATGCAAATTATGTCCTTGACTGAAGCCAGTAGGAGTGGTGTGTTCCCACTCAAACACTAGTACTGCAACATGACCAAGTGGTAAGCCTGCGACTTTCCATCAGAATGAGCAAACACTCGTGGGAGCTGAAGGCAGCCTACGTTTACGATGTCTGGTGCATAACTGTCAGATTCAGTGCTTTAAGGTTTGGGTGTCGTAATAACCCTGATGCTGCGAGTTGGTCTGCAAGCAGGGGAAACATCTTGTGTGCATGAGACGACGTGCAATTGTATTGAGTTACTAAGTCAGAGAGGTATCTGTGGCAATAGCCACCAGCAGCTATGGGTCAATAATTGATCTGCCCTGTAAGAAGTTGTTCTACTACAATTTTAGTATGTGCTAAACTCTGCTTGACTAACACTAAATCCTCCCATCACCCAGCTGCTTGTGGCCATTGCCTAGTTAGACACTCTAGTCTTGGTTGCCCATGTAGCTCATCAAGAAGTTTTGCAATGCAAGAGCCCGTCATCCCCAAGATCAGTTTCACTGTCGGAGAACACAGAGTGTGGCGAAGGCGAAGCAGCCTTTGAAATGCCATCACTCTTTGTTGTAATAGGTTTTGCTGGTCATTGTGTTCAGTATGGCCCTTGCTGGGGCAGTGGCTTAATGAAAATTGATGGCGGCTCCCCAGCTAAGTTCATGGAGGCACTCCAAAACCCCCCACCCTAAAACTCCAGACCCAGTCAGGAGCACTCAAGCCAGGGCCCCTCTGGCCGTGCACAGTGCTGGAGGGGACCCCCTGGAACACGGGCCCCCCTTGAACCGCAGGGGATGCGGGGCTATTGTAACACTACAGTTCTGTGGAGAAAGGTGTGACTTTTTAGCATTTACTGTGAATCCTAATTTGTGAAAAAGCTACTCTTCTTCTTGAGCATGTGTTAGGCACTGCTCTCGCCTGATGTTCTTTATCAGTCAGTAATCTAGATATGGCAAGACAAATTGTGCAGCAAGATGAGCGTTGCAACTACCATTAGACATTTAATAAATGTGGCTGTTAACACCGAAGGGTAGTCCTTTGAACTGATGGTGCTGGCTGGCCACTTGCCACTACCTTGAGATACTGGTGGTGAACTCGGTAGATTGGGATGTGGAAGAAATAATTCATTCTAGAAATCAAGGTTGAGATGTCATTTGATGAGTTTGTTTTAGAGCCATGACAAGGTATGACATTCCAAACAGCACCCGTTGTTTGAAAGACAAGACCTACTTGTCGGAGGTCATATTATTCCAATGAGGAAGATCGTTCCCCTGCCAGGTGCTGTGTGGTTGAGGGAAGTGGAGCATTAGTCACTGCTTTGAAGGAGAGGACCCATTGCCTTGGGATCCTCTGCCTTTAAAACGCCTGCTGCCCTGTTATCTTATGTGATATGACTGGTACTTTGTTCATCATGAAAGGCCTCTTGCTGTAGAAAAGCAGGGTAATGTGGTGTGGTAATAGCTTTTGCTCATTTTGTTGTTGCTTTAAATCAGACCAGTCAGTTTGAGTCTGGAGTGCCCCTATGGCCTTGGCTCTATCCATATTTATTTTGATATTTTTCCAGCAACATGTCCACCTGTGGTCCAAACAGATGTTCTCTGTCGAAAGGGGACATTTAGCAGATGCTGTTGGACTTAAGGACAAAATACGGAGACCCTGAGCCAGGCGCATCATCTTAGCAAGCTGTTACTATTTATCTCCTGGGACGTTATATCAGCAGCTTTTACCTTGCATCAGATGTTGGCAATAGAGATTGTTTGCTTTTGCACCAAGTCCTTGCTTCCTTTTTGGATGGCTTCTGACAGAAGTTTCACCATCTGTTCCAGCTCTTCCCAGTGGTACCCGCCAAATCTGGACAACAAACCAGTTGAAATGGTGATGTGCCATTGTGTATCTGCATTAAGCAGCTACTCTCTTCCCAGCTGCATCGGTTTTGTACCTTTGGCCAGTGGTAAGGCATCCCCCACTGCCCTGGGCGAAGGCCCTCTTCCTAAATGCATGAAACATATGAGAATCTGGTGTAACATGTTCCCAAATGTAAAAGGGATCTCCTGCTCTTGCCTCATTTGTCCACTTTAGGGCTGCCAACCCTCGTTTTTCCTTGGTCCCTAGCATTCCTTGCTGCATACTTCTGTAAGCTTTTTAGATCGGTAAAAAACAGAACTGAGCATTCTGACTTCAAGAACACCTCTCTTGGAAGTAGGCTTCCTCCTCCACCTTTAACTTTGTGGTGGCCAGCCACTATTTGTATGACTGCACAATATTTTGTGGTGTTAAGTGGGAAAACGTTTATTGGATAGGGCTCCAAAGATGGGTGCTCAGGCAGAGGGGCCCATGTTATAGGCATACCAGGAGTTATCATCATCATGCGTGGGTATGGGTTTTAAGTACAGATCTGGACCTTCTAAAACCTGGTCTGTGTCAAGGTTGGTGTGCAATGAGTATGCCGGCGAGTGCACTGGTGGCTAAGGTGCATGGATACCAAAGGTCTTTAGCCCTACAAATTTCTGAAATGGTTTAAAAAAAGAGTTCCTCCGGTAGGGCTCTTCTTTCCTTTGTGACATCTGCTGTAGGTACATGTGCAAGTATGTGTCCAGTGGTAGGATCTACGTAAATCAGTCTCTGCCTGCCAAACCAACTGCTCCTGTTCTTGTGATGGTGTAGGCTTGCGAGGTATCAAGAATGGTTTGAGGCCAGTATTGATGTAGACTTTGGCGTCGACCACTGATATGAAGCAGATGTCTTGGAACCTCGGTGCCCAGAGTTTTGGCTGGTGTGGTTGTCTTTCCTACCTTATCCACCTCATTTTGGTTGGAATTCACATTTTGTCCCACCACCTCAACATTTTCAACAGAAAATGTATCCCTAGCCTTTTTTAGAGTTTGGCCGGAGAGGCAGGGGCAGGAGGAGAGGGGTGAACCAAGTGCATTGGGGCCCAACAGAATCTGTGGGCGACAACACACAGAGCAAAACCCAGGATCAGAGGGCGGGCCCAGCAATGCAAAACCCTGATTACCAACTTATCCAAACTTGTCTTGAACCCGGATGAGACGGCCGTCCTAGAGAAGGGACTTGGCTTTATACCCACGCCACGCCTGGACCGCTTTAAATTACAATGTGAAGTCGGTGAGTTCTTCAGAAAGCTTAGGTTAAAAACCTTTTTTGAACACCAAAATTCTACAGAAAGCCAGGTCGCAGTCAGTGACACAAATTTCAAGAAAAAGTCTTCTTTTAGACCACCCTCACATCTAATACCTGCTGATATAATAGCTTTTGAGCAGGCAGTGTTTCATGAAGTTGAGTCACTAGCAGAACCTATCCCTTTTAAAAACCTGACAGCCGGTGAATACAAAGCTATTCAATCACTCCAGAAAAATCGAGAAATTATGATTAAGAGTGCAGATAAGGGGGGCGGCATTGTCATCCAGGAAGCCTCCGCTTATGATCAAGAGTGCAGACGCCTCCTTGGTGATACAAAAAATTATTCTGTCCTCCAACAGGATCCTTCTCCTTTCCTGAAAGACGAAATAATGGACTGGTCATGACAGCAGAAAGAGATGGCTACATAAGTAAACATGAAGCAGATTTCTTAACCAACTCAGAGGGCAAAATCCCGTACTTTTTTACACTTCAAAAAACTCACAAAAATCGCCCCCTCCCCCCCCCCCCGTTTTAATTTGGAAAGGCTCTGAAGAAAGTCTTCTAGCCTTATTTGATTGGGTAAATACGTATGATCCTCACCTGAAATTCACCCATCAATATGACCCAAGTTCCATCGTCTTTCTGGATGTTATATTAACTAGGGAAGGTAATCATCTAACCACCAAAACGTATTACAAGCCCACCAGCAAAAATAGCATGCTCCATTTTTTTAGCTTTCACCCGCGTCCCCTGCGGGAAAATCTACCTTTTGGCCAATATCTACGCATTCGTAGAAATTGCAGTAACCTTAGTGATTTCAATACACAAGCAGAAGACCTTACTAACAAGTTACTGACAAGAGGTTATCCAAAGAGAATCATACAAAAAAGCCGTAAAAGAGCTAGGAACAATAACAGGGAAGCCCTGTTGGAAAACTACAGCCAAGACAACGAAGCTGAGACACCGCTGACTTGTGCGACGACTTACAGCAATATATCTAATGCTGTGAGTCGCTGCATAGGCAAACATTGGCGTATTTTCACAAGCAATTGGCGCAATTGGCAAAAACGGTTGTTTTCGTATAAACGCGAAAGAAGCCTGCAATATGCTCTTGTACATACCCGTCCTAGAATCAATCACACCATTCAGGACAATAACATACTTCCTACATGGGGCTTACCCCCCTTGACAGGCCATTTCCCATGTGGAGGATGCAATGTTTGCCACCTTACAACAGCAACTAAAACACTGAATCTAGAGGAGGGCAAACTCTGGCACCTTAGAGGACACACAAATTGTAATTCAAGCAATGTCATCTACCTTGTGAGCTGTCCCTGTAATCTGAAGTACGTGGAAATGACCAAGAGAAAGATAAAAACACGTATCGGGGAGCACCGTAGCAATGTGAGGTGCCGCAGGAGCACTACAAAATTAACTGCTCATTTCCTGGAACGTGGTCTGTGCGCTATTCATGTACTTGGCCGGCTAGGCCTATATAGGCACGCGTATAGGGCCAGCAATCTCCACCTGCAACACACGGGGTTGCGGTTACCTGGCTGCGTTACCCACCCACCACCATCCCACCAAGTACCAGTATAAAAACAAATAAATACATGTGAGAGAGGGATTATGTGGGCACAGTTGAAAGGTGGTAGTGAGGGAAATCTGTAGAGAACAGTCATTCTGGGCGCCAACAAAAATTGTCACATCAGGAGCCAACTTTGCTAAAGTCAGCCTTGGTGGGAAGATTAAAACATCACAGCTAATTTGGCAATGCAGACGATCGCTTTTGTAGCATCTGTGAAGGTTACTTTAATAAGACTTCTACCCAGAGACTTTGGATTTGTTTTGGGTTTTTGCTTTCAAGCTACATCTATATTGTACACTCTCCCAATCACATCATATATTATGAAGGGGATAGCAAACAAATACGAGTGCCTGCTAGCTGCGTTCCTTCGGTACGGAGCAGCATTTTGAGAGGTGGCCTACTTCGAGGATTACAGTAATGCTGAAGGGAAACAGAAAGTGAGCTTCCAACGGCAGAGGAGCTAGAGGGAGCTCGGGTGCTGGAGGAAATCTCTTTGGATGTTTTAGGAAAGCCTCTTGGATGTTGCATTGAAGGCGAGCGAGCAGCCGGGCTGTGAGCAACATGTACCCTACGTTTCCTTTACAAGTTCCAGACATGGCTGCACGAATATGAATCCGAAAGTGGGAAGTTGTGGGGAGCTGTTTTTGCATCTCTTGAGGGATTGTTTCGCTTTGGGATGTCAGTGAGGGCATAAAATCTTCAGGATGGGAGCGAACAATGGCAAGCAGTACGGGAGTGAGGGTAAGTGAGGGTGCCGCTGCCTGCTTGAGGGGGCAGAAAGGGGCTGCGTTACTTACTCCGTCCTCTGCGAGTATGTAGCCATCCGTATAATGAGGGTGTCTAGAGTGCTACAAGGTGTGTTCACCAAAGACGTTTCTTACCCAAGACGCCTCGGTGTATAATTAATCAGCTCCTAAAAACTTTGGGTGCTTTATAATACCATATAAATGTTTTCACTAACTCGCTCAGATGTCCGATCTGTGGCACCCCAGTGGGAAGAATCAATGTAAACAGTCAGCTAAGGTTACCCCGTACACCCCAATCTAATGCACTTAACGGGGAGGTAGGCGGGGGAAGGGAAGCAGAGAGCTTTCTTAGAATGTAAACACCTCGGAACTGCTTTGCTTTGCCTAATAAACTGAAAGAGAATATTTAATGCAGGCAGAAGTGACACTTAGCCTTGCCTTAAAGTTGGCTAGTTATCTTCAAGGCTCCCCAGGACTACAGTTATACTCCTGAATGTGCGACAACACTGCTACGCGGGCTGTGGATGCATTATCGCTATATTCATTTCGAGTTTCTCAATTTTAAAAGTTGGCCCACCTGACAGGCCTGGCTACTTGATTATGCGTCGCAGGAAGGCCAGGGATGCGCACGGACGCATCTTCCTGCACAAGAATGCTCACGCCGCCATGTTTGAACCGACTTGCCACCCAGGTGGCCGCTTTCGGACTAAATGAGCTGTGAAGGGTTTCATCTCTGCCCATCGCGCGGCCTTCCTTGATGAGCCAGGCCGCAGTCAGCCTCGACTCCGACATGATTTGTCACAACCCATCAATACAAAATAAATTATTGCCATCCTCACTTGTCAATGGGCCTGCCTCCACTTCAGATGGACTACTAATTGGGAACGCAAAGGGAACATTTTCTGCCTTTATGGAGCATGATTATGACTGAGCACACAGCTCCCTGATGCATCCCGGCCAGTAAAAACATGTAGGGAAGGCAAAAATTAATTGGCTGTTTTGCTTCAATGATTAGAGCATTATGCATGAATAGCACAGATGCTTGTATTAGGCAGTCAGGACTAGCTGCACGCCGACATTTATTTGCTTAGTGTAACATTATTAGTTCATCCACAGCTGCAGTGCTTTTTTCGTGAAGAAAATAAATGCCGGCGATATAAAGATGCAGCATCCCCTTTTGGCGATAAAACACGTCCAGGTGAAATAAAACAAGGGGAAACCAGGAGAGCTGTGCAAGTAAAGCAGAACAAGCAAAAGCAAACCTACACAAAGTGGCTGCAGCAACAGTTCTTATTCCTCTGATGCAGTTTCTGAATTATTTTACCTAACGCGCACTTCTACTGATCCAAGTCGCTTTGTAAAGAGTAAAAAAAAAAAAAAAAAAAAAACAAGCAGCACTGAAAGTGATCGCTTTCGCGATCGCTATAGTAAAAAAAAAAACGCAGCTTTCGCGATCGCTATAGTAAAAAAAAAAAAGCCAGTGACCGGTGCGCGCGCGCCACTGCAGGCATATGTTTTCAATTATCGCGCCCGTGTCGGCATGATAATTGAAGACATATGGGCTTTGGTGCGCGTAACAGACACCATGCGCAGTGTACGCTAGGTCGAGACCTAAAAACGGACCAGACTATCCAAAAAATGATAGGTAAAGAAAAGATGCTCACCGAAAGGACTGATCTCCCAAGGAGGGCAATGGGAAGCCAGTAGGGAGTAGAAAGCTGTAAGACCATGAGAAAGATGGCAGAGAAACAGTAAAAGAGGCAGCCGCAAAAAGGGATGCAACCTTAGATCGGGCAATGCAAAGGGACCAAGGACAATAGTCCAGAGACCAGGCTCAAAACTAAATGAAAGGAGTCTACACAGCGTGCTCAACCGCAGCAAAAACATGAAACAAATAAAGAGCACCCACCGATTGTCAAAGAAACTATTCTGGTAAACAGATTTAAAAAAAATGGAACTCCAAAAATAGAACGATGGAGAAAAGAGAAAGACCAATGAATGTTGACGAGCATCACTAGAAAAATAATTGATAAAAAGAAAACGCTGTTATATTGAAAACCTTGATAGATATACAAGGTATCTCCCTTAATAATGCAACGTAGACACTCACTGAAGAGAAGGTAGTAAACAGACAAGTACAACCAAGAAGGTTGAACACACATACCTGAAGTAAAAGACATCCATTCAAGAGATATTGTATATACATGCAGAGAGGTAGACATCCAAAGTTATGTATACAAGGATAAATATGCATATTTCATAATTCCCAAAAAGACACAAGTCATACAGGGTACAGCAAAAGTATATTCACTACTTCAAAAGGTAACCCACGTCTTCCGCTAGTGAGCATGAGGGCGAGAAGTGGAGGAGCGCAGGGCACTTCAAGAATAGAAACAACCAAGGAACGACAGATAATACATCTTACAGTAGTAAAAGAAGTTGTGACAATAATCGGGGTGAAGACAGAAAGACAAGGCCGGAAAACAGCAACACAGTGCCATATAAGAGTTGGAAGTGGAAGGCATTGCCCACTACAGGAAAACAAGGGCAACCATTCAAGAACCAATGCCACTGATTGAGGAAGGGTGCCAGCAGGCGGTAACAGGTGGAACTAAGAATAAACAGCATGTGGAGTCAACCATGAACAAGACTGCCAGGATGAAAAAAAAGGCTGGCAGAAACTAAGGGCAACAGTCTATTCTGACAACCACACATTGTCAAACTCATGGAAACTTGAGAAACCAGCAATACACCTAACCAATGCTCTAGACAGAAACTGGGAGTTCAGATTGAGGGGAAAAACCCCCAGGAAGGAGAAAAAAGCCCCCAATGTTGGATGACAGCGCAGAAGCAGAAATTCTTAGTTGGACAGATAGGATATGTCCAAAGATAAAGCAATAAAAATGACCCCACAAAAAAAGGGGGGTAAAAGGAACCTCTCCCAAAAAAAGGAGCGAAAAAAAGAAAAAGTAGTTCACCACATAGAACAAGCATTTACAATGCAATGGTCTCGGCATCATTAAAGGTAGAGCTATTGGCATTGCTCATGACATTTCTTTTGTTTTCTTTAAATCATAAATCAATGGCATTGTCATTTACATTGCCAGCACACGGCACTCTGCACTCAAAAGCACACGGCACTCTGCACTCAAAAGCACACGGCACTCTGCACTCAAAAGCACACGGCACTCTGCACTCACTACTCGGCACTCTGCACTCACTACTCGGCACTCTGCACTCACTACTCGGCACTCTGCACTCACTACTCGGCACTCTGCACTCACTACTCGCACTCTGCACTCACTACTCGGCACTCGGTGCGCCCTCCATCCCTCCCTAAATATACATCCCTTTAAGCGCGTGGAAAAATAACGTCGGGCACATAAACAGTAACATCCTGGACATAACTGCCGGTATGCTCTTCTCGCGGCGCTGTTCTGCTCTGCTCAGCCCACGATGGTCTCAGGTGCGAGCTTTGAGCAGGGGCTTGTGGGTGAAGTCTTGCGCTTTGGAATGCGAAGGATTTCTCTCCCTTCGGATATTCTGCTCCTCGCTGGTGTTGCCTCTGTCTCCGTCTCCACTCAGGGGGAGGGGGGGGGGGGGGGGGGGGTGGGGGGGTGCGTCTCAGCGCCTCGCAGGGGGCACTCTCTGTGTGCCGGGAAGAAGCAGAAAACCAAAGCACAACGTTGGTGAGGTCTGCGTCCTGACTCACTGCTCCAGGGTGCGTGGGGCGCAGATGGGCAGCGGTGGACGTCCCCTTCGATTTGCAGTGAGCAGCAGAAAACTAGAGGCGCGATGTGTACTCTTGGGCACACAGAGACTGCCAGGTGGAGGAGGCTGCGACTTCTTGGGGCGGCTGTTGTGAAATGGCCTTAAGAAAAGCGCCGCCATTTTCAGATTCGGGGGCGTGTTTTTTGCGAAAAATAACGCCCCCGAATCCGAAAAAGGCGGAGCTTCTTTGGAGGGACGGCTCTCTCCTCCAATGGCTGGCCTCCATTTAGGAAGCCAGCCAATGGTGGAGAGACAGGGCAGGGAGCCGGGTTCTGAAGCCCCACTAGATGACATTAATTCTCCGGTCCGGAAGCTGCTTCGCAGCTTAACGGTCCCTCGACCTAAAAATGACGCCACGAAAGGCGGGAGCAGCATACAGAGCTGTGAAGGAGAGAACAGTATTATATACTACGAGGAGGAAGATACAGGCTAGAAAGAGAAAATTAGCCTCCTGTGAAATAAGGATCCAAACAAATGAACTGCTGACCCAAGGGAACAGAACTGAAAAGAACAGCATACCTACAACAGCATACAACTGCTACCACACAGGTGCAATGGCAGATATCTATAAAACCCAGCAGGATGCATCAGCAGTGGCTGTAACCCATTTAGGTAGGTATGAACACCTAAAGGGTGGTCATGTCTTTTAGGATAGTCCCAGCATGTACATACCAAACTACATACGTTTTGTCCCATCCACACAACATAACGGTTCTACACAGGTGACCTTTTACCTAGTAGCTTACTACTGTCTCAGACATCAGGCTCTCGGTACCCTATCTTAATCCCTGTACCCAACGTACATAAACATGTCCCCAGGCACAGCAGATTTATAAGGGTCGCCACTTTTTTTTATCGATGGCCAACAGCCAGCTGTGCATGACCAGGTTTGTTTAGAAAAGGATTAGCAGAGGATTCGCAAATGTGGCCAAAACATATTGATTCGAGAAGAAACCCTGGACTGACCACTTTCGTACAAAAGACCTGCACTCCCCCTCACAGAACTGAGGAGAATTCCTTCAAGGCTGGACAGAGACTCTGCGGGCTGATCCTTCGACAGGCAGAGACCTGACATCCCTTGTGGGGTGCCATCCTCTACGAAGAGACGGGGTCCTACATTCAGAACCACAGGGTGAGGGGTTAACACATCCCCGGGGATTTCTTGGATCTATCAGGATCTGGGAATGGTTCCCTCACTTGAGGATTTTACCACATAGGGAACAACCTTTGCTACAGTCTACGTTAGAATAGACTGTACCACAACCATATCAGTTATTCCTGAAGTATTGAAACAGATACAAAATGGATACAGGGCAGGACCTGCCATGGACTAGGGGATGAAACGGCAGAGTAATTTTGACCAAGTCTTGGCAATAATGCTAAACAACATTAAGGGGAAGCAGCAGATGTGGCTACACGCCAACACTTAAGGGAAACCGCTCCTACAAATCAGGAACGTGCATTACCAAAAATTATCAAGGAAACCTATGCTTCACTAGATAGAGATAGTTTGGGATCCAAACCAGGGAAACCACAAATGGTGAGTAGTTCTGATAAGGATAACTCAAAGCAAGCACCTACGTCTTCTAAAAAGAAATGGGATGATAATAATTAAAAAATGATAATAATAAAGGAAATACTTTACGATCAAGGGGTGGGTCTCGCCAACGGGAGTCCTCTGAAAAGAGGTACAACCTTAGGAATCATGACAACATTAGGAAAACTGACAGGTATCAGGATACTGGTACACGTCCATTTCATTCCTTTCCGGGTTCATCAAAAAGCTCATAGAGGCAAGGATGGTCAGACCAAAAAAATGAAGATCGACCAAAGGGGAAAAGGGAAACACATTGCACTTGAGATTTCATTATCAAACAGGAGCAACATAAAGCAATACCTCAATTGAAAAAGAAGAAAGTATCTGACTTAAAAATTAGAAATACCCAGGTTACTAAGGACTCGGCTTCTAAATGGGTAATGGGCTCTGATGACGCTAGACAGAGCAGCAGAAGTAACAATAGCTCACAAGAACCTGAAGGAATTTCTGATTACAGCAGTGTTGAATGAATACATCATGGTGGAAACACCTGAAACAAGAGCGAGTGTTCCACACAGTCTACACAAAATTTATCTCCAAATAGAGGGGACATCTCAGGAAAAATTAAAGGTCTCTTTTGGGAAAATTTGACATTTGAATACAACATCCTGTTAGCAGAAAAAGATTGACTGCTTGCATTTATAATGGTTTCCCCAAAAGGTGAAAGCGTCATTTTGCTTGCTTTTTCCCACCTCGTTCCTGTTTCTTTAAAACGCTCAAACGCGAAAGTGGGCGCTGGCTCCGCCATTATACTTCAACCATGTAGGGTGAGATGTGGAGTCCAAACACCACGAAATCGCATTAAAAACTACTCCAACACCACAGAGACAGTACCCTATTAAAAATGAGGTGAAGAAACAGGACAAAGAAATGCTTGACCAACTAGAATACCAAGGTGTGATTGAAAATTGAACCTCGCCAATGAACAACCCTCTGCTTCCCGTCATTAAACCAGACAGCACATCCTTTGGCTTTACATTACAGTCATTTGAACACTTGCACAAAAACATTTGCAATTCAGAACACACATAATGCTGCAATAATGAATAACATTGTGCAGAAGAAATATAAAACACTAGATAGCGCAAATGGATTCTTCTGCCAAAATATAGCTCCTGAAAGCAGATATTAGACCAGATTTTCTGCCCTCAGCACTCTGTCAATTTTATCGTTTGCCCCAAGGCTATAAAAACAGCCCTGGGCTATTCTTGGCAAGAGTGTCAGCGCTTTTACAAACTTGCGATGAGGAGGCAGTGTCCTACATAGATGATATTTACCTGAAAAGACAATGAATTACTTGAACACTTGTGCAGGGTAAACAACAATTGTTGGTTTTGCCAATTTGGACTACAAATTTAACTTAAAAAAAAATCTAAAATTGCCCATCCCAGCATCCTATTTTGGGACATGAGCCGTCAAGTGAAGGCAAAAGCCTGTCCGCTAACTTTTTAGAAAAGTGCTCGCTAATCCAGCCTCTAAAGACTCTGAAGTGTTTACAATCCATTTTAGGACTTCTAAATTTCAGCAGAAAATACATTCAAGACCATGTAGAAAGAGTCAAACCTTTTCTACAACCAGATTTCACTCCAAACAAGTGGACTCAAAAACAGACAGACACTACGTTCAGTTCAGGCTGACATTATAGCTTCAAAACACAGTAACCGTCCGCAACCTGGTAATACAGGTCTCGTCCCATAGTTATTAGGGTATAACTAAATAATCAACAGAGACGGGCCACCCAAGAGTGACTAGTTTGTCATGTAGTGTCTGACACAACAGGAATTGTTTATAAGAACCCTCACACACCAACCTAGTTGGTGTCATGCTTCATCATTGGGTTCCCAGTTGGGCAGCCGAGTGCCACCCGACTGTGCTGCGACACCTGATTAAAGTGGAGCTGGTTTTTTTGTGTGTGCGATGAAGTGGTGCAAGTGATGATGTTTAAAAATACTTCTGGGAAACTCACTATACCGTACTTTATTCGCAGTGGCCCAGAGTATTGTTAAAAAATGAGATGGATAATATTTTAGGACTATATTTAAGTGTCTGAATTATCCTAAGGTCAGGTCGACATGTTTCAGCTCTATAGAAAAATTCTGGTGAACTTTCTTCAGGACCTTATCAATGTAGTGAATGGTGTATTTAAAGTAAAAAGTGGGTGGTAAAAATGAATAACCACGTGTGTAGCACATTTCTACACACTCGCTAAGGTGCGTTTACCATGCAATTGAAAACTAACAATCAATGTTGTTTTAGCTGTAAAAAAACTTTTAGAGAGAAAAATAACAAGACAAACCAACATGTAACATTTTAAAAAACAACATGTGTGTAGATTCCAATCATACCTCAAAGTTAGATACATGGCAGGTGTCAGTCATGCGTTCCAGATCAACTGAAAACATTAAGATAAGTAAAAACAGTGTGTGCCTGCAGCTTTTGGGAGCATGCGGATGATGCCAGCAGGTCATGAATTCATGCTACCGATTATCCAGTTGCCGCGGTAAACAAAGCAACGTGCCTTTGCTAATTATACTGGCATGCTAGTGGCATAAATCGATCAGCATGTCTAAGAGCAGGGCTCGTGGGCGACTAACGCGCTTAAGCTAGCGGCCATTGAGAATGTTTAACACTGAATAAGCTGTGAATAGGTGAACTCGTGGCGCATTATGGCGTACAAGAAAGGCAATTATGTGAATCACAGGATTTCCATGCTTCTGCGTGGGAGGGCTATACGTCTTTAACTTTGAGAAAACACATCTGTTCCAACCCGGAACTCCCCTGTCACAACACACATGTTTTTACACAAGATACATAGATGTTTTCCGAGTTTGGGAAGGATCTGAAGATTCACTCCACGATTTCCTCAACTGGATAAACGGATGTGATTCCAATCTTAAATTCACTAGCACCATCAGCAGAAAGAGTATCACTTTTTTGGACTTGGACATCACCCATGTCAATGAAAAACTAGAACACACTTTAAGGAGACGGAAAGGAATTTGCTGCTCCATTTCTCCAGCTTCCACCCTTGTGCGTTAAGGGAGAACCTACCGTACGAGCAATATCTGAGACTGCGCAGAAACTGCAGCAATGTGGCAAGCTCCTGGCCTAACCAAAAAAAATACAGCATCGAGGGTACCCGGACAGGATTACGAGCAAGGCAATGAAGAGGGCCGGTAACCAAAACAGAGAGAGCCTGTTAAGATTGCACACCAAAGGCAGACATCTCAGTACCTCTCACCTGTGTGACCACATACAACCCCATATCATGCCAAGTGGCCAAAATTGTCCAAAAACACTGGCAAACACCAATGGGAAAAACCCATGTTTTCCTATAAAAGAGGAAGAAGCTTTAAAGACAGCCTGGTCCGGACAAGACCACCACAAGCTGATTTATCTATGAACACTATGCACAGTGAGTGGGGCCTCCCCAAGGTGACCACCCACTATCCGTGTGGTGACTGCAGCGTCTGTCATCTGACAAAACCAGTAAAAACCCTGCAACTGGAACCAGGGAAAGTATGGGAAATTCGCTCACACACTAACTGCAACACAGACAACTCCATCTGCATGATCACATGCCCATGTGCCCTTAGGTACGTGGGCATGACAAGCCAAAAAGTGAAGAAGAGGATTTGTGAACATAGAAGTACCATCCGATGCAAACGAAACACCACTCGGATGACGAATCACTTTCTGGAACAAGGCCATGCTACGAACGACATGGAGTGGGTCATAATGGCACATCTGACGTCAAAGAATGCCAACATCCACAACAGTTGCTGGAAAAAGATCAACATTGGATTTATCGTTTATCTACCCACTGTACAGGTTTAAATGACAATATTCAGTGGACCAGCTTGAGTAGGTAGATCGTTCATTTACTGACAGTAATGATGATGATAAAATTAATCCATACATAACAATTACATCTTATGTCCTCTGGCACAAGAGCTAGCAGCGGAGTAATTCATCCCCCTTTGCAATGTCCAACATACACTAGGTGTCATACACAATAAACATGTGTCCTAAGACCCGCGAGCTGCGCAGAGTACACACAATGTTGCACGACAAATAGACATTAATCATTCACCCCGTCTATTTGATAGTGCATAACAATAGCCTAGATGGTGACATAGCGGATTGCCACACGACTGTAGTATCTTCGTATTCAATTCACGACATGCCTTTAATTATGCACGTCACGGGCACTGCATGCTTGATTTAAAAATACACACACTTCAGGTGCGCAGCAGTCACAGCGCAGTCAGTCACCATTAAAGCCTTTCCTATACGTAGACTTGGACGCTGCATGCGTCATCATTGACACAACATTTCTGGCGGCCGCTATGTTCCTGTATGCGGACCTCTAAGCCTGGGTGCGCGTTCTAGTAGTCATGCGCGCCCTCACCCTCATTGCTCCTGCCCAGGAAGTATACTTATACGCGGCCTCTAGAGACACTGACTACCATCCCGGTCGAGAGGACGCCACAGTAGGTTTGGAAGTAGAGGAGAGACGTAAATACAGTAAGACCTTTCCTTTTAAAATGACAAGTGGTCCGTTCAGGTACCACTTCATTACCTTGCCCTGACCTTTGGTAATCTTTACTTCATTATTTTAAAAGCCACCTTCTCCACCTCAGAGCACAGAGTAGGAGCTCTTCCCGCCCTGGACACGTAAAAGCATGAAAATCCCATGATTCACGTAATTGCCTTTCTCGTATGCCATAATACGCCACAAGTTTGCCTATTCACAGCTTTTTCTCAGTGTTAAACATTCTCAATGGCCGCTAGCTTAAGCACGTTAGTCGCCCACAAGCCCTGCTCTTAGACATGCTGATTGATTCATGCCCATAGCATGCCAGTATAATTAGCGAAGGCACGTCGCTTTGTTCACTGCGGCAACTGGATAATCGGTAGCATGAATCCATGACCTGCTCACACCATTAGAATGCTCACAAAAGTTGTGAGCGTGCACTGTTTTTACTTATCTTAATGTGTTGTCTGTTGATCTGGCACACGAGTGACACCGGCCATGTATCTCACGTTGAGGTATGACTGGAATCTACACAAGTTTTTAAAAATGTTACATGTTGCGTTGTCTTGTTATTTTTCTCTCTACCGTTTTTTTACAGCTAAACCAACAATTATGGTTAGTTTTCAATCGCATGGTAACCACACCTTAGCGAGTGTGTAAAAATGCGCTACACACGTGGTTAATAATTTTTACCACCCACTTCTTCACTTTTCCCTTTAAATACACCATTCACAACATTGATAAGGTTCTGAAGAAAGCTCACCTGAATTTTTCTATAGAGCTGAAACATGTCGACCTGACCCAAGGATAATTCAGACACTTAAATATAGTCCTAGAATATTATCCATCTAATTTTTTACCCATACCCTGGGCCACTGAGAATAAAGTACGGTATGGAAAATGCTACTTACCATTATGCATCTGTTCTTGGCATGTAGAGTTGCAGATTTCTACATTTTGCATTAGATCGCCACCTGGTGTTGGGCTCTGATGATTGCATGTGGTTGTCGTCTTGGAAGAAGTCTTTGTAGTCACGAGATAGGTGACTCCTCCCTTGGAGGATAGTGCGCATGGGCATCAGCTCCATCCTTAGATTGTTTTTTTCCGCCACCGAGTTCAGATGCAACTTTTCCGCTTCGGTGAGGGATTTTTAAACATCACCACTGCACCACTTCATCACACACAAAAAACAAAAAAACAGCTCCACTGTAATCAGGTGTCGCGTTCGGCTGCCCAACTGGGAACCCAATGATGAAGCATGACACTAACTAGGTTGGTGTGCGAGGGTTCTTTTAAACAATTCCTGTTGTGTCAGATACTACATGACAAACTAGTCACTCTAGGGTGACCCGTCCCTGTTGATTATTTAATTACTAGATTGGGACAAGGACAACCCACGTACTGTCCTAACTCTCTTCATTGTTTTTTTGTGTTGAAATGTTTTATTAAAAAGTAGTAGGTGAAACTACAAAAATACGTACAAGTATTACGGTATGACTATATTAAGTTCAATGAAGGTTAGACAGTTCCAATTGCATACAAATCTAATTTTTACACGAATGCTGAAAATCGATTTGCAGTAACAGAAAATACTGATGGCAGTACATACTGCTGTAGGGACTACAACCCGGGCCCCATTGTAAAGATTCCGACGATTTTACTCCACTTGCAGGAGACCTCCTAACCTAAAAGCAGCATAATCCCCGGGGAGCTGGTTCTGCTGGTCCCCTGAGCCAGCCTTCCTCCTAGTCTGTCTTTGTGCTCAGAAGTCCAGGGCTTTCCATCAACTGGTACTACAGGGGTGTAAGGGTCCTGGGTGTAAGGAGACCAGCCTCACTGGCCCTTGTGGGGACCCACTGGTCTTGGAGTCAACTGGTTAGAGTCCTTACTCTTTTCTAGGCATCAGGGGGTTCCTGCTTCCAGTTGTCCATGGCAGTTCCAGGGTCCAGCAGAGAATCCCAGAAAAAATACCCAGGCTAGAGAGTCTCTCACTTGTGCACATGTTTTTAAAGGGGAGAGGAAGGTTCCAGAAGTCAGACACCTTCCAGCTAATCCTAGGATGCACAAGGATCTATACAGATATCATTTTGAAAATTGCAGAATTGATTTTTCCAACACAGGTTACGCCCCAAATCGAGTAGTCAATATTCTTTGTAGGCCAAAGGTAAGCGAAACTGCACTCTAAGACAGTGCTCTTCCTATGTGCATTATAAAGAGCCACAAGAGACAAAAAGGGTAAATCACACTGACTTTCCCTAATAGTGTACACTAACATTATCCTACCACAGGCCAATAGCTAATCCTACAGAGTCCCCACTACGCAGTTACCAAGATGTGCACAATAGCAGTCTCCCACGCACAGCCCTCACACTTGCGCACATGCTCATGTGTACCCAGCCTGGTGCGCCTTTTACCCTGGTCTCTGTAGGAAGCTGACTCGGTTGGCAGAGGTGGGCACACCTGGGCTGGCTAATTTTTCCTGCCCGTCTTCCCGCCGAAAAGGAGGGGAGACAGGAAGGGGGGCCTGCTCCTGATAGCAGGAGAGGCTAGTGGTCGCATTACAAAGGCTGCCAGGTCTTTGAAGCTCCCCTGCCACAGATAGCTCTTTCTGTCCTGGGGGAGGTGTGAATACCTCTGCCCAGGAAAGGCTTTGTTTCTGGGCTCAGGGAGAAAAGGCTCCCACCCTAGGGGTCCAGGAAGAAAACAAGTTACTTACCTGTAACTTTGGTTCCCCAGTATTGGTACTTTCATAGATTCCCATGCTTTGTATCATTCCCCATCGTCTGAATGGGAGCCTCGGTAATAGCAGTAGGTACAAAAGTGAAAGACAGGCCTAGGCCTCATCTCATTTTGTAGCCCATCTGCCTCTTTTTGTAAAAGAGAACAAAAAAGTTGCAACAACCAATCAGGGTAGCCTCACCCCATAGAACCCTCCTGAGAGAGCCTCAGATTTTCATAGCAGTTGTGTAAAAGTAATTACATTTGCTGTAGGCTGAGCTTTCCCAGGGGAGGCGGATGGGGGCATGCGAATCTATGAAAGTACCAATACTGGGGAACCAAAGTTACAGGTAAGTAACTTGTTTTCTTGCCCCAGTATTGGACTTTCATAGATACCCATGCTTTGTATCAGAGTAGCTAGCAGTAAGCCACGAATGCACATTTTGTTATCATATTTAGCCAAAAAAACTTCGGAACAATAATCAAATAAAACATTTGCAATAAAGGAAGGAGGGATAGAAAGGAAAGCTCACCGCTCACTGGAATAAATTCCTCAGGACTGCTTGTCCGACTGCTGTATCACTCCTTGTGGAAGAATCCAAACAGTAGTGTTTCGTGAATGAATGGGCACTGCTCCATGTAGCTGACCTACAAATGTCCTTGATAGGGACACCAGAGAACAGAGCCGTAGATGATGACACTGATCTCGTAGAATGAGCTTTTATCTGTCCCCTCAGCGGCTTCCCCGCTGCTTAATGACAGAAATGAATCGTGCTGGCAATCCAAAGTGATATCCCTTGCTTTGACCAGGGTAAACCTTTCCTTGGAGCGTTAAAAGCGACAAAAAGTTGCGAAGTCTTCCTGAATCCTTTCGTACGTTGAAGATAGAACTTCAGGCATCTTTGGACATCCAAAGTGTGGAGAGATCTCTCCGCCAGAGATGAAGGTCGAGGAAAGAAAGTATTTAGTACTATAGGCTCATT
Source organism: Lissotriton vulgaris (assembly GCF_964263255.1). Classification (NCBI taxonomy): domain Eukaryota; kingdom Metazoa; phylum Chordata; class Amphibia; order Caudata; family Salamandridae; genus Lissotriton; species Lissotriton vulgaris. The sequence goes on along the minus strand of NC_141695.1, from coordinate 1,503,585,633 downwards.
AAGGTGAAAATCTGAAGGGACTTTTGGGATAAATTTCGGATTTGTCCGTAAGATCAAAGATTCTTTTTTGAACTGTAAGAAATGCTCAACGATTGTGAGAGCTTGAAGTTTTCCAACTCTCCTGGATAATGTTATCGCCAGAAGAAAAGCAATCTTCCAGGACACAAACTTAAAGTCCTCTCTATGTATTGGTTCAAAAGGAGCCCTCATGAGATGGGCAAGGACCAGGTTGAGTTGCCAAATTGAAGGAGGAGGTCTCACCGGAGGGAAAGCCCTGAAGAGACCCTTTCCGAATTACTTGATCACCCTCGCGGACCAAACAGAAGTGCCAGAGGTTGTTCGTCTGAACCTCGAAATCACTGCCAGATGCACTTTAATGGAAGAGTATTGAAGACCTGATTTAGCCAAAGACAATATGTATGGTAAGATTTTATGAGGAGCTTAAGTAAAAGGATGAAGATTTTCCTTTTGGCACCATGTACAAAAAAGCTTCCATTTTGCATGATAGGTCCTGTTTGTACTAGGAGCACGAGCTTGAGCTAAAATGTCCTTGCAATCTTGAGGGATATCTAAAGCATTGACCTCCCGGTGCTCAGGAGCCAAGCTGTCAATCGCAGAGAGCTCGGGTCCGGATGCATTACTTGGCCCTGGGACATCGTCAGCAGGGTAGGAATTGGACGCAGGAGAATTTGTTGATCCTAATATAGAAGGAGGAGCTCTGTGAACCAAAACTGGTAGGGCCAAGCTGGGGCTATTAGAATCATGGTGCAGGGTTCCGTCTTGAGTTTCCTCAGTATCCTTGGTATCAAAGGAATCGGTGGAAAGGCGTAAAGAAATGCGCCTGACCAGGCTATCGAAAGGGTATTCCCCAGCGACCCTCGATGGTGATACCTACTTGCCTAGAACTGGCATTTCATGTTCTATGGAGTCGCGAACAGTTCTATAAGAGGAGTGCCCCAACAAGAGAATATTCTGTCCAGAATTCTATGATCCAATTCCCAATCGTGGGAGACCGACCTTAGGCGGCTCAATGAATCCGCCTCAACATCGAGAGAACCTGGTAGATGTTCTGCTTAGAGATATCTGGTGACGAATAACCCATTCTCCGATCTCCTGAGCCTCTTTTGAAAGGAGTTTGGATTTTTTTCCGCCCTGCTTGTTCACATAATGCATGGCCGTTGTGTTGTCTGTACGCACCAGAACTGTGAAATTTCGAATTTTTGGAAGGAAAGCTTGTAGAGCTAAACAAATTGCTCTCAGTTCCAGTAGGTTGATGTGAGAGGTGCGAAGCTCTGGAGACCATTGATCGCTCACTTGAAGATCCTGTAATGCATCTCCCCAGATTTCTAGAGAAGCGTCTGGTCAGGGCTAACGGAGAGGAAGGAACCGTGAAGGAGAGACCTTCCTAGATATTGCTTGATATAGTCCACCACCTGATCGACTCCTTCATGACACGAGTAATCTTTATCCTGTCTTCGAAAGACCCCTCTGCTTGACGTCTTTGCAAGTCTAGTTGTTCCTGCAGGGGACGCATGTGAAGCCTGCAGTGCGGAATCAATGCAATACAAGATGACATCGATCTTAGAAGGGATTTGTACTGACGGACTGAAAGTTTGTTTCCTTTGAAACCGGTTGACAGGAAGAATCAGTCTGTTCTATCTCTCCTCTGAAGGGAAAGCTTTGCAAAGAGTTGTATCCAGAATGGCACCCAGAAATCTTGCCGACCTGGACGGAAGAAGGACAAACTTGCTTCTGTTTAGGCCTAGACCCAGATGACTGAAAAGTAGAATACAATCCTCGACTGCTTTTGAGGCTGCTTTAGAGGTTTGAGCTTTTATCAGCCAGTCGTCCAAGTAGGGAAACACCTGCAGAGACTGCCTTCTGAGAAAAGCTGCCACTGGTGCCAATACCTTTGTAAATATCCGCGGTGCAGATCTTAGTCCGAAAGGTAGGACTTTGAACTGAAAGTGGCTCTTGGCTACTGTAAAGCGAAGATACCTCCTGTGGACCAGATGAATGGGAACATGAAAATATGCGTCCTCTAGATCTAGAGTCGCCATATAATCGTAAGGATTTAGGAGACGCAATATATCCTGAAGAGAAACCATCCGAAAAGAGAATTTTATGAGATAGGTGTTGAGCTCCCTCAGGTCTGGAATTGGGCGCCACTTTTCTTCCGTCTTGCGGACCAGGAAAAACCTGGAATAGAATCCTTTCCCTTGTTGGGTCTGAGGAACCGATTCTATCGCTCCTTTGATGAGCAGCTGTTGAACTTCGAGACGCAGAAGATTTAGATGTTTTGATTCCGTGGCGTGAGGAGCTCTGGATGGTGTAAATTCTTGAAAATCTAGTGTGTGGCCGAATTGTACAATGTTGAGGACCCACCGATCCGATCTAATCATTTTCCAGTTGTGGAGGTATTCTGATATCCTGCCCCCCACTGATGTTACTAGAGGGGAGGAACAGTAGACAGAGCCATGAAGCCGCTATTGTCATTTAGACGTATCTCTTCCCTGACGTCCCCCTCGTCCTCTTGATGGTTGGCGAGAGAAAGACGCCGATTGACCTTGCCGCTGTGAGTATAGGGGCTTGTATGACAGAGGACTGTGAGTAAGAAGAGTAGCGCTGTTGGTTGCCACCTCTGTACGATGAAAAACCTCTCCCTTTCGCACCCCTGAAAGGAACCTTGCGGTAATGCAATGTCCCCAAGGATCTTGCCGTGTCCGTGTCCTTCTTGATGTCTTGAAGGGCATCATCTATATGCTTTCCAAAAAGCATTTCTCCGTCATAAGGTAAGTCCAAGATCTTATTTTGGACTTCTTGGCGAAACCAGGTTGCCAGAAGCCAGTCCTGACGCATTAAAACTGCTGATCCCGCTAGAGCTCGGAAAGCGGTGGTTGCTAAGTCCATAGCACAATCTATCACCTCCGAAGATGAACGTTCCCCTTCCTCCAGAATCTTCTTGGCCTCTTCCTTTGCACCATCCGGAAGTTGGTCAACAAACGGGGATAAATCGCACCACATTTGGCGATCATATCTACCCAGGATTACAAGAGCATTAGCAGCTCAGACTAGAAGGCGGGCCATTGGGGAGAACCTTTTCCCTACGTTGTCCAGGCGTCTCCCCTCTTTGTCTGGCGGTGTCGTAAGAGGCGCAGATGGATTTTTGGACTTTCTTTGTGCTGCCTGGGAAATAACTGAGTCCGGCTTTGGTTGACCAGTCAGGCAAGCGGGACTGTTCTCTGGAGCCTTATATTTTTTTTCTAGCTGGGGAAGAACAGGAATGGCCGTAGCTGGATTCTGCATCACCTTAGTACCTTCCGACCACACATGTTCGCCTATCGATATTGAACGGATGGATTTTCGGTAAGGCTCCTTGAAGTCGTAAAGGAAACAGTTTGACTGTACTGTAGTAATAGGAAGACCAAACCTCTTGGACGCCCTCTCCATAAGGTAATGAAACCTCCAATGTCTGCTGGAGGAGAGGTAGCAGGATCCGGCAATGGTGAGGCTGGATCTTGAATAACATACTCGTCCCAATCTCTATCCAGGTCTGGGGTTTGATCTACACGATGATCGTCATCAGTTGAGTCATCATCATCCTGAATAGGAATAACCTCCCGATGGCTTTCTTTTGGATCTGGCTCCGAAGCTCGAGAAACATGAGGTGTCACTGTAACTGGAGGAGTAGCAGGAATGGAAGGAGGAGAAGGCTGCGCTTGCTGGTCCGAAGCTTGAGACTTAAACCTTCTTTTGTAGTCCTGTAGCATCATCTGCAAGTCTGTTATGAGAGAGGAAGGCATTGCCACAATGTCTTGCTGTTGAGGCCTCTTGCTGAACAAAATGGTGTTCCTCCGTATAGTAGTCAGAGTCTGAATCTTGGTACTTCACTTAAAGTTGGGATGGGCTGTAAGCATTCCCATAAGGGCCATCCTCATCATCTGATTCCTCCTCCAAAAGCAAAGTTGGAGGCAAGGGTGTTACTCTGCGAGGAGATGTCATCTCTGGGGTGATCTGCTGTCTTTTTATAGAAATGTGGACCCTTTGAATCGTTGACAACGTCGACTAGCTCGTCGTCGACGCGATCTTTATGTCATCATCGTCGACGTTGAAGATGTAAGCACCATCGTCAACGAGAAGGGAACAGGTACCTTAAACGTCGACGAAGATATTACTGAAGCCGGCGTCGACGAAGCTGCCGTCGACTGTCCCGTCGACAAAGCTGTAACAGAACCCAAGTGAATTTTGGATGTCGTCGTCTACGTACCAGATATTTTCGTCGTCTGACGAGATTTCTTATCCAATTTCCCTTCCTGAGGGACAGTAGCAGGTTTTTTGAATACCTTCTCCTTTTCAGATGGTGGAGAAGCAATAGAACGGGTTTTCTGTACCTTTTTTGATGACTGTCTCCTCAGTCCGTCCCAGCCTCTCCTTTACACCTCGGTGAGGAGATTGTTTGGGACTGGGCCTCTCAGACCTATCAGAGGTCACTTTCAGGGCCTTAACAGGGGGCTCAGAAGATGTTGAAAGGGAGGACCTACCCCTGTTCTTGGATCTCCTGGAGGACGCAGCTGAGGAAGAATCCTCACTGTCGGATGATAGAACCTGATTACAAGACTTCTTTTTCTGCAACCAGGTTAACAAGCAGCCTTCCCTGTCTCTCAAGGTCTTCGTAGAGAAAGTCCTACAGATCTTACAATCTGTGGCCTTGTGATCTGGGTACAAGCAGCATATACAGTCCTTATGCTTGTCCTCAATGTATAGCCTTTTCTTTGAACAGGTAGCACAAGCTCTGAATAATGCCTTTTTCTCCTTATCAGACATATAAAAGAGTTGAAAAAGAAGAAAATTCCAAAACTGAAGAGAAATCTGAGCAGAGCTCAGTGGAGACTCCCTTAGCACAATGTGCGGAAGAAAATCCGAGGCTCTGTGGCTCTCTCAGGAGGGTTCTATTGGGTGAGGCTACTCTGATTGGTTGTTGCAACTTTTTTGGTCTTTTTTTACAAAAAGAGGCGGATAGGCTACAAAATGAGATGAGGCCTAGGCCAGTCTCACTTTTGTACCTACTGCTATGGTATTTTTCTATTACCGAAGCTCCCATTCCGACGACGGGGAATGATACAAAGCATGGGAATCTATGAAAGTCCAATACTGGGGCATCATGTCTTGTGGTGGCAGGCTGATGTGTACCAGTCAGGGAACCCACCAGAGGCTGGTCGTTTTTCAGGGGGCATCTCTACGATGCCCGCTGAGTGCATTTTTCATTAAATCCCACACTGGCACTTTGTTCTACACCAAGACACGTAGCCTGAAAAGGCAGTGTGTGTGTGAAGGTACAGGGCCTCTAAGGGTGGCACAATCAGTGCAGCAGCCCTTAAAGGTCTTCCCTGGTCACAGTGCCCTGGGTACCTGTGGTACCATTTACTAGGGGCTGACCTGTGGCCAGAGATGCCAATTGGGTTTGGGTTAGTTTTGGGGAAAGAACAAAGGCCCTGGGCCCAGGGCACATCAAGTAAGAGTGCATCAGTAGTCTGGCAAAAAAGTGTGGGGGTTTCTGTTACTGCAACAGAAACCCAGCTTCTCAGTCACAGCAGCCTTAGCTTAAAAGGCAGATACTGGTGGCAAATACATGTAGACTGTTCGCCATGTGACTACCGTTAGTGAGATACAGCGAGGCTCACCCACAGTGAAAAGACCAAAATAGGGTGATCGAATTATAATGGATGTTGCTTTCTATCAAAAACCAAGCAATCACTATAACCAGGTGACATTAAAAGAGGCCTGGGTATTCCAATACATGCAGAAACTGGAATTCAAGAAACAGAAGTAATGGTCAGAGCTCTTAATGCCTTCATGGAAAGTCTGTAAGTACGCACCAAATTTCTTGGCAAAAGCTGCCAACAAAAGAGGCAATAAAAAAATACTCAATTTTTGGCAGGCCCACTGGCCCTTCCCTTATAATACAAGGCATTATTGTTGTGATATCCTTCATCAAGCAGCAATGGAAGTAAAAGACTGCACACAGCTTAAAAAGATTATCAATATACTGAAATCTCGCAAAATGTACAGCTACTTCCTCTGCCAGTGATTGCATATGATGAAAGACATAACAAGATAGCACAGGAAAGCATGACAACACACATTTAAAGTTCCATGGAAGGACAGAAAATACACCAAGCTCGAATTAAATATTCAGACCTCTCGACAAATATTTAATTTAGTGGTCACAGAGTTGAGATCTGCAGAACTAGAAAGGCTGAACATAGTGATTAAGACAAGAATAGAAAGAGGCTGTATCTTCTTAAGAGAAGTCTTCAAAAATAGTACCATTAAGACACTTTTAACGTTTTAATTTAAAGGTGTTTGTCACTAGAACCGCTCTCTTGCCAGCTCCTATGGACGGCCTAAGTTTGGTTCCAAAACAAAGCAGACATATGTGGGAAGGATTTACATGGCATTCGCCCATAAGTGTATATAATTTGTTTTAAACCACAAGCAGATTCCAACGATATCAATTACCACAAATGTCCTTATATTCTATAAAGTACATGCCACTGTACTAAAAAAAAGCTTACGCAAGTTTTTCTCCAGCCGAGATCGCTTTGATTGGACTTCAACCGAAATGGAGATTTTGCGTCGCCTCAATTTCAGGAATAGTGGCTTTAATGTTTGGGATGCTGGATCTAAACATTGAAAAAAGAATACATAAACAGAACGTGAGACATGAAAACATAAAAGAGATAACAGTATTTTTATAATGACTAGATGGTGGACATTCTCTCTCCTATTTACGACCAATGGGATAGTCTATTTCCTAGTGGCAATATTGGAAACCGCTGCAAACAGCAGTTATGACACCAACGCAGTGTGGAGACTTAGAGGACTTTCATTGCGGTCCTGGCTCAATCTGTGCTACTGGACAATAAGCGTGGGTACTGGTAACCCAGGAACACAATGTTACTACAATCCCATTGAATAGCCAAGCTACTATTTTTTTAGAGCATTTCACTCTCACGTTACCAACGGCGAGAAGCCAAAGTTTAGTATAAGAGGGGGTAGAGGTAACACATGGAGATCCAATTTAGCAAAAAAAAAATCAACATCAATGCTCAGTCAGTGTTTTATCATATGAAAAAAAATCCCAATTTAACAGGTAATTAAAGAGAACTTGTCAAACATGGACACAAAGAAAACCAGAAAGCGCTCACACTTCTGTGGTTGTGTTATGATCCCAAATGTTAGGCTACTCCTTTCCTGCAACGGCTGTGAGACGCCAGCAGTCTGTACCAGCGCGGGTCTCGCAGGTTGCTTCTTACGGACACATCGGTACCGTTAAGATACGACCAAACTATTCTTTTAAGGCCGACCGGAGACGGCAATTTTAAGCATGGACTGTATAACGAGCTCTATGACTGCATTCTCGCGTTTTCTATCTGTAGCTACGCCAAAGTTTGAGATATTTTCCCCAATACCGGGCATCTGATAGAAACATCATTTCAATACCGCAAAATCTTCCGCAATGTTATAGCCATAGCGCTACGTGTTTTCCGTTACTGGGCAACTCCGATACAATCAGTGGAGGAAAGACAGGCCAGATAGATACATCCTCTATCGTGACTACACATAAAGAAGTCCTTCCCCCTAAGGAGAGTTAATAACGATTACCTTCGAAATCCACATTGTTTTCTCAAGATTTTGATCTAGAAAGGCAGATTTCAGTATCCTTTCCATTTGCAACATCCTATGTCATTGATATTACTGTGGTTCCTGAAGAAGGCGTTCCAAATAACACCGAAACGCGCGTCGAACAATACAATCTGTTTGCCACGAATACATGTTATACTATATGTTTTTTTAATGGGATATACTGTGTTCTGTATTATTTGGTTGTTTATGTAATAGGTTTATTTTGTGTAATTTGTGTATTTTATTGATTGTTTTTAACCATGAACATTCGTTTACTTATTAAATGAGACTTTATATTTTTATAATTACTTAGTTTGGTGTCTTCCTTACGATTTCTCCCTTGTTATATGTCGATAATGTGCCAATTTGTTTACATTGATGATCCCAAATGTTACCATAGCTCCTACATAATTGCTAAAAATGTGTATAGCATTGGCCATTAAGCCAATTTAACTATATGAGCCTATAGTAAAATCTCAAACTTTTGAAATTAGATATGATTAAAATATGATCTCAACTTTTGTTTTTCAGGGACCTACCCCTATAAATACTAATTGGATGTAGCCATGAAGCAAAGTCCATAGTGCTGACTGATATCCTGGTCATTGACTACTTTTCCTGCACCCTCCCCCAACCTTTTAATTGATTCCAAAAGGGGAACTGGTGAGGGTGTCCTGCATCACAGGGAGAAAGGTTTCCCCGTACTCCACATGCATTGTCCGTGATGGATTCTACTAGTACAGAGGTTTACTGTATGGCTCAAGAAAGCTGTGCATTTTTGAAGTATAAATTTATTTCTAGTGACCTCAGTGTTTTCCCACCATCTAAATCACCAGTCATGCAACTCCAATGGGTGGATAAGGAAGTAACTGACTAATGAACAAAACGGGTTCTGGCCACTCATGACATTTGGAGGGCACCTTGGTATCCACAGATCTGTTTCCATGGCTATAAACGCAGTTACACTGTGGTATATCTCTTCTAGCCATGGTCATCCAAGATTGCATATTATGTAAGGTTCTTTTTCTTTTACAAAAATTACTGGCTATGTCAGATACGCAAACAACCTGGGTTCGATTAGGTATTTGCTGAGGCTCCTGCATCCCACTTTGTTACAACTCTTTAAAGCTAAAGTCTCCTTTTCTCCGGGGAAATCTGGATCATACATTATCCTGTCTTATGACTTGCTTTACTGTTTTTTCTAAGTATCATACTTTTACCTTTGGAGTTGTGACTGTGCTGTTTGTTGTCACCACACAGGCATGTCTTCTACATTGCTATTCACGTTTTCCCTCACTCATTTCACATACCGGATGTTGGGATAATATCACTTTGGATGATTGCATGTCTTACATTTCTGATAGATGTCGGAATAGAATTCTTTCATCATTCCTTTTTTAATAGCACATAGGTATACACACAATGGTGAAAGTGGAGCACCTATAGAATAAGGAGCATATGAATACAGTTGACTGACATACAAATTGTGTTTCTTCTCTTTCATATTACCATCATGGCATGTAATCAGCCTTGAGAAACCCACTGTCCGATGTCACTTGTCAGACATGTGTCAGCTGAACCATCTGTATTTTAAATGACCGTGAAAACAACAAAGTATACTCACCACCCCCCTTCGTGTGTGTTCAGGATTACTTGCTTGAAGAGGTGAAACGAAGGACTATTGCATTTAACTGCCAGCAAAGATATTATATTTGACACAACATAATATGCTAAAATAAGTCTATGAGCATTCCAATACTGTTATGTCAAAAGCGATACAGGAAGGACGTGGTTATGGTATCCTGTTTATTGACATTGTGGCAACCATATGTCCAACAATTGATTACTAATTTGTGATCAAAAAGAATTGCACATTACGTGTTGGGACGTGCAACTGTAGTACCATAGCTGCCTAGCTATTTGTACAATTGAAATTCCCTTGTGGTGAAGGGATGCATGGTTGTCTGAATAACGTCCAAGCTTCTGGAGAAGGTCGAAAGCTGCCAACTGTTGCCGCTCTATCTCCACGCATGAAGCAGAGGTACGCAGGTTCAGCCTCAAGACTGATCGGAGGACCAATGCTCATGCTCAGGAATACCAGAATTCCTGTGCCCAATCCGGAGCCACAAGAATGATTTGAGCCCAGTCATTCCTGGTACTCTTGAGAACTCTGGACAAGAGTGGTATCGGTGGAAAGGCGAACAGGAGGATGGAGCCCCACTCGAGACAAGGCACTGCTTAGCAAGAGCCACCTTGGAAATTCCAACGCACAGAATTGCTAACATTTCTCATTCCTAACAGCAAGCAAACCTAACCAAGACCCGCCCCCCTCTTGAAAGAGACCTTTCACTACATTCAGATGGAGACATAATTCTTGATCCGCTCAACGACGACTAAGTTTGCCCACTCTGGAATTCAGAGTGCCCGCCAAATGTTGAACCACAAGGAAAATGCCCTGACATTCCAGTAATGTCCAGAGATACAGGGAACATTGACGAAGGGCCCACAACTCCACTCCACCCAGTTTGTTGCAGTAACACATGGCAGTGGTGTGGTCCTTGGAAAGTTGGATCCGCCCTCCCCTGATCGAAGGGAGAAAGGCTTTCTATGCACCTGGCAGCGCCACGGAAAGACCCAAAGACCTGGTCATAGATTTGCTGTCTTTAAAGTGCTCTAGCACGGAGTCTGCCTTTTCACTAAAAAGGCGGAAGCCATCATAGGGCATGTCCGTAAGGGAAGCTTTGACATCCCCTGAAAAGTCAGTGGTTCACAACCAGGAGTGGCATCAAAGTACTACAGACAACCCAATCACTCTGCATAGCAAGTCCTTTGTGTTCAGCCTACAGCAATTGCTTGACTGAGTATGGTTCTGCCTCCTCCCAGACTGTAGGCAGCACTTGTGCAACTTAGTTCAACACTGTGTGGGTGTACCGGCCCAAGGCATGCAGTGTTTACCAACCATCGTGCTAGGCTGGTGGAGGAGAACATCCTCTTCCCAATCAATCAAAGTACTTTTAAAGCGTGCTACTTACCTGTGAGGGTCTCAAGGCGCTGAGGGGAGGGGGTGCCCCTACTGCTCAAAGAGCCAGGTCTTGAGGAGTCTTCTGAAGGCGAGCAGGTCCTGGGTCTGCCGTAGGTGGGTAGGGAGGGTGTTCCAGGTCTTGGCGGCGAGGTAGGAGAAGGATCTGCCGCCAGAGGTTGTTCGTTGGATGCGGGGGACAGCGGGGAGGCTGGCGGTGGGGGTGTAGAAGCTGAGTCTGCTGTTAAGGTAGGCTGGTCCAGCGTTGTGGAGTGCTTTGTGTGTGTGGGTGAGGAGCTTGAAGGTGATCTCTTGTCGACAGGGAGCCAGTGTAGGTCTCTCAGGTGGGGGGTGATGTGGCTGCGGCGGGGGACATTGACAATCAGTCGGGCGGAGGAGTTTTGGATGAGTTGTAGTTGTCGTAGGTGTTTGGCTGGGATTCCTGCGTAAAGTGCGTTGCCGTAGTCCAGTCTGCTGCTGACGAGGGCCTGTGTCACCGTTCTTCTAGTTTCGGTCGGGATCCACTTGTAGATCCTGCAGAGCATGCAGAGGGTGTTGTAGCAGGAGGAGGAGACAGCGCCGACCTGTTTAGACATGGAGAGGGAGGAGTCGAGGATGAATCCCAGGTTGCGTGCATGGTCGATGGGTGTCGGTGCTGTTCTTAGTGTGGTCGGCCACCAGGAGCCGTCCCAGGCTGAGGGGGTGGGTCCGAGGATGAGTACCTCCTTGTCAAGTTCAGCTTCAGAAGGCTGCTCCTTATCCAGTCGGCGATGGCCTTCATTCCCTCGTGGAGGTTGGTTTTGGCGGTGTGCGGGTCCTTGATGAGGGAGAGAATGAGCTGGCGGCGTAGGAAATCATGTTCAGGTTGTGCTGGCGGACCACTTGTGCGAGGGGGGCAATGTAGACGTTGAACAGCGTCGGGCTGAGGGATGAGCCCTGGGGGACGCCGCAGATGATGTCGGTGGCCTCGGATAGGAAGGGCGGGAGGCGGAGGCTCTGGGTTCTGCCGGAGAGGAAGGAAGTTGTCCAGTCAAGGGCCTTCTCTTGGATTCTAGCTTCAAGGAGGTGTGTCTTTAGAGTGCGATGGCAGACCGTGTCGAAGGTGGCTGACAGGTCCAGGAGGATGAGGGCTGATGTTTTGCCGTTGTCTAGTTGGCGCCTGATGTCGTCTGTGGCGGCGATGAGGGCTGTCTCAGTGCTGTGGTTGCGTCTGAATCCGGACTGGGACGGGTCTAAGATGTGGTCTTCCAGGTGGCGGACCAGTTGCATGTTGACGATTTTCTCTATGACCTTCGCCAGGAACGGGAACAGGGCGATTGTCCGGAAGTTCTTGAGGTCCTTGGGGTCCGCCTTGGGCTTCTTGAGGTGGGCGTTGATTTCGGCGTGTTTCCAGCTTTCCGGGAATGTCGCTGTTTCGAAGGAGATATTGATGACTTTGCGTAGTTGGGGTGCGATGGCAGCGTCTGCTTTGTTGAATAGGTGGTGTGGGCACGGGTCATACGGGGATCCTGAGTGGATGGAGATCATGACCTTTTGTGTCTCGTTATCGTTGGACCAGGAGGTCGGGCGGTTGGTGCTGGTGGTGTTCACAGGGGAGGTGGGGTCTGGCGTAGTCGTGACGGTCATGGTGTTGAAGCGGTCATGGATGTCAGCTATCTTGCGGTGGAAGAAGATGGCTAGTGAGTCGCACAGTTCTTGTGAGGGCGGTATGTCGTTGGCGCTGGGGTTGGAGAGTTCCTTTACGATGCTGAAGAGCTCTTTGCTGTGGTGTGCTTTGTTGTCCAGGCGGTCTTTGAAGGAGGATCTCTTTGCTAATCTGATGAGGTGGTGATGTCTGCGGGTGGCGTCCTTGCGGGCTGCGTGGTTGGACAGAGTGCGTTCGTGGAGCCATATCTTCTCCAGTTTCCGGCATGCGTGTTTGGAGGCCTGCAGCTCGTCGGTGAACCAGGTGGCTCTCTTGCTGGCGTGGTTGTTCGGAGGGTTTCTTGAGTGGGGCGAGGGTGTTGGGGCAGTCATCGATCCACGATCTGAGGTTGCGGGCTGCGATGTCTGGGTTAGTAGGGTCGGTGGGTGGGTTTTGGGTGAGGGTGGTGATCAGCTGGTCTTCGGTGACTTTGTCCCAGCAGCAGCGAGGTAGCTGTTGGGTGCGGTGGTGCGTGGTTGGTTTGTTGAAGGTGAAATGGATGCAGTGGTGGTAGGTCCAGTGGAGTTCGGTGGTGTGGTTGAAGGCGACATGGGTGCCTGTGGAGAAGATGGGGTCCAGCGTGTGGCCAGCGGCATGGGTGGCGCGGTGACGAGTTGTCGAAGGCTGAGGTTGGCGAGGTTGTCGATCAGGGTGGTGGAGTTGGCGTCGTTGGTGTTCTCGAGGTGGAAATTCAGGTCCCCAAGGAGGATGTAGTCCATGGAGGCGAGTGCGTGGGTGCTGGCGAGGTCAGCGATGGAGTCGCTGAATTGGGCTCGGGGTCGTCTGTAAAGGACTGTTCCTCTGAGGGTCGTGTTGGGGTTGGTGTGGATCCTGAAGTGCAGGTGTTTGGCGGTGTTGAGGGTGTCGTCTGCGTGGGTGACGACCTTGAGGATGGACTTGTGGATGATGGCTATTCCTCCTCCGATTCCGTTGGCGCGATCCCTGTGGGTGATCTTGTAGCCGTCCGGGATGGCTATGGCGATGTCAGGCGCCGAGGAGTCGTTCCACCAGGTCTCGGTCAGGAAGGCCACGTCCGGGGCGGAGGTGTTGAGCAGAACCCAGAGCTCCACAGCGTGTTTGCGTGCGGAGCGGGTGTTGAGGAGTATGCAGCGGAGGTGGATGGGTCCAGTCCTTGGGGGGTTTGGTAGTTCTGTCGCAGGTGAAGCTGCAGGTGTGGCAGGAGAAAGGTCCGTGAGTCAGTTTCGGGGCGGCTTGTAATCAGGTGTGGTTTCGGCAGATGTTGAGTGCGTGGGGGGTGCTGGCGTCATAGCGGAGTCTGGTGTTGTGGTATCCAGCCTTTTGCATTCTCTATATGTTCGAGCAGTAGGGAACGCACCATGGTTAACACAGGAGATGGAGGCTTGGACCACCAAGCTCTCCGGAGTGGGATGCTGGGTGAGAAACCTGGAGTCCCCAGGAATGGGACGATGGGCAACTGTCATGTTTAAAGGGTAGAAACTGACTACACAAAATTCAAATATATTATCTGATTTTTTTTAATGGATTTGATTAAAGCTGTGGATTAAGGGTTGTCTCAAGAACACAGTAACAAGTACCTCTGCCTCTTATTCTAGTGTAGCAGTTAAATTCCGAAAATAAAGCAATTTTATTTTAAGACTACTCTTAGATCAATGTACAAAAAAAAAGAAAAATGTTTGTGCACAGGACATCACCTGCAGTATGCAGTGGAAGAAACACAAAAAATAGTATGTTAAAACAGCATCCTTTGGAAAACTTTCAGAGTTCTGGTCTTTCTTCTTAACCACCTTAAACCAGCACCTTGCGACTCACCCATTCTTTCATGCTTCTTCATATATATGCCATGGAACTCTACCCAAACTCTTTTGAGTCTACTCTCACGCCAGCCAGGACTTTCCTTTGCTGTCTCTACCCCCATCTACACACTTTCTCAGTCACACTTTCATCTATTAATTTTCCACACCATACTTTTTTTCAAATTGATATCCTAGAATATCCCCACCCTTCTCCACTTTTATTCTCCCCAAAAACAATGTAATTGGACATGGCCAATTTCTTTTAGATCAAGCCCATAATTGTTTCGCAATAACTAGGGTGCTGAATGGGACATAAGGGGGGGGGGGGGGGGGGGGGGGGGCAGAATCAATCACATTTCAAGCATGTTCTCTGAAACAGCCGCAAGTCTGGGGCATATGCATTATTTACATGTCAAATGCATATGTTACATGTAATTTACTGACCCAACCATGATGACCCTCCCATAACACTGGCCTATCTTGAAGGCCCTCAGTTTTTCTAATAGGACAGTTTAGCCCTATGTTACTGCAGTTTTGGTGTCCATTACAGAAGCCTACAGAAAACTATACTCATACTTCCTGTAAACCTAGGATGGCCAATTTGATTGATACCTCACATGTGTAAGAATTACTGGTAAAAACATTCGTAGGAACACAGGGAGCACTCACAGTGTCAGTGAAAACCGTCTTTAATTCCCAAGGGAACCACTTGTGAATTCCTGATACGAGTGAGGATGTTTCTATGCAGTATTACAGACGCCTCAGTGTTGGCAGCAGAAAATTTCTGTAGTGCAGCATGCTAGCAGCAGGGAATGGTAGGGGTGAAGGCAGTCTTCACTTCACTTCCTGCACATAGACAGTATTTATGATACACAATTTTACTATTTTTCGGCTGTACAGATACTGTGTAAGCAAAGATAACCAGCATTGTGCCCTAATGCTACATGCTCCCACTGTCTCCGGATCCAGCCACCCTTTACTCCTGCCACTACACGACAAAGGAGCGATAGGTCATGCAGACAGACTGGGTTTCCATACCTGGTAGATCTTTACCCCAATGACCACTTTCTCCCTTCCCGAGGCCACATTTTCATTTGCCCCGGCATTGCTAGACACTCTACTATATTTCTCACATATAGGCTCACAGTGCTAGAACATGTCTATACCAACACATCACAGAGAAAGCTAATAACACGCCTCTACCTCCACATGCAGCTGTCCTCTACAACCCTTGTCCCAAAGGAGCGCTAAGCCTGGAACTCTAACCTTGATACTCCTTTGACTGATGCCCGGTGTCCTTTCTGCTGTATCCAACTTTAAATGTTATCCCCTAACTATCGGCTCCACCTCATACATTTCAAATTCCTGCATAGTCTATACCATATACCCACACTATTACTGTGGAAGGGTCCCGACACGGACTCACTCCTGCGTGCCCCACGCTGGCTTCATACATCTAGCTTTGGACTGCCCTGCGGTCGCAAACCTCTGGACTGAGGTCTTCCACACACTGAGGGAGTCACTGATTCACCCATCTCCTTATCTCTGTTAATTGGGCTGCTTGGATATGTGAAAGAGGTACTGCATGCTTCTCGTAGACTTGCAGCTATGATGCTCTTACTAGCTAAAAGCGGGGCAGGTCAAGAGCCCCAACAATCCAAGCGTGGATCACTGACATCATACTGTCAAACAACCTTCTGCATCCTGGGAGCTTATGCCGCAGAGATCCCATCCTATAGATATTCTAAAAGCCTTTTGCCTCTTACCTTTTGCGACGAGGCCCGGCCTCCGCCATCACCCTTCTATAGTTGAGCACACTGCTTTGTGAGTTATATCCTTTTAACTAAGAGATGTATGTCAGAGTTTGCAGGTTCTGTATATTAACATGTATGGAGTCTTAGGGCCGGACTGCTAACATTAGGTTGCAGTACATTGTATATGTTACAAGAATGTAATCGGCTTAGCCCATTGCACTAAACCGCAACACATATACCTGCTATGCAAATCTGATCGCAATATATGACTGTCACACTTTGACGTCATGTTGTTGCTTTGTACAATGCAAACTAGTTATAACTAAAACAATAGCAAACTAATAGCTTTTTAATCAATTTATTAAAAAAAATATGAAGTAAAATTCACAATTTTTAATGCTATTCTGATTTTTCTCAAGGGAAGAAACCTTTAACGTGCATTACAATACTTAGGCCCGATTGCTGCTCTTATTCACTTAGCAAAATTCAGGACACATTTACACGCAAACCACTTTTACAATTCACCAGCCAACACTGCTAGAGAGACACCATAATGGAAGAATTTTGTACAACAACTTGTCATCTTCAATAAACCCCATTCTGGTATCTCTGCCATGTTAAAAAAAACACTTGAATGTCTGTATCATACCAATCCATTTTTGACCATCTATTCATTTTTTAATCAACACTTAACAGTTTCATTTTAACAATTCTAATTATAAATCTCGAGGAAATTGCTCATTAAAACACAGATCAAAAAATAGCGTCTCAATTTGTAGTAGGCACAAATTCATTTATTTTACAAATGGAAAGACTGTGTAGAATATGGGGCTATGTTATAAAACCAACACATCCATTTAAATCATGCAACATACAAACAGAAAATTATACTTCACAATACTACTTTAATTACCTGCTGAAGTTGAGGATTGCGGTCGGTTTCGTTTCCTTCTGCTACCAGGAGTGTTATGACTGTTATTTTTTTTCTCCTCCAAGTGCTTGTCAACCAAATTGTCATGATCATTTAAGATATTCTCTTTATCTTCTTTTTCATTGTTTGGCAAAAGCAGGTCGGGTATCTTGGGTTCCTCAGAAATGGCATTACATTTTTGGTTTTTAAAATCAGTCCTGCTTTTCTCAGACATGACAACTGGATTTTGATTTTCAAGATCTTTCTTCCTTTCCTCAGCGGTGGCTAATAACTTATCTTTATCAGGATCTTTCTTGTTCTGCCCCTCAGATACGGAAATAAAGTTATCTGTATCATGTTCTAGCTTGCTTGCATTAGAAATTATAACTGGTTTATCTGGATCTTGGCTTTTGTCAATTTTTTGTGACTGCTCATCTGTATCGTTCCGACTAATTTCTGTTGAACTTCTCCGTTCCTTATACTTCTCTCTCTTTCTCTGAACACATAAGGAAATTTCATTCTTTCGCTCTTTAGGATTTGCACAAGCTAAATTCTGAAAAAGCAAACAAAAAGATAAATAGTTGCATTTCAAATTGAACTGAATACTTGCAGTATAACAATCATATAGGTCATGCTGTTTGTGTTAAAGCATCTGGGCAAAAATAGAAATTTGCTCAGAATTTTTTTTCAGAATTGGAAGAGAAGAACCTACACCACCATGAAATAGAATCACCTGGAAGACAGGTGAAATAAGTTAGTGCCAGAAGAACGATCCATCCAGCGAGGCACGAATATCCACAAGCCTAAAAGAAGGACAAAGTCAACAGAAAGACACAAGAGAGACTAGATCAAAACGACGCATGTGCAAGTGGGAAAGGGAAAAGTCTTAGTTCAGGGGAGACAGAAATTTAAAGTTGACCTTTTGTGCAAGCAAAGATGCACGAGGAACATAGTCTCTAGTCATTTCTATAAGAAAAATAAATGTGAGTTTGCATTACCCTGCTTCAGTAATAGTAAGAAACCGGTACTGTGACTTACCAGTATCTACTGTTCAGCAGCGTATCTTCCACAGATTCACATGGCTAAATTATTGCCATCATTAAGGTGTCCAAAGGTGACTTTCTCCAGCTGGAGCGCGAGTTTTTTTTTTGGTTCTTTATCTATTAAGCTCTCATGACCTTTTTACCTAAATTACATGTCTAAACCAAATTTGTTGTATTTTCCCAACAAGCTGGGAAGTGTAAAAAAAAAAAAACCCGGTTTGTTGCCCCCCCCCCCCCCCCTCCCCTTGAGGAACCTAGAAAATAGTCAACATCTGGCAAATAAGTGTTCTACAAGAAAGCGGTATTCAAAAAAGGTTTGCTATGTTAAGATAGCCTTCTTTCCAAATTTCAGAAACATGCAGAGTTGAGAAAAAAAACTAAAAGGTAAAAATAGGTTTTCCTTTATCACCGTGATTGCAGTTTTTTAAGCGGTGTAAATATTTCTTGTTCTTGTAGTTTTCACCTACTTGCAGTTTGCGGATTTTTAATAAGAAATCCATGAGTGAATCCATAAAGGTATATATTTCTGAAAAGCAGACAAACTTCAGCAAAGGGTCATTTTTGTGGATTCTGCATGGGATTCTTATAGACATTTAATGTTCAAATTAAAAAAAAATTTTAAAAAACATACGAACAAACAGAAATGGATAACTGCTTTCATCTGTATTTTTTGCACTGAAGGCCAAAGACTCTTGCAGATTAAAGATATATATATATAGATCAGTAGATATAAATAGATGTAGTGTTAGTCAATGATTTTCGACAGGGTTTCAACCATGCATACAGTTGTAATATAAATCTAATGCATGGAAACGTATGTGAAGAAAAGCTATGCATCACTGAAATGTGCTCAAGAATCTGAGTTGAGAAATAAAGGTTATTCGTATCACTCTAAATTTGGGATTATCCATACAATTGGTGGTTTTCAGGCCATTTTACAAAACGGGTTTAATGCACACTGGCTTACATCGAAGTGATAAAATAAGGAAATTCAATAGATGACAAATGTTTTATCATTGTGCATTCGCCTGATAAAACAAGTACTCCAACGTGTGAATACGTCCATCACACAGGACAGAAAACACCCAACAA
Organism: Lissotriton vulgaris; assembly: GCF_964263255.1. Classification (NCBI taxonomy): domain Eukaryota; kingdom Metazoa; phylum Chordata; class Amphibia; order Caudata; family Salamandridae; genus Lissotriton; species Lissotriton vulgaris. The sequence continues at coordinate 1,503,566,670 of NC_141695.1, read as the reverse complement.
TACACCATGGTAACTTCAAGGCTTTTCATTTAAATGGCATTGATGCGTGGGATGTCGGTATCTGCTGTATTAAGAGCCTGGGGTCGGCCAAAACTCAAAAACTCCCCAACATAAGATATTTCTAAAACCTAGACCTTTAGAGAAGTCTAGTGTGGTGTTGATCACTAAGTTTACTTACCCAGAATTCCCTGCGAATGTCACACTTTGGCTTTCTATGAAGGACTATTCTGGAATACCCAGGGGTCAAAAATGTCCTACCATCCAGTATTCTCACACACTGTGATAAATGATTTAAAAAAACACTAATTGTGTTGGTGGGCCATTGCTTGCGATGGGAAAGTCAATATGGAAAGATCAACAGTTTTTATTTTAACAAGTGATGTAATTACTGTTTGGGGTTATTAGCTGGTCTAGGCAGGAGGCAAGTTATAGTTAGCTCTGTAAACTGTAACGCGTTTTTCAGTGTATTTTTGCTTATTGTGTTATTTCATCTCCTATAACGTCACTTCGAGTTATGCCTGAGTGAACAGCCGATCTAACTTGAGTAAACAGCCAATGTCACTATGTGCACAGCATAGACAAACCTTAGCGGCAAAAGACGCCCAAGCTAAAGATGGGAAAAAATAGCACAAACTTTTAAAAAGGCAAAAAAGTATCAGGGATAGAATCCACATAAGGAATTTGTTTAGTGTAAGAAGCAAGTGCTGTCACCACCGACTAAAAAGAAGGGGGGGCCATAGATGAGTGCATGCATTCGTGCACAGATGGAGAATTTGAAAAGTGGACAATGGAAAAGTATGATGTAGCAAGTTACCTGTTTACATGTATGTTTCATCATATTAAAGTTCTGAACATACTGCATGCTTCGATCCGAACATAAAATATTAATTAAATTCACAACAATAATAAAAGGGGAAAGAGAGGATATTCCTGATTGATAAACCCCTTCTCACTTTTTTTTTTTTTTTTAAGAGAGGACGGGGTGAAAGTCTTGCCCAATTCCCTTTGCCTGCAATCCTTCCACCACAATGCATTCTAATTTTCAAGGCAATCAGCTGTTACGCCATCGTCCCATTCCTTGTTACTGAACGTTTTTTTTTTTTTTTTACAGCAGTAGTTTTTTTTTTTTTTTACTTATTGCACTGATGGATTTGAATGCTTCAAGCTGGAAATGTATCTACACAGTCAACTTACCACAGATTCTGAATTACAGCGCCCTTTGAAAGTGATATGTTGCATTCCTTCAAATATATTTTGAAACCAAATACAAGCTGCTTCTAACACAAATCACACCGTTTACTTTTCTGATGTAGATCAGAATCAAAATTATTTTACACTTTACTAGATTTCAGAGTATAACATTTCCTTGAAGATGTTTGTTAGACCTTGCATATGTTGGCATGTTTCCCTGGCTTTCACTTTCTGACCTCCTGTTTTTGATGGTGTAATGAAATTCGGTTTTGCTGGTTTAGTGTCTCTGCACACTTTTTCAGTGTTATTCAGTGCTAAAGTGCAAGTGTGCCTACTGTAAGGAATATGCTACTTACCAGTATGCATCTGTTCTTGGCATGTAGGGCTTCTGACATTCAAATCTGTGCATAGATAGCCGCCTAGTGTTGGGTCCGGATGATTGCCCATTGTTGTCCTGGAAGAGTCTTCGAAGTATCACGAGATAGGTGGCTCCTCCCCTGAACTACAGTGCGCATGGGCATCCTCTCCATCTTCAGATTGTTTTTCGCCATTGTGGCAGAGATGGAGTGTAATACAGTAAGTGATGACCATGCCTGAGAATGATTCTGAGTGCTACAGCTGCGACAGGCACCGGGGAGGAGGGCGGGCGATAGGAATGTCAGCAGCCCTACATGCCAAGAACAGATGCATACTGGTAAGTAGCATATTCCGTTCGAGGCATGTGGGCTACTGAAATCATATCTGTGCGTAGAATAAATAGCAGTTACCTCCTTAGCGGTGGTTACCCGTGCCAGCTGCAGCAGTCTGAAAAAGGGTTCTGAGAACAGCCTGTCCTACAGCAGCTTGCTGTTTGAAGTGCACATCTACGCAGTAGTGTTTGGTAAATGTATGTATGGTGGTCCATGTGGGTGCTCTACATACATCCTCTAGGGGAATGTTACCTACGAAAGCCATGGATGCCCCTAACTTGCGTGTGGAATGCGCTCTTGGGGGAACTGTTAATGTGCGTTAATCTTTTTGATAACAGATTTGTATGCACTTAACAATCCATCTGGCTATACCTGATTTGGAATGGGGTTGCCTTTGTGTTGTGGAGAGAAGGCAACAAACCGTTGTTTAGTCTTTCTAAAATCTTTTGTCCTGTCGATGTAATACAGGAGAGCTCTTTTAACATCTAAGGTGTGCAGTGCTCGGTCTGCCACAGAATCAGGATTTGGAAAGAAAACTGGCAGTTCTATGGTTTGATTAATGTGGAACTGCGACACCACCTTAGGCATGAATTTAGGGTTGGTACGTAGCACTACCCTATTAGCATGAATTTGTGTGAAAGGCTCTTGAATAGTTAGGGCTTGAAGCTCACTAACTCTTCTTAGCGATGTGATGGCTACCAGAAAAGCCACTTTCCATGTAAGAAACTCTCACAAGAGTGAAGAGGTTCAAAGGGTGGTCCCATTAGTCTGGTGAGAACTATGTTCAGATTCCAGACAGGTGAAGGAGGGTGTCTGGGAGGGATCACTCTCTTGAGTCCTTCCATAAAAGCCTTAATGGCAGGCACCCTGAAAAGGGAAAGATGCTTCCTGTTTTGAAGATATGCTGCCATGGCGGCCAAATGTATCCTGAAGGAATTATATGCCAGATTGCATCTGTATAGATGCAACAAATAACTTATGGTGTTTTGCGTGGACGCATCTAGCGGATTAATGTCATTATTGGAACAGTAAATGACAAATCGCTTCCATTTGGCCGCATAGCATGCCCTAGTTGTACGTCGCCTTGCCTCCTTGATGATGTTCATACAGTCAGGGGGCAAGTTTAGGTAGCCAAACTATGAGCTCAGGAGCCATATTGCAAGGCTTAACTGTTGTGGATCTGGGTGCTGAATGTCTCCATGGCTCTGAGTGAGGAGACTGGGCGTGAGGCGCAGCCGTTGGTGAGGCACCACTGAAAGTTCCAGGAACGTGGTGTACCAGGCCTGCCTTGCCCACGTTGGAGCAACCAGGATGAGCGTCATGGAGTGCTGCCGCAGTTTTCGCGCCACTAGCGGTATGAGCGGTGCTGGAGGAAAAGGGTACGCAAATCTGCCTGACCAGTTCATCCATATCGCATTGCCCTAAGACTGCGGGTGTGGGAACCTGGCGGCGAAGGTTTGACATTTTGCGTTTTCCTTTGTGGCGAATAGGTCTATCTCTGGATGATACCACTGCTGGAAATATGGTTGGAGCACCGAGGGGTGTTGAGGAAATATAAATTTTATGGTCAAGATGTGTTCCCTAGCGCGTACCCCACCATCTCCATGTACGAGTTAAAGTGCATGTAACTTCCCTCCTGTGCCAGCTATGAAGACGCAAATACATTTGCGTCCAACGTTAACATGTCCTCTTTCAGACCCACCATGAATGGGTTGAATGGTCCGTTCCTAAGTATGCTATGCCAACGTCTTTTTGTAGTATACTTCTACGTTTTTCAGCTCTAGCTGAGTAGGCCCTGAATTTCTGCCACTGAGCCTCTTTTCTGGCTTCTGACTCCAAGGGCCTCTGCCCAGGCTGCCCCCGTACCCGTGAACTCTGACTTACTTCTAGCGCGGCCCCTCGCGCTCAGCTCAGCCTGCTGCCTGCCAAGATTGACTATAGCCTTCGAGTTATCTGTTCCGCTCCTCGAAAATACATTCCTGCCTACTAGCTTCAGTAAACATCCCCCCCAGCTGCAGAGCCAGAGGGCCGACCTGTCTCAGTGCAAGTAATTCATAGCTCCTGTTGCCATGCTCCCATGGAAGGCCCGTGCCCCCACGCTCCTCATACAGACACTCAGGCGCTTATACACGCACTCACAGCAAGTATAGAATAGCTTCTGCCCCAGAGACCTTTCCGCCCAGATAGCTTAGTTCCTAAACATCAGATATCCGATATGATAGAAGCACAAGTTGATCTGACATGCCAGACTTCTGTCTCTTTCCGTCAGTGTAAATGTCAAGTCCCCTGCACCCCTCCAATCACACGTCATGCAGCTGTGCGCGCATCCAAGTTTCCGATTTCTGCTGACATTGCCACATTTCTGCTTAGTGCCACCCACTCGTGACACCTATCAGTGACGTTTCCAGCACACACCTCTAGTTCACGCCTCTTGATTACGTACTAGTACCACGTGTATACTGTTATCTTGTCTTCTCTCAGCTGTTACGCCTCCTGCACTGTTGCTTATGGCATGAATTAAGTATATAAGCTATGTACTGTTAATAAAATGTAGCGCTCTATCCCTTCTGACACCCCTGTGGTGGTCAGAATCCGATATCTTGGTCATGACCATTCCTTTTTAAGGAATAAAACCCCTAAGAACTCTAACACCACGGACTCTGTCTTTTTCCTTCCGATCTGAGTTATTATTGATTAAGTACTTACCTTGCATAGAAATTAAGAGAGTAAATTAAATATTTACGTCATTTTGGCGCCCGAACAGGGACCCCTCCCCCACCTTACGCGCCGGTTGGTGCGTTGCACGCTCCGTCCCCTGCCATCAGTTAAAGGGAAACTACGCGTACTGGCAGGATTTCCTGTATCTCCCTCTGGCCCACGGAGGTGACGAAGATTGCGATCAGTACCCAGACGAGGCGGTAAGGAGTGCGGAGGATCCCGACCAGAGCCTAGCCGAAAGAAACAAGGTCCGAGGTGTCAAGAGGCCCACCAGGTTTTCCGAAGTTTCCCGAAGTTTTCCGAAGTGTCGAGTCGAGTCCAGTCGAGTTTTCCGAGGCCTTCTGTTCCGTGCTTCCCGGTGAGTACCATTGCTGGGACGTATCTAGACGGGTTTGGGTACACAAGTCCGGTCTGCACTGTTTTTAGGCAGTGTATCTGTACTGTTTAGCAGTATATCTAGTCTGAATTTCTGCACTGTTACACCAGTGTATCTGTACTGTTTAGCAGTACATCCGGTATAGGGGGTAGTCATCTATGTCTTAAAATGTCTTTTTATGTGATTAATGTTGTGGTATGAATGTGATCGTTTTTATGTGCATTATTGTGTTTTCTTGTATAACTAGTTATATTCAGAATTAAGTATCAAGGATCGAGCATCCAGTATCAAGTAGACAAAATGCCGTTTTTCAACAAATTAAAGCAGATAGGAACTAGGAAAGGGATACTAGAGGAAGACATTCCTATCCCCCCTAGGGACACTCCAGGTAACTTTATGTATAATAAGCATGGCATAGATGCCATATTGTATCTAGAATTATGGGCCGACTATACCAAGCATCTAGACGAAAGACACAGATGGCCAGTTAATGGAACATGGGATGCCGAGTGCATCATGAAGGTAGAAGAGGCATTATGGAAAAAGAAAGCCAGACAATCTCAGAAAGACGCCATAGAATTCTGGCGTAAGGAATCACATAAACGTACTGAAAAAGAACTACGTAGAGAAAATAGACTTAAAGAATCAGAAAAAGCCCAAGAAAACGAACTAGTTATTGAAGGAATCCGAGTAAAAACAGAACAAATAGATCGCATCCGAAATAGCCAAGTAAACGGCATGTATCTTATGGCCGAGGGTACACCTGAGGCCCTATCAGAAATACCGAAAAACTTACCGTCACCGTTGGTCCCAACTAAAGTAATGCATAAAACTACTAAAGACATATTCCTAAATTCATATTTAGAGGACGTAGCACCAGCTTACACCAATCTGCCTGTTCGTGCCCTGCCTACTGACAGGGACGGGGGTGGCACTCCGCCCCCAGGTCATGTTCCGCCGGTACCGCGACAGACCTCCCCCGTTCCGCCAGCCCCGCCACTTCCTGCACCTAAAACAGACCCACCGAAATCACGTCTACCAGATCCTACCAAAAGACAAATTCAATTACAGACTCCACACAGAGAGGATGCCCAAGCTTCCGCTACAGGAGGTGCGACCGCGGGTCTTCGGACCCCGCCCTTAACGCCCAGGTTATCCCTAGGGGACTTGCGGAGTCCCACCATGTACAAATCACCCCGTCTTGATATACTCAAAGGACAACTTACAGTTTGCAGATATGATCCAGTACCCGGAAAAGAGGATAGAATGATGATGGCATCATTGCGGTTACGTGCCGCTACTGATTTTCTGTTAATGTTTCCAGGTATGAAAGAGCACCTAGACAGAATCTACCGGTTTATACAGACTGGAAAAGATCCCGAAAGCATTAAAGATGCCTTGGAGCATCAGAAAGTTGACACTCAAGCATATATATTACGTTTTTTCATAAACTGTCTAATAAGAGAACGAGATAGGCCCGGAACAGATCAGAGTGAACTAGATGCACTCCACAAGTGGGGTCAAAATATATCGGGAGGAAAACATGATAGACAGAATTGCATAGCCAGTATGTACAAGAAAATAAGAAAAACAGTAATAGAGATACACGAAAAAGAGAAAGACAAAGCTTCCTCCGAGGAGGAAGAAGAATCTGAAGAACCAGAAAGAGCTGCAGATACTATAGCATATGTAGGTAAGGGAAATTACCTTAGGAAAGGCATCCGTCCAGAAAGCAAGAGAGTTTTCTTCTCTGCCTTGACAAATCCGAATTCTGCTGAGCATCAGTTCCAGGAAACTGATAAAAGGCTTCGAGATCGAGTTGGGTACCACGTACTCAATTCTATGGATGAACAAGAACTAGCCCGATCAGCTGTATCATGGGCCGAGAATGCAGACATATATAATGATGACACCGTAGCACAGACATTTCTGAACCTCTCCCCAGACGAGCAGAAATTAGCAGGTGTATACATGATTCAGCACCTCCTAATCAAATACAGAAAACACTATTCTGATCCAGGTCCCTTACACGAAACACTAGAAGCACTACTTATGGATAGATGGAGAGGCTTAAGTACCAAGTTAATACAAATAATTCTAGAACAACGCCGTAGATATGACACATTCATCAGTTCCGAATATGTTCCCGCCTCCAGAAAGGAAGATGTACCACATGCAATGCGGGGGTGGCATTGAAAGTCAGAACCCCTTACGAGAAGTACACCCAGTTATGGGTACAGATAATATCTTGAAACGCGTGTATGTACACACGCCTCTGACTAAGTTAGAACTGTTAGAAATGAAGAAACTAGTCCCGTGTCATGATAAAGACCCTGCAGGTTTTCACCGAGAGCTTAAAGACATGTTACTAATGGGGGATTACACGTATGATGATATCATGAAAATGTTGAAAGTATTATTGCCCACGGGTATATTCGAGAAATTGAAGGAAAAGGAATGGGAGGTGGGAGACACAAAGATTGCATGGGCAGAAATAGAGGACGAAGAAAGAAAACGGGTCCCAGGGGTAGGCCTTGGGGACAAAACTAAAGCATTACCAGGTTTGATAGTACAGGTCCTGCCAAGATTATTGACGACTAGAAAGGAAGATTGGGACGCCATCTCGTCCTGTAAACAGAAACATGATGAAGATACTAGTGATTTCTATTCAAGATTTGAGAAATGTTTCATTATTAATAGTGGCCTCAAACCAAGTAGCGAGTCGTACCTGCATCTTTTTGTATCAAAGTTAGTCGAGAATTCCCTACCGTTAGTTAAAAACCGTGTATACAAGGTCGAGAGTACATGGCAAGCGAATACGCCATCACAGATGTTACAGATGTGACAATATCATCAGAACAGAATTAGAGAAGAACAAGATCAGGAACAGAAACGTATGAAAGACACAAAGATGAAAATGTTAGTAGCACAGACGGTCCCAGCCGACGGTCACAGAAAGGGTACGACCCAGACAGGTCACACCGCAGCTCCCGTTAAAGGGACATGCAATTATTGCAAGCAGCCAGGTCACTACGTACATGAATGCCCAGTTCTGAAACATAATATAGCGACAGGTAAAACAAAAGAAAGACCGCATCCGCCTAGACAAGACCATAACCAGCACCAGTCTTCACAGAATACACAGAATACGCAGCCTATGCATGCTTCTTCACCTCCAGCACAGACAGTAGCGGTACCACATCCACAGCCCATTGCCGCGTCTCAGCAAGTTTCACAGCAGATGTACCAGTATGCCCAGTCCGCATATCCAGATTATCCCCGATATACATGAAACAGCCTAGAGAGGGAAGGTGGCTTGCCTCTCATTGAGATTCCTGTAGATCAAGAAGGTCCTTATGTACACAGTCACGTATTGGGAAAAGACAGAAAGTTTTTAATTGACACAGGGGCAAGTCGCACTACGATCAGCCATAATGAAGTCCCAGGGGCACCCCTCTCAGGCTCACAGAATGTTTCCCTTGGTTTTTCAGGACAGCCTATTGTAAATGAGGTATCGCAACCAGTTCCCCTGGCTGTGGGTCCGTTATCACGTGTTACAGACTTGTTACTTACAAAATCATGCCCCGAAAATCTGTTAGGAATTAAAACATTGAAGGCTCTAGGAGTTATAATATGCTGTTCCCCGGAGGGAGTCAGACTCTTTCTGCGGGATTTCAAGGGTCATTATATGTTACGTGAGTTTGATGTCAGATTGAAAAATGTACCAGATCACTTGTGGGCAAAAGGCCCAACTGATGTAGGTTGTATGCACATTACACCATACCGTGTCACGCTCAAAGTAGGTGTAGTTTTACCCAGAATCAGACAATACAAGTTACCACCCGATGCTGTAGTGGCTTTACTGAAAATCATTGAAGAGCTCATAGCCCAAGGAGTGGTTGTAGAAACCGACTCCAATATCTGTAATTCACCCATCATTCCGATTCTTAAACGTACTGATCCCAATGCACCGCCAGTATATCGGCTGGTGATTGATCTTCGAGAACTGAACAAATGCATTATACCACAGTTCCCTGTGGTCCCCGATATCTCATCCCTATTGACTGCCATTGATTCAGAAGCAACGTTCTTTACTGTAATTGACCTCAAGAACGCCTTCTTCAGCGTGCCTATTGATCCAGAGAGCCAATATCTCTTCGGATTCAGTTTAAATGGACGCAGCTTCAAATTTTCACGCGCACCTCAAGGATTCACAGAAAGCCCCAGCATCTATAGCCAAGCACTGAAAAGACAACTCGATTGTATCACCATGCCAGTTAACACCGCTTTACTGCAATACGTCGATGATCTACTGATCACCGCTCGAAGTGAGCCCGAATGTGAACAAGCATCACTGACAGTTTTACACTTTCTGGCCGACAAGGGACACAAGGTGTCTCCTTCGAAGCTACAATTCTGTGTTCAGCAAGTTGTGTACTTGGGTCACTTGCTGTCCAAAGTGGGGAGACAGCTCACTCCCGATCGCATTCAGTTAATTGCAAATATGCCGCAACCCCAGACACAAAAGGAAGTGCGGGCCTTCATAGGCCTCACCTCGTACTGCAGACAATGGATTCCCCAGTATGCATTTCTAGCCAAGCCACTCATTCAGTTAACGACACAGGAGGCAGCGACTTCGACTGCCCTCCCTTGGACTCAAGAACATACACAGGCTTTTGAAGAATTAAAGAAAGCCTTATGCCAAGCACCAGTTTTAGCGACACCATGTTACAGCAAACCGTTTACACTTTTTGTTACAGAACGTGATGGTACAGCTTTGTCTGTCCTCACTCAAGATCAAGCAGGTTCACATAAGCCTTGCGCTTATTTTTCAAGTACATTGGATTCAGTAGCTCAGGCACTCCCTGCATGCTTAAAGTCAGTAGCAGCAACAGCGTTAGCAATCAGACAAAGTGATTCAATTGTTTTAGGTCATCAGTTAACAGTTCAAGTACCACACTCTGTAGAGGTTTTGTTAAACAGAACCCAGACTCAGCACTTGACTATAGCACGACTGACAGGTTATGAATTAACGTTGTTCCAGCCACACATAGAAATCAGACGCTGTAGCATCCTGAACCCCGCAACACTGTTACCTACAATTATGACAGACCCGGCCCAGCATGATTGTATAGAAATCATTAATGCAGTAACAAAGCCACGACGAGACTTAACAGATGTCCCACTGACAAATCCCGACCTGACACTTTATGTGGACGGTTCATGCATGAGAACAAGTACAGGAGAATTAGTGGCCGCGTATGCCGTGACCACTGACACTGAAGTTAAAGAAACACATCGTATTGACACACTGTCTGCTCAAGCAGCAGAGCTTATTGCTCTGACCCGAGCTTGTATTCTAGCCAAGAACAGAAATGTTAACATATACACAGATTCACGTTATGCATTCGGAGTTGTACACGACTTCGGAGTCCTCTGGCAAGAACGAGGTTTCCTGACCTCTCATGGGGCCAAGATACAACATGGTCCCCTCATTCAAGCACTGTTAGAAGCAATACATTTGCCCTCGGGCATATCAGTCATGAAGTGTAAAGCACATACTAAAGTTACAGATTCTGTTTCCCAGGGTAACGACCTGGCAGACCAGACAGCAAAACATACAGCACTGACTCACACCCAGATTACTGATGTGACAAAGACAATAGTACCGACAAAGTGTATGGCAGTTAGAGATCCCACCTTAGACGTAATCGATATCCAGACACACGCTACTCCAGATGAAATAAAGAAATGGACTGAACTAGGAGGGATCCAGACAGATCAAGGTTGGATGACGAAGGGAAAATGTACATGGTTTCTCCCTGACTCTATGGTTCAAGTCATGATTAACACAGCACATAGCCCAGCACATCTAGGAGAGAAAGCGATGTTAGATAGTTTACAAAATCTCTGGAGCAATAAACACTTACGAGCAGCAGCAAAACAGAAAGTGCGTACTTGCATGATCTGTTGTCAGTTCAATCCAGGTAAAAGCGTTCCTGTAGAGCAAGGTGGATTTCATCCTCCCGATCACCCTTTTGAAGTCCTCCAGATGGATTATATCCAGATGGACCGTTGTCGAGGTTTCAAATATGTCCTCGTAGTTGTTTGTGCACTTTCCCGTTGGACAGAAGCTTACCCAGTATCAGATTACACCGCCCCAACCACTGCCAAGCAGCTGGTTCGTGAATTCTTCCCACGGTACGGTTTGCCCCGTGTCGTGTATTCAGATAACGGACAGCCATTCTCATCCGAATTGATGAAACAGGTTTCCCTTTTGCTAGGATATCAGTGGAGGTTCCACTGTGTCCGACACCCCGAAGCCGCAGGCCTTGTAGAAAGGCATAACCAAACATTAAAGACCCGACTTGCTAAGATATGTCAGGAGAAAGGGGTCGACTGGATAGTCGCCCTGCCAGTTGCACTATTCTACATGAGAATGGTTGCACACTCGAGATCAGGGCTATCTCCGTACGAAGTGGTCTTTGGCAGACCACCGAATATGTGGGGGACGCCCATTCCGAAGAAAATCACTGATGTTGATTGTAATATGTTGACAGATTACCTTGCCTCCTTGATGTCTGCACTCCAATCATGTCGTTCACAGGTTGCCGCAGCCTTTCCTGACAACACTGATGTAAAGCCACATGATGTCCGTCCGGGGGACATAGTTCTCGTCCGGAATTTCGACCGGAAAAGCCCGTTGGAGCCCCGCTGGAAAGCACCGAAGATCGTCCTCCTTACCACCAGGACCGCCGTCAAGTTGGAAGGAAGAAAGGGGTGGGTCCACACGAGTCATATTAAGCTTTGCAATGAACTAAAAAACGAACTGATGACTCGTCCACCCCCACCAAAGACTGTATAAAAACTAGTGACTTTAAAGTATCCGAACGGGAGAAAACTCCCCAAGAGGAATACCGTATGAAACTCCGATCTAGCAAGTCAGACAGTTTAATTGTTTAAGTCCTCCCCTAGGTGAATCGGTTAAATAGTTTCTGACATGTATCCCCTAGATCGAGATAGAGAGAGACAAGTTAAAAAAGGTGCATATTGTAAATCACTCCGTAGTCACTGTATAGTGACCCTATTAATCATGTTTATTCTAAGTATTTTAGTTATTGTTGCCAGCTTTCTGCTACCTATCTACTGGCCTATCTTCAAGCGTGAACAATCTGTTTACAATGTCTCTGCTGAACACACTTTTAGTGAATTACCTGCACACGAACTCTCTTACAGACTTGCGCTGCGCAACAATACATTCATTAGTATGTTACACCACTCCCATCAGACAAACAATGCTACAGACTGCTGGATATGTGGCCGACTCCCTCCCTACCAGAATTACAAGGGAGCTCTGCCCCTCTTTCCGTACCCGTTCACTCATAATGGCTCCTGTGGGGCATGGTTTAAAATAATTAATTCCTTAGATCCTGATATTGCTGTTTTCGATGGGAGCTGGGTTTGGGGAAACTTGAACTTAGTCCTGCTCGACGTCTGTTACCCTGATAAGGAGGGACTCCCCACTCGAAGAGGAAATGATCTAGAAAATGAAGTATACGGATTAGGTAACTACACAATTAGTCTCATGATCCTTACTGTTGAATCCGAAGCTGCACCAGTTCTGCCCCATATGCTAGTATTACCAGTCACAGGTGAACTATGTGTTAGCAAGAAAGGTTCAGTACACTTAGGTCATAGTAAATGCACTACTGTGGTCGAATTCAGTGATCATGGTAAATCGTCCTTCAAAGCTATCAGTCACTCCTATTTTGTTTGCGGTCATACCGCATACATACGTTTGCCTCCAGATTGGGATGGTACCTGTTATATTGCATTCCTTCTGCCACCTGTTTTTCTAGCTCCCCCAGATTACCATAGAAATACAAATCTAGTCAAGAATAGATCCAGAAGAGATATCCCACTTGTCGACTACACAGAAACGGCATGGGAACAGTACACTGATTTTAATAAAGGATTCTTTTTCTTTTTAGGACCTGTCCAAAACAGTAAATTAATACGTAGATTAACTAGAACACTTGAAGTCGTAGTACATGAAACTGCCTCCGCTTTAGGTAACTTAACAGAGGAGCAATCTGCTATGCGGGTTGTTGTCCTTCAAAATCGTCTTGTTATTGATGTCATCTTGGCAGATAGAGGTGGAGCCTGTAAGGTCATCGGGTCAAGTTGCTGCGTTTTCATCCCACAAAATGCGCCATCTGTCTATCAAGCTATTACCCGTCTGCATAAAATTGCAAATCAGATACATCAGAATCCAGGCACCTGGACTTGGTCCGGTTGGTTCTGGACCACTTTAACTGCTTGGGGATGGAAGATCCTATCCTTCCTAGGTTTTGGCCTTGTCATAGTATTCAGCTGCTGCCTGTGCCTACAGTGTGGGCCGGCGATATGTGGACTGTGTGCCACATCGTGCATTGAACATTCCAGTTTTCTCTCAAACCGTCAAAGAAAGAAAGATGAGCAAATGATGTTGCAAGAACAAACTGATCAAATTATGATGATTAATATATCATGAAGGGTCCGTAGGGAACAAGGAGGGAATGAGGAAATATAAATTTTATGGTCAAGATGTGTTCCCTAGCGCGTACCCCACCATCTCCATGTACGAGTTAAAGTGCATGTAACTTCCCTCCTGTGCCAGCTATGAAGACGCAAATACATTTGCGTCCAACGTTAACATGTCCTCTTTCAGACCCACCATGAATGGGTTGAATGGTCCGTTCCTAAGTATGCTATGCCAACGTCTTTTTGTAGTATACTTCTACGTTTTTCAGCTCTAGCTGAGTAGGCCCTGAATTTCTGCCACTGAGCCTCTTTTCTGGCTTCTGACTCCAAGGGCCTCTGCCCAGGCTGCCCCCGTACCCGTGAACTCTGACTTACTTCTAGCGCGGCCCCTCGCGCTCAGCTCAGCCTGCTGCCTGCCAAGATTGACTATAGCCTTCGAGTTATCTGTTCCGCTCCTCGAAAATACATTCCTGCCTACTAGCTTCAGTAAACATCCCCCCCAGCTGCAGAGCCAGAGGGCCGACCTGTCTCAGTGCAAGTAATTCATAGCTCCTGTTGCCATGCTCCCATGGAAGGCCCGTGCCCCCACGCTCCTCATACAGACACTCAGGCGCTTATACACGCACTCACAGCAAGTATAGAATAGCTTCTGCCCCAGAGACCTTTCCGCCCAGATAGCTTAGTTCCTAAACATCAGATATCCGATATGATAGAAGCACAAGTTGATCTGACATGCCAGACTTCTGTCTCTTTCCGTCAGTGTAAATGTCAAGTCCCCTGCACCCCTCCAATCACACGTCATGCAGCTGTGCGCGCATCCAAGTTTCCGATTTCTGCTGACATTGCCACATTTCTGCTTAGTGCCACCCACTCGTGACACCTATTAGTGACGTTTCCAGCACACACCTCTAGTTCACGCCTCTTGATTACGTACTAGTACCACGTGTATACTGTTATCTTGTCTTCTCTCAGCTGTTACGCCTCCTGCACTGTTGCTTATGGCATGAATTAAGTATATAAGCTATGTACTGTTAATAAAATGTAGCGCTCTATCCCTTCTGACACCCCTGTGGTGGTCAGAATCCGATATCTTGGTCATGACCATTCCTTTTTAAGGAATAAAACCCCTAAGAACTCTAACACCACGGACTCTGTCTTTTTCCTTCCGATCTGAGTTATTATTGATTAAGTACTTACCTTGCATAGAAATTAAGAGAGTAAATTAAATATTTACGTCAGTGTATCTCCCACTAGTGCATCTGATGGCTGTGCCTGCTGAGCAGGTCCGCCATCTGGTTGTCCTTGCCTGGGAGATGTTCCGCTATGAGGAACATGTTCCTTTGAATAGCCCACTTCCACATGCTCTGGGCTAGATAAGACAGTTGTGGAGAGTGTGTGCCTCCCTGCTTTTGGATGTAAAACATGGCAGTCATGTTGTCCGTCCGGATCAGCATGACTTTGTTGCATAGGTGCAATTTGAATGCCTTCATCGCCATGAAGATTGCCATCAGCTCCAACAGGTTGATATGCATCTTCTGCTGCTGCTGCGTACATAGTCCCTGCACGTTATAATGGAGGACATGCGCTCCCCAGCCTTGGAGAGATGCTCCGTTGTCTGCACTATTTGTGGGACAGGCTCTTGGAACGGTCGTCCCCTGCAAAGGTTTTGTGGGTTCCACCAATGCAGAGAGTTGTATGCACGACCGGTCACCAACACTAGGTCTTTCAGATGCCCATGAGCCTGGTTCCACTGTCGTGCCAAGCACTCCTGAAGCGGACGCATGTGTAGCCTCGCGTGCGGGACTATGAAGATGCAGGAAGCCATCATACCTATCAGCTGCATGAATACCTGCGCTGGGAGTGAGTGTTGGGGCCTGAATTTCTGAATTAGCAATTGCATGCTGTTGACTCTGGCAGAGTTTGGCTGCGCTGTTGCGGTCAGTGTTTATTATCGCACCTAGGTACTGTTGTACATGTGCGGGTTGAAGGTGTGACTTTGGGTAATTCAGTGAAAATCCTAGACTGTGTAGGAGGTGAATTGTGCGGAACATGTGGCTGGCACATTGCTGGGCTGACTTTGCTTGGACAAGCCAGTCGTCCAGGTAAGGATAGACATGGATGTGTTGTCTTCGAAGGTGCGCAGCCACAGTCGCTAAGCACTTGGTGAACACCCTGGGGGCAGTAGTGACCCCGAAAGGCAGGACCTTGAACTGGTAATGCTGGTTGTTGACTATGAACCTGAGATACTTCCTGTGACCTGGGTGAATGGGAATGTGGAAATATGCATCCTTCAGGTCTAGGGTTGCCAGGAAGTCCCCCTAACTGAGCAATGGTAGAACTTGCTGTAAAGTTAACATGTGAAAATGTTCTGACAAGATGTACTGGTTCAGGGGTCTGAGATCTAGAATGGGCCGCAGGGAACCGTCCTTTTTGGGATCAAGAAGTACAGAGAGTACACCCCTGTACCTTGCTGTTCCAAAGGCATGAGTTCTATGGCCCCTTTTTGCAGCATGGAGATTACTTCTTGCTGCAATAAGTGCATGTGCTCTGCGGACATAGGACGGTGCCTTGGGGGTATGTTGGGAGGAGTGGAGGTTAGTTCCAGACAATAGCGGTATTGGATAAGTTGTCTCACCCACCTGTCTGTGGTAATGCCTTCCCAGACTGCCAGGAACTGCTGGAGTCTTCCCCCGACCGGTGTTACGTGGTCTGGGGGCAGTGACAAGGCATCACTGTTTATTGGTGGCGGAAGATCTGGCATAGTTATTTCCACGTCCTCTGCCTTTGGTGCTGTTCCCACGATATCCACCCCTGGTATTTTTGTTATAGGTGGTCTGCGTCCTTCCTTTGTTGTATTGGGCTTGCTGCAATGCTTGTCCTCTAGAGGCTCCCCTGTTACCGGAGCGACGAAAGGAACTGCCCCTGAACTGCTGTGACTGCAGAGCCCCCATGGATTTTGCTGTCTCAGTGTCTTTTTTAATCTTTTCATGGGGTCGTGTCTACATCAGGACCAAAAAGAAAGTCAGGGTTAACTGGCTGATTGAGCAAAGTTGTTTGGATCTCTGGTTTGAAACCAGAGATGCGGAGCCAGGCATGACGTCTTAGCATTACACTAGTGTTGATGGCTCTAGCTGCTGTGTCTGCTGCATCGAGTGCACACTTGATGGATGCATTTTAAATTAACTTTCCTTCCTGTATTAGCATTTCTGCTCCCTCTTTATAAGCATCAGGCAGGTGTTGCATCAGCTGTTCTAACGTGTCGTAGTGAGCCCTATCATATCTGGCTAATAGGGCCTGTGTATTTGAGATCCTCCAAATATTAGCCGCTTGAGCTGCTACCCGTTTGCCAGAAGCTTCCAAGATTTTGGATTCTTTGTCCGGAGGAGGAGCATCACCACTAGTTTGAGAGTTTGCTCTTTTACGAGCATTAGCCACTACTAGGGAGTCCAATGGGAGCTGGCCCTTGATGTAGGTAGGGTTCACAGGCGCAGACCTATATTTTCTTTCAATCCTTGGGTTTACAACCCTTGCCCTCGTGGTCTCCTTGAAAATGTCAGTAGCATGTTTCAGGACACCCTTTAGCATAGGCAATGTCTTTACTGATCTTTCTGAGGTGGAGAAAGTATCGAACAGAAAGTCCTCCTCCACTGGATCAGCGTGCATTTTCACGTCATGGTTAATTGCCGCTCTTTCAAGTAAAGCGTTAAAAGCCACTGTCTTCAGTAGGCGATGTTTTGACATTATAGGACTGAGTATCAGGTGTAGTGTGCGGCTCATCAGGGTCAATAGGGTCAGTCCAGGGTTGCGGTTCCTCCTGATCTGTGTCAGCAGGATAAGTAAATTCATCCTCATTGTAACCTTTCCCCACATCCTCGTTGGTGCGTGTGAGAGACTAGGCATAATGCTGTGTATATGGCTCAACAGGTTCAAAAAGAACAGGTGAGGTGGCAGAATCCCTTTTTCTCGAGAGGGATTTTGTATGGCTCCAAAGGATGTTCTAGAGCGATTTTCCGTTTATGAATGGTGAGCCTGCCAGAATCCGAGTCGATGAAGAGCTTCGACTGATTGTCATACGTGGGTGCCTGGAACACTACCTTCTCCGGAATGGACTGAGAGCTGGAAAGTCCCGACACCTTGGATGTTTCGGTGCTCTTTTGTGGCTCGAACGCTTTGGGTCGAGCGGTCGGGGGCAGTCCGTATTTAATTGGTGAAGGAATCACTGGAGACGAACCGACCTTCGAGATTGACGTCGTCTTCGATCCGATCGGCTTTGTTGGATCACCAGCTTGCTTGCGGCCTTGCGTCGACTCGAGCTCATGGGCTTCGATCCGATCTGCTCTTTCGGGTCGGGTTTGGTCTTCGACTCGAGGGCTTTGCTCAACATTGGCTTGGAGGCCGTAAGCTTTGGTTCGACAGTCTTTTTAGCCTGTAGGCCTTTGCCAGTGTCGCCATGTTTGGACATTGACGTCGACGGCGTCGAGTGACGTGCTTGACCGCAGAGACTGGCTTTGGCGCCCCGCTCTTCGGGCCGAAGCCCCCTTGTGACCCCGAAGGGTCGATGGCACTTTTAGACTTGACTGGAGTCGAGGAGTCCAAGGGCGTCGATCCGAGGCTGTCGTCAACAGTTTCGGTTTCGTTTTCGCCTCTGTTGGTTTCGATTTTGGTGGATCGACAGATGGCTCCTTTGAAGTATTCTTAACCGGGCCTTGACGCGGGGCTATAGAATGTGGAGTAAGATCTCGGCTAAGGCCTTCCGGCGATGCCTCGACCTGAGCCTTAGAGAGCACAGTGTCAATATTAGGCCCCGCGACAGCGAGTGGGCCTTGCTCATCGCTTAAGTCGTCATCGACGGCTCCAATGGCCTCTGCGTCGTCTCCTACCTCGACGACGTCTTCATCATGGACGTAGTCTCATCGTTGTCCACACCGAAGTCAGAGTCTTGCTCCGACGCAGGGTCCGACTGATGGTCAGGATCCTCTTCGACGCCGTCATCGGCCTCGAAGATGTCCTCCGGGTCAGGCGCCGCTTTCTGCGCCGACTGTCGTGCGGCGCGTCGAATTCGAAGCGTTTTCTTCGACCGGAACTTGGAACAGGCCATACAGCTGGCCTCGTCATGGTCCGGGGATAAACATTTATTACACACTGGGTGCACATTAATGTGAGGGTATTTGGAGTTGCAGACGGTGCATCTCTTGAACGGGCTCCGTTCCATCGTCGTCGTAGTTTGGGCCTTTGGTGTCGAAAAGGCAAGCGGCCTTCGACGTCCTGTTCGAAGAACTGGATGAAGTACAGGCACCGAACGAGACAATACCGACGCCCCGAAGGCCTTTTGGCCTTGCGAAAGTGTTTTATACCGATTCCGAACTTGAGTCAAGAAAGTACATCCGAACCCAATGGCAAAAAAAAAACAATCTGAAGATGGAGAGGATGCCCATGCGCACTGTAGTCCAGGGGAGGAGCCACCTATCTCGTGATACTTCGAAGACTCTCCCAGGACAACAATGTGCAATCATCCGGACCCAACACTAGGCGGCGATCTATGCACAGATATGAATTCAGCAGCCCACATGCTTCGAACAATATGTTACGATTGGTTCTCCATGATTGGAATAATCGATTTACTGGTAAGTCCCTAGTAAAATGCACTGTGGGCACCCAAGGCCTGTACATCCAATGCTATTAGTGGGCCTGCAGCTCCAATTGTGCCACCCACACAAGTAGCCTTTCAAAGGTGTCTCAGACGTGACACTGCAGTCTCTGTGCATGCAGTTTGTAACTGCCATTTCGACCTGGCAAGTGCACCCACTTGCCAGGCCCTAACTTTCCGATTTCTTTGATGTAAGCACCCCTAAGATAGGCCCAAGGTAGCCCCATGGGCAGGGTGCAGTGTATGTGAAACCTAGCCTACCTGGAGGGCCTGTCCACCCCAGTGCTTTTCGGCCTGCACTGACCTTCGAGTCCTCCCTCAATGCAGTGCCCTGCCCGCCCGGAGTTTGATCTGGTGCCTGCTAAGGAGCCTGATTGAGACCCCAGGAGACCAATGGAGATCCCACGAGCCTGATGCCACACACAGCCTTTCCAGGTGTCCTACGTTGCCAGGGACCCTCCAGGAGTGCAGCAGCTGGTGTGAAGCGTGCCCTCGCATTCCCCCAGAAGTGCTGGCCCCATTTGGATCAGAGGAACTCAAATTTACCCTCCCTTGCAAAGCCCATCACTGCACTTAACCCCACGGCGAGGGGTTTTTCACCTTCAGTACGCTTACTTAAAAACTGCGCAAAATAGGGTTGTGTAGGTTTGGCTCCCAACATATGAATCTGGGTGTTCATGTGCACATGTGAGTGAGGGATAATATTATAGGTGGATTGGCCAGCAGAGCCAAGTGAAGGGGCTGAATCACAGTGCATCACATCCTTGTCCTTTGGAGTCAAGAGAGCGGCACCGGGACACATAACGTCTGTGCACTCTTAGGCGATTTCCAAACCACCGACCTAAAACATTTTTTTTTAAAAAAGGTATTGTACTATTTTTGGGGATATTCTAAAATCTACAATTCTGAAGCACTGACTGGTAATCTTATTATTTTTGCTAACTCTGTAGCAGCCTGGCTTATACTATGTGTCTTGCAAGTTTAAAGCCACAACTTGTATGTTGCAGCCTGCCTTATATTGTGTTATGCTAGTTTAAAATAATGACTTACATGTAGAAGCCTGTCTTATACTGTGTGTTATGCAAGTTTAAAGCAACAACTTATATGTAGCAGCCTGTCTTGTACTGTGTTTTATGCTAGTTGAATACTGTGTGTCATGCAAGTTTAAAACCACAACTTCTATGTAGCTGCTTGTCTTATACGGTGTGTTATGCCAACTTAAAATAATGACTTTCCGGTGGGCCTGTGTCCAGCCTTTGCTACCGGGTGGCGCAGAGCGTGCTGCCCGCCCCTTGACTGCTGTCATTCATTTGGATCTACCCACACTTGGGTGGCGCCCGCTGCCCCTGGCCATCGCAGCTGCCGAGTGACGCCTACCCCCGGCTCTGGCCAAGCAATCGTCTGTGGTTGTGCTTGGGGCGACTTGTCTACCTGGGGACACCGCGCTTCTCCTCAGGGGGTGCCTCCATGTAATCGCCGGTAGGGGCGGGATCAGTTGGGCCTCACCTGCTCCGGCTGGCCCGTACCAGCGGCGGAATCCATCGCAGAATTCGGCTCCTACTTGCCCCAGTCTGTCCAAGGTACCTTCTTGGAGGTGAAACTGATTCAGTCGGACGCGGGGATCGTGCTGTGGCCCCATCGCTGTCGCTGCCCGTCTGGCCCGGACCCTCCCCACTAGAGTGCTCCAGACAGGCCCCGTCAACGACCCCGGGGCACTGAATCAATACTGGTTCTTCAAGAAGGACCTGAAAGGGCAGACCTGAACGCCCGGGCCAGAGTATTGATGGTCTGGGTTTTTAGAGGCCCCCCTCCTCTTTGGGATCGTTGATCGCCCCCTTGCCTGTGCGGAGGTCAGACCCTATCTTTAGTGGCGATAGGCAGGACTCGCACTCTGCAGACCCCTAACCCTCCAACCCAAACCAAAATGGATCAATTCACCACGTTAGACCGAGATCCTGGAGGAGGGACGTCTAGTGCTCCTGTTCCCGTCGGGGGCGATCTCTCCACCATCCTTCAGGCGATAGGCGCAACGCAGGCCTCAGTTGAAAACAAGATTGGAGAGGTGAGGGTAGATATGGCCCTAATTTGCCAGGACTTGCACAATGCCACGGCACCCATTGCTGAGGCATAATCCCATATCTCCACGGCCGTAGATGATATTGGCCAACTTCAGACCCAGGTGCTTCGCCTCCAGACCCAGACCTCTGAGCTCCACAGATGGGCCGAAGATGCTGAAAACAGGTCAAGAAAAAAATCTAAGCCATATAGGATTTCCCAAAGGGATTGAACCGGGCCATGCGGACACGTTCGTGGAGAATTGGGTGCGTGCCTGGATGCCCAAGGAGTACCTCTCGCCAGGGTTCGCCATCGAGCATGCTCATCGCTCCCTGGCCCCCGACCTCCACCTGGGGCTCCCGCCCGACCCATTATCTTGAGGGTCTACAATTTACGGGACAGGGACGCCATCCTCAAGTCGGCTAGGGCGCAGGGCCCAATGATGTTCCAGAACAACAAGATCATGGTCTTCTCGGATTACACCAGGGAGGTACAGGCCCAGCGTCTAACTTACAACAATGTCAAACAGAAGCTCCGCAACCTGGGTCTTCGCTACGGTCTCCTTTTTCCGGCCCGCCTCAGGGTTGTTTTCCAAGACAAGACATTCTTCTTCGACAACCCCCAGGCGGTGTGGACCTGGCTCACAGAGGATCGACCCCTCCTAAATCGGCCGGTTCCCTTCCCTACCCGGCGGGAACCTATGCAGCCTCACTAGGTCCGTCAATAAAAATGACCATCGTGGGGAAGTTTCCCACTCACTGGGGGCACCGTCCCAGTGACCTCCCTCTCATGCTTCACCTCAGAGGTCCACCACTCCCAGCCTGACTAGCTCCCTGATTGACTTGAGCCGTATCCCGGATCCATCCGAGACCTTGCGTCCTGCCATATCCGACTCAGACCTGTCTAGGAGCCCCGCGCTCCGTGGAACCGGAGAAGACGAGGGAACTTGAACTCTGGCCTAAGGCAGGGGTCCCCTATTCAGTTTACCAAATTGCTCTCGCACCCAAGATTGTTACTTTATCCATACAACGGGAGCGATCCATCCTCATAGCAATCACGTGTTGCGAAATGCCTCTTATATCAGTTCCTGGACTTATTCGTTTTTTTCTTGTTGCATATTTGTCCTAAATGTAATTGCAGCTGTTAACAAATTTCTTATCCGACTCTATGGAGGGGGGTCCATCTCTGCCATGTCCATATTCTGCTAACCATTTTAGCTTAGCACTTAGACTCATTGGTGGGTTGTTGTTTTAAGTTGTTTTACTTTTCAGAGTGACAGATGCTTCATCTTCAGAAGTGTAGGGTGGGGGGGCAGGGGGGCGTGGGAGAGGGGGACGACCGTTGTCTCCCATTTGTTTGTTGTTTTTAGTCGCCTATGGACCACCGTGAAGCACGCGTAACAGGCCGCCAGACTTGTGCAGCTGGAGCCCCATGCAGCACAGTTAGAGAGGTCTCAAGCTTACATTGACAGCAACGACTTCGCCCGGCACCTTACACTGCTCCGCAACGAGATCTGTCAGACCTTGCTGGAGTCTGCTAAAATGTTATGGAGCTCCTCCGTGGCACGCAAGTAAGGTTGGGGCAATAAAAATAGCAAATTACTTTGCAACTTCGTATCATACCCCAAAGCCAACCGCATTATTCCCGAGATCCGTGACGAGACTGGCGTTCACCACGTCACCTCTCGAGCCATCGCTCAAACATACGCAGGCTACTATGCTGCCCTTTACGTGGCCTGACCTCCCAGAACCCCGCTGGCCGATTTGCTAACGGAGACCAGGACCCAACTGACCCGCCACTCTCAGATAGTCTCAAAGACTCTGGACCTTCCCTTCACCCCGGAAGAGACACATGGGGCCATTTCACTCCTACACTCCGGGAAGACGTCAGGGTCTGACTGCTACCCCCAAGAATATTATGCAACCTACAGTGATAAACAATTCCACTAAGTGTGGGATCAGTGTAAGCATGTAGTGGACACTTTCACCCAGAGACAGACATAGCCACTATTGTGGTCCTCCCAAAGACACAGCCACCCTCCCCACTTCCCTACCGCCCCATTTCCCTCAAATAAAGAGGTAAAAAATGTTGCCACTGCAATGGCCCAACAACTCCACCCCCATTTACAAAATTTGGTCCATCCTGATCAATGCGGTTTTATTGCTGCCCGGGGTACCCGCCACTGCTTACGCCGCCTTCACCTCGCCCTCCGCCACCACCTCACCCCGTATCTGGCCCTGCTCTTCGACTTTGAAAAAGTATTTGATACAGTAGACAGGAGCTACCTGGGAGACGTGTTAAGAGGTGATGGGCTTCGGCTCCCCGTTTCGACACTTTATCCGCCCCCCCATCACCCGGACGGTGCTCGTGGCCTGGCGCACAGCCCTAAGCCACACAAACTGGGACAGGAAACCCACTAGGCAGATGCCTTTATGGAGTGGTGTTTGGCTGAAAGATCTCGTCCCTCCGAGACTTCCGTTGGATCCTTTGCAAATTTACAGCAACTTTATTCCCTCCAGGCCTCCCAATTTTATAAATATTTACAGCTAAGGCATGCCCTCAGAGTACATATTCTGTCTCCCACCTCCTACCTGGAATTCAGCCACCTTGAGGCTCAAGTGATGATGGGGAACCTGGGTGGGGGGGGGGGGGGTTGGGTCCCCTTGAAGACGCGGACTGGAGAGACACCCTCATGACCCCCAAGACCCTGACTACCTCCTCCAAGTTGCGTCTAGTCCACCTTTATAACCTTCATAGGGCTTACCTCACTCCGGCGTGCCTGTATAGCGCCCATATGCAGCCCTCCCCAACCTGCACGGGATGTGGCCACGCCCCTGCGGACATTGACCACATGACTTGGCAATGTCCCGTCCTTGCACCATTCTGGGCGGGGTGGAACAAGAACTTACACAGACCCTGGGGTGGACGGTTCCTCACGACCCACTACGCCTGATCCTGGGTGTGTTTGATGGCATTGATGGCTCTCTGGCCGATAAGCCCTTCCTATGAATGGCGGTGGTGAAGAGCAATATATCGGCACTCTGGTCTCAGGCCAAACCTTCCACTATGTGGAAATGGAAACGGAGTGGATTGGTGTGGAACCCAAGAGGAGGCCCTCTTTGAGGCCCTGGGTTTTGGCAAGATATGGGGCAAATGGTTCAATCTAAAGCCCTAAGGGGCGTGTGTACGTCTTGTATAAGATTGATCATATGCAAGTGTTTTTATTCATTCCAAAGAGTGCCTTACAAGTCTGTCGTCTCTCTTTCAAATGCATTTTATCCAAATACTGCGCTTAATTTTGCGGCCAATGTATTTTGTGATTTGTTCTTTAAAAACCAATAAACTTGATTATCAAAAAAAAATCACTTACATGTGGCAGCCGGTCTTATACTGTGTGTTATGCTAGATTAAAATAATTACTTACATGTAGTGGCCTGTCTTCTACTGTGTGTTATCCAAGTTTGAAATAACGACGTACATGTTCACTTCTCCCCCAACATGTTCACTTCTCCCCCAAAAGCTACTCTACCCTTGCGTCTGCTCTCTACCTCACCACCCTTAATTCGGACTTCGCTCTCTCACCTTCTCGCCCCGTCTCACCACCTTCAACTCAGAGACCTAACATGCCCCCCCTTAATCACACCCTCTCCCCCATAGACTCAACCCTCATCAGACATGGCCCCAACTAATGGTCCATTACATACCCTCCTAATCTCTCAAAAAATGCTAAGAAGATTTTTAAACATAAATTACTAATTCAGCATCCTGAAACACTCATTGTAGACAACTACCTCAGCTTTCCCCCCCTCCGATAAAAAACAACTACATTTTCCACTCCAAACGACCTTCCAAATGGAAGAGCATCTTCCTTCAACACCTCCCAATATCTAAATCCATCAAAATTCCTTATGGATTCAAACTATCCACTACCCCTTCCCCAATTTTTCACGCAGAAATATAATTTCTCCATATTTAAAACCAGTAACATTCTCATACAATCCTCCGAACACCACCTCTCCATCTTTGAGCAGCACTTCCAGACTCTGTCCTTCCATCTATCCAAACCCTCGCCTAACTCCCCTACTACACAACCCCTCAACGCCATTTGGCACTCTCCATCTCCCCGATTCAAATCCTCCATCCCCTCAACGTCTCTACGGCTAATACTGAACCCCAACTCTTGTTATCTAGTCACACAGAGACCCCCCCCCCCCCCCGGCCCCCAAACAACATCATCCATCTTCCAATCTCTTACGCTCTCCGATGACCTACCCTCTCCAACCCCTAAAGTTTCTCCAGACCATACTCCTGCCGCCGTTTCCCCCTCCCCGGAACCCACTAATTCTCCTCACTTGACCCAGACCCCTTTCCTACCCTCTATGAACTGCAGTCCTCCTCTACACCCACCCCCATCACGGCTTCTCATCTTCTCAAGCCCCACCTCTGGACTCTAGGAATCTCTCGGCCTTTACATCAGAACTCCATACATCCTACAACTTAGGCACTCCTCTTATCCCCCTCCCCGAACTGTCTCAATCACCTCGCACCAGTTCTTCTCCGACCAATAAAGAAGCCTTCCTTCCCCCACCTCTTCCCTAACTGCGCTCTCCCACACTCCTTTAATTAAGACTCTGTCCAACATTGAACGCAATCTCGCAACCTTGACGACTGAACGCACACAGCTGAGAGAAGATGTCAACTCCAAGTCCCTATCTAACCGCTCTAACTCAGTTGACCCAGGCTCTCAACGCTTCTCGAATCCTCAACTGTGGAACTCCACTCCCCTTGGCTGCCGTTCATAGGCCCCACAGCACATCAAATCATCTCCGCTTCCGACCTTCATACCCTCTGCAACACCTATCCTTCAAACTCCTCTATTAACGTTCCTTCCCCTCCTCACTCAAACATACCCGTTATTTTGGGGACCAGCAGATTCTCCACCTCTCCGGTCTCCCACAGACCTCCACCCCAACATACCACCATCCATTCACACTCTCCCCCCACAGACTTCCCTAAACCCATCTCCTGCATTCTCCCTAGCTCCAACATTCCTGTCGTTGTAGGGACCACCAGATCTCCATCCTCTCCAGTCTTCCTCAGACCCCCAACCCAAAGTACCACCATCCATTCAAGCCCTCCTGCCAAAGACTGTACTAAACCCCTCGCCTGCATGCTAGTAAACTGCCGTTCAGCTGTCAGATACGCAACTGAATTTTCAGAAACCATTCATAGCGAAGACATTGACAGAGCGCGGAAACCTGGATCAATGGACATTCTACTTCCAGCCTTGACTTACTTCCCCCCCGTGTTACTCGATCATCAGAAAAGACAGGACAGAGAGAATAGAGGGTGGACTAGCGATTATTTTTTAAAATGAACTCCAACTTTCCCTTGTCAAAAACCCCGACCGCAATACCTTCAAATACCTTGAAACCGTACTTCAGTCTCAAGCTTTTCCCCCGATTCAACTGCATAATATCTACCACCCACCTGGAGACGCACTCCCCATCGTCTAGGAACTATCCGAACTTCTAAACCAATTTTCTCTCTCTAACACAAAAAATCTCTTCCTTGGAGATTTTAATCTCCACTGGAACGTGACTGATGACTCCTCAGTCAACCTCCTCACCAATCTTCTTGAGATCAATGAGTTCAAACTCCTCCGCCACTCTCCCACCCACTCCAAAGGAGCCACTCTTGACGCCATCATTACCAGCAACGACTTGGCTTCCCTCTCCGACATCATCCCCATCGACTGGTCTGATCATCACCTCATTCTATTCTCTATCGCAAACACTGACCCACCCTCCCTCACCATCAACATTAAAGTCTCAAAATGGACCAGAAATCTTAATCGCATCCCCCCTGGTGAGCTTGAATCTAAACTCCAACACAAATTCTGCTCACCCCTCTCTCCCTAAATGCTAATGAACATTTTAACAAAACAGTCATCAATGTGCTAGACCAAATTGCCCGGTCCAAACTTAAAACCCTAAGAAACATTGCATCTAAATCATGGTACAATTCCAACCTCAATGACGAAAGGCGTGCTCTTAGACTCGCTGAAAGAACATGGAGACAACAACCTTCCCCCGCTCATCTTACTCTCCTCAGATCCGCCAGAGCCACAAATAAAATACACATTTTCATGGAAAAGGCCTCCTTTTTCTGTATCCAACTTGATCGAGCGAAAAATCGACCCAGAAAGCTGTTCAACATAGTTCGAAACCAAACCTCCTCGGCCCCTCCAACACTGACGGCCACAACTGACAGATGCAAAGAAATTGCTAACTTCTCCTCTGAAAAAATAGCCAGTATAGACCAATCCTTCTTAGCATCTCCCCCTCATCCCCTTTCTAACGATGTCCCTACTACTCAACCTCCCTCCCTATTAACTCCCCCTTCCTTCCTCGCTCCTGCCACTACCGCTCCGGATACCAGCCTTTCTAACCCACAGCCTAAAAACAACACCTCCTGGCTCAATTTCCACTCCGTAACAGAACTCGAAGTCTCTAACATCATCTCCAAACTTAAACCGTCCTCACACACCAAAGACCCTCTTCCTGCTAACCTTGTTCAGGAGCTCAAGCACTTACTGGACCTCTATCATCAGCTCCTCCTTTACCTCGGGATGTGTCCCTCCAACTCTGACAAATCACTCCCATTCTTAAAAATCCCAATGCTGACCCTAACGATCTAAATAATTTCCGTCCCATCACCAACCTCCCCCCTCCTTCCTAAAGCTTTTGAAAAACGTACCCTTCTTCAACTGGACAAACACATTGTCTCCTTTAACCTAATGACTCCTTACAATCCGGATTCCGAAAAGGCTGCAGTACAGAAACTGCCATACTAAGTATTAATGGCAATATCCATCACTCTCTTGACGACAGCGAGACCTGCCTACTCATTCTCCTTGACCTCTCTGCAGCATTTGATACGGTTAACCACCCTGCCTTACTTGATGCGCTCAAAGTTAGATGTGGCCTTAATGGCCTGGTACTTAAATGGTTCTCCTCCTTCCTGCAATACAGAACACAACTAATCAAAATCTACAATTGCCTCTCTAACCCCACACCCATCTCCCTAGGTGTCCCCCAGGGTTCTATTCTCTCCCCCTCACTCTTTAACCTCTTTATTGAACCCCTTACCCTCATTCTAAAACACGCGGTATCAACTACCACCTCTATGTAATGACACCCAACTTTACTATAAGATCAAATCCCACTCCAAAGTTCTACACCTTAACATCCAGTCTAAAATCCAATCCTGGTTCCACTCTAACCATCTCAAACTTAACCCTAAAAAAAAGGAAATTGTCCTCTTCTCTCCAACCCTCTTCCTATCCAAACATGGATCTCTGACCTTAATGCCCTCAACTGTCAGCTCACCTTATCAAGCTCAGTAAAATCACTTGGCATCACCATTAACAGCCTAACCCTACAGGCCCACATAAACTCTGCCAAAGGAGCGCTCTTCACCCTACGCCATCTCAAGAAAATCAAACCCTTCATCCCAGCGGACTACTTTTAATCGGTCGTCCAATCAGTGGTTCTCTGAAAAATCGATTGTGGCAACACCCTCCTCTCCGGAACCACAAAAGTACACCTAGCCCCACTCAAATCTGTGCTAAACCTAGTGGCCAGGCTGATCACTGACTGCAAACATTTCAACCACATCCCCCCAGCCCTTAAGGCCCTTAAATGGCTGCCCATTGAAGGCACATACACCTACAAGATGGCATGCATTACGCACACAGCCCTTCACCAAAAAGCCCCACTTTATCTAACTGATAAACTCAACAAAGCAGGATGTGCCCGACTGTTGGGAAGCACAAACGCCCTCATCCTCCTCCCACCCCTGACAAAAATGAAAACCACAGTCTCGCTCTTTCTCTGGAAATGCCCCCCAGCATATAGAATGTCCTCCCCTAAGACCTGTGCTGTAACCCCTCCTACATCAGTTTCAAAAAAGACCGCAAGCTGCACTTGCTCAAGAAATATTGGGGTCCATAATCCTTTCCTTCCCCTACTTTTCCCTAACCTCCTCCTTTTCCCTACCTGCCTTACCCCTTTTTTCGAACTTCTTCATTCAGTACTCCCTCGCCTTAATTACTAACCCCCTCCTTTGTCTATTCTTCTCTACCCCCGTTCAGGCCCCCCCAATACCTCCACCCTACTACCTCCTAGCCCTCCTCCATCTCAGGATGCTATATATTACTCGACCACTTGTACCCAATTATGTTGCTTATCCTTCTTGCAGCGACATTTGTTAATTCGTATTTTGCTACTTGTTCTCCTCAATCGAACCTATGAGTTCTCCATGATTTGAACAATTGTAGTATGCCTGTATCATCTTCACTCATGTAAAGGTCTATGATACCCCCGAGTCCAGCCAGCGCTAATAGATAAAATAAATAAGTAGGCTGGTGTTTTATATGTCCTGATAGTGAAATAGTATGCCTTTTCGTTTTTCACCATTCCCATTGGTGATCATTGGAGCTGCCAAGTAAAATTTTACAAGTGTGACTCTTAATTTGCGAAAAGATAGAGAAATAAAGTTTGTTCCAAAAGCTCAGAATTTAATAACCTCTTTTTGTAAAGGTGTTTTTAAAATTGCGTTTTTTTAAATGCCTCTTTTAGAAAGTAAACACAAGGAGATGTGTTTACTTTTAGAAAGTGAGCAGTTTCTTGTTCAACCTTCCAGTGTGCCTCTGCCTGCTTGTGGATTCACAGTCAGGTTTTAGACTGACATGAGGTTGTTTGTGCATTCACTACAGACACTATCGCAAATAAAGGTGAAGTGCACCCTGCATGACGATGGGTCTTCCTGGGCTAGAGTGGTGGGAGGAGTTGTTAGCACCTAATAGGTTGTGGCTGACCTGCACAATGCTGTCCCCACCCCCTGTAGTGTGGCTGGACCAGGGAGGCCAGAACAAGTTTTGCAGAGCAAGAGAGGCTCTCTGAACAAAGACTTCAAAAGGGAGAAAGGGGTATTAGTATTAGTTCTAAAACCCCATAACTTTAAGAACTTTTTTGGATTAAGGTCCCTGCCAAGACGAAGAGCTGCCAGGAGGACTACTGCCTCTTTGCTGTTTGTTGCTGTGTTGGGTTGGCCTGCAGTTGCTGTTCTGTCCTGGCCAGTGAAAGGACTGAACTTTCTGCAACCTTTTTCCTGAGTTTCTCCAAAGGCTTGAGGTGCAGCTTGCCCCCGGTTCAAGCAGTGGCAGGACCAGCACAGACTTCAAGATTATCTGCTAACAGCATTGGGAATTTTGTGGTTTGGGTTGTAAACCGAAGAAAAGCAACATAACATTGTCACTGACACCACTGCCGGCCCCGTGACCTGAAGGCACCACAGAGAGCACACCTCCGCTTCCCACGACAAACCCTGGTCTCATTGACACCTCCAGTAAACCTCTGCTTGCACCGTGACATGATGGCACCGCACTTAGTACCACCTCGCTTCACATCGCAGCCCTGATCTTCCAGACGACATCGCTCCACAACACACCCCACTGCATGTATCGTGGCCTGGGGGCACTGCTGAAAAGTTACGCGACACATTGCAGACTTGGTCCACCAACGTCATAGTCTCCAGACAGTCCACCGAGGCCCCTGCTTGCACTACGACCTGTGGTTCCCACACACCGCATTGCCCCGTCTAACACCACAGCCTTGGGTCTACCGATGACAGCACTCCAGCAACCACGCCTTAGCCTGCCCCGCGCCCTGAGAGCACTGCCCCAATAGGTACCGCAGCACTGGTCTAATAGACTCATCGAGACGCTGCCTGTACCGTGAACTAAGGGCACAGCACAGCTCAACTTCAACATGTGGGACCACAAGGGACGAAGACTCCTGTACTAACCTTCGAGACAGACACCTGACGAAACCTCTTCAGAGCTCATCCCAAGATCCACGATGCCATGCATTTCCAAGGTACTGTTTGCAGGTCTTCCTGACACCGTACCAGGCCGGCGAAGACACGTCGGCCTGAACTGTTGGATTTGTTTGTTCTTGATGAAATCATAGCACAGGATGGAGTTATCGACTTCAAGGAACTGTATTTTAGGTTGATGTTTGCAATATTTGTATCTTTATTACTGAATGTTAGCGTTTTATTGCTTTGGTCTTGTTTTACACAGATAAATATTCCTATTTTTCAAAAACTGGTGTGGTGTCCTTTTGTAGTGTTTCACTGTATTACTGTGTGCAAATGCTTTACACATTGCCTCGGAGATAAGCCTGACTGCTAGTGCCAAGCCACCTAGGAGGTGAGCAGAGGTTATTTTGGAAGTGTAATTCCCTTACCCCAACTAGAATGGTCCCTACATGGACAGGGTACAAACCTGCCAACTAGAGACCCCCTATTTCCAACAATGTTTTTAAATGGTTATTTTGAAGGGGACTTGATATCACCAAGGTATATGGTGCAGTGGTAATGGTTGGGGGGGGGGGGCGGGGGGGGAGGGGCTTACCACATCATTTGAGGTCTAATATGATAGTTGTACCATACCCAGTTTATAGTTGCATCATACTAAAAAATGCATTTGGTAGAATATAAATCCAACTCTACTTCCAGTTGTAAAATCATAAGGGAGAGAAAGAATAACTCTGTGCAGAGAGAAGAGTAAATTAACTTGGAAAAAAATCCTCACCTGATCTTTGGAACAAGATTTGACGTGAATATTCTTTACAGTTTGAACTATTCCATCAAAGAATTTCACAGTGTATGTTCCTAAAATATCAAAAAAACACAAAGAATTAGTAATTGCCCTTAACAAAACGATTACTCTACAAAGTCAAACACTGTAATTCTGGTTTGTCGCTCTATGCTGTTTTCATCAATACCAACTTGCGTAAAGCAGATTTGGAAAAACTGCATTGCTTTCCAGGTTGTAAGCAAGTGGACTTTCTACACGTCTTACTCACCCATGAATCCAACTGTACTCTGTGGGGGTTTATATCTAGGAACAGGTAAATGTTTCACACAAGCTGTAAACTGAAAAGTCGAGATAGGCAAACAAATAACGCTTTATATCAACCACACAGCCGAAGTTGTTTCAGCTATAGTACATTGTAGTTGTTTTAACTTCTTTAAATGCAGCATAGTGTAAGCTATGTCTTTCATCACCATCAGTAGTGGTTTGTGTGTTAAATTAAAGGGCAATGATTAATCACCAATTCAAATAGCGCCAGGGTACGTGCCAAGAGTTTAAATAGAGCTTAACTGATTATCAATAATAGATGACAGCGCTATTTAAATTGTAAATACGAGAAAACAACATATTAATAGTATTATCAACTACAGCAACAACTTTTTCAAAAGTACCTTGGTCGATTTGTCTTAAACGTGCAGCAGCTTCCATCTGGAATCATTTCCAAATGTCATTGTATGTAGCATAAATAAATTTTTCAGAACATGGAGATTTGGGCCCCAAAAGAAAATCAGATAAATTTGTGTCTTCGTACAGGAGAGAAAGATGTTGTTTCACTGCAGACAGTGTAGAATGTTCCAACCATTGTTGACAGTTTTCCCACCAAATATGTAATATCAGAATGTTGTGATTAAAAGTATCAGGGATCAGGTCTGCTTGATTTGAACTCAGGTGTGAAACTGAGAAAAGGAGCATGACAACTATACGTGTCTACTGGCCACAATAACCACCCACTAAGACCTCAAAGTGTAGAGTAGAATGTACCATTCCATACCATGCTATTTAGTTGGTCTTCGGTGTAATTTGTTAAATGTTGCCAGTTATCAAATTGAGCAATAGAGGGAATTGTTGGTGCATCCATTTCGTACATTGTTTGATTAGGAGGAAAAAAACAATCACGAATCCATTCCACATGAACAAAAAAAAACACAAAGAGCATGATCAAGACATATATCCCAGGTGGGATTAAATAATTGCATTTCAACCATGAAATTAAAACACAAGTCTGTGCTGGAGGCAGATGTAAAACAGAAGAACTGTCTGCAGAAACATCATCTTAATCCAAGTAGTACCCAGAGGTACTTAGCTGAAAAACTGAAGGCTGGGATTCAGTAGCATGAGTCGGAAAATCCAGCAAAGAGGGATTCACCAATCGTGGATCAGTATAAATAATATCTGCAGTAGAAGATGCAACAGTAGAAACAGTTAACCCTTTGGTTATGTTGTCGACAGAGGACTCAGCCCTGCCCCAACAACCCCCCACTCCCACACCCAAACCCCTCTACCTCTACCCCCACCCCACCCCACCCAACACCCCCATAGCCACTCCACCCAAAAGTCTGCGTTCACTTCACCTACAACAAGTCCAAACCCGCCAACCACCCCCAACCGACTCTGCAAAGAAACTGGAACAAAATCACCACCGACCAGATCTCCTCATCGCTCCTTCTAAACACCCCAGCCCACTCCTCGGACCCAAACCTAGCCGCCGCCAACTTCACCCTATGGTTATCCAACACCGCCGACACCTTAGCACCACTGAAAAAACGTCAAAGCAAACCTGGCAGCAAAAAAGCCTCATGGTTCAACAATGATCTTAAGAAGTCCAAGAAACTCTGCCGCACCCTTGAAAAAGCGTGGAAAAAAGACCCAACCACCAGCACCAAGGACGCCTTCAAAATCGCCACCCGCACTCACCACCAACTAATCCGAAAGGCCAAGAAAACAGCATTCAAGGATCGACTTGACAACTACGCCCACAACAGCAAGGAACTTTTCAACATCGTCAAGGAGTTTTCCAATCCCTCGGCCAACTGCAACGACATCACCCCCTCTCAAGCCCTCTGCGACTCCCTAGCCTCATTCTTCCACAACAAGATTGCAGACATCCACAACAGCTTCGACAACCAACCCGGAGCCCAACCCACCCAACCACATGCTGAACACTCTCCCCCCGCGAACACCCTTAATGACTGGAACCCAATCTCCACTGAGGACACCATCCGCCTAATGAACTCCATCCACTCAGGATCCCCCACAGACCCATGTCCTCACCACATTTTCAACAAAGCAGACTCCGTCATAGCACCGCACCTCCAAGACGTCATCAACTGCTCCTTCAACTCCGCCACCTTTCCGGAAAACTGGAAACACGCTGAACTCACTGCCCTTCTGAAAAAACCCACAGCGGACCCCACAACTCAAAAATTACCGCCCCATCTCGCTCCTTCCATTCCCGGCCAAAGTAATCGAGAAAGCTGTCAACAACCAGCTCGCCGCTTTCCTCGAAGCCAACAAATCCCTCGACTCCTCACAATCTGGCTTCCGAGCAAAACACAGCACGGAGACCGCCCTCATCGCAGCAACAGACGACATTCGAACTCTACTGGACAATGGAGACACAGTCGCCCTCATCCTCCTCGACCTCTCTGCAGCAATCAACACAGTCTGCCACAGCACCCTTTTACAACGCCTCAGAAACATCGGAATACAAGGAAAAGCACTTGAATGGATCACCTCGTTCCTCACCGGAAGAACCCAGAGAGTCCGCCTTCCACCATTCAAGTCCGAGGCCACCGAAGTCATCTGTGGCGTACCACAAGGATCCTCTCTCAGCCCCACCCTCTTCAACGTATACATGAGCCCCCTCGCGACCATCGCCCGCCAACACAACCTCAACATCATCTCTTACGCGGATGATACTCAACTGATCTTTTCTCTCACCAAGGACCCCAGCACCGCCAAAACTAACCTACATGAAGGAATGAAAGAAGTTGCTGAATGGATGAAACACAGCTGTCTGAAACTGAACTCAGATAAAACAGAAGTCCTCATCCTAGGTACATCCCCCTCTGCATGGGACGACTCTTGGTGGCCGGAAGCCCTTGGAAAAGCACCCATCCCGACAGACCACGCACGGAACCTAGGCGTTATCCTGGATTCTTCACTTTCAATGAACAGACAAGTCAGCGCCGTATCCTCATCTTGCTTCAACATTCTTCGCATGCTCAAAAAAACCTTTCGATGGATCCCCACCGAAACCAGGAAAACAGTCACCCATGCTCTGGTCACGAGCCGACTGGACTACGGAAACACCCTCTACGCAGGCACTACCGCTAAACTCCAAAAGAAACTCCAACGAATCCAAAACGCCTCAGCCAGAATCATATTAGACATCCCACGCAACGAACACATCTCTGGTCACCTGAAAGACCTCCACTGGCTACCCGTCAATAAGAGAATCACTTTCCGACTGCTAACCCACGCACACAAATCACTCTACGACATCGGACCAGAATGCCTCAACTCAAGACTGTCCTTCTACACCCCCTCCCGCCAACTACGTTCCTCCAGCCAAGCCCTCGCCACTGTACCTCGCATCAACAAGACCACCATGGGAGGCAGATCCTTCTCTTACCTGGCTGCTAAAACATGGAACTCACTCCCCACTCACCTTCGCCTTACCCAGAACCACCTAGCTTTCAGAAAGCAACTTAAAACGTGGATATTTGACAAGTAATCCTCCCCCCCCTCCTTAGCGCCTTGAGACCCTCTGGGTATGTAGTGCGCTTTATAAATTCTCTGACTTGACTTGACTTGTCTATTACGTAGCCCATTGTATCCATCAGGGATGGAGGGCCCTAGTGTTAGGAATTATAGCTTTGGTGACAACATTGAAGGCTGGCACAGGAGTAATGGCAATAATATGGGTCCCTTGAGAAAGTGTCAATTCTATAAGGATTGCCTTTTGCACCGCAGGTAGTATTTAGTGGTAGCAAAATGCATTTCTGTTCTGGAATATAAATGTGATTTATATGCGGTTGGCACGGTTTCACCTTCATTAAAGGTGATGTATGTAAATCCAATTGGACCTGGTAAAATTTGGATGACCAGGTTCGTGATTTTGACACGTGTATGTAAGTGGCATACTTTAAGTAAGTCAGATTGCAATGATCCGAGTGGTCCGATGTCCAAGATGAAGAGGAAAAATCAGGGCGTATTAAGGTATAGAGAGGTTTGACGCATTGTGCATATTCAGGTATATTTATTCTGCTGAAATAAAAAAATTCTAGCAGGGACAGCAATTTCTTTAGGGTGTTAGGAGGTTGAAATTGTGCACATTTCTCCAAAAAATGAAGGGCAAGAGTCTTTCCCTCATGTGTAAGTTCATATCCCAGGAAAAGGACACTTAGAAAAGCTATACAAGACTTTTTATAGTTGAACTTGTAGCCACGTTTAGCAAATCCCAATATTAGGCGATCTACTTTGGCCAAGTGGGTATTTAATCATCCGTCAAGTAGATTATGCCTACATAGGACAGATCAGGGTCATTGTCATGCATTGACAATTTGTGCCTTAAAAACTCCTGGGCTGTTCTTATAGCCCAGTGGTTCCCAAACTTTTTCAACCTGTGGCTCCCTTGAACTAATTGGCAGTTGGCCGTGGCTCCCCATCACGTCACTTTTTTTGTTCCCCGTTGTTGGGGGATGTAAGCCCGACCTTGGGAGTACTTCCAATTTTCTCCCTGAAATGAATTGGAATGAAGCCGGTGAAGGTATTATAATTATATTTGTAACAAAATTAAAATATAACAGTCATTAAAAAAAAACTATAATTGGTTAAGTGAGAAATGATAGATAATACTCATCATGATGTAAAAAAGAAACTACGAGCCCCAGAATGCACTACCTTAAACACTATTGTTCGCATGCTTGTCCAACGCAGGCAGGTAGAGCTAAGGGTGGCTTAATGCTCCTCTTCTCCCTAAAGTTAAAAGGGTCTGTAAAGCTGTTGGAGGTAACTTCTAATAATTGTCCGATAGCTGAACTAAATACCCCTAACCACCCTAAAATATTGTTAATTTTTATAACTCTGGGGAATGTGAATCCAACAATGAACATCTCTTTTATCTGAAATGTTTTTTAGAAGCATATAGATTACAGCAAAACACTTTTTTACAGCATATTTATGGGCGATTTTTATGTTCATTTGTGTGATCTGGAATGTCGAATTGATGACGCCTTTGGTCCTGATTATTCATCGCTACTCCATTTTGAACACACATCTAAAGGTGAGGCTCTGGAAGATCTCCTCTTAGGTGCCGATCATTATGAGCCAGGCTTTTATGACTTAAGTGAGAGGGTAGCAACTTTTAAGGCCAGGGATAGGGAGACCATTATTGACTATATATTTGTATCCCCCTCTTTGTTAGGGAATGTAGTATTTTATAACGCGAGGCTGTCTCCCTTTAGCGATCACAACCCAGTTATCCTTGAGTTAGACAAAGGTATGGACCTTTTGTGTGCCCCAGGCAAGGACAGGGGGTCTAACCAGAGACCAAGGGAGGAGGCTAAAATGGTCCAAGGTAGTCCCCAATTCTTTTTTTACCAATTTATCTATAAAGGCCAAA
The DNA here is from genome assembly GCF_964263255.1 of Lissotriton vulgaris. NCBI lineage: Eukaryota > Metazoa > Chordata > Amphibia > Caudata > Salamandridae > Lissotriton > Lissotriton vulgaris. The sequence goes on along the minus strand of NC_141695.1, from coordinate 1,503,529,122 downwards.
AATGACATTGCAAAGTGTATGGACTATTCTACCCCGAAGGATATGGTCATTAGAGCCTTTGAAGCTATTTGTGGTCAGGTTGCAACAGATTTAACTAATATAAGTAAGCCCAGGCCTAACACAGGGAAAAGGTGGTTTGACTCTAAATGCTCTACGGCTCACCAAAATGTAATAAAAGCACTGCAAAATAAACCCAGAGACAGTGAGCAGTTAGTCTCAGAAAAGAATATAAAACTGCAGTATTTACTCGCAAAAATGAGATTAAATGAGGCCTGGAACGCCTTAATGTCCATAGAAATATTGAAGGATAGCTCAAAGTTTTGGGCTAATGTTAATAGTCCTCTTTTTTCGGGGCAGGTAGCCTGGAAAATAACATCTCAGAGGACCAGTGGCTATCTCATTTCGAGCGCATCTATGGGTCAAACGAGCTACATGAGTCTTTTGCAGTTTTAGACACTGGTAATGACTTACCTCTGTTGGTCTTTAAAGAGGAAGATATTGAGAGGGCAATAATAGATTCATCTAGTAATAAGGCACCAGGCCTTGATGGTGTCCCTGTCGACCTCTACAAGGGTGACGCTAAATTCTGGGCTAAAATTTTAACAAATGTTTTTAAATCCACAGTTGTCCTGGGGTTCCCTGTTTCATGGTCCCAGTCCACTATTATTCCAGTTTTTAAAAAGGGGCATAGAGGGGACCCTAGGTGCTACAGGCCCATTTCACTTGATAGACTGCTGTTAAAATCTTAACAAGGTGATTTTGGTCAAAGTCACTGATTGGGTAAATGAAAATGAGGTTTTATCCAATCTTCAATATGGTTTTAGATCGGGCAGAAGTACTATGGACCAGTGCCTTAATCTGTATATACTGTAGCTTCCAAGGGCTCCATATATATGGGCTTTATGGATCTATTGTCCGCTTTCGATCTTGTGAACAGATCAAGGCTATGGTCCATTTTACTTGATATAGGGATTGGTCCCAGTTTGGTTTATTTTTTAGCTGACCTACATCGGGATCTCTTTGCGTTTGTTAGGGTTACTCAGGAGGGCAAATGCACACGACACAGTCTGGTAGAGGTGTTCGCCAAGGCTGTATATTGGCCCCTTTACTTTTTACGCTATATATACATCCTGCGAGTAGGGAGTAGGACCATTCCAGTTCTCCTATACGCGGACGATGCCGTGCTACTATCTCGAACCCCGCTAGGTCTTCAGAGACTCCTAGATGCATTTTGGACCTTTATGAATTGCCTGGATCTGGTGGTAAATATTTCTAAATCCCACGTCTTGACTATGGGTCAACAAAAGAATAAAGTTAAAACCTTTTACAGTATTGGGGCTGAGGTGACCAGAGTGACAGTTTTTACATATTTGAGGGTTTTATTTGATGACAGATGCTCTTGGGTCCCCCAGCTCAAAGCCAAAAGGAATGCAGTAGTGAGATCATAGTCAGCGCAACTTGGTTTTGCGCGCAACTGGGAGCCAGGCCCTGTGAGGCAATTCTTGCCATTTATAGGTCGGAATATTTGGCTATCGCCACATATGGTGCTCCTATCTGGGGGTATAAGCAAGCGGTGGGGGTCCAGTTGGCAGAAAATAAATTTTTCAGCTTCCTCTTGTCTGTCCCCCAATCAACCCAAACATTCGCTATTCACCAGGAACTGAGGATGGGTTATGTGACTGACTTGGTGAGTCTGGCCCCCTTGGTCTGTTGGATAAAAATCTGGCTTAACCATGAACTAACGTTGAACCACCAGATTTTAAGGGATTGTGTGGTTTTAGATAAAGCCAGTAACATCCAGTGGTTGTCATATGTTAAGGGTATGTTCATTAAACTAGGGCGTCCAGACATTTATAATGCCCCTGAAGGGATCAAGAAAACTGACCTAATGTGGGTAAAATCACAGTACTTGAAAATACTGGGGCTGGAACGGCAGGATCAGGAAATAAAAAAACCTTTGGTCAGGGCGCATTATTTAATAACTTCATCGCCATCTATAGAGCCTTACTTAAGAATTGTAGCAAAGCCTTTCCATCGTTGGCTTCTGACCAGGTTTCGCTTTAACCTGATCCACTTTTCACTGGGTAATTTCACAGGTTGGTGTAAACCTGAAGACATAGCCCTGTGTAACTGACAGCTTTTCATATCAGGACACCATGCAGTTTATAATGTTTTGTGATTTTTACACTGACATCAGGAAGAAGTTTTTAATTCCGCTCCTGAGAGGAAAGGGCTTTTCACTGGTTAGACCAGCCCTAATGTACCTTCAACTGTTAGATAATATCTGGAACATTTTTAACATCGCCAGTTTTCTTGTTGCTGCTGTTCGCCTCAGGAGAAAAAGATTCCCTATGATGATTGAACTATGAACTTTTCTGAATTTTAACATCATGTAACTGTTTTTATCAGATATAGCCTTTTAGTCTTAATTTTTTTTTTTGTAGAATTGTTGTGTTTTGTTTCTGTACTTTTATGATTTTAATTAATCGAATAAAGTGGTTTGGCTGACTGACACTAAAAAGAGCCAAAGAGCAGCCGTATGTGTGACTGTTCTGTACATTAAAGGAAGCTTGCATTGTTGCAACCCCTGCTGTATCTGTTTATGGTCAGTTAATGAAGTTTTGAGAAACTTTCAATTATGAAAAAGTGAAAGCGTCTTCTATTCCCTCATCCTTTTTGTTACTCACCCTATTTCCACAGCGAGTTTGCCTACAGAAATTTCTGATTTGTAAAATCCGGCACAGTGTTTCCTCACATGAACAAAGTGCAGGAACAGCAGCCAACATATAAATACACAGGCTGCTTGGGGGGTCACGGGTTTGACATGTTCCCTTTCTTTACAATCAAGTAATAAGTAACTTAAAGCAGGGAGTATTAGTGTGAAACCAACCTACTTGTCTCTTGAGAAGATGGTCCCCAGAGGCACAACAGAACACGGGCAGCAATAACGCTCAACAGTCATTGCAGCGAATGTAGGCAGAGGCTACATGAAAGCACAATGCGGTGCGTATGGCGGCCATGCGCTCTTGGGTCAAACATGATTAATTATCATACTGGTAGCATTTGTAACACCCCTGTGTGTAATCTAAATAAGCTTTGCTTGCTGCCTTCAGGCTGACGGTAGGGTAGGGCGTAAAAAGACGCATTTTTTAATTGCTTACATTCTCACATGATTACAAGCTTCCTCTGCACAAGCTCTTTCCCACATTGTGCGCTGCGCCCCTGGCTACTCCCGACGGTGCACCAGGGAGCCACGGCGCACAGTTTGGGAACCACCGCCATATAAGGTTCATACACACTAAGCACCTTAAACTCCATAAATGCTATTGTGAGGCGACCTCCTATTGCATATGTGACAGTTCTCTCTGCCACCCATTTCCAGTACTAAGACTTAACCCACTCTCTGCTGGGCAATAAGCTTCCCAAAGGTTTCCCAGACCTTATTCAAAAAGCAAGGTTTTGATGTTACAAAATCAGCCAATCTCTATGAAACAATCCAGCTTGTGAACCTCTTCAGTAGCAATCGTGTAGTGGAGAAGCTCAGGTGTATTGTAATGTGGAGCCAAAAGAGAAGCGGGCGAAGCATCACCTTATCCACTATTGTAGTTCTACCCAAATCTAACCTTAAAGGAGTGAGCGGGGTACTCTGGGGGAAGGAGCAGAGTGATCTTAAAAAAGTTTCAGTAAGAAGTAGGCCCTCCAGATGATCAAATCCCAGATTTCAACCCCATACAGGGCCGAGCCAACCACCTTCTGATCATATATCTGAAGTGAGGCTGCGATCGGTCTAGTTTGTGATGTCCTATGTTCTAAAATTAAGGCCTCAGAAGTCTTCCTCTGCTGTAGGATTCCCTTCGAAATATGTTGTTGCCATGCAATTTTTTCTGTGAATGTTACACCAAGATATACGAAGGTATCCACCCTTTCCAATGAAACCCCCCCAATGTAAATTTCACTTTGAAAGATTTGTGGGGATTCATTAGCAGGAGTTTTGTTTTTGAGATGTTGACTTCTAAGCCTATCATCTCACAGAAAAACATGAAGCGATCTAACAGCAGTTGAAGGCCAATCTGGGTTTTAGAGACTAATAGCATATCATCCGCAAAACAGCAAAGTAGTTGTTTTGACACACCCCAATGAGGGAGCATCTGTGTGGACTTCCGCTAGGTGTTTCACCACCCCATTTATAAAGAGCGAAAATAAGGTGGGAACTAGAACGCAGCCCTGCCTCACCCCTCTTACAACCCTTATTGAGTCGGTCAGTTGCATTTGATCTCCCCATCGTACTTTAGCATAATTTCCCTCGTGTAGTCGTATTAAAAGTGCCAGAATGTTATGAGGAAGCCACAGATCTTGGAGGACTTGCCAAAAAGTGACCCTTGGGATAAGATCAAAAGCTGACTTCAAATCAATAAAAGCAGTGTAAAGACTGCCCTGCTCTAATATCACAGACTTCCAGGTCAAAAGGGTGAAGCGGAAGACTTGGTCGATAGTACTAATTTTTTTCCTGAACCCTGCTTGGAAGGGAGATAATATATTGTTCTCTTCCATCCAATCAGTGATTTTGATAAGCAGGGCACGGGAGAAAACTTTCTGCCCCCCATCTATTAAGCTTATCGGCCTATAATTTGAGGGCAGTGATCGGTCCCCCTTCTTCGTGTAGACCGGGATGATCTTCGCTCCTTGCCAAGAAGGAAGTATAGGGGCCCCGGCATCCATGCCATTGGCTAGCAACCACATATAATTAGACCATTTGGGAATATCGGTTAGAAAGACCTATCCAGGTATTCCATCTGGACCAGATGCTTTGTTTAAGAATAGAGTTAATACTTTCTGTGAAATCGTCTACAGAAAAAAAATAACATTTGGCTGCATATTGGCTAAATCTAGGGAAGAGCCTCCAGTGATTGTCACACCAGGTCCAAAATAAATACCAGAAAAATGGTCAAACCATAAGGAGAATTTATACCCCAACATACATAATTATAGCAAAGTGCAGGGGCCAATGCAAGGGTACATTCGGCTGCATAAGTGTGTTTTTTCGTCAGGGACAAGGTGTGAAAAGGAAGAAAGAATCACTTCCTTCCCTATGAGGGGGCTGGAATAGATCCGAGCACAAAATGGTGGGGGTTAACCGACCTCCACCAGGACATGTTTAAAATGTTCCAGAATATTGCTTTAATGGTGTGTTTAATGTCACCTTCAATTTGAATATCTAAGTGATATAATCGGTCAAGTGGGGCTACATGTGTATCTGCGGTTTCAACTATAACAAATGTTTCAGTTGCTTTCAGAAACTTCTTGAGATTACGGCATACTATGGGGACTTATGATGCACTGTCCAGGAGTCACAGCCCAACTCCTGTTCAGAAGGAGGTTTCTCACAGCCTGTGGCATATTTAGCAGTCAAAGCAGCTACTTTTTCTGAATTGAGGCTTTATATTGAGGAGTCCTGTCCTCCGAAAGCTTCAGGTCAGACTAGCGTGGTCTCTCCCTTTTCGGTTTCTCACACTCTAGACTGCGCTCAGATCACCCTCTGTTGTACTGCTGGTCAGACTATTCATGAAAAGAAACTAGGATAACGTGTCTCAAGAACCCAATACCTGTCTGCTGTCTTGATTTTAGTGCGATCATGAACATGGAATCGTCACTCAGAGGACACCAATGGTGGAGAACCTCTAGAAGGTTTCCCTTTACCTTTTTGTTGCTGTGTAGCTTTTAATCTTTTTTTTTTTTGTAAATTCACGGGCTGGGCTGGAATCCTTGTCAGTGGCCTAGGCGTGCCAAGTGGAGGTACTGAAGGTCTGGTTCCCAAATTATTGCATCCTAGCAATGTATATACATTAGGAATAATTATAGGCAACTCAAGTTCGCAGTCGACTACTGCCACTGCTGTAAGTCGCTGGCATATAGCCAAGGATGCTGCTTTACCTTTAACATTTCCGAGACTACTTTCGGAAACTATGGGAAAAAAACACATTCATTTCATACCCAAATCTAGGGCAGGAGCTGTCTCATGTTCATTCTGTATCTGTTTGAGGATGTTCGGTAGAACAGCCATTGAGGTAGTGCCATAACTGCGTATAGACTGGCAAAAATAGTCTACTAGGTGTGGCAGTCTCAAAGACTGGGAGTCAGTCCAGTGGGTAAGCACAGAGTAAAAATTCTGTGCTTGTCTTGTGGTCCCATAACGGAAAACACAACTTCAATTTGATCTATTTTTTGGGCAATTCAAACTGGAATTTCCTCACAATTAGTAGGACGTTTGCCCTTAACTGAATGAACAATTACAGGACTAATAACAGGTGCTGCAGGCAACTGGGTTTGCGCTTGAGGTCAAATCTGGCTAGACCAGCTAACAATGAACGCAAAATAAATATGTTAGATGACCACAGGTGTGTACAAGATTCAAATTACCTAAATCTTGATATGGTGTATACGCAGCTAATGCCGGCCAAGTAGCCCCCTCATTACTGATAGGACCCATTCAAACTGTGTTTGGGACATCAGGAAGGGCGCCATTACAACAAATCTGATATTCCCAGACTGTAAAAGGAATTTCGGCAAGTGCATAACATCTATATGCAGCAGGTGCTGGTGGTATAGTGCATTCATGAAGTGTTAAGATCCACAGCTGGAAATGTAACCCTAGAATAAAAAACTTCACGCACAATGTAGCGTCCGCTTCTACAACAAAAATTACAGGAGCTCCTAAATTACGGACTCTATGCTGTGCTAAATGTGCATAGAATGCCAGTTGGGCAGTTGACTGCAATAGCAATAGGTTAAGCCATAACTAATTAAACAATGGATTCAAAGTGTAGGTGTTCACCAAAAACTGTAAATGATTAATCCCCATCACCAAAGTCTCTGGAAAAAGGTGTGAGGGTATTGTGGACAAGTACAAAAATTACTCGGGGTTCCGGAAAATAAGTTACCTAACCAAAACGTTGGCTGCGCTATGTTACCGGGATTCTACTCAGAAACAAAACTATAATAGGGATCATAGAAAATCAGTATGTAAGGACTCAGACACTATGCCACAGCAGTGACTATGAGCCCGAGTAAGACTAGTTATAGTTCCTCACTTGGCCTCTTTCCAGAGGAACAAATGAGTTGGCATCCTAGAACACAATTCAGACCCTCTCACGGATCGCAGTAACTGGACACACCCTTTCGCTCTCTCACTCGTACAGGTCCACAATAAGATAAACAAGAGACACAAAAGAAGGTTATAATATTTATTTAAACTATGATGCTCTAAGATGCAGAATTTGCGCCACAATTAAATGACAAATGCATACCAAAATTCTCATTAGCATGATTAACAAACCATATACCATAAAAAGCCCTGTTGTGTTATAAGACAGATTAGCCTAAACCACCTGTGCTACTGAAACGAAACGATTATATATTATTGATATCTGGGATTGGTAGTGGACTCCATACTTTAGCATACATAGGTGAATGTTCTACAGCTCAGCTGATGCAGCACTCGCCTCACAACCTTCGCTCTGTTTTTTTTCAGAATCCCAGTCCTCAGTTATATGACATGTGTGTTCAGCTGCATTCTCGTATTACATCTAGGTGCTAGTGTCTGATCAGAGAGCACAAGGGGCATGCATTGTTGTGTAACCTGGTCCAGTGTGTTCATATTAAATCCCAGGAACAAGAATAAAGCATGAAAATGAGTGTAGGTGCTGTGCGAAAATACCAAGTGGCACAAAAACAAGAGCACTATCTAGTAAAGTGTGCAAAATAAAAGCGGCCAACAACATGCACAATTAGACAAACATAGGGAAAACTATGATGGGCCACGCAAGACACACAACACAGTCAATCCAGAATGCATGAGACCATGGCCGAAAATAAGCAGGTTAGTGTTTTTGAGGTCCTTGGTCTTGTTTAGATAATACCATAGACCCTTCTAGGAGTACAAGCCACAGAGAGATCCTTAAGCAAACTAGGACTATTTCAAAAACAGTAGCCTGGTCAAAACAGTTAAGTATGCTTTAAATTCCTTTGCGAAAGGAAGCATCTGGGTGTGCAATCTCATCAATTTCGGTAACTCAATCCACAAATCCCTGAATTAGGATGTTAAGAAAACCTCCCACTCCGAAATGAACTTGTGTTAGAAAATTGCTCTACTTGCGCGACCATAAATGTATCCCCTACGCCTGCAGCTTTTTAAAACTGAAACTTTCCAGCTAATACAGGGGTTATGCTGAACAGCCCCAAGTAATTAGTAATTTTATAAGTTTTAATTGTAAACCCTGCATGAACTCGATATAAAGAGGGCACATTAACATTTATCAAAGGGAGTGCCATCGGAAGGGGCCTAGCGTGATGCGTCCTGGGCAACATCATACTTACCCCTCCTCCCACCAGACCACACCCTTACGCACGAGGGACCAGAATGAACTATTTAATAGAATGCATGGCATAGTTTGTTTACCCAAAAATGTTCACAATTTTGAGACTTCTGTTTACATGTTGGGCTCAGGATAATTTATGGCCTATCCCAGCCCAGGGATGGGAGATCTAGTTGAGACAAGTAGTTTGTTTTGTTTATCAGTGGAGGTTGGCACTGATCGGGGTGGGGTGAGAAGAGTCTCTGCTCAGTCTCTCCTCCTTAAGACTCTGGCCGAACAGCAACAAGGAAGCACACCCAGGCTCACCTGGCCAACCACAATGCTGCAACGCAGCGTTGTGATTTGTCTGCGTGCCGCTACACAGACAGAGACTGGGGGCCCGGGCATGTTCTCTATGCAGAAGGCCGTCAAAGCATTCATGCACACTTGGGAGTTTGCAAACTACTCCTCCTCTGCCCTGCTCTTAGAGCAGAGCAGAGCAGCCCGCGCACTTGCCTGCAAAGCAGCCAGAAACGATAAAATGATAATAGCAGTTATTTTGTTTTTCCTTTTGTCACACAGCTTAAAACCAGTGGGGCAGCGCTCCTCCAATTTAGCGGAGGAGCCTCCACTGTTTACTCAACCATACTGCAGTTCAATCCAGATAGGAGGCAGATGGAGGTGGGAGGGTAGAGTGCCCCAGAAAAATGAGCCATAACAGGGAAAAGTAGAGCCATCGGCCTCACCATGGCTTCCACCACTGGAAATGGGCAGTAGGACATAACATGGAAACGTAGAGCTAGCGGCATGACCATGGCTTCCACCACTGGAAATGGGTAGTACAAGAGCAAACACTCAACTAGGCTTGAAGTGTACATGCTATTGATCTGTAATGTCAAGGATCTGTGTAACACAACCAAGAGGCATCAGATACATGCAATACCTCGAAAGCAGATGGGTCAAGTTCCGGTTGGAGATTCTTCAAGAAGCACCCTTCAATTATTCAGAAGGCGTAAAACTGCTGGGTAAGTGGAAAGGCCAGTTTTTATAAACAATACATGCAGCTTACTCAAGCGGGGTTCTCATCTAAATGAGCCCTGAGGTCCCTTTTCCGTGTAGAGAACCATCGAAGACAAAGAGGGCAGATACATATCTGGCTTACTCAATTGGAGGGCTCTGTATGAGGTAGGGCCGTACGCTTCCCAAAGTCAGCAAGTTACCTACTTGGAAAACTCATCCTTGCTACTTGTCCAACATCCACAAGACCCATACATACTGAGCAAGGACTAACTGTTTCTTGTATGTCATTACCAAAAGGCTTCACGGCCCAATGTTTGGTGCCCTACCAGGAAAACGTCTGAGAAATTATACGCCTGGAACTTAACTGACGGTTGGAGATCTATTAACTTGCCAAGCATTCACAATCTACACACTCGAAATAAAATGTTCTTTAGACTGGCCTTCTTAATGCGGAATACGTAATGAAATCCATTTCAGATCAAAACCTGCTGTACCTGACCTTGAGTGAGAGGGAACCATGGCTTAAGTCCAGACGTAGCAATGTTAGACTCTTATGATAGGTGATTCCGCAACATACTGGTAGAAGAGTTATCCCAAAATCTTCATAATGAATGATCAGTTGAGATTCCCCTCAAAGTATTAGAAGCCATAGTATATAAGGTAGAGACAAAGTTGAGAAAATAACCAAAGTTAGACAAGTTCTGTGCAATCAATTTCTTAGCTTAGAGGCAGAAGTGACTTAACTGGAACGAGTCGTTAGAGCAGACCAACCACCACGCACTAATGGACAAAAAGTACACACAGAAAGAGCTAAATGAGAAACTTACCATGTATAATTATCGCAAGGACCTAACCATGTGACATGAAGGGGAACAGCTCAAAACAACGAACAAGGGCTTTGACTCTCCTACAGTAAAGCAGAGTCTATTAATATAATCAACAAAGAAGATCCCAATACTGAGTCCAATTCCGAACAGACATTTTTGTATTCAAAGCTAACAAACAATCAATAATTAGCCATATATTGGAATTTATCCATCAATATTTATTTCTTTTATGCAAAATTTTTTAAACACAACCACAATGAAAAACTTTCAATATATATATGTATAAAGAACAATCAAGAAAAAGATTTTTGGGGATAAGACATACACTCCATACAATAGACGATTGAAACATACATTCACCCTCTCTTGAAAAACATCCGTCTTCCAGTCATACTTACACTCCTTTCAACTTACGATATACAAAACATATAACACAATAGACAACATGGGAAGCAGAATAGTCAATGACTTAATCCATAGACTGTTCATAGAGACATAAAAGAAAAACTGTTTCTCTGAATACTTAATATATAACAGTTTTTTTAGCACCAATATATACAATTATTTTAACAGAAACCCAAACCAACAAGGTTGACGCGTTTCGAACCGGACCCTTTGTCCGGTTCTCATCAGGACCAGATAGAGAATCTGAAAGAGGAAAACAGATTCCCTTTATCATTTGCGAAACTTTTTAAATAAAGGAAAGAACAGCGACCATAAACATGCAGAGCTGCCTACCTGAGTGTTTCAAGGCTTTTAAAGCTGTTAATTCTCAATAAAAAGGAAAGGATGTCTGTAAACAAAGGTGGACTCAGGGTTAGTTGACAGAATTAACGTCTAGTCGTCTTTTATGTGATCATATCACAAGCAATGGTACCTGCAGAAGGGCTGTGTGTAAGCGTGTATCCTAGGGAAGCTATTTTGGAAAAAAGCAGCAGGTCGCCGTTTAGTAGAAAGTATCAGTAATATGGCTGAAAAACAAAGACGAGAGACCAACCGCTTATGAAGGACTGTCTCACAAGCAGTTTAAATAAGGCTCTAATGGTATGTATGTTTAAGGGGACAAACCATTTACCTTAAATGTAGCCTGGCAGGAGTTATTTTCAACCGTTAACTTGTTTTCGGCAGAGAAAAGGAATCCGCGGAGGTGCGTCACAGGCTGTGAAGAGATGAAAGCCTGATTTAGTTCGTTTGTAAACACACGCGGGGACAATTACAGGGCTTGACACGCCTTAGTGCGGGGATTTGCGTACCTAAAACGGGAATCTCAAACTGCATAAACCGGGACACCGCTCAATGATTCATGCGGCCCAGGAGCCAGGAACACAGATTCCGCTGTTGGGAAGCGGATATGAATAACAAGAGTTTCCATTGGTCGCTTATGGTCATGGGGTGGCAGAGGGAATTCTGGATGTTGAAGTTTATCGTTTTCAGTTGTAGTCATGCTGCCCCAAGATGTAATGCAGACATATTATGAATATGTTTAGAAAGCCCGGGAGACCTCTGACAGTTCATTTAGTCCATTGCTGACAGTATTGAACTAAGAATAAGAGTTGCCTCACGTTGACTTAGTTTAGTTTCCAAGTCGCCTCCTCTCGTGTCCATTTCCAATTTTGACAATACAGTCCATTTTATGTCGTGCTCTGTATGTCTGTCTATCATCCAATGGCTCACTAAAGGTGCATTGGCTACAGATCTTCTGACTCTTGACTTGTGTTGGCAAATACGCTGGCGGATTTCTTGGGATGTTTTTCCCACATACAGCTTTTGGCAGGGGCAAAGGATCCCATACACAACGTTTTTGGTTTTACAATTTGAGAACGCTGAGTGTTTCCAGAATATATCATTGTAGGAGAAAACGTCCCCCTTAATTGTATTGTCACAGCAGACACAGGTGCCACACTTGTGATGTCCGCGAATGGGCTGTAGGCCAAACATACTTCTTAATGTTGAAGGTTCCTTTTTAGGTAGTGCTGCACGAACTAGAAAGTTAGCAATACTTATTTCTTTTTTGAAAGCAAAAAGAGGTGGTTGTTGTAGGCTAACTTCAAGGTTCTTCACTAAGTGCCAATTCTGATTGATGGCTTTCTTGAGTTGGTTGGCATGCGGACAGAAGGTAGTAACACAGACTGTTCTTTCCAGATGTGGTTTTTCTTTTTTCTCTAAGAGGGCTTCCCGCGGAGTCCACCATGCTCTACGCATGGCATTTTTAAGAAGTTTCTTGGGATACCCACGTGCCATGAGGAGTTCCAACAGATTTTGGACATGATCAAAGTATTCATCTTTGAACGTGCAGTTGCGCCTAATTCGTAAGAATTGGCCCAATGGGAGATTTTGGCGGAGGTTTCGTGGATGATTGCTTGTGTAATGTAAAGCCCGGTTAGGGTCTGTTTCTTTCCTGAATAGAGTGGTGGCCAATGTACCTTCTGATGAATATACTTTTACATCCAGAAAAGTGATTTGATGTTTATTGTAATTGATGGTGAACTGGATATCCTTTGAGCGTCTATTGAGCCAACATAGAAACTCATTAAGTTGTTCCTCACAACCACTCCAAATGAAGAAAGCATCATCAATATAACGCATATAATGAGTAATGCATGGCGAAAATGGGTTGTTTTCGAAGACTAATTTCGCCTCAAAGAGGCCCATGAATAGTACAGCCAATTCCGGTGCAAAAGGGCATCCCATGGCCACCCCTTTGATTTGATAGAAAAAATCTGGTCCAAACATGAAGAAGTTTTTTTGTAATGTATCCCAAGAAACTTCTTAAAAATGCCATGCGTAGAGCATGGTGTACTCCGCGGGAAGCCCTCTTGGAGAAAAAAGAAAAACCACACCTGGAAAGAACATTCTGTGTTACTACCTTCTGTCCGCATGCCAACCAACTCAAGAAAGCCATCAATCAGAATTGGCACTTAGTGAAGAACCTTGAAGTTAGCCTACAACAACCACCTCTTCTTGCTTTCAAAAAAGAAAGAAGTATTGCTAACTTCCTAGTTCGTGCAGCACTACGTAAAAAGGAACCTTCTACATTACGAAGTATGTTTGGCCTACAGCCCATTCGCGGACATCACAAGTGTGGTTCCTGTGTCTGCTGTGACAATACAATTGAGGGGGATGTTTTCTCCTACAATGATATATTCTGGAAACACTCCGCGTTCTCAAATTGTAAAACCAAAAACGTTGTGTATGGGATCCTTTGCCCCTGCCAAAAGCTGTATGTGGGAAAAACATCCCAAGAAATCCGCCAGCGTATTTGCCAACACAAGTCAAGAGTCAGAAGATCTGTAGCCAATGCACCTTTAGTGAGCCATTGGATGATAGAAGGACATACAGAGCACGACATAAAATGGACTGTATTGTCAAAATTGGAAATGGACACGAGAGGAGGCGACTTGGAAACTAAACTAAGTCAACGTGAGGCAACTCTTATTCTTAGATGCAATACTGTCAGCAATGGACTAAATGAACTGTCAGAGGTCTTGCGGGCCTTCTAAACATATTCATAATATGTCTACATTACATCTTGGGGCAGCATGACTACAACTGAAAACGATAAACTTCAACATCCAGAATTCCCTCTGCCACCCCATGACCATAAGCAACCAATGGAAACTCTTGTTATTCATATCCGCTTCCCAACAGCGGAATCTGTGTTCCTGGCTCCCGGGCCGCATGAATCATTGAGCGGTGTCCCGGTTTATGCAGTTTGAGATTCCCGTTTCAGGTGCGCAAATCCCCGCACTAAGGCGTGTTAAGCCCAGTAATTGTCCCCGCGCGTGTGTACAAACAAACTAAATCAGGCTTTCATCTCTTCACAGCCTGTGGCGCACCTCCGCGGATCCCTTTTCTCCGCCGAAAACAAGTTAACGGTTGAAAATAACTCCCGCCAGGCTACATTTAAGGTAAATGGTTTGTCCCCTTAAACATACATACCATTAGAGCCTTATTTAAACTGCTTGTGAGACAGTCCTTCATAAGCGGTTGGTCTCTCGTCTTTGTTTTTCAGCCTTATTACTGATACTTTCTACTAAACGGCGACCTGCTGCTTTTTTCCAAAATAGCTTCCCTAGGATACACGCTTAAACACAACCCTTCTGCAGGTACCATTGCTTGTGATATGAACACATAAAAGACGACTAGACGTTAATTCTGTCAACTAACCCTGGGTCCACCTTTGTTTACAGACATCCTTTCCTTTTTCTTGAGAATTAACAGCTTTAAAAGCCTTGAAACACTCAGGTAGGCAGCTCTGCATGTTTATGGTCGCTGTTCTTTCCTTTATTTAAAAAGTTTCGCGAATGCTAAAGGAAATCTGTTTTCCTCTTTCAGATTCTCTATCTGGTCCTGATGAGAACCGGACAAAGGGTCCGGTTCGAAACGCGTCGACCTTGTTTGTTTGGGTTTCTGTTAAAATAATTGTATATATTGGTGCTAAAAAAACTGTTATATATTAAGTATTCAGAGAAACAGTTTTTCTTTTATGTCTCTATGAACAGTCTATGGATTAAGTCATTGACTATTCTGCTTCCCATGTTGTCTATTGTGTTATATGTTTTGTATATCGTAAGTTGAAAGGAGTGTAAGTATGACTGGAAGACGGATGTTTTTCAAGAGAGGGTGAATGTATGTTTCAATCGTCTATTGTATGGAGTGTATGTCTTATCCCCAAAAATCTTTTCTTGATTGTTCTTTATACATATATATATTGAAAGTTTTTCATTGTGGCTGTTTTGTTTAAACATTTTTGCATAAAAGAAATAAATATTGATGGATAAATTCCAATATATGGCTAATAATTGATTGTTTGTTAGCTTTGAATACAAAAAGGTCTGTTCGGAATTGGACTCAGTATTGGCATCTTTGTTGATTATATGAAGGGGAACAGGGCATGTGCCATCCTAGCCAGGTCATCCCTTTCAGACACCACAAGTGAGAACTGACAGATTGATGGTGCATAATGGGATAGACATGAACAGGATTAATAGTGCACAATGCGACAGACATCAAAAAGATCTTTGAAGAGTTCTACAGAACCCTATACACTAGGGAAACTCAACTAAAGAGGAAGCTATGTAATATGTTCACATGGCAAATCCACAAAGTTGTTGATAAAATAGGCACACAATCCTTACGAGTTGGTAACCTCTGAAGATAATCAAGGTTTGCCATCTCAAAGATGGCACTCAACAAAACTCTTGGGAACGATATTCTACCAATCGAGGACTGCAAGTATTTAAGACAAATGGGTCTAAACTCTTACTCAAAATGTATATGGTGGCCTTTGAAAGGGGAGTGCTCCAGTATGACTAAGTTGACCTGCATATTAGTGCGTTCAAAGGCAGATTGCGACAACCCCTTGGCGTCCAGATTGTAACAGATAGTCTATGTTGAACATAGATTGCAAAATCCTAGCGAAGGTCTTGACAAACCGAATACTGCAGGTTATCTAAGACTGGATCTACCAGGACCACAGTGGAATCGCAACCTGCTGGAATACCATCCCCAATGTGCAGAGATTATTCCACATCACCTGTATCCCACAGCAGTTGTGCTTGGTGGCGGTGACCTCTACTGATCAAGAGAAGGCTCTTAACACTTAAATAGGGCTATATCCAAACAGTTCTATAGAGCACTGGACAACATTCTTTGGTAAACTCATCCCACGGGCAGAAATAAAACTGGGGGAGTTTAATACTGACTCATTGCCTTCGCTTTGTGGCACTGAGCGGAACTGCCTCCTCACCACTGCTTTTTGTGCTACCTAAGGAGGCACTAGAGTACCACACATGACTTTGCTTTATGCGGACATGTTTATGTACATCCTCCTTGTTATGTGAAATAAACTAGCTCAGGATGGTATCAGGATAATGGTAAATCAAGCAACCATGCCTGTTACCACTCACTCTCACTAACACGGGGAAAATGTGCTGAACTTGACCTTTTCGAAAAGAATTCACCTGTGAGAACCAGATCTTTATGTATCTGGGCGTAAGGGAATACAGATAATGGAAATTGGACAATGACACCCTGAGCAACCTGAGAAAAGCTGCCAGGACCTCATCGACTCTTGAAGTAGGCTGCCGCTTTCAGTGTTAAAACAGGTGGAGTTCAACAAAATGGCACTACAGTCTAGTAGGTTCTTTGAAAATTTTCCACTGGCATTCCAAGAGACCTTTCTACAAACAGCTTAATACCCAGTTGACTGAGCTGCTCTGTGTTTCTGGGCAGCACACAGTAGCTGCCCAGAAAAACAGAGTTTGATGAAGGAAGTCCTGGGAGTCCTAATTACTAATCAAGCTACCTAGCAGCGCAGTTAAATCGTCTCACAGTGGTTCTGTCTGGGTTGGCACTGTAGTGGTCTGGTAGGCAGAACATAAAAAGCCTAAAGACCTGTGTTGTAAATAAGATGGCCATAGATGACAGGATACTTCTAGTTGATTACATGTAGATTTATTGTAGGACACAGCCGAGTACACAAACCTCGCCAGCTGACCAGACCACCAACTGACACTAGTGGAATTCTCCAAGTAGAAGTCAGAACATACATAGGCATTGTGGTAGACAGAGAACAAGAAAACACAAAGAAAGGACTAAGACAAAAGACAACCATATTACATGAAGAATCGATGTACAACACATCTCCCTCCTTTATAGAAAAGAAAAGGAATAAAGGAAAACAAAGATTACAATACAAGAGACTGCAACGACAACCACAAAGACAAAAGAGTAATCAGAGACACAGGATGAAGAGTGAGGTGAAACAAAACACTCAAACGACCAGACAACACCTACCCCATGGTGTACAATAACAAGATACACAACACCAATTAAGAACCATGCCAGGTATCCGAAGGAATATGCTACTTACCAGTATGCATCTGTTCTTGGCATAGAGGGCTGCAGAGTGGTACATTATGAATAGATCGCCATCTGGTGTTGGGCTCGGATGATTGCACTTTGTTTTTCTCTTGGAGAGTCTTTTGTATCTTGGTGACTCCTCCCTTGGTTGGTAGTGCGCATGGGCATCGGCTCCATCCTTAGATTGTTTTGCCATAGTAGGGTTAGATGGAGTAGTATAGTAGAATACAGATAAGAGTGCCCATGTAAGTGTATCTAAATAAGATAATGTTGGAACAGACACAGGTTTCCGGGGAGGCTGGGAGGGCATGTACCACTCTGCAGCCCTCTATGCCAAGAACAGATGCATACTGGTAAGTAGCATATTCCGTTCGAGGCATATGGGCTGCAGATGGTACATTATGAATAGACTATACAGCAGTTCTCTCCCTAGCGGTGGTCGCCCGTGTCTGTTGCAACTGTCTGAAACAATGTTTTTAATACTGCTTGTCCCACTCTAGCTTGTTGTGTTGTGTGCACATCTACACAATAGTGTTTTGTGAAGGTGTGCGGTGTAACCCAGGTAGCTGCTCTGCATATGTCATCTAGTGGAATGTTTCCCAGAAATGCCATAGATGCTCCTAGTTTACGTGTAGAGTGAGCTCTAGGAGGAACAGTTAATGTTCTCTTTGCCTTTAAGTAGCATATTTGAATGCATTTTACAATCCATCTGGCAATGCCCGCTTTGGAGATGGGATTACCTTTATATGTAGGAGAAAACGCAACAAATAGCTGTTTTGTCTTTCTGAAAGTTTGTGTTCTTTCTATATAGTACAATATGGCCCTTCTAACGTCCAGTGTATGTAGGGCTCTTTCAGCTACTGTTTGTGGTTTTGGAAAGAAAACCGGTAATTCCACTGACTGATTGATGTGGAATGCTGAAATAACCTTCGGTAAGAATTTTGGGTTTGTTCTAAGAACCACTTTATTTTGGTGTAGCTGCATAAATGGTTCTTGAATCGTAAAAGCCTGCAGCTCACTAACTCTTCTAAGTGACGTGATAGCTATGAGGAAGGCCACCTTCCATGTGAGGAATTGTATTTCACACCTATGCATAGGTTCAAAGGGTGGCCCCATTAGTCTGGTAAGCACTATGTTGAGATTCCAGACTGGGGAAGGTGGTCTTCTTGGTGGAATGACTCTTTTTAGTCCTTCCATGAAAGCTTTAATAGTTGGTACTTTAAACAGTGACAGATGTTGCCTGTTTTGTAGGTACGCCGCTATGGCTGCGAGATGAACTCTGATAGAGGTATATGCTAGGTTACATTGCTGTAGGTGTAATAAGTAGCAAATGATTTGTTTAGTGGATGCGTCCAGAGGGTTGATGTGCTTACTGTTACAGTGTATAGCAAACCTCTTCCATTTTGCTGCATAGCATGCTCTGGTGGTAGGACGTCTTGCTTGTTTAATGATTTCCATGCATTCTGGTGGTAAATCTAAATACCCAAACTCTATGACCTCAGGAGCCAGATCGCTAGGTTCAGTTGTTTGGGATCTGGATGCATTATTTCTCCATGGTTCTGTGTAAGATGCATGGGTAATAACCTTAGCTTTTGATGTGGTACTTGTGAGAGTTGTAGCAGCGTGGTGAACCACGGCTGTCTTGCCCACGTGGGTGCCACTAGTATCATTGTCATGGAGTGCTGCTGTAGTTTCCGAACCAGTAATGGAATTAGTGGTAGAGGAGGGAACGCGTAAGCAAATTTGTTGGACCAATTTATCCACAGTGCATTGCCCTGTGACCTTTGGTGTGGGTACCTGGATGCGAATTCTTTGCATTTTGCGTTCTGATGATTGGCAAACAGATCTATCTCTGGTTGCCCCCATTTTTGGAAGAATGGCTGTAGTATTTGGTCGTGCAGCTCCCATTCGTGTACTTGTTCTGACTGTCTGCTTAGGATGTCTGCTATTTGATTTTGAACTCCTGGTAGGTGTTCCGCTAACAGGTAGATCTTTTGAGGAATGGCCCATCTCCATATGTCCTGTGCTAGTCTGGACAGTTGGAGAGAGTGTGTCCCCCCCTGTTTTTGAATATAATACATTGCAGTCATGTTGTCTGTTCTGATCAGGACTGCTTTTCCTGCTATTTGTATTAGGAAAGCTTTTAGTGCTAGAAATATTGCTAATAGTTCTAGGTAGTTGATGTGCAGTTTCTTTTGCTGCACAGTCCACTTTCCCTGTACTGTGTATCTGTCCATATGCGCTCCCCATCCGGAGAGCGATGCGTCCGCTGTTATCGTCACTTGTGGAATTGGTTCTAGGAACGACCGTCCCTTGGAAATGTTTTCTGTGTTCCACCACTTCAGAGAGCGATACGTCCGGTCGTTTACCAACACCAGATCTGTAATCTGACCTTGAGCCTGATTCCACTGTGTCGCTAGACACTCTTGTAGTGGACGCATTTGTAGTCTGGCATGTGGTATTAGCTGTATGCAGGAGGACATCATGCCTAATAGTTGCACAAACACTCGTGCTGGTAGTAAGTGTTGTGGTTGAAATCTTTGTATTAACCCGACCATTGTCTGTACTCTGATTGGGTTGGGGTATGCTATTGCCTTCTCTGTGTCTACTGTAGCCCCCAGGTATTGCTGAATCTGGTTTGGTTGCAGGTGTGATTTTTTGTAGTTCACCGTGAACCCTAGGTGGTGCAGCAATTGGATTGTCTTCTGTGTGTTGTGAAGACATTCTTCCTTTGACTTGGCCTTTATTAGCCAATCGTCCAAGTATGGAAAGACATGTATTTGTTGTCTTCTTAGGTGTGCTGCCACCACAGCTAGACATTTTGTGAAAACTCTTGGTGCTGTTGTGACACCGAACGGAAGGACCTTGAACTGATAGTGTTGTCCTTCTAACACAAACCTTAGGTATTTCCTGTGGGCTTTGTGAATTGGGATATGAAAGTAAGCGTCTTTTAGATCCAGTGTAGAAAGAAAGTCCCCTTTCTTCAGTAAAGGGAGTACTTGTTGGAGCGTGACCATGTGGAAATGCTCCGAATTTATGTACGCATTGAGAGGTCTGAGGTCTAATATCGGTCTTAGGGACCCGTCCTTTTTGGGGATCAGGAAGTATAGAGAGTATACTCCCGTTCCTTGTTGATCCTTTGGGACCTTCTCTATTGCATGCTTTTGTAGAAGTGCTAGAACTTCTTCTCTTAACAATGTTAGATGATTTTGACTCATTGGACGCTGTTTGGGGGGGATGTTTGGTGGGGTAGCTGTGAGTTCTAGGCAATAACCATGTTGGATAATTTGTCTCACCCACTTGTCTGACGTGATGTTTTCCCAGACAGGTAGGAACTGTGATAGACGTCCCCCGACCGGTGTTATGTGGTCTGGGGGGAGTTCTATGAAGTCACTGTTTTGGTGTTGAGGCGTTGCGGTTGTTATTATTTCCGCGGCCTCTACCCTTATTGTTGTTACCTCTGTAACTGCCTCTTGAATTACCTCTGGGTGATGTTGGTGTGAAAGATGTGGATTGCTGATTTGTTCCTGTGTTCTTTGAGCCCCCTCTATAGGTGGATCTACGAAAGGAACCTGTGTGTTGGCTGTTGCAATGCTCCCATTGACTTAGCCGTTTCCGTGTCTTTCTTCATTTTTTCTAATGCCTCGTCTGTGCTTGAACCAAACAATGTTTTCTGATCAAATGGTTTGTTCAATAGGGCTGTCTGCACTTCTTGTTTGAATCCAGAGATTCTAAGCCATGCATGCCTTCTTAGCATGACACTGGTATTAATAGACCTTGCTGCAGTGTCTGCTGCGTCTAATGCACACTTAATGGAAGTATTGGTTATTATTTTACCTTCCTGTATTAATTGATCTGCCTTTTTCTGGTGTTCCTTTGGGAGATGTATGAGAAGTTTTTCTAACTCATCATAATGTGCCCTGTCATAACGTGCGAGTAGTGCTTGTGTATTTGCTATACGCCAGCTATTCGCTGCCTGTGATGCTACTCTTTTGCCTGATGCATCTATTAACTTCGACTCTTTATCTGGTGGAGGTGCCTCTCCTGTAGATAGTGAGTTTGCTCTTTTGCGAGCGTTTGATACCACCAGCGAGTCTAGGGGTACATGTCCTTTAATAAAAATTGGGTCTTTTGGAGCCGCTTTGTATTTTTTATCAATTCTGGGGTTTAACACCCTGGCTCTCACTGGGTTTTCGAAAATTTCCTCTGTGTGACTAAGAAGACCCTTTAACATAGGAAGAGTACCTGATGTTCTCTGTGCATTAGGTAGAGTCTCTAACAAGAAATCTTCTATCTGAGGTTCTGTGTGCATATCTAGCTTGTGATATTTTGCTGCCCTAATAATGAGCTGCACAAATCCTGTGTTATCATCAGGTGGTGAAGGCTTTGAGGGATATAGCTGTGGGTCGTTGTCCTCATCTGACCCTACATCATAGTTTTCCCATGGGTCCTCCTCATCTGGGATAGTTTCGTCATCCCCTTGAGGTTCTCCCTCCCCTGGATCACTGTCTACATCTGACTGAGGTGTAGCTGGTCTTGGTGTGGAAGGAGTAGGAACATTTGGCTTATTGTGAGGAATAGGAGAAGAGGGTGTGACTCTTGGACGAGGAGAAGCAGGAGGAGTTATATTTGTCCCCATTGTTCTCTTTTTTGGAGGAAGAGGTTTATCTTCTGACTGTTCACTCTTTCTCTTCTTTGTGACCACTTTCCCAGTTTGTGGATCAATAAACAAGATCTTTTGTTTGGGATCTGTCTGTTGCTCCTGAATCGGTACCGAAGGTCCTGGTTCCGAGAGGTGCTTTTGTTTTCGATCGTCAGATCTTGTTGTTTTCGGCACCGAATGTTTGCTCGATTCCGACTTTCTCGGTATCGAGTGTCTCTTGGGCAATAAGTCATATTTGTGTTTCGACATGGAATGTCTCGATACCGAGCTTTCCTTTGCATGTAGCCTCGAAGTCGATGTCGCCCTTTTGTCGGATCCGACATGGTGGGAGTCCGAGTGTTTCGGTTTCAGTTTCGGTTTCGTTGCCGGGCCCGAAGGCGGGGCGTCAGAAACTTTTTTCAGCGGTTTGACCGGGCCCGAGGGCGGGGTCGTTACCGCACGGGGTCGGTTTTTCGGTAAGGGGACGTCGTCACTCACGGTTTGTTGATCGATGAGTTCCTCGGTCTCCGACTGGTCCCCTTCCGACCCCGACTGCTCTTCTTCTTCCTCGATTTGGTCTTCTCCGAACAACTCCGGGATCGCTTCCGCCTGCATTCTGGAAACCTCGTGTCTTCTAGCTCGACGATTCCTAATCGTTAGCTTGGAGGAGAATGCTGCGCAGGCTTCGCAGTCCCTGGATTCGTGCTCGGGCGATAGACAGAGGTTGCACACCTCGTGTAGGTCCTTGTGTGGGAACTTAGCACCACACTTTGGACATTTTTTGAATGGAGTCCTTTCCATGGACCCCGGGCTTGACTGCGTCGAAAAATGTCTCCTGTTGTTCGACGTAGATTCAAGTTTTTCTCTTCGATTTTTTATTTGCAACGCGTCGGAATGGAAAATGAACGCGTTCGATAACAATACCGTCGAATTGGAAAGGGAATACTCGTCGATAAATCACTTTCTTCTGAAGTTGATCTGGAGCGTCTCGATCCTCATCCGAACCCGATGGCGGAAAAAAACAATCTAAGGATGGAGCCGATGCCCATGCGCACTACCAACCAAGGGAGGAGTCACCAAGATACAAAAGACTCTCCAAGAGAAAAACAAAGTGCAATCATCCGAGCCCAACACCAGATGGCGATCTATTCATAATGTACCATCTGCAGCCCATATGCCTCGAACATATCATTACACTCCATCCCCCTCCCTCAGATACACCGGGTAGAAACCCTATTAACAAAGGTAGGTATAAACATTGACCCTTGGGAGAAACACAACATACCCCAAGAAAGTAATAACACAACTTTCCTTAAACAGGGTACACCTCAGGATAGACAACCTGGGAACTGACATGGGCAATGACTAATAAGAGCAGCACTAACACTACTACCCATTTCAGAAAAACTAAACCAGTCAACCTGAGAACTAATATAGGTATTGATTGCTCACCAACTCCACGCCCTCCAAAGTAGGCTACACCACACGACAGCACAGGATGGTTAACTTGGAGATTGACTAACTTCCAACACTATTTCTCCAAAGAAGGGTACAACACAGAGTTCAAACCCTGAAACCAAACCTACAACATGCCCTACAAAGGGTAAACCATGGGTACCAACAGGCCCCACCCCCTCCCCAAAGAAGGGTACACCAATGGGTAAAAACAGCGCCATAGGAAAGTACAACAACAACTCTCAATACATTTTCCTCACCAACCCCAATAACACACAACAGGTTGCACAGGGTTCACACCCTGGAACTTATACACCAACATGCCCTACATGGGGTATACCATGAGTGCCAACTGGCCCCACACCCTCCTCAAAGAAGGGTACACCATTGGGTAAAAGACACCGCCATAGGAAAGTAGAGCCACAACAGTTCTCAAAACACTTTCCACACTGACCACCAAAATGCTCAAAAGGTTAAACACACCAGGAAAAAACACATAAGCTCTCCTAGATAGAGCACATCGGGGAAAATGGCCCTGCAGACTAGAATGAGGCACCAGATGTCAGTGCAACCTCATAAAAAAAAGAATACGAAAGGAGAACAGACCCATGAAACCGTCATCACATACCTGGTGTTGATCTAGTTCAAGCATTCTCATATCACAAACATGCAACATTTACTAACAAACTCGGTGACCTAACCACCAACAACACAACAAAACAGGGTGACAACAAACATTGCACAAGGCTCACGCCTTGGGATTTATACTCCAACACGCCCTACATAGAGTATACCATGGGTACCGACAGGCCCCACCCCTCCCCAAAGAAGGGTACACCATTGGGTAAAAGACACCGCCATGGGAAAGAACAGCCACACACTTTCCACACTGACCCCCAAAATACAAGCTAATGAGCTGCCTAGCAGCAAGACACAACAGCTCGTAGTCCTGGTTCCTCTCAGAACCTCTCTGTAACAACTCGCTGTCACAAATCCTTAGACCTGGAAGATCTTGAAGCCCTTCAGTCTCAAATTTACCTCTTGGAATCGTTCCGACAAAGAATCCTCACCTTGCTTCAGTGACATGCTTCAGGACTCACAGTTCAGATTTTACTAAGTTTTGAAGTCACCATCAGTACAATTTCAGTCCCGGCCACTTGACGGTAAACTTTGTCCTCTCCCAGCTAGACACTGAAATCCATGTCTCTTTCCAGTCCCGAGGCACACATCGACCTTTCCTTGTAACTAACTTGGATTCTTCATCAATGTTGTGAACCTACAGACCAGAGACTCACTTAGGACTTACCATCCCGAGTCTCACCAGGAACTTTTCCCTATTGCGGATTTACTGTCCAGAGACTCACCTTGGACTTACAACTACGAAGGCAAAAGAGCATATTGGGTCAAAGAGTGTAAAAGTGAAGTGTGAGGTGAGACACAACACTTAAAACAACTAATAGGCCGGATAAAGATAGTGCACTCCCTCCAAACTGTCTTTGACGAGCAAAACAGGAAGAGAAAGTCCACTCTCTCAAAAACTGTTTCAGTCCAGCAACACTTAACGCTCCGAGTTGAAGATGGACAGTTCAACATACGCCTTCGTGCTTTAAAGATACCACATTCATAGATAAGATTACTGAGTGCAGTATAACAAGCGATGTGAAAAGATAAATTTTTCCTGACCAGGAACCTTTGTCCCCACTGCGGACCTTCTGTCCAGACTCTTACCTGGGACCTTTGTCCCCCATTGTGGACATACTGTCAAGAGTCTCCTCTGGGACCTTTGTCCCCACTGCGGACCTTCTGTCCAGACTCTCACCTGGGACCTATGTCCCCATTGTGGACATACTGTCAAGAGTCTCCTCTGGGACCTTTGTCCCCACTGCGGACCCTCTGTCCAGACTCTCACCTGGGACCTATGTCCCCATTGTGGACATACTGTCAAGAGTCTCCTCTGGGACCTTTGTCCCCACTGCGGACCTTCTGTCCAGACTCTCACCTGGGACCTATGTCCCCATTGTGGACATACTGTCAAGAGTCTCCTCTGGGACCTTTGTCCCCACTGCGGACCCTCTGTCCAGACTCTCACCTGGGACCTATGTCCCCATTGTGGACATACTGTCAAGAGTCTCCTCTGGGACCTTTGTCCCCACTGCGGACCTTCTGTCCAGACTCTCACCTGGGACCTTTTTCCCACTGTGGACATACTGTCTAGAGTCTCCCTTGGGACCTTTGTCCCTGTTGTGGACTTTCTGTCCATGCGCCCAATGTTTTGTGCTGAGACATTCCGCTCCTTGATCCGGGACAACCTTGTCTCCACTAGCACAATGATTTCGCCCTTTGTCCATTTCTGCTTCCCCTTGTGATCATGGACCGGTAACCCTTCAAGATAGAGTCCAAGGGGTTTGTCCCCCAAATTCACCCTGAAAACAAAAACTCCTTTCTGCTTGT
Organism: Lissotriton vulgaris; assembly: GCF_964263255.1. NCBI lineage: Eukaryota > Metazoa > Chordata > Amphibia > Caudata > Salamandridae > Lissotriton > Lissotriton vulgaris. Next base: position 1,503,503,512 of record NC_141695.1, on the reverse strand, counting down.
TAGTCATGGTTCAGGCACTTAGACCAACTCAATCTTTGTACAGAGACATTCCGCTCCATGTTCCGGGACAACCCTGTCTCCACTTAGACCATTGTCCATATTTTACTTTTTGAAGCAGTCTTGGTCCAAACAGTTTCTTTTACTTCTACCACCTTGTTTCCTCTGCTCAGTTATGGACTTTAGCACTGCTTGTAAGCTCTCGGAAGGTTCCGTGCACAGTTAGATATTCTTTAATTATCCCTAAGTTCTCAAATGTCTCTCACGAAACAACAATAAGAATTGCTTATTCAGTTCTTAGGTTGACTGGTTTAGTTTTTCTGAAATGGGTAGTAGTGTTAGTGCTGCTCTTATTAGTCATTGCCCATGTCAGTTCCCAGGTTGTCTATCCTGAGGTGTACCATCCTCGTCGCCAAAATGTTGTAAATAAGATGGCCATAGATGACAGGATACTTCTAGTTGATTACATGTAGATTTATTGTAGGACACAGCCGAGTACACAAACCTCGCCAGCTGACCAGACCACCAACTGACACTAGTGGAATTCTCCAGGTAGAAGTCAGAACATACATAGGCATTGTGGTAGACAGAGAACAAGAAAACACAAAGAAAGGACTAAGACAAAAGACAACCATATTACATGAAGAATCGATGTACAACAACCTGTAATGATCAAATGTCCACAAGTGATGATGTAGTTCAGAGATAGTTTATTCCAGGTGACAGAGAGAGAGACCCCACATGGAGCAGCCAGCATGCTGCTCAGCCCAGCCAACTGTGGCTATCTGACTCCCAACATTCTATGAAGTGACATCACATGAGGATTGCATCACATGAGTAATCAACAGAGAGGGAAGGCATAACATAGAAGTCCAGATACCACAAGACCTGCTTGCGAGGACTGATTCAGAGTTCAGGGACCGGTACATCAGTAAGCAAGTACATTGACTTTGCTTTCATACAGCTGAAAAGGGAGATAGCTACGAACTGATGATCCCCCCTCTGTCCCCGACCTCTTCAGATGGAGAACGCTATGTAAATTTGCGAGAGCCAAAATGGAAGCAGGCAGTGTGCGTACCCTACCAAGTGGTAAACTACTAATAGCACTAATAAAGGTACCCTGATACAAACCACGCCGAAATCTGATGACAAAACTTTGCAGCTCCCTTAAGGACAAGCACCACCACACACGCAACAAACATGTTAGTTACTGCTGCACAAGGAAGTCAGTGTTAGCATTGAGCAAAGCCAAACCCCAGGGACTTCCCACTCCGGAATTCAAATCTTCATCAACCCACATACAAGCCAAATTATCATCGCAGTACTGAGAGTCTCGTTTGCTATGCAGTTAAGCTTCATATTGAAATGCATATTGTTTTATTAGTAATCTATTAGCTGATTATTTTATACTTGCAGCAAGATTAACTTGAATGCACAACCACTTTACAGATACCCTCATAGGATATCTATGCATCACCAAGCATAGGTGTCTTTCTTATTGCTACGAATGTCCTGCTGTATGTCATACACTATCAAAATAACCTTTAAAAAAATCCTTAAATCTTGAAAGTTTAGCATCTCTAATCATTAAAAAAAATTGGGCTGTACACTAAGACAACCGGTATGCTTTTGACTGAGCTTAGGACATACTCCAATCATTTCACTAAAAGTATGTAACTGGTCTGTTTTATTAGATCATGCATATGCAGGACCACAATCTCTCCAATTCCTTGCAAGGAGTTCGAACAGCTCTAAGAATGACAAAATAACAATGTATGCCCATTGTCTTTGGAGCATTATCAAAACATGTTTCAATCATCATTTTCTGTATAGCCTTCCTTCCTCAATCAAGTTTCAAAACTCTGAATCATTAGTTCTCAAACAGCGTGCATAACCAAGGGCACATTTAGGAGTATTACACTCAATCCTAGGTTTCTGTTTGTGCAAACCTGTAGCATAGGTGTCATCACTGCTCTAACCTCTTATAACCTACTCATCAGTGAAGGGGTATTTTCTGACCAGGGCACATACATGTGCGGCGGCCATTGGTCTGAAGCTCGCTCTGTATATACTATACCAAAGTAAGGTATAGTGTTCTTAGAGTTAAGGGGAAACCCAAAGGTAGGCAGAGGTAAAAGTAGATAATACCTTAACCCCTTCCACGCTCATGACAAGCTGGGCTCATCATGGCGTAGCCTCCTCGCACGCTGATGACGAGCCCAGCTCGTCACGTAAAGTGCGGTTTTAAAAAACTCAGCACAGGAGCGGAATTGCGCTAGCGCGCATGCGGTTAATCTCAATTTGTGGGAGTGTGGGTGAACAGTAACGCTTTATCAGAGGGTAGTGTTAAGCATTTAATGTACACACTCAGGCAAGGAATGATGTCACACACTCAAAGACTGAACTCAGACCAATTTGTTGGTATAGAAATATTTTTTAGTTAGATTATTTCTAGAACCAAGCCAGGCTTGGTGCAGGTAATGTGAAATACATTGCAGGTATAATGCTGTTGAATACAATTGGATGCAATTGGTTTGTTTACAGACCTCAAAGAAGCCAGGGGCTCCTGCAGACTCCTTGAGAAACTCTGGCAAAACAGGAAAACCACTGTAAACCAGAACTACAGGAATGCCATGAATGAATACCACCAGCACAAAGGAGACACCAAGCAGACCTTCATCAAGAACAAATTCCACACCAACGCAAGTAACGCTAAATAACTCTTCAAAGTCATACGGCAGTTCACAAAGCCCCCCAGCAAAGCCACAGACGTCACAGCCACAGACGTCACACCTTCCCATGGCCTCTGCAACAAGCTCAGCTCCTCCACCGGAAACTCAAGGCTCTCTACGACAACTTCAGCAAACAGACTTCGTACACCCCCTACCACTCCCCCACCCCCCCACCAGCCAACCGTCACCACCTGGAAACCTTCTACTACCGAAGACACCACCACAACCATGAAGAACACACACTCAGGAGCCCCAAAGGACCCCTGCACACCACACATCTACCACAGAGCCGCCGCCGCCTCAGCACCCGAACTAGACCGGGCCATCAACACCTCCCTCGAATCCGGCATCTTCCCCGATGACTGGAAGCGAGCGGAGGTCAAGCCCTTCCTCAAAAATCCCTCGACAGACGAGATGTACCTGAAGAACTACCGGCCCATCTCTCGCCTTCCCTTCGCAGCCAAAGTCACCGAGAGATTCATCAACGACCAGCTTACCACCTCCATTGAAGAGAATGCCATCCTCAAGTCCTGCCAGTCTAGATTCCACAGCAACCACAGCACCGAGACAGCCCTCCTTGTCGCTACCGACTACATCTGCATGCTACTCGACAGGGCCACACCGAGGCCCTCATCCTATAGACCTCTCCACAGCCTTCGACATCGTCTCACACCGCACTCTCGCAGCCAGACTCCACAACGCCGGTATACGAGGAACCACCCTTGACTGGATCCGCTCCTTTCTCTACGGGAGAACTCAAAGGATCAGACCCCCTTCCTCCCCGAACGTACAGAGGTCAACTGTGAAGTACCCCCCCCCCCCCCAAGGATCCTCACTCAGCCCCACGCTCTTCAACATCTACATGTCCCCCCCTCGCCGCCATAGTCGGAAAATATGGGCTCAGCATAGTACTGTACGCCGACGACACCCACCTCATCCTCTCCCTCAAGAAGACACCAGACTCCACTTCCAAGAAGGAATGAAAGACGTTGCAGCCTGGATGAGCAGCAGTGGCCTGAAATTGAACTCTGAAAAGACGGAGGTCCTCGTCCTTGAACCCTCCCACACTGCGTGGGACAGCTCCCCTGCCCTCTGAACCTCACTCACCTGGACGGACCATGCACAGAACCTCTGCATCATTCTAGACTCCTCCCTCACCATGACCTGCCAGACAAACGCCGTTGCCTCCAGCTGATTCAACTCCCTCTACATCCTCCGCAAAACCTTAAAGTGCCCCCCCCCCCGAGGAATACAGAAAGACCGTCACCCATGCACTCATAACCAAGCAGACTGGACTACGATAACACCCTCTATGCAGAAATCCATTGAGAACACCGCAGCCAGACTCGTCCTTGGAATCCCACGACACAAGCACATGACCCAGTACCTACAAGACCTCCACTGACTCCGTATCGAGAAGAGTAACATTCAAACTGCTCACCCACGCCTACAAATCCCTTCACAACATAGGACCACAATACCTCAACGAAAGAGTGTCCTTCCACGTACCCAAAAGGAAACTCCGCTCTGCTGACCTCGCCCTGGCAGTGACCCCCCCACATCCTCAGAACCAGAGCAGGCGGAAGAGCGTTCTCCTACTTCGTAGCAAAGACCTGGAACAAGCTCCCAGTCAACATCAGACGCTCCCCCACTATGCACACTTTCAGGAAGACCTGGCTTTTCGACTGATCTGGAGCTGCACCCCCCTCCCCAGCACCTTGAGACCCTTGTGGGCGAGTAGCGCGCTTTATAAACCCCTGATTGATTGATAAATTATTTTTTCTACTCCGTCTGATCAGTGCTTAATTTGTAAAATATTAAGTGCAGGTGCTCAATTTTATTCAGAAGGCCCCACCCACTTCCTCTATTGGCTCCAGCCACAACTAGTACTGCTGAAAGACAGACTTAATACCCAATCGGAATTTCGGTGTGCAACTAACAAGCAGAAAGATCTTTCCTCCCAACTGTGACTCGACTCATTGCCTGATTGAGAGCCAGCAGAGAAAGCTGGACAATGACCTATGTACTGCCGAATTTTCAGGATGGGGCCCTGATCTCATCAGACAAAGGCCTACGTCCACCACTACCCTTCTCCAAGGCTAATACCCAACCATCTTTGATAGCTCTCTATTGAAGTAGAAGACCTACCTTCTCAATACAAGTAGAGATAGAAGAGAATTCCTAATACCCACTACCTGGAGTTAGAGCCCTCATCACTACATAGAAACAATAGAAATCAACTATAACAACCATTAGGCCACTATGGTGTATAATTCATTACTGCCAAGTGGCCTACATCATGTTTTTTTTAAATTTTTTATACCAGATTTTATTGTCAGACTGCACATACAATGCAGGGCCTTTGTACTCCAGGGACAACTGCAGGTTAAATAACATTACAGTATCTGAAAGGCAATCAACATTTTTGGTTGCAAGCATAAACAGGCTAGTGTATAACAAAGCAATGCGGCACAACCCTATCCCCCCCCCCACCGCCCCAGCCCCCCCACCAACTCCCCCACCCTAAATCCCTCCCCCTAGAGTCGCACAAAATCCACCAAGGTCTACCCCCACACAACCGTGGAAACACGGAAAAACAGATTAGCTGTATATGCACACCCGCCACCTAGGCCCAACGCCCCTCATTCCAGTACCACCCGCCCACATCATCCCATCCCAGGAAGATCCTCCGGCTCCAGAGGGGATTCAAGCCACAAACCCCTATAGTCGGCCCAGCGCTTCCAAAATTTGTAATGTTTCCGTGGGCACCCCCTGGCCACAAAGAACAGCTGCTCCATCCCCATGCAAAAATCTAACCCCCTTTTCCAGATGGCTACTGACGGGGCACGTGAATCTTTCCACCCTTTAGCAATGTCTCTCTTGGCAATGTGAGGCCAAGTAGCATCAAATGCCTTTTGTACAAATTGCCCCCCACCCCCTCCATTACGTGTAGCAGGGCAAACTGTGGCATACGTGGGAGCACCCATCCCAATACCTCAGCTAAGCAGGCCAGGACTCCCTTATAGAACCTATCGTGGGATCCACAACTCCAGACTGTATATAAGAACGTCCCGTCCTCCCTGGTGCAGCGGAGGCACTTCGGTGAGGCAATCAGTCTTGCCCGCCAAAGCCGAACCCTGGTAAAGTATACTCTGTGTAAGTATTTAAATTGGATGAGAAGGAGATGCATTGCTATGGCTGCGCCCCTAGGGCCGGCCAGAGCCTCTCTCCAGTCCTCCTCCTCCAGCTCGCCCACGTCCTCCTCCCAAACCTCCCGGAGCCTCTGCAGTGTAGGGGAGCAATGCATGACCAGCGACTGATAGATGCGGGATATCTTCTTCGTCTCCAAGTCACCCATGAACACTTTCGCTTCCAATGGGCTAAACTCTGGGAGGGGCTCCAAACCTTGCAGACTGGGGGACAGTGCATGCCGGAACTGGTGGTATCTGAAGAACTTGGAACGAGGCATGCCAAATTCCGCAGAAAGATCTTGAAAGGACTTAAGTGTTGTACCCCTCAGTACATCTCCCAGGGTCAATATGCCTATGTTATCCCATCCCTTAAAGCCCTGTAGTGTCGCAAGACTGGGCAGCCGCCCATTGTTCCACAGGGGGGTTATCCAGTCAGGGTGTTCCACCACCCCATCCGGCGCAGAGCCTGCCGCCAGATTCGAAACACCACCTGTGGGGCCGCAGGTAATGCACTCCGTATGTATAGAATGGTGTGGAGCGTATGGGACCCCATGAGATAGGGTTCCATGGTATATGCCGGATCCCCCCTGTCACCATCTCACCACTCGTTCAGGACCACAACTGGTGGGAGGCTTGGTAGTAGGAATGGATGTCCGATGTCGACAGCCCTCCACAATAAGTGGAGACGAAGCATGTGAGTAGTGCCACACGCACAGCTCCGCCCCCCACAGAAACTGCCCTAGGACGGAGTTCACCAGGCGGAACCACCCGGGCGGTATTGGATACGGGTGATTTTGCAGCTGATATAACAGACGGGAGAGTGCCACCATTTTAAAAATTGTCGATCTTCCATATACTAAGCGGCATGCGTGACCAGGTCTTTAGGTCTGCCCGAACTCGCTCCCACACCGGCACCAGATTCTGCTCCCAGAAGACAGCCGGAACCTCCGACAGAAAACACCCCTGATACTGGAGACCACCCAGCACACATAACGTGGACTTGCGAGGGTTCATGTAGAGCCCGATGACTCCCCGAAGATCTGCATGATGCGCAGGAGACGCGGCCCGACCTATTGAGGTCCGTAAGAAAAGAGAGGACCTCATCTGCATATAATGCAATCCTATCGGACGGCCCCTGCGCCTACTCATACCCGTTCAACTGCGCACCGACGCCAACGGCTCCGTAGCCAAGGCAACTAGATAGGGCGAGAGGGGGGGCCTACATCATGTTTGACCCTCAAACAGTTCTGTGTATTAGTTAACTGCTTTTATACTTTTTGTATCGGTTACAAACTTTCAGAGAACCCCCTAGCACGTTCTATCTATACATTCAAACACCCACACTGTACGCAAACACCATCAACAAAACACCATCCTCAGTCCCTTACACATACCATATGCATTCATCTTCTGAAGTATGTGTGAGTGACGAGAAAGAACTGTTCTTTTTACATTTCATTTCAAATTATGACATTTTTTTAATGTGCTTTCTAATTATCAGGACAGCAAAGACTTTAGTGCCTGGCGGTAATTACAGGTTATTTTAATGACTTTTTGAGGTTCACCCCATCAAAGATTGTGGCTGTTTCTTGAGTAGGGTTTTACAGTCCCCAATCAACAACCCAGTTTCTCACATATGCTATACTGTAGCCCAGGTACTCATCTCTGGAATTAGGTAGCAAAAGAACCAAATTAGAATTTCTTCTGCATTATATTAAAATTGGTCCACTGCTCAGCTACAGTTTAAATGTGGAGTGCTCAATTCCAGTTGAAATCTTAATCATGAGGACTATCCCTGCTTGTATAATACTGCACTGAAAAATAAAAATAAAACAAAAATATGTTTACGTTCTACAGAAATAGGGTTTTTGTTAAGTTTCTTTTTAATCCAGGGTCTGATAGCTATTACAAATATGAGAAGAGTATCAAACTTCCATGATTGTTTGCTCCCCTACATTCCCTCCAACTTCACATATGTGGTAACAACAAACCTGTAGGTACACACTTAGTAGATTGAAGGGTGTCTATCTGTAGGGCCAACATTCCTACAGGCATAATGCGGTTTGTAGGTGGTACATAGGAAATGCCCCCTCCTTTTTTAGTAGAAAAATATGAAGAAACTGCAAAAATATACATTTTGGCAAACACTGTTGAACCGTCGATCAGGAGCACAAGAGCTGCCACTTGTAAAGAAAATATATTTAAGACTATCTGCCAGAGCAAGAAATGGAGTTAAAAAGTACACCTTCACCTCATGAAGTGTTGTGATAAATAGAAAACTGCACATGTTATCACATGGTTAACGTTACCACTGAGGGAAATGGCCTAATAACTTGATCACAATGCTGAGTGTAACGCCAATTTTAAATTATTACTAAAAAATATAGTAAAATATGGACATGCAAAACAACCACAACACCAAATAGCAAATGAATTGTGGCAGAGCAAACAATGCTTTCCTTCGAGCTGCAGCTCCCAGAAGACAACAATATATATCTGTTCAAACTATGTGAGTAACTAGAAGTAATTAGTGTCAATACTTTTTATAGCAATAATTTAAGTATAAATGATTGGGGAACATTTAACACACTTATCGAAGCGACAAGTCAATTTTATCCGAGCGACAGCAGCCAGGAAACTCCTTTTAGAAATCAATACAAGGCCACATTACCCTCACCACATTATTTTTGCTGCACTGTTTTTCCAGGTTTTACCTGCAGAAAATTACAGGCACACAAGCCTTGCGACTGAGTGTAACTTGAGATTAAACTTTGGTTTAAACGGGGCGAAAATATTTTGTGGTAGACTTTACATTTTTTGTGCCTCTGAGAAAGGGGCCATTAACTTTATTCTCTTTAAGAGCTTTACTCTGCTTTATGCATTTCCCCATAAGTGGGGCATTGGAAATATGCGACAGTGGAGGACCAAATTATGTTCCAGGGTTGACTAAATTGTGTGAAAGGACAAGGCAAATCATGCAGCGTAATGCAGTAGTACATTTCGAAAGAGTGTTACTTCATTATTTTGTCATGGTTTACGCATGGTAATACTGCGCAAAAATGTCACTTCGTTAGTACCAGTTTAACTACCAACAACAGAAACGAGCATAAGCAACTGAAACGCGACCGGTCAACCTTTACAAATGGCCTCCACAGTACTGGAACACGCCAGCATGTTTTTTGATCCCTTTAATGAAAAAATCTGCAGAATATGAAGCTGACAAAGTTTTATGTGGCCAATGCGGCAATCCCATGATTTTACGAAAAATACTGCAGCCACAGAATCGCATAATTCTGTGGCAGTATCTAGAAGGTGCATAAATCAATTGCCAGCAAGGAATCATCAGTACAGACCACATCGATACATATTGCAACGTTCTCCTTTACTTTGTGGTATCAGTGTGTGGTGTATGTTACCAGCACCGCAGAACCTGCTTGCACCTTTCTGGACAGAGAAATAAATGGTATAATTGATACTTGACGTGATTTTTGATTCACCGCTAACGTCACTTGACTAATCAAAGTCAAGGAGGGAGGAAGTGGCTGACATCACCCCCCCAGGCAGTTTCTGATGGTGTGCATGTGGCGTCCGTGTGCTTCGTGTTAAGTCGGCCCAGCTGCTCCATCCAAATTTAAATATTTATTAAAGAATAAACAAATCTATACTACTATTATAAAGAGAGAACTTGCACCTTTTGGCCATGTAAACACGGGAACCACAGCGCCAATCTACACACCTGATACATCTATGAAAATGTCAGGGTATGTAGATGGACATAGGCTATATAATTTTTTTTAAAAAAAGTAAATTAAAAAAAATTAAGTTTGTAAACAAAGTAGTCCCCTGAAAGTAGCGCCGGCCGGGACCTAGCGCTGGCCGCGACGCGACATGCGTGATGACGACGAAGGAGGAGCTGCGGTGCAGTGACGAGCGCTTGTGCAGTGAGGAGCGGTCGCACAGGTAAGGAAAGGGAAAGTGAGACTGTGTGATGTCGGGGGAGGCAAGAAGGAGGCAGCAGTAAATGAAAATGTCGGAGCGCGAGTGAGTCGGGCGGGAGGGGGGTGTGAGTGAGTCGGGGCGGGAGTGAGTCGGGCGGGAGGGAGTCAGTGCGGAAAGGGGTCGGGGCGGGAGCGGTGTACTGCCCCCAGCCCTTTTCTGCCCCAGGCAACGCTGGGGAGGGCAGCTGGTACAGTACAATCAGGCACAGCACCACTGACTAAACCCAGGCAGGCATGGATTACCAGTTACCCTGTAGTATAATCTCTTCACCGCAGAGACAGTTCTTGCGTGTAGACCCGGCCCTAAGAAATAAGTGCCGGTGCTAAGCACAGGAAAGCCCCGGCACAAATTAAGCAATGAGTGTGATATGCCTAGATATCACACTAACATTTCCTAGAGAAAAGGGAAGTAATTCTTTTTTTCAACATTTGCAGTTTCTTAGGGTTTCATACAAACCAACTCCACACTTGAAAGATTTTTCACAGAAAAGCAGTCAATGAAGTCCTATGGGGAAAAAACAGTGTTATAGTTTTTAGTAAGTATTCTGGGGTTAGAACCAGGGTTACCCCAGGGTCGAGGATGCACTCAAAGCACCTTCAGCGGCACTAGGGCAGCCGGGTGCAGAATGCTGAGGCCCAATGTTATCCAATAGGGGATAAGGAGCCTCCGGTTGGTGGCTGCTCACAAGCAGGCCACAAGGTTGTGGGGGCAAAGCTCATGGTGTTAACTTCAGGGCAAAGGGGGACTCGATTTAGCACACAAGGTACACCCACAGAGGCGACTGGGTTCAGGATGCTCTTTTGGTGTCGGTGCCCTGTTGGTTTCAATGAGGATTCTCCAGTTGCAACAAACGCTGCAGGCTCTGGGATTAAGATCTTCTGGAGGTGACCACTTGTTTGAGAGTTAAGTTGGGATGTCTTGGGATGCAAGGACGCAGTCGGTGGGCCATCCAAGGCTGTAGGACATTGGGTGCAGGGGTGCCTTTTCGCTTCAGGTTTCTCTTATAAACTCCGGTCGCTGTCATTCTCCAGAAAGGGGCTGCAGGAGTCAGTTGGAGCCTGGAACTGCTGCTGAACTTTGCTTTGTTGTCCTAGGATCCATTCCATATTGATTTTGACCTGTGCTGCCCAAACGGAGCTGACGCTCACACAACACCGCTTCGTGGCGCTGCCTCCCCTTGACTCGCTGGTGTGAGCGTGAGCTGCATTCCGCACGCTCTGCCTGTCGCTCCCAGCTGGAGTCAGAGGGGTCGTGGCCAGGGTGTGCACTGAGAGCGCACCTAGCCTGGGGGACTGCGAGGACCAGAATTCCTAGCTGGGATCAGCTGGTTCCTCTTCCCCCAGGCGAACCGCCCACGGACACGCCCCCAACGAAACGTATAAATAACATATCGCTACCCGCGACGCGGGACGCGCGCGGGGATAAGCCCGGGCAAAAGGGCGGGCCGTCTGAGGCCGTCCGAGGTCGTACTAGGACGGGACGGGCCACCCAACTAACCTTCTGCTCCTGGTAAGTCAAATCTACATCTGACTAGTTCCCCTACTGGTGCTAATTCCTGCATGAAAACGACGAGGGATCCGGAGTAATCAAATACCAATAGAAATTGTGGTAATAACAAGAAATGGGTTTTAAAAAATTACGAACCAGGACTATCTTCATGAAACGTATGGGCACGGAGGACGCCGTTCGTAAATCATCAGATAAATCAATAAAACAAGGACGCATTATACGGACCCCGGCCATTACTGAATATTTCGCTACTTTAACATCTAAAGACGAAATTGACAAAAAATTACTTCTGGTAGAAGAAATACCCAACTCATTACTGCATACAGGGCTAGAAGAATGTGTGCTAACCAAACTTGGGTCAAATCCACACTTAAGCTTAAGCGACATTGTATCCGACAATATGCAAAAGTCTCTCAATAACTCTAGAGATTTACAAATCCAGGGTCACGAGGAAAATCAGTTAACATCTTCAACACCAAAAAAAGGCCCAGAAAATACCTGTCACCTGGAAGAATGTTGTGCTAATAACTCTAAGATAACACAAAACCAACATGAGTCAAAAACAATAAATAGTTCCCCTTTACAAAAAAATCAAATGCAACCACAAACACTTGAATCATCGGTAGACCCTTTTCTCATAAAAACCAACAACTCAGCTAACATAATTACACCTATGTCAAAAGCCTTGTTTTCCTTACAAGAAATACTCGAGTCAGTCCTTTCCTTTTTAGGGAATATATTAGAAAATTCAGACCAAACTCTGGATGTTCAAATCGGTATCCTTAAGCATCTTGTTGAGGAAAAAAAGAAAAGGAAAGAACTCCCTGATCTGGAAAAAAAACAACTGAAGTCCAATGACAATGATCAAAGGAATTACACAAGTCACAAAGATAGCGAAAAAGACCTAGAAAAAAATGATCGTGGTACACAAACATCAGTAATACCAAAACAAAAAAAAGAGAAGTTAATACGACAACACGAAACACCAATATTCTCCCTGAAAAGACTTTTCAAAGAAAAACCTGTAAACGACAAACAATATCCAATTTTCGCAAAGGTCAAGAAATTGGATATACCAAAGGATGAAGATTTGGATGAAAATACCCTAAAAGTTACCCTCAATAATACATCTGAAAGCAAAAAAGGAGAAAAAACAAATAAATCTATAAATACTGACCAAGTAGAAGGAAAAAGAAAGAGGAAGAAACCAATAAGACGTATACATAGGAAAAATAATCGTAAGCTGAAATTCCAAAAGTTTATAACTGCCAATAATAAACAAGAAGTACCAGAAATTGAACCTATTAAGCCCGGGGCTACTGGAAATATGGAAATTAGCTCAAAAAAAGGAGATGAGAAATTGAAACCACTAGATCCGGCTGCAAAGGTTTTTGTCTCGCATAATGTCCCTGAAGAATTACAACTTCAAAATACGATCAATAGTACAAATAAAGGAAACAACCAACATGGAGTAGGAACATCAAACTCCAGAACACTTCAACTTGAAGAACTTTTTCCAACGGACTTAGCACCACTAAACAGAAGAAGAATTATTAATCTCCTTCACCACATCAAACCTTTGGAATCCCTGAATAGCAATGAGATTGACCTAGTAATCTTTCCACAAAAAGACAATAATAAAATAGCTACAGTAACCTTCTGGTCAAACGTTATACCTGGAATCATAATCAGTGAAAAAGAAATACTACACAAACATGGATACGACGTCTACTTAAGAAGGGATCTCAAAGAAAATAGATTTCCCCCTAGATATGACGAACAAATATGGAGAATCTCTAACTCGCAATACAAAAATCCTCTGGGAGAAACTGACGTGTCCCAAGCAACGTATTCAGGAATTAAGTATTCAGGGAAAGACACTTTGAAGGTAAAACTGGAAAATGGTGAAAGGCTAGTATGGCAACAAGAACCAAAGGGAAAGGAGTACAGAGAAAGCATCACATCTTGGTCATGGGTATCTGAGAACTTGAACAGTAATAAATTTACATCATGCTCGGGACAACCTGTTTAGCGAAGGTCTCAAAATAATATCATGGAATATAGCGGGGAAAACTAAGATCAAACTAACGGAAGCCATAAACAACCACCCGGACCTTTTAATGCTACAGGAAACCTGGGCTACACAAACATTTTCTCAAAATAACTACTACGTATATGACATCCCCGCCATAGCATCCACTCGAGGCCACGCAAAGGGTGGTCTGGCCATATTACTGAAGGAGGATTATATGTGGGCTCAGGAAGTTATCCAGACCAAATCACAAAACCTGCAATGCTTAAAGATTCTTCTAAAAACACATGATGTAGCAACAATACAATCATTTTTGCTGTTCAATGTCTATGCCCCTCCGGGCAAGAATTACGATAAGACCTTTCTAGTAATTATGGAATCCATCACACAAATTGTCGAAGATCAATCATGTATTCCATTCATAATAGCAGGTGATCTAAACGGCAAAATCTCAAATACAGAAATTGGTAAATGGATGCAACTTTATGATGACGAATTTGCCGAGTCCTTAGCCCCGCAATTCCCCAAGGGTGCAAAATGTGACAAAAGAGGGAAATTATTATTATCGACACTCCCCTCACTACGAGGTGTAATTCTGAACGGAAACATAGAAGGAGACATTCCGGCATCGAATACCAGACAGGGTAAAGGAAGTTCATCCATTATTGACTATATTATTTGTAATATGAATTTAATGGAGACTGTTACCCACCTAAAAATACAGCTAAGCCAAGAGAGCGACCATGCTCTGTTAATTTTAAAAACTGAATGGAGGACTCAAACAGCAACCAGCAGACAGCTAATATTTCATAGAAGCTCTGTTGTGGTAAATAGTGCCCAAAGAAGAATTTTCTGGAGCTCGAAAGTATTGGATAGAATAACGACATTGGTTGAACAGAAAGATCTCTTATTAGAAACTATTTCGGGTGATCCAATAGAAAATTTCGAACACATCATCAATAAGCTAAAAAATCTGCTATTTGACAAACTGCAATGTGCCCCTAAAGGTGTGAATTATGAGAACAAGAGCTGCAACAAAAATAACACACAAAATACCCAAACGTCTATAACTAAGAAAGAATTGAACAGACTGGTACGTGCACAATATCTGAATCATTCCTTGTCAATTAAGAAAGAAATAAATAAATTAAAAAACAAACTCAGAAGAAAAAAGCAAAAAAGAAAAAAAGAAAATCAAGAACGTAACTGGGTGGACATCCAAGAAGCTGCAAAAGATATGAATTCCCGAAAATACTGGTCCCTTGTAGCTAAACTAACTGGCACGAAAAAAAAGCTACAAGCGATACCTGTTACACCAAAGGACTGGGAAACTTATCTAACAGACTTATATAAAGCAAACCCGATTAACTTTGAGGGGAAAAGTACAGAACAAGACAATGGAGACGCTGACTCACAAATATATAGAGTTACAGCCATCTCAGTAGAATGGAACATAAGAAAAGCAAGGAAAACAGGAGCTTCTGGTCCTGACCAGATCCCAATAAAGATCTACCAGGCAAATCCAATGGAATGGAGTAAGTTGCTAGCAAACTTATTCAACCACATTTTTAAAACTGGACAAATGCCTATATCTTGGCAAGGAAGCACCATCATCCCAATACATAAAAAGGGAAGCAAGACAATCGCAGGAAACTATCGGCAAATCGCCTTAATGGACGCCGCTGGAAAAATATTTGCAGCAGAGGTTCTACAAAGATTAAAAGATTGGGCTTTTTCATTGAACAAAATTCCAATGTTTCAAGCTGGCTTTAGGCCAAAACATTCAGTTACGGATAACATTGCTATAATACAAACAATAATAGACAAATACGTAACTGGCAAATCTCAGGCGGTATACGCAGTGTTCGTAGATTATTCGACGGCGTTTGATCGAGTAGATCGCCCTACTCTATGGTATAAACTCAAGGAACTTGGCATTCCAGACTTACTACTCCAAACTATAGTGAACCTTCACACCGATACCTGGTGTCAGGTCCAAATGGGAGGCGAAAAGGGATTAACAGAAAGGATAAAAACATCCAACGGCCTAAAGCAAGGGTGTCTTTTGGCACCACTACTATTTTCCCTATATCTCAGCGACTTACCTAAGCAATTACAACAAGGCTCAAATCTGTCCCTAAAAATTGCTAAACAAAACATACAAGTGCTACTCTACGCCGATGACATCGTGATGCTTGATCTTACACCTTATGGTCTGCAACAATCCCTGGACATTCTTCATGATTATTCAAAATCTAACTTTTTAATCCCCAATTTAAAAAAAACAAAAATTGTGGTTTTTTCAAGGAAGAAATCTACTGTTAAATATGGATGGAGTTTAGGTGGAGAGAAAATAGAAACAGTAAGCGAATATCCATATTTAGGCAGGATCCTTTCAAAAAAATCACGAATGGAAGACATATAGAAAATCTAATGAGGAAGTCAGAGGTGCATACTGAGGCCCTCTTAAGGCTATATCAGACAACTGGGAATCGGCATTTCTCCTCTTTAATAAAAATATATAAAGTAAAAATTCCTCCCGTTTTGTCATACGCAACAGAGTACATTCCAATGACACAATGGACCTATATGGATCGTAAGGAGGGGAAAATTTTAAAAAGGATAATGAAAGTCTCAGATTCTACACCAGTTCAAGCGTTACGCATAGAATTTTCGATCACGAGCTCCTATGCCACGGCGGTAGCAAATGTAATCAGGTGGAGCTACAATCTTCTCCATGCAAAGGAGGGCACATTAAGACATCTGCTGAGACAAGAAATTTTCGAGGGTGCATTTAAAAATCAGACGTTTTTAAAAAATATGACGAATATCTTTCAAATGGCAGAGATCACCCCGGAAATGCTAAAAGGCTGGACAAACGCCCAAATGAAACTTTTCCTAAAATGCTTCACTCCGAAGTTAAGCTACGAATTAGATCACCAACACTGTAAAAAATTGTCAACATACAAATCTTTCGTAGATTCCTTGGAATATAAACAAAAACAACCATATATTGGGTTTTCATTGACTCATGGTGCAAGGAGGACAATCACCTTGTTAAGACTGGGCACCTTACCCATACTAACTTACACAGTAAAATGGCAGCCAGAGGGATCTTCGATTTGCCCCCTGTGTGAAGGGGGAGACCAAACCCTAGAGCACCTGTTGTATGTGTGTCCCAACTTGAAGGTAATTATTGCACGGACAAGATTTCTCGCCCCGATTTACCGATTCTGTAGAATCACCCGAGTGAATGAACTAATAGATTTATGCAAACAGCCTCCAAATGAATTTGTCTGCTATAACTTTTATAAATTTCTTAAATCTTTTTTACCATTGTACTGATTAAAATGTGTAACTATTTTTAAAATTTTTGTCAAATGTAAATTTGTGGTCCTCTGTAGAGTACCTATACAAATAAACTTTTTGACTTTGAGGAGTCAGTTGGAGAATTAAGGCAGGTCAGAGATCACCAGATCCCAGTTCAGGATCGTCAGGGAGGAGACCTTGTGGTTTTGGGCCACTCGAACCTGGGCCATGGGTGTCCTGTGCAGAGTGGTGCAGACTCATGGATTTGGCCAGTCTGTGTGTAAGCAAATTCGGTGTTCACGGGGGGACAAAGTCTGGTTTGGAGAGACCAGGCAGGTCCTCCGGGCTCTTGAGGGCTGCTGGCTACAGGACCCACTGGGATTTCGCTGTAGCAGGTCAAGGTCGGGCAGGCTGGTAGGGCTGGGGCCAAGTCAGTTGGTGTCCACTTTTTCAGCACAGCTCTTCAGTCCTTTTAGTTTCTTCTGGTCACAGAAGGCAGGGTTCAGAGTTGCCCCTAAATACCAAATTTAGTGGCGGTACAGGTAGGTACCAATCAGTCCCTTCCTTGGGGTAAGTGCACCCCCTTTTATGCCACCCTCCAGTGCATAAGCCTCATTCTAGTTGGTTGGGTCCCCCCCCATCTGCAAGATGGCGGGAACTGAGAATTGTGCTTGAGCTCACCTCACCCCCCTGAGTGGTGGGGTTGGCAAAGGTGGGAACACCTCTCCTTACTTGGTTTTCTCACAGATTCTCCCACCCAAAGTGGGGTTCCGAACCGGTGGGGGCCAGTTGCTGGGAGCAGCAAATGGCTGGGGTAGCTCCCAAAGGCAGGGAGACTTTGAGGCCTCCCCTTCGTGGAGGAGGATAGGCACCTCGTCCCAGGATGTGTTTTGTTTCAGGACCCCGAGAGCAGCAGGCAACTGGTGAGCAGCCAGGGAACTAGTGTTAGGTAATTTTTCAGGGAGCATCTCTGGGTGCATTTTACATCAAATCCCACACTGGCATCAGTTTGAGTTTAATGTCTTAAGAAGTGAAATGCCAAACTTTCCATTTTTCTGGGAAGCCATTATGGTGCTGTGGAGTTCGTAATTAAAAACTCCCAGACCATATACTCTTTATAGTGGGTTGTAGGCATGGCACACAGGGATGTGTGCCATGTGGTATTCCCTTTTCTCTGCCCCAAAACATACAGCCTGCTATCAGAGTGTGTTAAAAGGTACAGTGCCTGTAAGGGTGACACAATAAGTGCTGCAGCCCTTAGAGCCATTCCCTGGTCACAGTGCCCTTAGTACCTATGGTACCTTTTACAAGGGGCTTACATGTGGCCAGTGAGTTGCCAATTGGGTTTTGCAACAGTACAGTTTAAGGAAAGAACATAGGCCCTGGGTACCTGGCTGGCAGTAACCCAGGCCACACTTAGTCAAAGTACATCAACATTAGGCAAAAAGTGTGGGGCAACCATGCAAAAAGATATTTTCCTACACCATCTTACAATGGATTTTCTGAAGAGTATTGTAAAGCTATTTGAAAATGGCCACCATGAATGCAAGCATACAGGGTGCTGATATCAGTGTGGATTTTTAAAAAAACATAAGACATTTTATTACAAGATAGCCAATGTGCACGTCTGCACAGGATCCACAATGCCATCATCATTTAAATTGGCAATGGTGTTGATGTATATCACCAAGTCCTTGCAAAGCCAAAAGCACAAGCATTGTCAGTGCCCAGTGAAGGAGACAGCAGCAAATGACAACAGGCCACATTAATGAAAGGTTTTTATATAGGATGGATGCAGTACATTGGACAGCAACAAAATAATAAGTGTGCTTTGAAGCACTGCTATGGAGGACAGAGTTCGAATTTCCTTGGCAATCAAGTTCCCCTTTTCAAAAGTACATCCAGAAAAGGATGGTTCGGGATAGTTAGTTTCTTAGCTAAGTAATGCAATGAAATCAGAGTGAATGAGTTTGCGTACTAGTGACTTTAAACATGAATTGCCTTTCTATAGGCAACCAAGTAAAGCAAGCCAAGATAAAGTTGATGCATGCAAATTGGTTAGCCACTTGCCAACATGGTGTCAGTATAGGTTTCAATGTTACTGATTTTAGCATGTAAGGGTGAAAAATTGTCACATTTCTTCTCTGGGCCAAGAAGTTCTTGAGAGGCATGGGACTTGGATGCAGTTTTAACAATTTTAGAAAGCTTTCTCAGCCCATTTTTATGCAGCTATCTGGAAACTTATGGATCGAGCTTTTGATTCAAAGACATGTTTTTTTGTTAGATGATCTTGAACTACGCAGGAAATCAAGGACGTCCCTGCCTGGATTTTGCCACCATAAGCATTCCCACAGTTGAAAACCTTTCTTCCTTCAATTAAGTTTTCTCTATAGCACAGCTTTGTTTTTCTACCCTTGAATCTTCTTTCTCTTAAGCGCACATCATCATCCATGACCGCAGTGAAAGAGTTGTTGAACCTAGAAGTTTGTGTTTACATCCTGTTGTGCTTATGAATAGGGGATTCTGGATGCTAAGCAAGATTCCAGGGTTTTTCCATTGTTATTCTTAGTGCCTATTAAAAGGTCAGTTAGGTTGGCCACAAGTCCTAGGCTTAGAGAAAAAAACATTTGAAGGGGGTTTAGAGGTCTGGCCAGAGAACTGACCCAACTCCTCGAAGAGACCACCACCCTGTAATTCATCCCAATCCGGATTTCGCAGCAACCACAGCACCGAAACCGTCCTAGTCACCACCACCGACGACATCAGGGCCCAGATGGACAATGGCAAAACCTCAGCCCTCATCCTCCTTGGCCTCTCGGCCGCCTTCGACACCCTCTGCCACCACACCCTGCGCACATTACTCCACAACGCGGGGATCCGTGAAAAAGCCCTGGACTGGATCACCTCCTTCCTCACCGACAGAACCCAGAGAGTCCGTCTCCCTCCATTCCGATCCGAAGCCACCAAGATCACCTGCGGCGTACCCCAAGGATCATCCCTCAGCCCGACCCTCTTCAACATCTACATGATACCGCTCGCCAACATCGTCCGATCACACAACCTCAACATGGTCTCATACGCCAACGACACCCAGCTGATCCTTTCCCTCAAAGACCCCGCCACCACCAAAACAAACTTCCACGCAGGAATGTAGGCCGTCGCCGAATTAATTAAGAGCAGTCGCCTGAAACTGAACTCTGACAAGACGGAGGTCCTCATCCTCGGCTCCACCCCTTCTGCCTGGGAGGACTCCTGGTGGCCAGCCTCGCTGGGAACTGCGCCGACACCCACCGATCATGCACGCAACCTGGGGTTCATCCTAGACTCAATGCTCTCAATGACCCAACAAGTCATCGCCATCTGCTCCTCCTGCTTCAACACCCTCTGTATGTACGCCTCATCCTCAACATCCCCGGCCACAGCCACATCACCACCCACTTGAAAGACCTGTACTGGCTTCCAGTCAACAAGAGGATCACTTTCAAGCTCCTTACCCACGCTCACAAAGCACTCCACAACGCAGGACCAGCATACCTCAACAAGCAACTCACCTTCTACACCACCAACTGCCAGCTCCGCTGACCTCGCCCTCGTCACCGTTCCAAGCATCCACTGAATACCCACCGGCAGCAGATCCTTCTCCTACCTCGCCACCAAGACATGTAATACCCTCCCCATCCACCTATGACAGACCTAGGACCTGCTGACCTTCAGGAGACTCCTCAAGACCTGGCTGTTTGATCAGTAGCTGCTCCCCCCCACACCCCAAGCGCCTTGAGACACTCACGGGTGAGTAGCGCGCTTTACAAATGTGGGATTGCTTGATTGAGTCAACTGTACCAGGGTAATAGGCGAGATATTTTTCTGTAATAATCAAATCTAGAGTGGCTCCTTTGATATGTTAATTTGGCAATGGGCTATCAGTATCTCTCCCAACTTGTGACTTACAGATATTTTTTGCATCTAGCAATCTCATAGTGCACTAATGCCTGTGGCTGTCATCCGTACCCTCTACCTGCACATCGAGAACCCCCGGAGAGTGAACGACGCACCAGTGACTCTGGATTGTTGATTCCGGGCGCCTGCTTTGGCTCTGGATACGGGGAGGCCCTCGGGCTGCACCATGGCAGCCTCCATCGCGATCCGCCTCTGATTTGGGCGCACCTCATTGTGGAGTGCCTGTCGGCGGTGCGGCTCCTGTTCAGTTGGGGACACCGCGCGGCGGGTCGCTTGTCCCTGGGGACGCTGCCCTGTACAGCCACCGGCCCGTCCTGCACCCAGACTCTGCCGGATCCCGGCCCCGGCAGAATGGCGGCTGGCAGCCTGTGAGCCTGGCAGGCCCTGCAACAGACTGCGACCCGGCCTGTGGAGGACAGACCTCTGTCCTGGTGGCGGCATGCAGGGGAACTGCGTTTCGGATTGGCCAAACATCTCCTGAGGCCACACCATCTGGCTGATACTGGCGGCTGCGACCGGTTCCGGCTCCCGGAGAGCGGTGACAACCCGGTGAGTGGGGACGGGACTGGGGATCGGCTATCACATCGGGCAGCGGGGCGGGAGGGCACTGCTCAGGCTTCTCGCCCCCCCTTTAGTGGTACTGTGGTGTGCAAGGGCCTGACCGGACCTCCGTGACTGGGGTGACCCACTGTGGCCAAGGCCTGGCCTGTCCTGTCCTGTCTGGAGGTGGTGGATTCGCTCAGGGGGAGCAGTGAGGGACCGATCGGCTGTTCACATCGGGCAGCAGGCGTCCGGGTTGGGACTCACTGGCCCTCCCCCCGTCCTGTTTATACACCGGCCTGGGCCTCCCTGGCCGCCCGCCCTGGGTGTCTACAGGGCTGGGTGGATTGGATACCCTAGTGGCTGTGCGGCTGAGGCAAAGTGTGGTCTTCCGGGCGCCCGCCCGGTGTCGTCGCCCCTGGCTCACCGTCCCCCTGCTCCTGTGGCTGTCTAGGACTGGCTGGCGCCAGGGCCTGGGTGGACTGACCTGCTTGTGTCGTCTGTGCCAGAGGGAGACCCGGTTCCCACAGTCCGGTCCTGGACCTGGCGGAGGTGGAGCAACCTCTCTCCTCTCTCTCTGCCGCTATTTCGAGTGGCTGCGTGCAGCGCAACCAGTGCCCTCCCGGCACCTCTCCGATCCCCCCCCTGATTTCTCCTGGGCACATTCCTCGGGCTGACTGGTCCATCCCTCCTGGGGTGCCCTAACGGCGGAGGGATACCCCCGGTGTCATCCGGCTGGCATGGTGGAGGAGGTGGGCTCTCGCGTCCATCTGTCCCAGACCCGGAGCCCTTGCACTACCGAAAACCTGCTGGGGCGAGCTTTGGCATCCGCCATGAGGAGAGACCAGACCTTCAAATC
Organism: Lissotriton vulgaris; assembly: GCF_964263255.1. NCBI lineage: Eukaryota > Metazoa > Chordata > Amphibia > Caudata > Salamandridae > Lissotriton > Lissotriton vulgaris. The sequence goes on along the minus strand of NC_141695.1, from coordinate 1,503,481,387 downwards.
CATGACCGCCCCAATGCAAACAAAGATGGACCGGTTAACCACCTCTGAGCAGGACTCCCCTGGCCAAGGTGATGGTGCCCCCCCTTCTGGATAAACACTTTGGTGCCATCCTACAGGCGATCAGCGCATCACAGGCATCGGTGGAGGGGAAGATCGGGGAAGTTAAGGTGGATGTGTCCCTTCTTCGGCAAGACCTCCGCAATGCCACTGCCCGATTTACAGAGGCTGAATCTCACCTCTCCACGGCGGAAGAGGATATCCACCTATTAAAAGAACCCATGGCCAGTCTGTTGTCGCACACCAAGGAGATGCATTGGCATGCAGAGGATGCAGAGTACCGAGCACTCTGTTACAACATCCGCTTGGTGGGGTTCCCTGAAGGGGTCGAGACGAATCAGGTATCCACCTTCAACGAATCCTGGTTCTCAACATGGATGCCCAAAGATGCACTCTCCACGTGGTTCATGGTGGACAGCGCTCATCTGTACCTTGCACCAAAGCGGCCGCCCGGGGCCCCACCTCGTCCCATCATACTTAAAATCCTTAACTTAAGGGACGGGATGCCATCCTGCGCGAGGCGTGCTCACGGCGGCCCCTCAAAGTTCCAGAACCACACCATCATGGTATTTCCTGATTACACCAGGGAAGTGCAAGACCAACGCCGCTCCTATATGGATGTCAAAAATAAGTTGCACAGATTCTGACCTATCCCGCAGCCCAACTCTCTAAACTCTTGCAGGCGCTGCCCTGTCCGCAGCTCTCTCCGAGGACATGCCCCCAGCAACTTTATGGGCTGTGAGCCACGGCAGACCTATTGCTCTTCGTTGCCGTCTTTCCGCTGAGACATTGCATAGCCACCTACATGGAGGGGTCCTCCACGCAACCCAACCCAAGCGTTTTAGTTTGGTTCTGCTGTTGGGCCGACAGATGCTTCTGTTCTCGAAGTATAGGGTGGGGGGAGGGGAAGAGGTTGGGATTGTTTTTCCCATGGTTGCGGTTTCTTGTTGTTTTGTTACATTGGCTATCTTGAGACACAAAGCTATATTTTCTCGTACCGTGTACGCGGCTTCTTTACAAGCGATTTCCCGCACCGGCGCCGGACCCCGCGTGTACCTACAACTCTCTGTAGTACGGCGAGTAAATGTGCGCTTTATAAGTGTTTTTAAATTCAAATTCAAATACACCGACCACCAGCCACCATGACTGACATACCATTCTGAGGGCCTCCCTTCACACTTGGTCCTGGAACGTTAACTGACTCTTAGACAGACTCAAACGAATGGCTGTCCTACACTATGCGCAACGCCTCGGTATACTGCTCCTGCTTCAGAAGACGCATCTGTTGGGTAACCACTGTCCTTTCCTAGTACGCAATGGATACAATAGAATATGGCACTCTGGATTCGCCAGGGGCTCATGAGCGGTGGCTCTTGAAACGCACCCTTCCCTTTGTGCTCACGCAAGCTATTCATGACTCTCAGGGAATGTCTGTGGTACACTGTGCAGTAACCCCCTCAACCTTGTGTCCATATTCTCGCCCCCCCCCCTCGATGCTCACGACAACCCTAAAACACTACACCACCCTGCTGGACACCTTGCCCTCGAGGACCACGATTATCCGGGGCGACTTTAACGCGGTTTCCACTTCACACTTTGACGTGGCAGCCCCCCCCCATCTAACTCTAGACTTGTGCAAGCAAAGCAATTAACAAATCGGTCCGCATCCCTGGGCCTCTGCGATGCATGGCGAGTCCGGCACCCTCACCTCAATTTGCTAATACCTCTGCAGCACACCATACGCAGGCGTGCATAGATGCAATCTTTGTCCCATACACTGACTGCCACACAATTAAAGACGTCTGTATGCTCCCCAGGGGTCTCTCTGACCATTCCCCGAGGCTCCTTAGTATGGGGGCTCCTCCGCCCTCAAAGCGTCGAACATGGCAGATGAATGCTTAGTTCCTCCAAGATAAGGAATTTAGAAAGGTGGTGGGGGCAGAGCTCAATCAGTACTTCCTGACCAATTATGGATCAGTTCCCTCCCGGGTACCCTATAGGATGTGGGCAAGGCCACCATCTATGGCTTTGCTAAGGGCCAACTCAAGTGCCAGCTGCAGCAGACCACCTCACAAGATGGTGACACTTCCCAAGAAAGGCAACTCGCTCACCTTCTTTGAAATTAGGCAGCTTTCATTGGACAACGCCAAACTCCTCTGGAGATCCTCCGTAGCGAGAGTGTATGGCTGGGGTGACAAGAACGGCACGATTCTCCACAAACTGGCCACGTACCCTAGGGCGAACTGCATTATCACTGAAATAGTGGACCCGGACGGGTCGTCACATCCCCCGTTGGCAATGACCCACGCCGTTGCCTCCTACTATTGTCAGCTCTACGCGGAGAGGAGCCCTGTACTGTTGCTCCTTGAGTTGCTGGATGCGCGTTGTGCTCGCCTCCCCCAGCTGGGTTCTGCCGCACAGGCTGATTTGGACCGCCCTATCACCCATGAAGAGATTAATGAAGCAATAGCTCACATCTCAACGGGCAAGACCCCTGGCCCGGATGGCCTCCCCAAGGAACATTTTGCTATGTATCGTGAGACACTTATCCCATACCTCGCAGATCTGTTCAAAGAGGCTCTGGAGAAGGGCTCTTTCCGGCCCGAGACGGACATGGCCACCATTGTGTTTCTCCCAAAATCTCAACCGCCATCTCTTAGATGAGCGGACTACAGATAAACACAGAGGTTAAACTATATGCCACAATTCTCGCCCCAACGGCTGAGGCCCTACCTCGCCACATTGGTCCACCCGGACCAATGCAGGTTTATGCCCACGCGTGGTATTAGGCACTGCCTCCGGAGGCTCATCTGGCCTTGGCTCACCGCCACTTGCTCACCCCCTACTTGGCGATTCTTCTTGTCGATTTCGAGAGGGCCTTCGATTGAGTGGATTGGAGGTGCCAGGGCAATGTGGTGGCCACAATGGGTTTTGGACCCCATTTCTGTAATCTGGTAAAAAGTTATTTATGCCTGGCACCAGGCGCGAGTCTTAGTCAATGGGGTTTTATCGGAGGCCTTCCCAATTCAAAAGGGAACGAGACAGGGATGTCTCCTCTCGCACCTTCTCTTCGCCTTGGCGATTGAGCCCCTGGCGACCCCAGTTTGTTCCGAGGACCACATTCAGGGATGGGAATGGCCCAACTCTGAGACAGACAAGATCACACTTTATGCAGATGATGTTTTACTCTTTTTGTCTGAACCCGGCCAGTTGGGCCCTCATTGCCTCCAGATCTTACAATCCTTCGGGCAAGCTTCCGGCCTCCGGCTGAATCCCGATATGTCGGTCCGAGTCCCCCTACACTTATCTAGAGACTGCTATGACTGGCAATCCACTTTATTGCTTAGGAGTCAGTCTTCCCGGACCTAGGCTGATCTTCAATATCACCCCACTTGTGAAAAAAGCTAAGGTGGACAGTTACAAGTGGCAGGTGCTCCCCTTGAATCCCTTGGAGAGAGTCGCCCTGTTTAAAATGATGATTCTCGCCAGATTCCTCTATGTCCTCCAAAACACCCCCTTCTGCTTTCCACTGGCCTGGTTTCAGGAGCTGGATAGTATGGCCACCAAATTCCTTCTTGGGGGGGGGGGGGGATCTGGGAGGGGGGGGGGGGGGAGGCGAGGGAGGCCTCGTCTGGCTCTGACCCTATGCCCGGATTCCTCCCTTCGATGGGGGCATGGGGATGACACATTTATACTTTTACTACTTGGCGACTTGCCTACAACCCATACATGATTAGTTTAAAGGGGGCTGGTACGACTCGGCCTATAGGCTTGAACTGAGCGAGCTAGGTTTGCCCCAAATCCAGTCCCTGAGGTATGGGGAGTCCATTCCGTCTACCTTACCAGAGGTGACAAGCACGCGCTTTTGGCCTGGCAGGCAGCTCTGTGTCATACCCAATAGACACGCAAGTTAACTCAGCATACGCCACTCTGGCAAGGCAGTGGGTTGCAGGGATTTAGAGTGTGGGACCTTATAGGGATCTCGCAGCTCGGGATGTGTGGGCGAGCGGCCACATGAGCTCCTTCCAAGACCTTCGGTCCAGATACTCCCTACACAATTTTAAAACTATCTGCAATTGCGACATGCCCTCCATGTTCACATATCGGACGATACAATGATCTCCCGAAGCGCAGATTATGTTGGGCAACCAGAGGAGGGGGATTTCCCGCATTTACCGTAGACTGGTTAATAACATCCCGACTTCACTGGACCGGCATAGAAGCCAATGAGAGGAGTGGGTGGGTCCACTGGATGAGGCGGGTTGGTTAGATGCTGTCATGGCACCCAATACTATTACTGCATCAGCTAAACTTCGCTTGATCCAACTATACTATTTGCACGCCGCCTATTTAACCCCAGTACGCCTTCATCGGGCAGGCTTTTAGCCAGACTGCTTAATGCACAAGGTGGGGCCAAGACCCGCCAGACTTTTTCCATATGGTATGGGCATGTTCCCTTTTGGCATGGTGCTGGGGAGACATTGAGGAAGAGCTCACAAATTCTGTAGTGGGAAGTTCCCCATGCCCCACAGCACTCACTCCTCGGGATTACAGATGGGCTTGATGCGCCTAGGAACGAGAAGCTATTTTTCAACATAACTATGGTCGCTTTTTGGAAGCTTCCAGCTCAGAATTGCTCTGGGAGGTGGAGGAAGGAGGTGGACTGGTGTGCGACAATAAAAACCTATGTACAAAGCACCGTAGGGTGTGGGGCAAATGGCTGGGTACCATGGAGTAGGCAACATTGTGTGCACATTGTTTACATCCAACTGAATCTTATGGGGTCGAGCATTCTGGGATTGATCATTCATTCGACTGGGAATAGTTATCCCCAGTCCACTGCCGATTTGCTGGCTTTTGTTTACTGTCAAACAATAAAAATGCTTATAAAAAAAAAAAAAGATGTCTGAACCCTTCCTTGGATGTTAGGAGCTTGGTAGTTCACCTCAGAGGTGTGGCTACCTGTGGACCACATTTACATAAGACAACTGATTCAGCCACTGGTTTCCCCCCTGTTCCTACCGCCAGCCTGTCTTTCTGACCAAAAGGGCAGCCCTACATAAATACGATCCCCATTTGCCCACCAAAGGCAGCTTCCACCTTTGAAGCTCGTCTTTTGGGTCAACAACCTGTGTGGCTTTCTGCAAGTGGGAGGTAACAGCTCCCATTGTAGCAGGCTTCTATTGTTACTGAGGCTGGGAGTCTTTCACACTACTACCCAGGGGGGCAGAAGGCTATCTGGTGGCCAGCAACTGTGGTGGCCACTGGACAAACTGGGTAACAGAGTGGAAACTTTCCAAAAGTTGCCTATCCCTAAAAGTAACGTTAAATTGGACTTGGCCATCAAGTCGGTTTTAATACCACAAAGTAATTTTATACCTTGAAGTATCCATTTTAGAAATCCGATCCAGGAGTTAGCCAGGTTTAGAGGTCAGCCGGTAACTGTACTAGCCAATGGGGCTACTAACGTTTCCAAAGCAAAAACGAAAATTTGGGGGATTTGCTGTTAGGACATATTAAAGTTTATGTCCTACTTAATAATATACAGCGCTCTGCCTTGGGGCTTGATAATCCTTCCTTAAAGGAAACTTACATATGTTGTCAAGGGAAGTGGGGGCTTGCCATTATTTTAAATGATAAAGCCGAACTAGCAGTCTTAAAACTGCTCTTTCAAGCTGCAGTGGCAGGTAATATGTACATTACTGTATGATGAGATTTCCACCAAAAAATCTACAACCCCCAACATCACTCAATCAAAACTCACACTCCGGCAAAACATTCATACATAGTCAATCCCACACTTCAATCATTCAAGCATCAAAGTCACAACTCAAAAAACAATCAAATATACTAGTTTTTTTGATCAGAAGAGAACTCAGTCGTGAAAAAACATACCCTTATTATAAATGTTCCAATTGTATAAACAATATATAACATTTCTTCATCCAATGGTATTCCACTCAAATAGGTGTCCTGGTCTAAATGGTTTTTTGAGTCGCGCATTTCGGTATGGACCCGTCTGAGGTCTACCTTCTTCAGGGCCCAAATGGAGTAGATCACAATGGAATAACCCAGCCTGGGGGTGGGGGGTTCAAGATAATGGCCAGGGGGCTCCTGGGGAATAAAGAAGAATGAATCAAAAACATGGGTGGATTATATATGGCCTCTTACTTAGTCGCGATTAAGAACGTACTAAACAGTGAAGATCTACTACCAACGTAACCAGGAATGTACCACCTAGTGAGCTTGATATCCTCAAAAGTAAAACAAAAAAAGAGAGAATAGAGCACAGCGACAGTGTCTATTGAAAGAATCAGCACCCAAACATGTGAATACTGACTAAAGAAATACTGAAAAGTGCTCTGTGCCCACCAACATGAATAGGTGCATTATTCACCATATGGAAGTCCTAAAGTTAAAATATATCCACATCTACTTACAAAATATAGGGGCAATGGAACCACTGCCAGTCAAGTTGTAATAAGACGAAAATTATGAAATACACACACCAAATAAATTGGGTGTATTAACTGAGCAAAGGCTCTCTATATAAAATAGAGAAAAGGCACCGATACCCCAAGTATTTGAAAATACAGATGCCGACATGGCCTACAGGAGAATTGACCAGCTCAATGGCATTACTGCAATGGGTGACAAAAAATGCCAAACGCTCATATGGCTTGAAACAGTCGGGCAGGAAGTCGTCTCCTCTTCTTACAAGTAATCCAGGGATAGGAAATGTGTCCTTCTAGCCACCCTATTAACCAAGTGTACACACTCCACTCAGTTGAAAATGGAGACCTAATGGAAGCGAAAGGACGCTATAAGAATAGGGGCTGGATAGACAAAAACCTGATAACCTAACACCCCAAACACAACTTCTATGTAAGCAGGGAAAACGGTGGGTCCCTGTGGTAGTAAAGCAGATGGCTGAGGGGAATATGCTCAACAAGGGGTGGTGAGGGACAGAGTCTCTGAATTAAGCAGAAAACTCTCACCCAGTCAAGAGATCAGGGCTAGATCCAACATCATTATCCAGCCTTGGACAGCCATGCTCGGACAGGCTGATCGATGTTTACGCGCTGGTTAGACCACACATGCAGATAAGGAGCAGGGTGGACGCACTTAGTGTTTTATCAAGTCGGCGGCATTCATATTATTATAGTGGTTCCGACACTTTGTTTTACAGGTGAACTCTGCATGTGTATCATTCATGGTTGTCGAATGGGGTTGTCACGGAGAGAGGGAGGGAGAGTGGTTGATTTAGACCGTGAGATGCATATTCCCCTCATATTTACAACAAGGGGTGGTGAGGGACAGAGTCTCTGAATTAAACAGAAAGCTCTCACCCAGTCAAGAGATCAGGGCTAGATCCAACACCGTTTTTTAGCTCACTGCACCATCCCAGTTTCAGAACCTGGCTGTATGCAAATTAGTCTGTTCCTGTCCCAGTGCATGATGGGAACAGGGCAAACCAAACTACAAAAGCCAATTCTTACACTGGGAAGGAAACAAGCTCCCGGGGACCGGTTTCTGGCATTACAGCCGTCTTCGGCCCGGTTTGCTTGAATCCTGATGGTGCAATGAGCAAGGGACTCATGTCTGAGTATACCCTTCCACGCTTAGGGTGGACAAAAATATTTACAACAAGGGGTGGTGAGGGACAGAGTCTCTGAATTAAGCAGAAAACTCTCACCCAGTCAAGAGATCAGGGCTAGATCCAACACCGTTTTTTAGCTCACTGCACCATCCCAGTTTCAGAACCTGGCTGTATGCAAATTAGTCTGTTCCTGTCCCAGTGCATGATGGGAACAGGGCAAACCAAACTACAAAAGCCAATTCTTACACTGGGAAGGAAACAAGCTCCCGGGGACCGGTTTCTGGCATTACAGCCGTCTTCGGCCCGGTTTGCTTGAATCCTGATGGTGCAATGAGCAAGGGACTCATGTCTGAGTATACCCTTCCACGCTTAGGGTGGACAAAAATATTTACAACAAGGGGTGGTGAGGGACAGAGTCTCTGAATTAAGCAGAAAACTCTCACCCAGTCAAGAGATCAGGGCTAGATACAACACCGTTTTTTAGCTCACTGCACCATCCCAGTTTCAGAACCTGGCTGTATGCAAATTAGTCTATTCCTGTCCCAGTGCATGATGGGAACAGGGCAAACCAAACTACAAAAGCCAATTCTTACACTGGGAAGGAAACAAGCTCCCGGGGACCGGTTTCTGGCATTACAGCCGTCTTCGGCCCGGTTTGCTTGAATCCTGATGGTGCAATGAGCAAGGGACTCATGTCTGAGTATACCCTTCCACGCTTAGGGTGGACAAAAATATTTACAACAAGGGGTGGTGAGGGACAGAGTCTCTGAATTAAGCAGAAAACTCTCACCCAGTCAAGAGATCAGGGCTAGATCCAACACAGGAACAGACTAATTTGCATACAGCCAGGTTCTGAAACTGGGATGGTGCAGTGAGCTAAAAAACGGTGTTGGATCTAGCCCTGATCTCTTGACTGGGTGAGAGCTTTCTGTTTAATTCAGAGACTCTGTCCCTCACCACCCCTTGTTGTAAATATTTTTGTCCACCCTAAGCGTGGAAGGGTATACTCAGACATGAGTCCCTTGCTCATTGCACCATCAGGATTCAAGCAAACCGGGCCGAAGACGGCTGTAATGCCAGAAACCGGTCCCCGGGAGCTTGTTTCCTTCCCAGTGTAAGAATTGGCTTTTGTAGTTTGGTTTGCCCTGTTCCCATCATGCACTGGGACCGGAACAGACTAATTTGCATACAGCCAGGTTCTGAAACTGGGATGGTGCAGTGAGCTAAAAAACGGTGTTGGATCTAGCCCTGATCTCTTGACTGGGTGAGAGCTTTCTGTTTAATTCAGAGACTCTGTCCCTCACCACCCCTTGTTGTAAATATTTTTGTCCACCCTAAGCGTGGAAGGGTATTCTCAGATGTGAGACCCTTGCTCATTGCACCATCAGGATTCAAGCAAACCGGGCCGAAGACGGCTGTAATGCCAGAAACCGGTCCCCGGGAGCTTGTTTCCTTCCCAGTGTAAGAATTGGCTTTTGTAGTTTGGTTTGCCCTGTTCCCATCATGCACTGGGACAGGAACAGACTAATTTGCATACAGCCAGGTTCTGAAACTGGGATGGTGCAGTGAGCTAAAAAACGGTGTTGGATCTAGCCCTGATCTCTTGACTGGGTGAGAGCTTTCTGTTTAATTCAGAGACTCTGTCCCTCACCACCCCTTGTTGTAAATATGAGGGGAATATGCATCTCACGGTCTAAATCAACCACTCTCCCTCCCTCTCTCCGTGACAACCCCATTCGACAACCATGAATGATACACATGCAGAGTTCACCTGTAAAACAAAGTGTCGGAACCACTATAATAATATGAATACCGCCGACTTGATAAAACACTAAGTGCGTCCACCCTGCTCCTTATCTGCATGTGTGGTCTAACCAGCGCGTAAACATCGATCAGCCTGTCCGAGCATGGCTGTCCAAGGCTGGATAATGATTTACCCGATGTATTGAAGATGAAACAAGCAGAACGTGTGTCTCAAATGGACTGGCCAATCAGGGTGAGGTGGAAAGAGAAATAAAGGCATAACTACATTACTAGTTATAATCTAAAAACGGGCGGGTACCACCTTGGAGTGTAGTAAGAAGTGGCATGGTGGGCATTATGTAGAACGGGCAGTCGCCATTTCAGAGAAGCAAAAGATTATACCCAGATACATCAATGGAGACCAATGGGGCTGAAAATAAGAATAAAAGTAGTAGTAAATTGCTCCGCAGAAGAAAGCACTGTATTGAGTGTTCTGACGTGAAATGTTCCTTTGACCCATTCCACAGAATAAACTAAAAGAAAACTGTTAAATATAAAAAAAGTTACACAAAAATCTAAATAAACCAGTTCAGTTCAAATTTCTTTATTCGGCACTTAGAAAGATACCATAAAAGTACATATAAAATTTCATTTAAAAAACACATTAAAATATTTTTTTTAAAAGAGAGCTAAAGGACATTGCATTCATATCGAGACATTTCTAATAATAGTTTCTGGTTACAGGGCATTACAGTTATTTGCTTCTCTTGTGTTCCTTAGCCTCATCGCCACCTTAACCCCTTCGATGCTCATGACGGAACAGTTCCGTCATGAGGCACAGTGGAGCTGTGCTGATGACGGAACTGTTCCGTCATGACCACACCCATTATCATTATATTTCAGCACCGGAGGGGAATATGGCTAGCAGCGATGAGGTTAATAAAACTTATTGTACAAAACAATGTATATGGATCTGAGGCTTCTTGTAAAAACAGTAAAGCTGCTTTCGCCTGTCTGATTTTGGCTCTTTTGAGGATCCCCACTAGAAATTTTCGTCTGGGGGCTGAATGAAAAGGACATAACAAAACAAAGTGATGGGTATCCTGCGGAGACCTACTGTCGCAGCCACAGGTACCCTTCGACTCCACTAGTAGGGTAAATCCAGAGGGGACTGAGAGTAGGTGATGTAACATATTCAGTCTGAAACGGGTCATATAAAATCTGTCCTGTGCATTGTACATCACGGCAAGGTACGGTTCCATTCCATAAGACTTTCAGAAGCTGTACACAAACTGCAGATTTTTTTTTCTGTAACAGCCCTGTTTGTGGATCTCCATTCACCGTATAGTTTTTTAACCAGCGACTTATTCTGGGCATTTAGGGTTTCCGGTGCGGTAAAAAAGTTTTTGCAACCGATTGCCTCCAGGGAGTCTTTTACGTACTTTATCCAGGGTATATGGCCCCCTCTGCCCCGGTTCAGACAGTCTTTGATGATTTGCCTGCTAAGGCCAGCCTCTGAGTTGGTCCAGATTTTAATCCAGGCTAAAAGCGGCCTGATCTTTATTCGATCTTCTATATAGGACTCTCCCAGTTCTTCATGTGTGATGTAGGATGGAGTTCTTTGTGGCACTTTCAATAACCTTTTAAAAAACGTATTTTCCTCCACCTGAATCTGGTGCGAATGCTTGTTTATAAAACCCCACACTTCTGACCCATAGGCTGCTTTAGCACAGCATATGGACCTATACAGATTAGGTACTTGTTCCGGCGACCATCTGCCCAGTCTTCTTCCATAGCCCATTATGGCCCCTGTTGATGCCACCAGTTTTGCTGCATGTTTTTCCAGCAGGGATCTGAAGTCTAATTGTTCATCAAATAGGACGCCTAAATATGAAAAGGACTGGACCTGGCCGATTTTATGAGAGCCTATCTTATATACAAATTTCCTTTTAGCACTTGCTCCAACTGTCATCACGTAGGATTTTTCCAAATTGGCTGACAGGTCAAGTGTGGCCATAAAGTTAACAAATCCATCTATCAACTTCTGGAGGCCCCGCTGTGTTCTAGCTAACACCGCGTCGTCAGCATAAAGTAGGACAGGCACTGTGCGATTACCTATTTGGGGAGAATCCACTCTCAGTTTGGATAATTCTTTGTCCAGATTATTGATATACAAAGAAAATAAAAAAGGCGCTAAAATGCAGCCTTGCCGCACTCCACTTGTACATGAGAATGGTTCTGTCTTACTTCCATCTTGGTTGTATCGGACCGCTGCTGATGTGTTCCAGTGTAAGGCCTTCACGGTGTCGACTAGCTCTTGTTCCACCCCCAAGCTTATCATCAATGACCACAGTTTTTCTCTGTTGACGCGGTCGAAGGCCGCTGAAAAGTCCATAAACCCTAGATGAATTGCCCCCTTACTGGCGATGGTGTACTTAGCCGTCAAAAGGTATAAGTTCAGGCACTGATCGGTAGTTGATCTTCCCTCCCTGAACCCATATTGAACATCTGTGAGTATTTGGTTGTCCTCTGCCCAGTCTTGAAGGCAGTTTAAGATAGCACAAACCAACACCTTCGCCGTCACGTCAATAAGGGATATAGGACGATAACATTGGGGGTCATCCCGATTCCCTTTTTTATATATTTTGACAATTGTCGCTGAGGACCAAGAGCGGGGTAACCCTGCCACAGTTGCCTCGTTCAGGACCCTCATGAGAATGGGAGCCCACAATGCTATATTACTCAGATAGAGATCAGGGGGTATGCCATCAGGTCCTGGTGCTTTATTTTTAGTTAGCCCTAGGATAGCCAGTTTTACTTCTGCCAGGGAAAAATCTAGTCGTGCGGTCAGATTTGACCTCTGTCCTTCATCTGGAGTTATTTTCCCTGTATGATTATACAGGCTCTGAAAATGGTTATGCCATTATTCTGGTAAAATGGTGTTCAGTATTTGTGGTCCACTAGGGTCCTGAAAGCATGGTTTATTTATGACTTTCCAGAACCCAGCCATGTCTCCTCTTTCTGCCGCCTCCCTTAAGTCCTCCCAAGCTTGTGTTTGAAGGATTTCAGGGCCTTTTTATATTTCAGTCTATAATGAGCTATTCTCGGGTTATCCCTAGGGCGCTGTTTGAGGCTATGTTTAAGATCTTTATGTGCCTTAATACAGTCTTGATCAAACCAGCGGGATGTGGTGTCTATTTTACCTCTTTTTGGGGTCTTTAATAGGCCATCTACCAAACGTGCTATTTCTTCAAATGCACTGACCACCACCACTCCCTCATTGCTTTGATCAAGGCATTTGTTTATGGCATTTCGCCCTGCTGTTCGAGGCTCCTATAGAATTTATCACCATCTATCTTAGCCCACCTAAGTCTCTTCCCCTGGTCTACCGCCTTTTCTATTACATCTGCTCTATTTAATTGTTTCATCTAGTCAAGGCATTTTAGTTTCATAACCAGGGGGTTATGGTCACTAAAGATGCTGGTCTCGATTGCCATGCTACCAATCCAATCTTTAAGTGCCGTGGGCACCATTATAAAATCTATATATGAATGGCAGCCTCTGCCCTTAAAAGTTGGGTTGGGTTCCAAACTATTGCCCAGTTCTATCAGATCCATTGTATGCACCAAATTATGCTTTTTCATGATTTTATCCATTTCCCACCCGACTGCAGAGTGTATAAAGTGTGGTGCTTTTGCCACAGTGCACCGTGACCAGTCCTTGTTTAATGGTCTCAAATTCTCACATAGGTGACAATTGAAATCTCCTGTAAGGATGATGCGTGAAGAACCTGTTACTTTATTTAATGTTAAGTGCGCGTCTAGGCGGGAATCTAGTTCTTTTATTATGCTTCCCCTACTGGTTGTACCCACTGCATTATACCAATTTATCATTGTGATGCTGGTCCCTTTAGTATGAGAGCCTATTGCCTGCATATTTTTTTGAATCCCAGTTATAATTAGACCATACCCCTTGTATATGGAGGTCTAGATATATTAATAGTCCTCCGGTTGCTCTCCCTGATACAGATCTTACAGCAGGGATTGAAAAACATTTAAAACCCTCTATGGCATACTGATTGGGATCAACCACCCAGGATTCCTGCAGGCATATAATTTGGAATCCAGTAATATACTGTCTCCACTCCAGACAATTAAATGTAGTTGTTAAGCCTGCTATATTCCAGGATATAATTCTGAGACCATCCTGGGTGACTGAGATATTTGCATCAGGTTGTAGTTTACAGTTTGTACCGGAGATGAGTCGGTCCACCTCATCCAGTACACAGAACCTATTCCAGTGAGCATACAGTGAAGTAGCTGGGTCATATGGAGGTATGCCCTGCCAGGGAGCCTGCCACTGTTGCATTCTATTCTGGGGACCATAATGGTGGTAAGCTCTACTTGGATGAGCCCTGTTTGTATGTAGTGGTCTTTGGGGTGTGATGGGGTAGAAATACGATAGCTGCAGCGGATGTATTTGAGTATTAGTATTACTTGTCTGGGCATTACATATGTAATTCACTGCAACGGTGTCCCTGACGTTTATTGTAATGATGTCTCCTGCAATCGTTTTTACTCCTTTCCCAACCCACTCCCCTCTTCTGACAGCTAATATATCTCCAGAGAAATTTGGGGGTAATGGTCTATTTACCCTTAACCACTGCACATATTTGTTTTTTAGCTCGAAATGATTTGCTCTTTTCCCTTCTTTCAGAGGAGGAACCCCTGTTAATACTACAACGAAGGGTAGAGCTTCAGGGGGAAGGTTGATTGTGTGGAAGCGAGCTGTTTTCTCCTGTATGCTTTTAGGCAGGGTATTTTTGGTCAAGTTATTTGTCTCCTTCGGGTTATTATCTATATTTCCATTAGTGGCTCTAAGATTTCCCTCTCCCTGATCAGCCTGTGTATGGGGGGTAGTGGCGGTGGAACCAGCTGGTATGGGGGCTCTGGTATTTTTTGAGGTGGCAGTTTGTATCCCCATTTTAGCATTTTTTATTGGGGGATTAGCTGCAGGTACTACCTTGTCCTTATGTGTGTTATTAACTATTCACCCTTCCTGGCCAGCGTGGGCTAGAGATACCGGTGAAGCAACCGGCTTTGAGGTGCCTACACCCCTGTTTATTATAGAGGTTAGTCTGTCGATCTTAGACATCAGAGGTTTTATGTGAGTAATAATAGTTTCTTCCAGTCCTGCCTTTAAATCGGCTACCATGTTTGCCACCCAACAGGGTATGCCTGGTGTGATGTTGGGGACTGGTGTCACTAGATTGTGATTTACCATCTGATTTTTTCTTTTCCTTTGGTTGTTTACTAGAGTGTCTTTTGTACTTCTCTGGCCTATGTTGCTTTGTCTCGCCTTTTCTGGAACGCACTTACAACGCGTGCCATTATTACACATTTTTTACAACGCAAATCAATAGAACGAATAACCCATTACAATGCAAATTACTATTCTAACCCCGCCAAGGAGTTACTTTGGGAATGCTTTGTAAGAGATTTTTTGTTGTAGAAATTGTGTTGTAATGGCACACGTTGTAACGTGTGCGTTGTAAACAATGTCTCCCGCTAGGAAGTTCTGCAGGACCGAACAGGCGAAATGCCCATCCCTGCAAATCTGACTGTCCAGGCAGAAATGCTTGGTAAACATGTGCAGGGAAGCCCACATTGTTTCTAGCAGATGTCCAAAACTAGAACTCCACATGCTAACATGGTGGTTGCAGCTCTAGCTCTGGTGGAATAGTAAATAAGTTTGAAGATATATATAGCACAGCTTATCACCCGTGAGGGTATCCAGGCGCTGTCCATGGGCATGGAGAGGATAAGTGATTTGCCCAGAATCACAGGATGTCTCGGTGACGCTGAGACTTTAACTTGGATCCCCAGCTCCTGAATCGGCAGCTCTAGCCACTGCGCCACATCCTCTTAAAAGCCTTCAGGAGGCTGCTTTTTGGCCAGTGCGTAGCAGATCTTGATGCAGGGAACGACCCACTGTGAGACAGTCCCTTTTTGCACCACCTTTCTTCACAACAACATACCACATGAAGAGTTGGTTGTCCACCCGGAACTCATGCAGTCCAAGCTCTTTTTGGGTCCAGATGGTGGAGTCGCTCACCTTGCTGGCAGGGATGTGGAGGAGCATTGAAAGTGGCCAAGTTGGCAGATTGGCCCCATGAAATGGTGCTACCACTTTCGTCAGGACTTGGTTTTCCGTGGATTCAGCTCCAACCCCTAATCCTTACCAAAACCCACAAAAATATCCATCAAGGACTTTAGCCCCATAGTCTTTGAAATGAGCAGTGTGTTGTCAGCAAAGGGAAATGCTGAAATTTTGCTCGCTACCATTCTTTTGGGAATTATTTGTGCTAAAATCGAGATAGGTCGATGACCACGTTGACATACTGTGAAAAAAGGTAGGTGCAAATAAACAATCCTGTCTTAGCCCCCCCCCTTTCGATTGCAATGCGATCTGTTATGTCGCCGCCCCCCCCCCCCCCCCCCACACACACACATATATATATATATATCTCCCCTGGATATCAGTGTGAAGTCTGATGAGCAGAAACAAACAGAATAAGGTGTAGCATCCCCATATCTTCTAGAACTGCCCATAATTTGCGTCTGTGAATGACATCAGAGGCAGATCGGAGATCAACAAATGCCACATATAACTGACCCCGCTGCAGAGACACGGTCTTCCAATATACACGTAAAAAACAAAGTGATTTATTGTGGGTACAGTGTCCCTGAACCCAGCTTGTAAATGGGTGAGCCCAAGAAGTGGGAGAAGGTGTGGGGCAACTGGTGTAACTTCTGAGGGTGTTAAATGTGAAGGGGGGACCTAGCAGGGAAGGGCACGCCTGTTGAGATGTCATGTGTGCTGTACGCTACGAAATGCTACTTGCCGTAAAAGCGCCATTCTAAATGTGTATTCATGCTTTGCCGCTCTCAGCTTTAATATATGTGTAACAGAATCGTCTCCGTTCACTTCCTGTATTCACTTTATACTGAGCGATGTTCAAATAAAAAAGAAAATTAAAAAAAAATTTAAGTAAATGGGTAAGCACATTCTCAAGCATCCATCCAGCTTTTCCAACTTTTGGCAAAGCGTCAAATGAGATAATTGGGCAATACTTTGGCAGATCCTTTTTTTTCCTTTTTCAAATCTGGAGTATTACTGCCACTCGGCAAATATCGGGGATCGCTGACCCCATTATTATGAGATTTGATACATCATTGTACGAGGCCTGATCGTGGGTTCAGCTAGGTATAAATCTCGCGAAATTTTCATCAGGTCTAGATGCTTTACCTCGCATTATACAAGTAGATTCATCAAGCCGAAATCAGCTCGCAAAGGGCCAGATTCTGAGAATCTGGCCCTTTGCGAGCGCTATTTTTGCATTTGAGATTCATCATCCCAAATGCAAAAATCGCAATTCTAGAAATCGCTAAATTGCGATTAATTGCATTTAAGGAATCTCAATTTGAGATTCCTTATATGCAATTCATGAACCATTTAAAAATTGCGAATTCGCAATCTGGGGCCGCTATTTACCGTGAAGTCTAACAACGTGGTAAATAGCGAAAACTTAGAAAAATGCACTTTAGTGCATTTTTCTAAGTTGTATGTTACACACACACATGTCCTTTAGACATGTGTGTGCACACAACCAGTGTACATTACCATTTCAGGGGTGTAACAGGGTGTCCTTTGGACACCCTGGCACGCTTGAAATTGCTTCCTTATTTGCGATTCGCTAATTGCTAATTGCAAATAAGGAATGGCTTTCCCATTCTTTCCTATGGGCCTAGGCCCATAGGAATGAATGGGAAAGCCATTCCTTTTTTGCGATTAGCAATTAGCGAATCGCAAATAAGGAAGCAGTAGAAATCGCATAAAATATTGCGATTTCTACATGCATCCCGTTCTGCGAGTCTTTCATAGCGAATCCTTAAAATTCGCTATTAAGGACTCGCAAAACAAGACCATGATGAATCTGGGGGATAGAACCTAGTGTCACAACAGTATCTTTCAGTGTAAATGAAATTCCATTAGTAGCATGAGTTATATTCAGAGTAGGAGGTGCTTCTTCTGCGCCGTAATTTAGCAGAGGGATTGAATATAGAGGGCCGAAGTGTTTCATCCAGTGGTATGGCTGTATGCAACACTCCACATGTGTTTGAGCCTGCTGGATACCTTGGGCTAACTTAAGCCAAAATAGTTTATTATCCTTGCTTTTTGATACTTTAATGATGTCGGAATAGTTAGTTCCTCCCAATACCTTTTTATGTGAGCCAAAGCGTTTTTGTTATTAGCCCTATCGGCCTTTATTCCCTCCCGGTCCCCCATATTTACTTGTCTTGATTAAGAAACATTTGACATTTCTACAGCCTCAAGAACCAGAGGTTGACTGC